>NC_135531.1:131860606-132503101 GCF_045843805.1 Urocitellus parryii | reverse complement strand
AGGGACCTAATTCACATTCTAAGGCTCTTTACTGTGGTGGTCATTAAAAGGAAATATGAAATAAGATACCTAGTAGACCAAGGAAAAGGGCAAACGGAACAACAGAAAATAGCAATGCTACATTTTTGCATGTTAGTTTTTTTTGGTGGGGGGGTGGGATATCAGGAATTGAACTTAGGAGCTCTTGGACACTGAGCCACATCCAAGCCCTATTTTGTGTTTTATTTAGAGACAGGACTCACTGAGTTGCTTAGTACCTCACCATTGCTGAGGCTGGCTTTAAACCCACAATCTTCTTGTCTCAGACTCCTAAACCCCTGGTATTATAGGCATGTACCACCACTCCGGCACATATTACATTTTTTTAATGTTCATTTTTTAGTTGTAGTTGGACACAATACATTTATTTTATCTCTTTATTTTTATGTGGTGCTAAGGATCGAACCCAGGGCCTTGCACATGCTAGGCAAGCACTTTAGTGCTGAGCCACAATCCCAGCCCCACATGTTAGATTTTAAAAGGAATTTTCACATTGCTTCATTTTGTCCTAATCTCAATGTAATGAGGAGGAATAAGATAAGAATAAAAATAGAAGAGTGAGCATAGCTGAACTAAATAGTGAAATAGAAAATGAAAAATACTAAGGGATAATTGAAAGTAATGCTTTAATTCAACTTCTTAATAGGAGGCATTATTGTCTTCTGTTATTCATGCAGGTAAAAGGATATGGGAAGTTTCAACACCAGTTTTGGAGAGGGCTTCATTTTAGTGGGCTTCTCAGATTGGCCTCAACTGGAACTCATCCTTTTTATCTATATTTTGATTTTTTACTCCCTAACCCTCATTGGCAACACCACCATCATCATTCTCTCACGACTGGACCCTCGACTGCACACGCCCATGTACTTCTTCCTCTGCCACCTCTCCTTCCTGGACCTCTGCTATACCACCAGCACTGTGCCTCAGCTGCTGATCAATCTTTCTGGACTCGACAGGACCATCAGCTATGGAAGGTGTGTGGCTCAGCTCTTCATCTACCTCTCCCTGGGTGGAACTGAGTGTGTGCTCCTTGTGGTGATGGCCTTTGACCGCTATGCTGCTGTGTGTCGTCCACTCCACTACACAACCGTCATGCACCCCCTGCTCTGCCAGTCTCTGGCTATTGCTGCCTGGATGGGAGGTCTCATGAACTCTCTGATTCAGACAAGCCTCATGATGGCCATGCCACTCTGTGGCCTCCATTACCTGAACCACTTCTTCTGTGAGATGCTTGTACTCCAGAAGTTGGCTTGTGAGGACACAGGAGGCACAGAGGCCAAGATGTTTGTGGCCCGAGTCATAATCATTGTTGTTCCTGCAGCACTGATTCTAGGCTCCTATGCACACATTGCTCAGGCAGTGCTGAGGATCAAGTCAATGGCAGGGCGCAGAAAGGCTTTTGGGACCTGTGGGTCCCACCTCCTTGTGGTTTGTCTGTTTTATGGCTCAGCCATGTACACATACCTCCAACCCACAGGCAGTTACTCTGAGAGTGAGGGAACGTTTGTGGCCCTTTTTTATACTATAATCATCCCCATGCTCAATCCTTTGATCTATACCCTAAGGAACAAGGATGTGAAGGGAGCTCTGTGGAAGGTACTGGGGAGAGGCAGAAGCTCAGGATAAAAGAAAAAAAGGGAGTTAGTAGTAACATTTCTTGTCACCAGCTCTCTGACTATGGAGTCAATCCTGGTCCTATGATGGTCATTAAAAAAAAACTTGGAAATATGACACAAGATACCTAATAGACCAAAGAAAAGAACAAAAAAGACCAACAGAGAAAAGCAGTGCTACATTTTTGCATGTTAGATTTTTTTTGGGTAGTGTGAGGTACCAGGAATTGAACTCAGGGGCTTTTGACTACTGAGCCACACCCTGAGCCCTATTTTGTGTTTTACTTAGAGACAGGGTCTCACTTCGTGGCTTAGTGTAGAGAAAACAGTTCTCTGTTGGCCCCAGGGTTTTATTGTTTTCCTTGTTTGGAAGTTTGAACGGGAGATGTCTTGAGATATTTACTTGCTATGATCACTGTGCAGTGGGGAGTAAGTGCTGATTTGTATCTCCACTTTCTAAGGGAATGAGATGGGAATAGGGTGCATTGTGTCCACTTATGCAGAATGAGATTGGGTTCTTGGCATGTCTGAGAGTCAGGAAAGGATCAGTTCAGAATGACCACATTGTTCCAGTGGATACCAATGTGGTGCTGTAGAAATGGCATTATGATAAAGGAAGAAGATATTAGTTGTTCTGGTTAGAATTATTGCTGCTCTGACTAAAAGTATCTGACAAGAACAAGTTTAGGGGAGGAAAAGTTTATTTAGGGACTCACAGTTTTAGAGGTCTCAATCCATAGACAGCTGGTTCCATTCCTCAGAACTTGAGGTGAGGCAGTACATCCTTGTGGAAGAGTGTGGCAGAGGGAAGCATCTCACATGATGATCAGCAAGGAGAGGGAGAGAGAGAGAGAGAGAGAGAGAGAGAGAGAGAGAGAGAGAGAGAGAGAGAGAGAGACTCCACTCTTCATATACAAAATATATACCCCATAGCTATACCCCAAATTAACCATTTCCTCCTAGCACACCACACATGCTCCCAGTCACCACAGAGTTAATCCTATCATGGATTAGTTCACCTGTCAGGTTAAGGCTATAACCCAATCATTTTACCTTCAAACCTAGAATTGTCTCACATGCTTTGGGGGACATCTCACATCCAAACCATAATATGAGTTCAGTCTGATTTTTTAGTTATTTGTGACTCTGGCCATATTCATTCAGATCTCGGGGTCTATCATAAATGTCCCTTTACAGTGGATCCCTTTCTATGATACTTGGAGTAAATAATGTTTAATGGACTACTTCATGGGGCATGTAAATTTCAGACCTGGTGTCAATTATCCATTGAAGAAAGATGCAATATTGATTGGACATCACTGAATAAAGGGAGAGGGGAACATTTTGTTAGCCTCACCAAGAATCTCAGTCATGCTGCTTTGTGTCATGGGAAAGAAATTTTCCATGTAACACAGAAGAGAATAAAGAAGAAATGAGTACAAATGATCACCTAAGAGGAAAAAAATGAAATTAAAAAATATTCTTGTGGTACTTCAGCAGGCAGAAGAAAATTATGTAGAAAAAACATTTATTTCTAATAGTTATTCAATAAATAAAAACAATCAAAGGAAAAGACTCCTAAATACAATTTCAATATGTATGTGAACGATTACTTCTACATTGTTCTCTCTTCCAGTTTTCCACATGTCTATCTGCATGGCAGAACCACATTTCCATCACTATTATTTCATTCCATGTATTAAATGATAGTTTCATATAAAAAAGTGTAGATATATTTATTTAAAACCCATTACAGACTTCTTGAATTTTAGTTTGGTTTAGTCATGTTTTATTCCAATAACAATCATTATTTGCAAATTTATTTTGCATAAATTGTCATTATTCATATAAAAACATTGTAAAAATTACTTGTTTTATATTGATATTTTGCTATGTCCTGGCTTAATCACAATGAAGCTAAGGATCAATGGGTTTAAGTAACATATTCAAGCACACATAGCAAATGTTGGGTGAAGTTTGGACCCAGACTTCTGAAATCCTAAATATAACACTTAGTATACCATGTTGCCAGTTTTGTTTTCTGTGAACGAACTTGTAATAGAGAAAGACTAAGGTTAGGAAGAAAGGAGGTAGGAGAGGTCAACAGTATGCCAAAATGGATACAATGGAGAAAGGATAGTCTCTTCCACATAACAGTTCTGAAAAACTGGCTATCTGCATGACAAAGAATGAATTCAGGTCCTTAAATCATGCCATATGTACAAAATAACTTAAAATATATGAAATACTTAAACATAATTTGGAAAACTATAAAACTCTTTTCAGAAAACCTAGATATGACCCAAAAGCATAAGATGTAAAAGTAAAAATAGGGACCTCGTCAAAATTAAAACCAAAGACAAAATCAACATTGGTAGGAAGTATTTTCAAACCACATATCTGCTAATAGTTACTATCCATAATATGTAATGACCACCACCTACAACTCAACAAAAACCAAAGTAACCCAATTTAAAAATATGCCAAGGAGTTTAATAGACATAAAAATGGCCATTAAGCATACAAAAAGTTGTTCAAATCCATAATCATTAGGCTAATGTAAATCAAAACCTTAAGGATATCTTATTTCATATCTTAGAATGAATATTGTTAAGAAATATCCAAAAATGACAAGTATTATTGAGAATGTGGAGAAATTGGAACTCCTAGCATACTCTTGGTGAAAGTGTGATATGTTATATCTCTGTGAAAAACATCACAGAGTTTCCTAAAAAAGTAAATAAAAATAGAATACCATATGACATAGCCATTTTATTTCTAGGTATATATACTTTGGATAGCAGGTTCTCAAAGAAATATACCCATCATATTAGTTAAGGCTGTTTAAAGAGACACCACCAATGTGTGGTGTATTATAGAGAGAGAAAGAGGCGTGAGGCCAGTAGGGGAAGTTTTTCATGCATTCATGGAGGCTGAGAAGCCCCACAGGCCACCTGCAAGCTGGAGATCCTGGAATGCTGGTAGCATGGCTCAGTCCAAGTCTAAAAAACCTCAGTAAAAGGAATCCAATGTTGTAACTATCATCTGAGGCTGAAAACCTGAGAACCTGGGCCCCCAACCCCCAGGGTAAAGTCCTGGAGTCCAAAGGCTGGGGAACCTGGAATTCTGACGTCTAATTGCAAGAGAAATTAGGGGTTTTAGTTCTAGGAAAGAGAAAAGAATAAACCTTTTCTCAGGTATTTTGTTCTAGCCTGTTCCCAGCTAATTGGACACAGCTTGCTCAAGAATGAGAGCAGATTTTCTCTACTTGATCCCTTGACTAACATGCCTATCTACCCTGGAAATACCCTTACAGACACATTCAGAAATAATGGTTTACCAATTCTCTGTGTTATTCTTAATGCAGCCAGCTCTAAAATTAACTATCAAATCTATATTTATATAACATTATTCATGATAGCCAAAATGGAAGTGACCCATGGTTGACTCACTATTGACAGATGAATGGATTAAATAAAATGTAGAATACAGACATATTGGGAGGTATTTGCAATGTGCATAATCAATGAAGGTTAATATGCACAACATAAAATACATCCTGTACTGGGTATAGTAGCGCACACCTGTCATCTAAGCAGCTCCAGAGTCAGGAGGATTGCAAGTTCAGTCTCAGCAATTTAGCAAATGCTGGGGATGTCTCAATGGTTAACCACCCATGGGTTCAATCCCTGCTATGAGAAAAAAAAATTATTTGAGAAGAGACCACAGGGATACCTTGGGAATGTAAAAAAAACCATCAAATTTCATACTTTAAATGTGTAGGGTGTGAAAGCAATGCATACTAATTATATAGTAAAGGAAACTGTTATTGTATGAAGAAAAATCAATTACTCTCCACATTTTATACTGATACTGAGACCCTCAAATAACTCTCAGACCACTCATTGCCATTCCAATTAAGGCTTTATTTCTGGCCAGTGGTAGACACTGTACCCTCTAAAACCAAGATAGTCAGAGTGACGTACTCCCTTCAGTTTGGCCTCATATTTAAGCCAAAAAACCACAAAAGGGATGTTAGGGGGTTTAGCCCATGCAAGCAGGCGAAATCACAGAAGGGGCAGATTGAAGTCAGGTGGTGGGAGGCTTAGCCAATCAGAATAAGCCAGTTAACCCAGGTACAGAAACAGAGCCCAGTTAGACAGTTCTGTGTTCTTGAGGGTTTCCACAACAAAAGGAAAAACAACTTGCCCCAGGCATAACCTTTCTAGGTGGCATGGCTGTTTCACAAATTGGAGTCACTATAGTCAAGACTTCTGTCTCATCACACACACTCCCTTCTCATATTCAACACCTTTCATCTAATAAGCAGTGTAACCACTAACAGTTTGATGTGAATCTTTCCATACTTTTCTTTATGCTTAAATAGCCACACATATACACACATGTGGATCCCCCTATTTATATATTTCAGAAATAAAAAAACACTGTAAACCTGCTTAGTTCATTCGTGCCTGGGTGCATAGCCTGGCACAGGCAAAGGATAGCTGTGCAAACCTGAAAATCTTTCTTGAACCCTCTGCCTCGTGTCCTCTTTTGTAGAAAAGGAATAATAATTCACCCGCATTTATTACAGTTATTATTTGGATTAATTGGGCAACAAATGCAGATGCTTAGGATAGTGCCTGGTGCATCATTAGAAGCATATACAGTTTAGGTATTTTTTTATAAAGCAGTTCATCTTTAGATTTTCTCCAGACTTTACCAGAGTATTTCTCTTTCATAACAATTAAAACCATTTGTGGCATTTTCTTGACTGCATACAAAGTAAACCCCAGCACGGTAATATTTTTTAAAATACTTCCCTTTATTTTTATATTCTCTTGAATAAGAGTGGACAATTAGAACTTATTACTTTGTTTGCAATTATTTCAGACGATGTCCATCTCTTGCAAGATTGTGGGCTTCCCTGTTGACAGAGATCATATTTTCTTCATTTATTTCACAAAAAAGAGAAGGCACAAAATAAATGTTTGTTAAACAATACCACTACCACTGAGTGAATGTCTGCCACACCCCAGGCACCTCACATATGTTGTATCATTAATTTACAAACAGTGGTACAGGTTAGGCCACATTAACATCATCTTAATGATGAGGCTCAAGCATGTCAAGATAGCTTTTCAAGGTCACACAGTTATGGCAGAGCTGTTTCCTCTGCATCACGTATGCCTTTAAATGGCTACAGATAAATTCTGAACCTTGATTTTTATTTCTCAAGCATTTAGACCAGTGTGCATTGCTCAACAATGATTGTGGAATGAATTAATAAAGGAACACATTTAATTTTTTAATTTGTTGTGGACAATGCCAGGGTAAACATAATAAGTCTTACTAATACATAGAGTATATAGTGTATGAAAGAGATTTTAAAGTGTCAAACTTTTCATGAAGAAAATAAATATTTATTGGATTCATGATACATGTAAAAGACACATAAACATTAGATGAAAATTGCAGAGAAAGAAACATTTGAATTGTGGTGACAATGGTGTCTCTAAGTGAGACGTGAAATTTGGTTTATTGAAGAGCTATTAGGACTGGAGAGCTATTCCTCCTATGGGAGGAATCCCAGGCTACAGAGTCCATGATGAGCAAGGGAGAAGCGGTGTTCTGAGCACACTGGATACCTCAGTTTGGTTTGGGCAGAGTGTGAGGGTAGAAAGAGCTGAGGACTGCATGGCAGATCTTGAGCCAGTCAGTTGGTTATAATTGCCACATTGGGGCCCAGAGGTCTCCAAGGCCAGTCTGGGTAAACAAGTCTTTCTCCACTGCTCTTGAATGGATTGTGCCAGTATTCCCATAGGAGAATTGGTAGTGCTCAGCCAATTCTCCTCTGTGGGAGGTCAGGAGGTAGTCTGATAATACACCAGCTTCTTCTGGTTCTCTGCTGGTTAAGGTGACTGTACCAAAGTGCACTGGAAAGATGCTTCCCCCTCCTAGGTTCTGAGCAAGCTCTTCTGTTGAGGGAGAAAGCATGATTTCTCCAGGACAAGATTCTGGTGTAAACCCTCACTCAACAGATGAAGTGAGGACCAAAGAGGAACACATCTTTCCCATCTCTAGATGTCACCAGTGTGAGATGGATCTCACATCATCTTGAAGGCAATAGAATCAAGAGAGGTAAATGGAACAGTTTTCTCTGATAGATCCCTGGGTGTGAGCTGACTCGGGGTGCCATTCTGGCTTCACAGTCTCTTCCAAAACTCCAATCCTATGATGCCATTGCTCTGTCATGTAAAGTAAAGACATCAGAACCCGGAGACCAAGAACTGAGTTATTGTTAGAATTATTGAAAATTAATCAAGGTAGTTTGGAGAGAATCCTGGAAGTTGGAGAGAATCTATCATATTTAGAGACAATGCTGTGTGGGGAGTCAGAATTTAGAAAGAAATTTGTTAAATTCAACCTTTGAATGTCAATCAGCTGACTGGACCCCAGCTGTGGTTTCTTTTGGTTCTACCTGGAAGAAATTAGTGTGTTATTATGGAGGATTTAATAAAAGAGTCTTGATGATTGCCCTACTTACTCGGTGACTGAAGGAGATTGTTTGTTAACTAGTGTGAGCATGATGAAGTTGGATGAGAAATGTGCCTGTAGAAGTGCAAACTGTGATGGAGAAGGGGGAGAAGAACTCTTTGGTGGCAAGGCTAGTTTTTGCAGTGAGTTTAAACCTCTGAAAACTAATAGGATACCTTCATGTGCAATCATAACTGGAGAAAGGAAAGATCAACTCAAATTGAAGGATGGATGAAGGTAATCTTACAGAAAAGAGTTTTTAGAACATCCTGTTTTATGTACAGAAGATTAAATGTTTTGTTTTTAATGTGGGTCTATTATAGTCAGATAATATGATTAAATTAGTAAATTAGAAGGATAGTACATGGTTTTTGATGTGAAGAAATTTATTATTGACCAGGGGTTAGCTGAGTAGAAGAATACTTGCCTAGAATGTAGGTGATATCACAAGTCTGATTCTGATTCTCAGCATTGCAAAATAGAAGAGATTATTATTTACAGAGATTGTGCACAGTCACAGATTCTGTATGAGGCACAAAAACAGGTGAACACAGATAATTGCTGATCTTTATAATGCAGACAATCAACAATATCAGATATGCAAATGTCAAAAATGCTTGGTGTAATGGGAATAGGAGTAAGAGTTAATTTAAAATTTTATTTTTGTTATAGATGGACACAATGCGTTTATTTTATTTATTTTTATGTGGTTCTGAGGGTTGAACTCAGTGCCTCACACTTGCTAGGTGAGTGCTGTTCCACTGAACCACCATACCAGCCCCCTAAATTTTAAAAATATAACTTAAGAGTAGCAAAATATAGACTATCAGGATTTTGTGTGATGATTGATAGCTTCCAACTTAATAATCCAGGTAGTGCAGAAACATTTTCTAGCCCTTCAATAAGCAAGAAACTTTCAAGTGACCAGAATGTCACTTCCTGTCCAGGGACTATATGTTTAGTGTGCTTTACTTTTTCCAAGTTTTCTTTATGTTGCTTCCTTAGAAATATCACTAGTTCTTCCTAATTTTGGCTTTTGGAGAAGCACAAAATATTTTCAGTATGGGACAAAGCAGGTAAGGGTAAGCAGGCTTAAAACTGGTGAGTTTGAATATTCTCAGCACTCTCTGGGATAACTAACCTTCAGCTGTTGAAGATGGGTGCATAATGGCCCAAAGTGTGAGAGCCTCATTGAAGCTGAATAAAGGGGAACTTGGAATTGAGCTCTGGATTGGTTTTCACATGCAAGGTTTGCTTTGAAGAAATTCTTTTACTATCTTTAGGAATTGTTATCCCTGAAAGGGGTAGTCTGTGCATGTTCAGTCAGATCCCCAAATGTCAAAGCATTGGAAATTCATAAAATGAAAAGGTGTAATTAGTACAGATGGATTATGGAAGTCTGAAGGTTTGGGAGTGTTACCTACATAGTGACTTTTTGAATTATGCAAATTATGCATTTTCTAGTAAGTGTCTTTAGAAAGGTAAGAGAAGGGTGTTTAGGGTGGAACGCTGAGGAGAGTCCTATTGTGAAAGAGATTCACAGAGAAAGAGAAGCACACCAAAGACTGAGAAATAACCAAGGAAGGAAGAAGATGTCCAGGAAGATAAGGGAAGAGGTTTTGTGTAGAATGAACAGTAGTCAACATGTAGAATTCTTGACCAGGAAGAGTACTGAAAATGCCTACTGTGTTTTACTGTACAGTGTGGAGAGGACAGAATCCATATAGAAGTGGGTTGAGGACTGAGTGGGAGGGAAGTTGTGGAAACACTGAGTGGAGACGACTCTTTCAGTAAAGTAATCTATGAAGAGGAAGAAGGATAAAAGGCAGTAACTAAAAGGGGACATAGGGTGAAAGGAAATATGTTCCAATGGAAGAGACTTGCTCATACATCACTTCCTTGAGAAAGAGCCAGTAGAGAAGGGAATGTTAAAGACACATTAAAAAGGACTGAATTTTTGGTATGATTCATTTGCATATTCATCTTATTCTTTTCAGAAGAATTTGTTAACCTGTAGTTAGGTAGGTAGACTGTACAGAGTGCACTCTTCAGTTAAAGATACAGACATGATGACTCAAGGAATGCAGGACACATAAAGATGAAATGTGAGGAGCAGACAGAAATAAATGGGCAAGAGATAGGCATGAGGAAATGAGGCAGGGCTTCATTAGACAAGTTCTTGGTTTGGGATTTTGTACAGAAGAGTCATGCATCAAATGCTTTAAAAGGGTGTGAGGAAAAGCAACAATTATCCAGAGGTGGGCCTTTAGGAACTGATTTGAGCCTGATGGTTGTAACCTCATCAGTGGATTAATGTACTAGATGGATTAATAATTTGAATGATTTGAAGAGTCTACTGGGAGTGGTGGAAATTGTAGGCAGGTGGGGCATGGTTGGAGGAAGGATGTCATGGTGGCTTGCCCTTGTGGACTATATTTGTATTTGGCCCCTTCTCTCTCTCTCTCTCTCTCTCTCTCTCTCTCTCTCTCTCTCTCTCTCTCTCCCCCCTCTGGCTTCCATGAGCTGAGCAGCTTTCTTCGACCAGGTCCTTCCTTCAAGATGTTCTGCCTCAACTGAGGCCCAGAGCAGTGGAGTCAGCTGACCATGGACTGAAACCTCTGAAACCTCTGTAAGCCCAAATAAATTTTTTGTCCTCCTAGTTGTCTATGTTAGGAATTTTGGTAATAGTCATGAAAAGTTGACTATAGAGGCTCTGTTGACTTTTATATTGAAGTTTTGCCTCACTACTCTCCAATTCATCTTTGTCTTGCATTTTTCTTATTTCATTTAAAAATAAATTTCATCATGTATGATAAATATTAGTAAAATAGTTACTCTCATGAAGCAAATTAAACTGTACACCATCACACAATTTCTCATTTTTTTGTTTACATTGCAAGAGAAGCTAATCTACTCATTTTACCCAAATCACATACTGGTACACCTTTATTACCTATTTTCTTCATGCTGTCATTATATCTCTAGATTTTTTTTTATTTTAAGTATTTTCTACCCCACTTTTGCTCCCTCATCTCATTCCAGGCAACCATATTTTAATCACTATGTCTGTATACTTGACTTTTACATATTACATATAAATGATTTAATGAAATTTTTATTTTTGCTTCTGGCTTATTTCCCTTACTTACATAGTGTCCCCAGTTTCATTCATGTCATAGCAAATGGCAGGATAACCTTGTTATATCCAATGTGAGTAATTTTTGTATATGGTAAAGACACAGTCCAGTTTGATTCTTTTGATATTTAAGTTAATTTTCCCCAGCCATTTATAAAGAGAGTATCCTGTCTTCATAGTTTCTTCTTGTTCCTCTGGTGAAAAATTTAACGATATATGTTAGTATTTATATCTGGGTCCTGTCTTATGTTTCACTGGTCTGTATGTAGTACAGGGGATTGAACTCAGGAATGGGATTGAACTCATTACATTGTCAGCCCTTTATACTTTCAGATTTTGAGACAGAGTCTCACTAAGTTCTTGAGGTTGGCTTTGAATTCACAACTTGCTTCCCTTATTCACCAGAGTTGCTGGGATTACAGGGATTTCTCACCATGCTGAGTGTGTGTGTGTGTGTGTGTGTGTGTGTGTGTGTGTGTGTGCCAATACCACTTTTGCTTTGCAATAAAGAATGAAAACAGAAAGTATGATACCAAAACTTTATTTTACTTTCTAAGAATTGCTTTTGCTATTTGGGTTGTCCTTCACTTTTTACAAATGACTGTTAAGTTTGCAGGTTTCATATCCTCCATTCTACATTTGTCCTACTGAGATTCAGAAGTTCAATTCTCCCAATTCAATATATATCATTATTTTGTTTATTAAAGTGTCCATTTATTTTTTAAACTTCCAGGTTTCATTACATTGAAATCCTTTTGGATTATGTTTTTCTTATTTATTGCAATAATTATTGTGATAAGCATCTGCTCAATTTCAAATATATCAAACACATCTCTCTGACACTATAAAAACCATGAATTCACAGATCAGGAATGCTTAAAAACTAAGTAAGAAACTGTGGGTATATTAATGTTTGCTGTTGCACAGGAAACAAATATTTCTGGGAAAATTATGCTCACAAGGAACAGTGTCAGGGTGGGGGATGCATTCATTAATTAATTCAAAAATGGTTGCTGAGAGCCTTCTATTTCCCAGGCATTGCCCTGGGATAGGGATATAAGGGTGAAAAAATTAAGCAGGCCCAATTGCACGGAACTCCAATATTAGTGATGGAGCATTATGACTATTAAAATTGAGAATAGCTGTTTTTATTGTAACTTGCAGAATGCACTACATTATTTAATTTTCATCAAAATCATGTGAAATAAGTTATTTTCTTAGTTTTAAATGAAAGTAAAACAAGACTCATAGATATGAGCTTTTCACAATAATGTGGAACAGCTGTCAATGGTAGAATTGATCAGTAGGGACCTAATTCACATTCTAAGGCTCTTTACTGTGGTGGTCATTAAAAGGAAATATGAAATAAGATACCTAGTAGACCAAGGAAAAGGGCAAACGGAACAACAGAAAATAGCAATGCTACATTTTTGCATGTTAGTTTTTTTTGGTGGGGGGGTGGGATATCAGGAATTGAACTTAGGAGCTCTTGGACACTGAGCCACATCCAAGCCCTATTTTGTGTTTTATTTAGAGACAGGACTCACTGAGTTGCTTAGTACCTCACCATTGCTGAGGCTGGCTTTAAACCCACAATCTTCTTGTCTCAGACTCCTAAACCCCTGGTATTATAGGCATGTACCACCACTCCGGCACATATTACATTTTTTTAATGTTCATTTTTTAGTTGTAGTTGGACACAATACATTTATTTTATCTCTTTATTTTTATGTGGTGCTAAGGATCGAACCCAGGGCCTTGCACATGCTAGGCAAGCACTTTAGTGCTGAGCCACAATCCCAGCCCCACATGTTAGATTTTAAAAGGAATTTTCACATTGCTTCATTTTGTCCTAATCTCAATGTAATGAGGAGGAATAAGATAAGAATAAAAATAGAAGAGTGAGCATAGCTGAACTAAATAGTGAAATAGAAAATGAAAAATACTAAGGGATAATTGAAAGTAATGCTTTAATTCAACTTCTTAATAGGAGGCATTATTGTCTTCTGTTATTCATGCAGGTAAAAGGATATGGGAAGTTTCAACACCAGTTTTGGAGAGGGCTTCATTTTAGTGGGCTTCTCAGATTGGCCTCAACTGGAACTCATCCTTTTTATCTATATTTTGATTTTTTACTCCCTAACCCTCATTGGCAACACCACCATCATCATTCTCTCACGACTGGACCCTCGACTGCACACGCCCATGTACTTCTTCCTCTGCCACCTCTCCTTCCTGGACCTCTGCTATACCACCAGCACTGTGCCTCAGCTGCTGATCAATCTTTCTGGACTCGACAGGACCATCAGCTATGGAAGGTGTGTGGCTCAGCTCTTCATCTACCTCTCCCTGGGTGGAACTGAGTGTGTGCTCCTTGTGGTGATGGCCTTTGACCGCTATGCTGCTGTGTGTCGTCCACTCCACTACACAACCGTCATGCACCCCCTGCTCTGCCAGTCTCTGGCTATTGCTGCCTGGATGGGAGGTCTCATGAACTCTCTGATTCAGACAAGCCTCATGATGGCCATGCCACTCTGTGGCCTCCATTACCTGAACCACTTCTTCTGTGAGATGCTTGTACTCCAGAAGTTGGCTTGTGAGGACACAGGAGGCACAGAGGCCAAGATGTTTGTGGCCCGAGTCATAATCATTGTTGTTCCTGCAGCACTGATTCTAGGCTCCTATGCACACATTGCTCAGGCAGTGCTGAGGATCAAGTCAATGGCAGGGCGCAGAAAGGCTTTTGGGACCTGTGGGTCCCACCTCCTTGTGGTTTGTCTGTTTTATGGCTCAGCCATGTACACATACCTCCAACCCACAGGCAGTTACTCTGAGAGTGAGGGAACGTTTGTGGCCCTTTTTTATACTATAATCATCCCCATGCTCAATCCTTTGATCTATACCCTAAGGAACAAGGATGTGAAGGGAGCTCTGTGGAAGGTACTGGGGAGAGGCAGAAGCTCAGGATAAAAGAAAAAAAGGGAGTTAGTAGTAACATTTCTTGTCACCAGCTCTCTGACTATGGAGTCAATCCTGGTCCTATGATGGTCATTAAAAAAAAACTTGGAAATATGACACAAGATACCTAATAGACCAAAGAAAAGAACAAAAAAGACCAACAGAGAAAAGCAGTGCTACATTTTTGCATGTTAGATTTTTTTTGGGTAGTGTGAGGTACCAGGAATTGAACTCAGGGGCTTTTGACTACTGAGCCACACCCTGAGCCCTATTTTGTGTTTTACTTAGAGACAGGGTCTCACTTCGTGGCTTAGTGTAGAGAAAACAGTTCTCTGTTGGCCCCAGGGTTTTATTGTTTTCCTTGTTTGGAAGTTTGAACGGGAGATGTCTTGAGATATTTACTTGCTATGATCACTGTGCAGTGGGGAGTAAGTGCTGATTTGTATCTCCACTTTCTAAGGGAATGAGATGGGAATAGGGTGCATTGTGTCCACTTATGCAGAATGAGATTGGGTTCTTGGCATGTCTGAGAGTCAGGAAAGGATCAGTTCAGAATGACCACATTGTTCCAGTGGATACCAATGTGGTGCTGTAGAAATGGCATTATGATAAAGGAAGAAGATATTAGTTGTTCTGGTTAGAATTATTGCTGCTCTGACTAAAAGTATCTGACAAGAACAAGTTTAGGGGAGGAAAAGTTTATTTAGGGACTCACAGTTTTAGAGGTCTCAATCCATAGACAGCTGGTTCCATTCCTCAGAACTTGAGGTGAGGCAGTACATCCTTGTGGAAGAGTGTGGCAGAGGGAAGCATCTCACATGATGATCAGCAAGGAGAGGGAGAGAGAGAGAGAGAGAGAGAGAGAGAGAGAGAGAGAGAGAGAGAGAGAGAGAGAGAGACTCCACTCTTCATATACAAAATATATACCCCATAGCTATACCCCAAATTAACCATTTCCTCCTAGCACACCACACATGCTCCCAGTCACCACAGAGTTAATCCTATCATGGATTAGTTCACCTGTCAGGTTAAGGCTATAACCCAATCATTTTACCTTCAAACCTAGAATTGTCTCACATGCTTTGGGGGACATCTCACATCCAAACCATAATATGAGTTCAGTCTGATTTTTTAGTTATTTGTGACTCTGGCCATATTCATTCAGATCTCGGGGTCTATCATAAATGTCCCTTTACAGTGGATCCCTTTCTATGATACTTGGAGTAAATAATGTTTAATGGACTACTTCATGGGGCATGTAAATTTCAGACCTGGTGTCAATTATCCATTGAAGAAAGATGCAATATTGATTGGACATCACTGAATAAAGGGAGAGGGGAACATTTTGTTAGCCTCACCAAGAATCTCAGTCATGCTGCTTTGTGTCATGGGAAAGAAATTTTCCATGTAACACAGAAGAGAATAAAGAAGAAATGAGTACAAATGATCACCTAAGAGGAAAAAAATGAAATTAAAAAATATTCTTGTGGTACTTCAGCAGGCAGAAGAAAATTATGTAGAAAAAACATTTATTTCTAATAGTTATTCAATAAATAAAAACAATCAAAGGAAAAGACTCCTAAATACAATTTCAATATGTATGTGAACGATTACTTCTACATTGTTCTCTCTTCCAGTTTTCCACATGTCTATCTGCATGGCAGAACCACATTTCCATCACTATTATTTCATTCCATGTATTAAATGATAGTTTCATATAAAAAAGTGTAGATATATTTATTTAAAACCCATTACAGACTTCTTGAATTTTAGTTTGGTTTAGTCATGTTTTATTCCAATAACAATCATTATTTGCAAATTTATTTTGCATAAATTGTCATTATTCATATAAAAACATTGTAAAAATTACTTGTTTTATATTGATATTTTGCTATGTCCTGGCTTAATCACAATGAAGCTAAGGATCAATGGGTTTAAGTAACATATTCAAGCACACATAGCAAATGTTGGGTGAAGTTTGGACCCAGACTTCTGAAATCCTAAATATAACACTTAGTATACCATGTTGCCAGTTTTGTTTTCTGTGAACGAACTTGTAATAGAGAAAGACTAAGGTTAGGAAGAAAGGAGGTAGGAGAGGTCAACAGTATGCCAAAATGGATACAATGGAGAAAGGATAGTCTCTTCCACATAACAGTTCTGAAAAACTGGCTATCTGCATGACAAAGAATGAATTCAGGTCCTTAAATCATGCCATATGTACAAAATAACTTAAAATATATGAAATACTTAAACATAATTTGGAAAACTATAAAACTCTTTTCAGAAAACCTAGATATGACCCAAAAGCATAAGATGTAAAAGTAAAAATAGGGACCTCGTCAAAATTAAAACCAAAGACAAAATCAACATTGGTAGGAAGTATTTTCAAACCACATATCTGCTAATAGTTACTATCCATAATATGTAATGACCACCACCTACAACTCAACAAAAACCAAAGTAACCCAATTTAAAAATATGCCAAGGAGTTTAATAGACATAAAAATGGCCATTAAGCATACAAAAAGTTGTTCAAATCCATAATCATTAGGCTAATGTAAATCAAAACCTTAAGGATATCTTATTTCATATCTTAGAATGAATATTGTTAAGAAATATCCAAAAATGACAAGTATTATTGAGAATGTGGAGAAATTGGAACTCCTAGCATACTCTTGGTGAAAGTGTGATATGTTATATCTCTGTGAAAAACATCACAGAGTTTCCTAAAAAAGTAAATAAAAATAGAATACCATATGACATAGCCATTTTATTTCTAGGTATATATACTTTGGATAGCAGGTTCTCAAAGAAATATACCCATCATATTAGTTAAGGCTGTTTAAAGAGACACCACCAATGTGTGGTGTATTATAGAGAGAGAAAGAGGCGTGAGGCCAGTAGGGGAAGTTTTTCATGCATTCATGGAGGCTGAGAAGCCCCACAGGCCACCTGCAAGCTGGAGATCCTGGAATGCTGGTAGCATGGCTCAGTCCAAGTCTAAAAAACCTCAGTAAAAGGAATCCAATGTTGTAACTATCATCTGAGGCTGAAAACCTGAGAACCTGGGCCCCCAACCCCCAGGGTAAAGTCCTGGAGTCCAAAGGCTGGGGAACCTGGAATTCTGACGTCTAATTGCAAGAGAAATTAGGGGTTTTAGTTCTAGGAAAGAGAAAAGAATAAACCTTTTCTCAGGTATTTTGTTCTAGCCTGTTCCCAGCTAATTGGACACAGCTTGCTCAAGAATGAGAGCAGATTTTCTCTACTTGATCCCTTGACTAACATGCCTATCTACCCTGGAAATACCCTTACAGACACATTCAGAAATAATGGTTTACCAATTCTCTGTGTTATTCTTAATGCAGCCAGCTCTAAAATTAACTATCAAATCTATATTTATATAACATTATTCATGATAGCCAAAATGGAAGTGACCCATGGTTGACTCACTATTGACAGATGAATGGATTAAATAAAATGTAGAATACAGACATATTGGGAGGTATTTGCAATGTGCATAATCAATGAAGGTTAATATGCACAACATAAAATACATCCTGTACTGGGTATAGTAGCGCACACCTGTCATCTAAGCAGCTCCAGAGTCAGGAGGATTGCAAGTTCAGTCTCAGCAATTTAGCAAATGCTGGGGATGTCTCAATGGTTAACCACCCATGGGTTCAATCCCTGCTATGAGAAAAAAAAATTATTTGAGAAGAGACCACAGGGATACCTTGGGAATGTAAAAAAAACCATCAAATTTCATACTTTAAATGTGTAGGGTGTGAAAGCAATGCATACTAATTATATAGTAAAGGAAACTGTTATTGTATGAAGAAAAATCAATTACTCTCCACATTTTATACTGATACTGAGACCCTCAAATAACTCTCAGACCACTCATTGCCATTCCAATTAAGGCTTTATTTCTGGCCAGTGGTAGACACTGTACCCTCTAAAACCAAGATAGTCAGAGTGACGTACTCCCTTCAGTTTGGCCTCATATTTAAGCCAAAAAACCACAAAAGGGATGTTAGGGGGTTTAGCCCATGCAAGCAGGCGAAATCACAGAAGGGGCAGATTGAAGTCAGGTGGTGGGAGGCTTAGCCAATCAGAATAAGCCAGTTAACCCAGGTACAGAAACAGAGCCCAGTTAGACAGTTCTGTGTTCTTGAGGGTTTCCACAACAAAAGGAAAAACAACTTGCCCCAGGCATAACCTTTCTAGGTGGCATGGCTGTTTCACAAATTGGAGTCACTATAGTCAAGACTTCTGTCTCATCACACACACTCCCTTCTCATATTCAACACCTTTCATCTAATAAGCAGTGTAACCACTAACAGTTTGATGTGAATCTTTCCATACTTTTCTTTATGCTTAAATAGCCACACATATACACACATGTGGATCCCCCTATTTATATATTTCAGAAATAAAAAAACACTGTAAACCTGCTTAGTTCATTCGTGCCTGGGTGCATAGCCTGGCACAGGCAAAGGATAGCTGTGCAAACCTGAAAATCTTTCTTGAACCCTCTGCCTCGTGTCCTCTTTTGTAGAAAAGGAATAATAATTCACCCGCATTTATTACAGTTATTATTTGGATTAATTGGGCAACAAATGCAGATGCTTAGGATAGTGCCTGGTGCATCATTAGAAGCATATACAGTTTAGGTATTTTTTTATAAAGCAGTTCATCTTTAGATTTTCTCCAGACTTTACCAGAGTATTTCTCTTTCATAACAATTAAAACCATTTGTGGCATTTTCTTGACTGCATACAAAGTAAACCCCAGCACGGTAATATTTTTTAAAATACTTCCCTTTATTTTTATATTCTCTTGAATAAGAGTGGACAATTAGAACTTATTACTTTGTTTGCAATTATTTCAGACGATGTCCATCTCTTGCAAGATTGTGGGCTTCCCTGTTGACAGAGATCATATTTTCTTCATTTATTTCACAAAAAAGAGAAGGCACAAAATAAATGTTTGTTAAACAATACCACTACCACTGAGTGAATGTCTGCCACACCCCAGGCACCTCACATATGTTGTATCATTAATTTACAAACAGTGGTACAGGTTAGGCCACATTAACATCATCTTAATGATGAGGCTCAAGCATGTCAAGATAGCTTTTCAAGGTCACACAGTTATGGCAGAGCTGTTTCCTCTGCATCACGTATGCCTTTAAATGGCTACAGATAAATTCTGAACCTTGATTTTTATTTCTCAAGCATTTAGACCAGTGTGCATTGCTCAACAATGATTGTGGAATGAATTAATAAAGGAACACATTTAATTTTTTAATTTGTTGTGGACAATGCCAGGGTAAACATAATAAGTCTTACTAATACATAGAGTATATAGTGTATGAAAGAGATTTTAAAGTGTCAAACTTTTCATGAAGAAAATAAATATTTATTGGATTCATGATACATGTAAAAGACACATAAACATTAGATGAAAATTGCAGAGAAAGAAACATTTGAATTGTGGTGACAATGGTGTCTCTAAGTGAGACGTGAAATTTGGTTTATTGAAGAGCTATTAGGACTGGAGAGCTATTCCTCCTATGGGAGGAATCCCAGGCTACAGAGTCCATGATGAGCAAGGGAGAAGCGGTGTTCTGAGCACACTGGATACCTCAGTTTGGTTTGGGCAGAGTGTGAGGGTAGAAAGAGCTGAGGACTGCATGGCAGATCTTGAGCCAGTCAGTTGGTTATAATTGCCACATTGGGGCCCAGAGGTCTCCAAGGCCAGTCTGGGTAAACAAGTCTTTCTCCACTGCTCTTGAATGGATTGTGCCAGTATTCCCATAGGAGAATTGGTAGTGCTCAGCCAATTCTCCTCTGTGGGAGGTCAGGAGGTAGTCTGATAATACACCAGCTTCTTCTGGTTCTCTGCTGGTTAAGGTGACTGTACCAAAGTGCACTGGAAAGATGCTTCCCCCTCCTAGGTTCTGAGCAAGCTCTTCTGTTGAGGGAGAAAGCATGATTTCTCCAGGACAAGATTCTGGTGTAAACCCTCACTCAACAGATGAAGTGAGGACCAAAGAGGAACACATCTTTCCCATCTCTAGATGCCACCAGTGTGAGATGGATCTCACATCATCTTGAAGGCAATAGAATCAAGAGAGGTAAATGGAACAGTTTTCTCTGATAGATCCCTGGGTGTGAGCTGACTCGGGGTGCCATTCTGGCTTCACAGTCTCTTCCAAAACTCCAATCCTATGATGCCATTGCTCTGTCATGTAAAGTAAAGACATCAGAACCCGGAGACCAAGAACTGAGTTATTGTTAGAATTATTGAAAATTAATCAAGGTAGTTTGGAGAGAATCCTGGAAGTTGGAGAGAATCTATCATATTTAGAGACAATGCTGTGTGGGGAGTCAGAATTTAGAAAGAAATTTGTTAAATTCAACCTTTGAATGTCAATCAGCTGACTGGACCCCAGCTGTGGTTTCTTTTGGTTCTACCTGGAAGAAATTAGTGTGTTATTATGGAGGATTTAATAAAAGAGTCTTGATGATTGCCCTACTTACTCGGTGACTGAAGGAGATTGTTTGTTAACTAGTGTGAGCATGATGAAGTTGGATGAGAAATGTGCCTGTAGAAGTGCAAACTGTGATGGAGAAGGGGGAGAAGAACTCTTTGGTGGCAAGGCTAGTTTTTGCAGTGAGTTTAAACCTCTGAAAACTAATAGGATACCTTCATGTGCAATCATAACTGGAGAAAGGAAAGATCAACTCAAATTGAAGGATGGATGAAGGTAATCTTACAGAAAAGAGTTTTTAGAACATCCTGTTTTATGTACAGAAGATTAAATGTTTTGTTTTTAATGTGGGTCTATTATAGTCAGATAATATGATTAAATTAGTAAATTAGAAGGATAGTACATGGTTTTTGATGTGAAGAAATTTATTATTGACCAGGGGTTAGCTGAGTAGAAGAATACTTGCCTAGAATGTAGGTGATATCACAAGTCTGATTCTGATTCTCAGCATTGCAAAATAGAAGAGATTATTATTTACAGAGATTGTGCACAGTCACAGATTCTGTATGAGGCACAAAAACAGGTGAACACAGATAATTGCTGATCTTTATAATGCAGACAATCAACAATATCAGATATGCAAATGTCAAAAATGCTTGGTGTAATGGGAATAGGAGTAAGAGTTAATTTAAAATTTTATTTTTGTTATAGATGGACACAATGCGTTTATTTTATTTATTTTTATGTGGTTCTGAGGGTTGAACTCAGTGCCTCACACTTGCTAGGTGAGTGCTGTTCCACTGAACCACCATACCAGCCCCCTAAATTTTAAAAATATAACTTAAGAGTAGCAAAATATAGACTATCAGGATTTTGTGTGATGATTGATAGCTTCCAACTTAATAATCCAGGTAGTGCAGAAACATTTTCTAGCCCTTCAATAAGCAAGAAACTTTCAAGTGACCAGAATGTCACTTCCTGTCCAGGGACTATATGTTTAGTGTGCTTTACTTTTTCCAAGTTTTCTTTATGTTGCTTCCTTAGAAATATCACTAGTTCTTCCTAATTTTGGCTTTTGGAGAAGCACAAAATATTTTCAGTATGGGACAAAGCAGGTAAGGGTAAGCAGGCTTAAAACTGGTGAGTTTGAATATTCTCAGCACTCTCTGGGATAACTAACCTTCAGCTGTTGAAGATGGGTGCATAATGGCCCAAAGTGTGAGAGCCTCATTGAAGCTGAATAAAGGGGAATTTGGAATTGAGCTCTGGATTGGTTTTCACATGCAAGGTTTGCTTTGAAGAAATTCTTTTACTATCTTTAGGAATTGTTATCCCTGAAAGGGGTAGTCTGTGCATGTTCAGTCAGATCCCCAAATGTCAAAGCATTGGAAATTCATAAAATGAAAAGGTGTAATTAGTACAGATGGATTATGGAAGTCTGAAGGTTTGGGAGTGTTACCTACATAGTGACTTTTTGAATTATGCAAATTATGCATTTTCTAGTAAGTGTCTTTAGAAAGGTAAGAGAAGGGTGTTTAGGGTGGAACGCTGAGGAGAGTCCTATTGTGAAAGAGATTCACAGAGAAAGAGAAGCACACCAAAGACTGAGAAATAACCAAGGAAGGAAGAAGATGTCCAGGAAGATAAGGGAAGAGGTTTTGTGTAGAATGAACAGTAGTCAACATGTAGAATTCTTGACCAGGAAGAGTACTGAAAATGCCTACTGTGTTTTACTGTACAGTGTGGAGAGGACAGAATCCATATAGAAGTGGGTTGAGGACTGAGTGGGAGGGAAGTTGTGGAAACACTGAGTGGAGACGACTCTTTCAGTAAAGTAATCTATGAAGAGGAAGAAGGATAAAAGGCAGTAACTAAAAGGGGACATAGGGTGAAAGGAAATATGTTCCAATGGAAGAGACTTGCTCATACATCACTTCCTTGAGAAAGAGCCAGTAGAGAAGGGAATGTTAAAGACACATTAAAAAGGACTGAATTTTTGGTATGATTCATTTGCATATTCATCTTATTCTTTTCAGAAGAATTTGTTAACCTGTAGTTAGGTAGGTAGACTGTACAGAGTGCACTCTTCAGTTAAAGATATAGACATGATGACTCAAGGAATGCAGGACACATAAAGATGAAATGTGAGGAGCAGACAGAAATAAATGGGCAAGAGATAGGCATGAGGAAATGAGGCAGGGCTTCATTAGACAAGTTCTTGGTTTGGGATTTTGTACAGAAGAGTCATGCATCAAATGGTTTAAAAGGGTGTGAGGAAAAGCAACAATTATCCAGAGGTGGGCCTTTAGGAACTGATTTGAGCCTGATGGCTGTAACCTCATCAGTGGATTAATGTACTAGATGGATTAATAATTTGAATAATTTGAAGAGTCTACTGGGAGTGGTGGAAATTGTAGGCAGGTGGGGCATGGTTAGAGGAAGGATGTCATGGTGGCTTTCCTTGTGGATTCTATTTGTATTTGGCCCCTTCTCTCTCTCTCTCTCTCTCTCTCTCTCTCTCTCTCTCTCTCTCTCTCTCTCTCTCTCTCTCTCTCTCCCCCCTCTGGCTTCCATGAGCTGAGCTGCTTTCTTCCACCAGGTCCTTCCTCCAAGATGTTCTGCCTCAACTGAGGCCCAGAGCATTGTAGTCAGCTGACCATGGACTGAAACCTCTGAAAACTCTGTAAGCCCAAATAAATTTTTTGTCCTCCAAGTTGTCTATGTTAGGAATTTTGGTCGTCCTGATGAAAAGTTGGCTGATACAGGCTCTGTTGACTTTTATATTGAGGTTTGCTTCACTACTCTCCAATTCTTTGTCTTGCGTTTTTTTCTTATTTCATTAAAAAATAAATTTTATCATGTATGATAAATATTAGTAAAATAGTTACTCTCATGAAGCAAATTAAACTGTACACAATCACACAATTTCTCATCTTCTTTCTTTACATTGCAAGAGAAGCTAATGTACTCATTTTCCAAATCACATATGTGGTACACCTTGATTGCCTCTATTCTTCATGTTGTCATTATATCTCTATCCTTTTTTATTTTAAGTATTTTCTACCCCACATTTGCTTCCTTATCTCATTCCAGGCAACCATGTTTTAATTACTGGGTCTGTATACTTGACTTTTACATCACACATGTAAATTATTTCATGAAATTTTTATTTTTGCTTCTGGCTTATTTCCCTTACATAATATCCTCAGTTTCATTCATCATGTCATCGCAAATGGCAGGATATCCTTGTCATATCCAACGTGAGTCAGTTTTGTATATGGTAAATTTGATTCTTTTGGTGTTTAAGTTCATTTTCCCCAGCCATTTATGGAAGAGATTATTCTGTCTTCATATTTGCTTCTTGTTCCTCTGGTGAAAAATTAACCATATATGTTAGTATTTATATCTGGGTCATGTCTTATGTTTCATTGTTCTGTATGTAGTACTGGGGATTGAACTCAGGAATGGGATTGATCTCAGGAGAATTCTATTATTGAGTTACATTGTCAGCCCTTTCTACTTTAAGATTTGGAGACAGGGTCTCACTAAGTTCTTGAGTCTGGCTTTGAATTGGTTTACAGGGGTTCCTCACCATGACGTGTGTGTGTGTGTGTGTGTGTGTGTGTGTGTGTTTCTTTTGCCAGTACCACCTTTCCTTTGTAATAAAAAAATTAAAACAGGAAGTATGATACCAAAACTTTATTGTACTTTCTAAGAATTGCTTTTGCTATTTTGGGATGTCCTTTACTTTTTACAAATAGCAGTTAAGTTTGCAGGTTTCGTATTCTCCATTTTAAATTTGTTCTACTGAGATTTGGAAGTTCAATTCTCCCAATTCAATATATATCAGGATTTTGTTTATTAAAGTGTCCATTTATTTTTTAAATGTCTAGGTTTCATCACGTTGAAATCCATTTGGATTGTGGTTTTATTACTAATTGCAATAATTATAGTTATAAAAACCTTGGTGTTGGAATACTGAGGGATAATTGTGAAATGATTCTTTAATTCAAGTTCTTCATAGGAGGCATTTAATTGTCTTCTGTTACTTGTGCAGGTGAAAGGCTATGGGGAGTTTCAACACCAGTTTTGGAGAGGGCTTCATTTTGGTGGGCTTCTCAGATTGGCCTCAACTGGAACCCATTCTTTTTATCTATATTGCACTTTTCTACTCCCTAACCCTTTTTGGCAACACCACCATCATCATTCTCTCACGACTGGACCCTCGACTGCACACGCCCATGTACTTCTTCCTCTGCCACCTCTCCTTCCTGGACCTCTGCTATACCACCAGCACTGTGCCCCAGCTGCTGATCAATCTTTCTGGACTTGACAGGACCATCAGCTATGCAGGGTGTGTGGCCCAGCTCTTCATCTACCTCTCTCTGGCTGGAACTGAATGTGTGCTTCTGGTGGTGATGGCCTTTGACCGCTATGCTGCTGTGTGTCGTCCACTCCACTACACAACCATCATGAACCCCCTTCTCTGCCAGTCTCTGGCTATTGCTGCCTGGGTGGGAGGTCTCATGAACTCTCTGATTCAGACAAGCCTCATGATGGCCATGCCTCTCTGTGGCCTCCATTACCTGAACCACTTCTTCTGTGAGATGCTTGTACTCCAGAAGTTGGCTTGTGAGGACACAGGAGGCACAGAGGCCAAGATGTTTGTGGCCCGAGTCATAATCATTGTTATTCCTGCAGCACTGATTCTAGGCTCCTATGCACACATCGCTCAGGCAGTGCTGAGGATCAAGTCAATGGCTGGACGCAGAAAGGCTTTTGGGACCTGTGGGTCCCATCTCTTTGTGGTTTGTCTGTTTTATGGCTCAGGCATGTACACATACCTCCAACCTCTGGGCAGTTACTCTGAGAGTAAGGGAAAGTTTGTTGCCCTTTTTTATACTGTAATCATCCCCATGCTCAATCCTCTGATCTATACCCTAAGGAACAAGGATGTGAAGGGAGCTCTGTGGAAGGTACTGGGGAGAGGCAGAAGCTCAGGATAAAAGAAGAAAAGATGGTTAGTAGTAACATTTCTTGTCACCAGCTCTCTGACTATGACCCATCCTCTTCCTATGGCGGTCATTAAAAAAACTTGGCGATATGGAGCAAGATACCTAATAGACCAAAGAAAAGAACAAAAGAGACCAACAGAGAATAACAATGCTACATTTTTGCAAGTCAGATATTTTTTGGGGTGTGTGGGGTACCAAGAATTGAACTCATGGGCACTTGGCCACCGAGCCACACCCTCAGTCCTATTTTGTGTTTTACTTAGAGACAGGCTCTCACTGCGTTGCTTAGTGTAGAGAAAACAGTTCTCTGTTGGCCCCAGGGTTTTATTGTTTTCCTTGTTTGGAAGTTTGAACGGGAGATGTCTTGAGATGTTTACTTGCTATGATCACTGTGCAGTGGGGAGTAAGTGCTGATTTGTATCTCCACTTTCTAAGGGAATGAGATGGGAATAGGGTGCATTGTGACCACTTATGCAGAATGAGATTGGGTTCTTGGCATGTCTGAGAGTCAGGAAAGGATCAGTTCAGAATGACCACATTGTTCCAGTGGATACCAATGTGGTGCTGTAGAAATGGCATTATGATAAAGGAAGAGGATATTAGTTGTTCTGGTTAGAATTATTGCTGCTGTGACTAAAAGGATCTGACAAGAACAAGTTTAGGGGAGGAAAAGTTTGTTTAGGGACTCACAGTTTTAGAGGTCTCAATCCATAGACAGCTGGTTCCATTCCTCAGAACTTGAGGTGAGGCAGTACATCCTTGTGGAAGAGTGTGGCAGAGGGAAGCATCTCACATGATGATCAGCAAGGAGAGGGAGAGAGAGAGAGAGAGAGAGAGAGAGAGAGACTCCACTCTTCATATACAAAATATATACCCCATAGCTATACCCCAAATTAACCATTTCCTCCTAGCACACCACACATGCTCCCAGTCACCACAGAGTTAATCCTATCATGGATTAGTTCACCTGTCAGGTTAAGGCTATAACCCAATCATTTTACCTTCAAACCTAGAATTGTCTCACATGCTTTGGGGGACACCTCACATCCAAACCATAATATGAGTTCAGTCTGATTTTTTAGTTATTTGTGACTCTGGCCATATTCATTCAGATCTCGGGGTCTATCATAAATGTCCCTTTACAGTGGATCCCTTTCTATGATACTTGGTGTATTTAATGTTTAATGAACTACTTCATGGGGCATGTAAATTTCAGACCTGGTGTCAATTATCCATTGAAGAAAGTTGCAATATTGATTGGTTATCATTGAATAAAGGGAGAGAAGAACATTATGTCAGCCTCACCAAGAATCTCAGTCATGCTGCTTGGTATCATGGAGATGAAATTTTCCATGTAAGACAGAAGAGAATAAAAAAATGAGTACACAAATAATGATCTAAGAGGAAAAAAATTTAAAATCATAAAATATACTTGTAGTACTTCAGCAGGCAGAAGAAATTTATGTAGAAAAATACCATTTATTTCTGAAAGTTATTCAATAAATAACAATAATCAAAGGAAAAGAGTCCTAAATACAATTTCAATTGTATGTGAACGATTACTTCTACATTGTTCTCGCTTCCAGTTTTCCACATGTCTATCTGCATGGCAGAACCACATTTCCATCACTATTATTTCATTCCATGTATTAAATTATAGTTTCATATAAAAAGTGTAGATATATTTATTAAAAACCCATTACAGTCTTCTTGAATTTTAGTTTGGTTTAATCATGTTTTATTCCAATAATAATCATTAATAATATTTGCTTACTATTTGCAAATTTATTTTGCATAAATTGTCATTATTCCTATAACAGCATTGTAAAAATTATTTGTTTTATATTGATATTTTGCTATGTCCTGGCTTAATCACAATGAAGCTAAGGATCTATGGGTTTAAGTAACATATTCAAGCACACATAGCAAATGTCGGGTGAAGTTTGGACCCAGACTTCTGAAATCCTAAATATAACACTCAGTATACCATGTTGCCAGTTTTGTTTTCTGTGAACAAACTTGTAATAGAGAAAGACTAAGGTTAGGAAGAGAGGAGGTAGGAGAGGTCAACAGTATGCCAAAATGGATACAATGGAGAAAGGATAGTCTCTTCTACATAACAGTTTTGAAAAACTGGCTATCTTCATGACAAAGAATGAGTTTGGGTCCTTGAATTATGCCATATGTACAAAATAACTTAAAATATATGAAATACTTAAACATAAATTGGAAAACTATAAAACTCTTTTCAGAAAACCTAGAGAAATGCTTCATGACATTACATTTGTAAATGGTTTCATGGATATGACCCAAAAGCATAGAATGTAAAAGTAAAAATAGGGACCTCGTCAAAATTAAAACCAAAGACAAAATCAACATTGGTAGGAAGTATTTTCAAACCACATATCTGATAATAGTTACTATCCATAATATATAATGACCACCACCTACAACTCAACAAAAACCAAAGTAACCCAATTTAAAAATGTACCAAGGTGTTTAACAGACATAAAAATGGCCATTAAGCATACAAAAAGTTGTTCAAATCCATAATCATTAGGCTAATGTAAATCAAAACCTTAAGGATATCTTATTTCATATCTTAGAATGAATATTGTTAAATAATATCCAAAGATGACAAGTATTATTGAGAATGTGGAGAAATTGGAACTCCTAGCATACTCTTGGTGAAAGTGTGATATGTTATATCTCTGTGAAAAACATCACAGAGTTTCCTAAAAAAGTAAATAAAAATAGAATACCATATGACATAGCCATTTTATTTCTAGGTATATATACTTTGGAAAGAAGGTTCTCAAAGAAATATACCCATCATATTAGTTAAGGCTGTTTAAAGAGACACCACCAATATGTGGTGTATTACAGAGAGAGAAAGAGGCGTGAGGGTAGTAGGGGAAGTTTTTCATGCATTTGTGGAGGCTGAGAAGCCCCACACTCCACCTGCAAGCTGGAGATCCTGGAATGCTGGTAGCATGGCTCAGTCCAAGTCTAAAAATACCTCAAAACAAGGAATCCAATGTTTTAACTATCATCTGAGGCTGAAAACCTGAGAATCTGGGCCTTCCAACCCCCAGGGTAAAGTCCTGGAGTCCAAAGGCTGGGGAACCTGGAATTCTGACGTCTAATTGCAAGAGAAATTGGGGAGTTTTAGTTCTAGGACAGAGAAAAGAATAAACCTTTTCTCAGGTATTTTGTTCTAGCCTGGTTCCCAGCTAATTGGACACAGCTTGCTCAAGAATGAGAGCAGATTTTCCCTATTTGATACCTTGAATAAAATGCCAATCTACCCTGGAAATACCCTTGCAGACACATTCAGAAATAATGTTATACCAGTTCTCTGAGTTATTCTTAATGCAGCCAGCTCTAAAATTAACTATCAAATCTATATTTATATAACATTATTTACAAATACCAAAAGTGGAAGTAACCCATTGTTCACCTACAGATAAATGGATTAAATAAAATGTAGAATACACACATATTGGGAGGTATTTGCAATGTGCATAATCAGTGAAGGTTAATATGCACAACATAAAATACATCCTGCACTGGGTATAGTGGTGCACACCTGTAATCTAAGCAACTCCAGGGTCAGGAGGATTGCAAATTCAGTCTCAGCAACTTAGCAAATGCTGGGGATGTGGCTTAATGGTTAACTACCCATGGGTTCAATCCGTGCTATGAGAAAAATAATTTCTTTGAGAAGAGACCACAGGGGCACTCTGGGAATGTAATAAAAAACATCAAATTTCATACTTATATGTTAGGGTGTGAAAACAATGTAAGTTATATGTTAAAGGAAACCCTTGTTGTATGAAGAAAAATCAATTACTCTCCACATGTTATATTGATACTGAGACCCTCAAATAACTCTCAGACCACTCATTGCCATTCCAATTAAGGCTTTATTTCTGGCCAGTGGTAGACACTGTACCCTCTAAAAGCGAGATAGAGTGACTCACTCCCTTCAGTTTGGCCTCATATTTAAGCTAAAAAAACCACAAAGGGATGATACGGGGTTTAGCCCATGCAAGCAGGGGAAATCCCAGAAGGGGCAAATTGCAGTCAGGTGGTAGGAGGCTTAGCCAATCAGAATAAGCCAGTTACCCTGTTACAGAAACAGAGCCCAGTTAGACAGTTCTGTGTTCTTGAGGGTTTCCACAACAAAAGGAAAAACAACTTGCCCCAGTCATAACCTTTCTAGGTGGCATGGCTGTTTCACAAATTGAAGTCACTATAGTCAAGACTTCTGCCTCATCACACACACTCCCTTCTCATATTCAACACCTTTAATCTAATATGCAGTGTAACCACTAACAGTTTGATGTGAATCTTTCCATACTTTTCTTTATGCTTATATAGCCACACATATGCACACATGTGGATCCCCCTATTTATATATTTCAGAAATAAAAAAAAAACACTGTAAACCTGCTTAATTCATTTGTGCCTGGGTGCATAGCCTGGCACAGGCAAAGGATAGCTGTGCAAACCTGAAAATCTTTCTTGAACCCTCTGCCTCGTGTCCTCTTTTGTAGAAAAGGAATGATAATTCACCAGCAGTTATTATTTGGATTAATTGGGCAACAAGCTTAGATTCTTAGGATAGTGCCTGGTGCATCATTAGAAGCATATATAGTTTAGGTAATTTTTTTTTATTTAAAAAAGCACTTCATCTAGATAGATTTTCCCCAGAGTTTACCAAAGTAATTCTCTTTCATAACTATGAAAACCATTTGTGGCATTTTCTTAACTGCATACAAAGTGAAACCCAGCATGATATTATTTTTTAAAATACTTCCCTTTATTTTTATATTCTCTTGAATAAGAGTGGACAATTAGAACTTATTACTTTGTTTGCAATTATTTCAGATGATGTCCATCTCTTGCAAGATTGTGGGCTTCCCTGTTGACAGAGATCATATTTTCTTCATTTATTTCACAAAAAAGAGAAGGCACAAAATAAATGTTTGTTAAACAATACCACTACCACTGAGTGAATGTCTGCCACACCCCAGGCACCTCACATATGTTGTATCATTAATTTACAAACAGTGGTACAGGTTAGGCCACATTAACATCATCTTAATGATGAGGCTCAAGCATGTCAAGATAGCTTTTCAAGGTCACACAGTTATGGCAGAGCTGTTTCCTCTGCATCACGTATGCCTTTAAATGGCTACAGATAAATTCTGAACCTTGATTTTTATTTCTCAAGCATTTAGGCCAGTGTGCATTGCTCAACAATGATTGTGGAATGAATTGATAAAGGTACACATTTAATTTTTAATATGTTGTGGACAATGTCAGGGTATAATATAATAAGATTTACTAATACATTGAGTATATAGTGTGTAAAAGAGATTTTAAAGTGTCAAACTTTTCATGAAGAAAATAAATATTTATTGGATTCATGATACATGTAAAAGGGACATAAACATTAGATGAAAATTACAGAGAAAGAAACATTTGGATTGTGGTGACAATGGTGTCTCTAAGTGACACATGAAATTTGGTTTTTGAAGAGCTGTTAGGACTGGAGTCAAAGTAGGGACTACGGGAGGAATCCCAGGCTACAGAGTCCATGAGCAAGGGAGAAGCGGTGTTCTAAGCACACTGGATACATCAGTTTGGTTTGGGCAGAGTGTGAGGGTAGATAAAACTGAGGACTGCATGGCAGATCTTGAGCCAGTCAGTTGGTTATAATTGCCACATTGGGGCCCAGAGGTCTCCAAGGCCAGTCTGGGTAAACAATTCTTTCTCCACTGCTCTTGAATGGATTGTGCCAGTATCCCCATGGGAGAATTGGTAGTGCTCAACCAATTCTCCTCTGTGGGAGGTCAGGAGGTGGTCTGGTAATACACTGGCTTCTTTATTTTCTCTGCTGGTTACAATGACTGAACCAGAGTGCACTGGAAAGATGCTTCCCCCTCCTAGGTTCTGAGCAGGCTCCTCTGTTGAGGGAAGAAGCTTGATTTCTCCATGACAAGATTCTGGTGTAAACCCTCACTCCACAGATTAAGTGAGGACCAAAGAGGAACACGTCTTTACTAGACAGCACTAGATGCCACAGTGTGAGATGGATCTCACATCATCTTGAAGGCAGTGGAATCCAAAGAGGTAAAAGGAACAGTTTTTTTTTAATAGAACCCTGTGTAAGAACTGACTGGGAGTGCCTTCTGGCTTCTCAAGTCTCTTCCAAAACTCAAATCCTATGATGCCATTGCTCTGTCATATAAAGTGTAGACATCAAACCAGGAGACCAAGAAATCAAGTCATTGTTAGAGTTATTGAAAATTAATCAAGAAATGTTGGAGCAAATCCAGGAAGTTGGAGAGAATCTATCATGTTTAGAGACAATGCTGTGTGGGGAGTCGAAATTTAAAAAGAGATTTGTTAAATTCAGCCTTTGAATGTCAATCAGCTGACTGGACCCCAACTGTGGTTTTTTTTTTTTTCCGTTCTACACTGGAAAACATTAGTAAGTTTTAATGGAGGATTTAATAGAAGACTTTTGAAGATCACCTACATACATGGGGAGAGGAAGATGATTGTATGTTATTGAGTGTGAGGGCTATGGGTTTGGAATGAGAGATTGAGTCTATTAAGGTCAATCCAAACTGTGATCGACAACAGGGAAAAGAATTCTTTCATAGTTAGTTAGGTTTGGTAGTGAGTTCATTCCTCTGTAAACGAATAAGAGAGTTATAATGTGAGCATAACATGAGAAAGGAAACTTTAATTTAAATTGAAGAAAGGATGTTCTCACAATAAGGTGGACTGTAAGGAGTTTGCAGAACATCATCCTTTACACAGGAAATTATCTTTTCTTGCTCAAATATATCTCCATCGTGGTCAGATAGTGTCATTAAATTAGGGGAAAAGCATGAAGAATTTAGTACATGATTTTTGATCTCAAGAATTTTATTATTCCCTGGGGTGTGTAGCTCCATTTAGAATGCTTGCCCAGCATGCAAGAGTCAATGGGTTTAGTTCCCAGTCCAGCAAAATGTTTATTGTTTACAGAATTCATGTCTAGACAAAGATCCATATACTCCAAAACAAACACACAGAGATAAACATAATTATTGATTTTTGTAATATAGACAATCAACTATGCAAATATCAAATGCCCGGGACTTAAAGAGTTAAATTTTAAAAAAGATAATTTAAGAGTAGTGAAACATAGGCTATCAGGGTTGAGGATGGTGCTTGAAACCATTAAACCCAATATTCCAGATCATGTGGAAACATTTTCACAGCATCCTTTAATTTTAACTTTAAGCCTCTGAATTAGCAGTAAACTTACAAGTGAACAAAATGTCACTTTTGTTCCAGGCACTGTATGTTTAGATGACTTCACTTCTTTCAAGTTTTCTTAATTGAGTCTTTGAATGTCAGTTAAGGTGACTAGACCCCAATTGTGGTTTTCAGGCTCTGTAATACCAATGTGTTATTATGGAGAATTTAATATAAGAGTCTTGAAGATCACTCTAAATGCACAGATAGAGAAAGCAGATGCTGAAGCATGTTTTGTTTTCTGATGCATTTCACTGGTTGGTCCTAGTTTTGGCCTTTGGAGCAGAACAAAACAAGTTAAATACCTGTTCCATATGACCAATATTTTTTTTATTAGTTGCTCATGACAATACAATGATCTTGACATGTCATACATTTGAATCAAATGGGGTATGAATTCTCATTTTTCCAAGTGTACAGGTTGCAGAATCACATTGGTTATACGGCCACGTATATACATACAGCAATACTAGTGTCCATATGACCAATCTTTAAATAGGATATAAGCTATCATGCCTATATTTAAGCATTCCCTGTTGTAATAAAAAATACACAATGAAAAACACCTATTTCTCATAAAGAATATCTTCAGATGACTTATTGGTTTTACTGTCTTTTGAGTCTATGTATTTTGTAAAGGTTTTTATCTAAGTCTCTAACCAAAGCTTGAAAAATTCTCAAAATTCTCTTGACTAGTGCAGAGTATTGGGGACCATATGTTTATTTAAATGTGCACTCACAGACAAATCATTGAAAAACAGAGATGGCTGCTACAAAAATAGTCAGTAGAAACATTTTATCAGTTTAATATCACTTTTTTCCATTACTCAAATGACAGATTTGGAAAATATTTAAGAAAATGGTAATTTTGAACCTTCACTTAAGGAATGTGGAATCCATTAAAGATTTCATGGCATGACTGTATCCTTCAGTATATGGAGTACTGTCATTTGAGAGGAGTTTTGGTTTATTCTGTGTGCTCCCCTAAGGAAATTTCTCCCCCCCCCCATATTGATTGGGACTGTTTATATAATGCCTAATGCTCTCCGTTTCCTGAGGCATCTTCACCAAAGCTGGGCTTTCCTTCTGGTCCAAGCCTCTTGGGTTATGATATATAAGGCTGGGAATATCGTGTGGGACCTACCAGAATTCCAGTGTAGGGTCCATCTGAGGAGTAACATGTAACTCTTCTTGAAGTTTAAAAGGCTCCTGGGGAATTCATGAGTAAGAAGAGCTTTTCTTTCCCATGATTACCAGAGGTAGGCATGAGGCAGACCCCAGCAGCAAGCACAGGGAAGAGTGGAGAGAAGCTCTATGAGGGACTGGAAAATGGTCATCACTGGAGGAACTGGTTTCTGGGCGTCAGAGATGTGTCCAGTGTAGGAAGGTGAGGTTGACGCTGCTGAACCCAGGGATTCACAGGCATCAGTTTTAGGAGAATTTTAGTGAGAAACTTCATTTGAATATGTGTGTTGTGTTTCTGAGATCAGACTATTCTTATCAGGACTCTGGGATTTTGGAAAGCATAACACATTAATCAAACAATGTGTTTGCAATGAAGCAGGCAGGTGCCAAGTTTTTGGTTTGGCAGAAAAAATTCAATATGAGGGAGAAAGGAAAGTAAACATTTAACCCAGAGAGTGCATAATGTTGGGCCCCTATTCTTGCATGTCAGTTTTCTGGATAAAAAGCACTATATTTCAAGGATGTAGGAATAACTCCACAAACCACTTTCTTTTTTTTTTAATTTTTAATATTTATTTTTTAGTTCTCGGCGGACACAACATCTTTGTTGGTATGTGGTGCTGAGGATCGAACCCCGGGCCGCACGCATGCCAGGCAAGCGTGCTACCACTTGAGCCACATCCCCAGCCCACCACTTTCTAAATAAGAGTGAAACTATTGCAAGATGGCATGCCTTTCTAAGGACCTGTTTTAGCTGATTTAGGTGAGTGCTTATAGTCTCAGGAGGATTGGGGACACTTTTATATTCTACTGATGATCTAGGCAAGCCTGTAATTGCCAATATTGTAGACAAAAATCTGCTCTTTCTATGCTCTAGCATGGTTGCATAGGGAAATGATCAAATTAGAAATTAAGTTGAACATGGTAATTTTTTTGCATGAGGGAAATTACAGTGCTTTATGGGATATAGCAAGGGGCTTATCTCAGAAGAGAGGAATTAAAGAATATTTATTAGAGGACAATATGTTTGAACAATAATGACATTTTTTGATGCACTTTCTTATGTGTGTGTCATATTGGTTGTGAGATATCTAATGTTTTTGTGAAATATTTAGTATCACACTTGGCCTGAATATAGTAGATGCCAGTTGTACCAGTCCAAAATGTCTACAGATATTGCCATTTATGTACTTAGTGGTCAAACTACTCCTGTTTGTAAATCTGTATCATAAATGAAGTGACAGAGAAGTTGTGACTTGCATCCAAGTTGATTTATCAGAAACTGATGACCAATTTTCTGTTTTTATAAACTGTAGTTATGGTGCCTTTTCATAATAGGGCACACAAGAGGAGGAGTTTTTAAGGAAGAGAGAATGAGTTTAGTATTAGAAATGCTGAGTTTGTTGTTCCTGGGGTCTTCCAAGAGGAGATAACCAGAAAGAAGGTAGAGTTTAACAGATTTTTAAAATTATTATTCAGGTAAGTTCAGGCAATGAATTAAGAAATGATTGCCGTATAATAGTTTATTACTCACAGTTTCTAAGACACATGGGGCACACAGTGAAGCACTAGGTTAGTTAGGATGCAGGGGTAGTGAGGGAAAATGTGGAGGCAGCCTCTTCTATGGTTTCTGCAGTTTGGAACAGGGCAGGAAGTTTTAACTTGAAATTTGTAAATATGAATAGTTTCAACACACTCTGGTATTGAAAGGAAGTCTTTAATTTTATGGTATCTGACCTTGGATTGATCAAGATATTTTACATAATGGCTCAGAGTCTGAGGACCTATTAAAAACAAATGTAGGAGATGGCTGAAATACAAGCTCTAGATTAGCTCATTTGTTCATCTAAGTTGTATTTTCAAAAACAGTCTATTATTGTCTCTAGGAATATCTATCCCTGAGAGGGGCAAGACCTCCATGGTCAACCAAACACCAAGTGTCAAACCATCATATACATAAAATAAAAATGCATTTTTAATACAACTGGATTATTAAAGTCTGAAATTCGTATTAGACATTGTGGGTGGAGACATGTATTTGGGTGTTATCCACATAGAGATTTTGTGATTCAAGTCTTGGAATGGATGGCATCTTTTAGGAAATGTCTTTAGAATGTTAAGAGAAGAGGGTTTTGGTTGGAACCCTGAAGAGATGTAAAGATGTAGAGAATACACAAACAGGAGCATACCAAGAAGACTGACAGATGGCCAGAGAGGAAGAAAGTATTCAGGAAGGCAGGGGCAGAGGTTTTGTGTAGAAAGGGACAATAGCCAACCTGACCAAGAAGAGAATTGAAAATGTCCTCTGTTATCTCATAAAATGTGGAGAGCACGGAATTAGTGGGTTGAGTACTGAGTAGGAGGGGAAATGGTGGAAACAGTGAAGAGAGACTACTCTCTCAATAAAGTTATCTATCAAGAGGAAAAAAGACCTAAAGCAGTAACAAAAACAGGACATAGAGTGAAAAGAGATATGTTCAAATGGGAGAGGCTTGCTCTTAAGGAAGAACCAAGAGAAGGGAATGTTAAAGACACATTGGAAAGCCTGAATTTCAGGTTTGATTGATTTGCATTTTTGTGTTATTCTTTTCAGAAGAATTTGTTAACCTGATTTTAGGTAGGTAAACTGTAGAGAGCGCATTCTTTCAGAATTGTGGAGATATTGCAGGATGATAAGTTAAAGATACAGACATGATGACTCAAGGAATGCAAGACACATAAAGATGAATGCGAGGAGCAGACAGAAATAAAGGGACAAAAGAATAGGCTTGAGGAAATGAGGCAGGAATTCATAAATCAAATTCTTGGTTTGATATTTGGTACAGGGTAACTCTGTACTGGTTGGAGTAAAGGGATGTGAGGAAATGGCTAGCATATTTCCTTCCTGTATTATGGTTTTATTAAATTTGAGATTTTGGGGTAAAATCTAAAAGTCAATAAGCTCTGTCGTGGTTTGGATCTGGATTATTCCCCCCAAAACTTACATGCAGAAGTTGTGGTCTGCAGTGTAGCAATGTACAGTGGTTAACCATTTAGAAATGATTGGCTCATAGGGCTCTAATCTCATTTGTGGACTAATCCACTTGATGGATTAGTAATTTAAATGGACTACTGGCATGTGGTAGAAACTGTAGGCAGACGGGACATAGTTGAAGAAAGAAGATATGCCCTTGGGGACAATATCTTTTCTCTGGCCCCTTCTTCTGTCTCTGCTCCCCAGTTGCCATGAGCTAAACAACTTTTCTTCTGCTTCACCCTTCCCTTATGATGTTCTGTTCACCTCAGGCCCAGAACAATGGAGTCAGCCAACCAAGAGTGAAACCTCTGAAACCTTTCTTCCTCTAAGCTGTTTTCAGATAGTTTGGTCATAGTGATGAAAATCTGACCAACAGGCCCTGTTGACTTGTATATTGAGAATTTGGTCAACTCTTACCTCATCTTTGTCTTCTGCTTTTTAAATATTTTTATTAGCAAAATTTTTTATCATGAACATTTAATGTATAAAACATGATGACATGGCATACATTTAAGTAGGATAAGTGTTAATATCATGAAGCAAGTTAACATAAAAATTGTTATACACAATTTCTCATTTTTTCTTTGTTTTTGAGGAAAGAACAGCAGAATAGCTAAAGTTTGTTAACATAAATTCCAAATACAGTAAAATATTGTTGCCTATTGTCTTCATGTTGTGTTTAGATCTCTAGATTTTTTTTATCTTAAATGTGTTCTATTTTGAATCCTTTGACCTATATCTTCACCTTTCATCCTCCCACCTAATCCTGGAAACCACATTTCATTTAGTATCTCTATATATTTGATTTATTTTTCTTTTACATTGTACATCTAAATGAGATCAAGCAATTTTATTGTTTTTCTACTTCAGGCTTATTTCCCTTATATAGAGTCTCCCAGTTTTATCTTTGTGGTAGAAAATGGCAAGATATTTTTGTATTGTTTATTTTGAGTTGTTCTTTGCACAATATAGGTTCAATTTCATTCTTTTGCATGTGGAAATTTATTTCTGCCAGCACCATTTATGGAAGAGACTACTCTTTCCTCATTGTGTTCCTGGTGAAAAATTAATCAAATATATTGCTCTTTATGTCTAGGCCAAATCTTCTGTTCTACAGGGCTATTTGTTTTTTGTTTGTTTGTTTGTTATGATTGCTTTGTAATAAAAATTGAAATGAGAATATGTGATGCCACAACTCAAAGTATACTCAATAAAATTGAAATTATATATAATTACAATTTTATATACATATACATATAATTTATTTGGATCTTGGGGATTGTCCTTTACTTTTTGTGATTAACTGAAATATGTGCAAGTTTTGTGTCCTGCATTCCATATTTCTCCAAGTAAAGTTTAAAGCTAAATTCAATTCTTCCAGTCCAAAGATATCTCATTCTGTTATCTACTAAAGTGGCCATTTATATTTTATATTATATTTTAAATGTCCACATTTCATCATGTTGAAATACTTTTATATTATAGTTTTATTCTTTATCCATGCTGATTATAGTTCTAAGTTTTTGTTCAATATCAAATATATGAAGCATATCCGTGTGACATTATAAAAATCACTCACAAACATATAGAGCAGTAACAGTTAAATCGTTTGTGCCACTAAGTTAGAAACAGTGAAAGTGTGTTAACTCTTTCACATTGGAAAAGGAAACAATATTTTGGGGACATTTATATGCCCAAGGCATTATCTAATGGTAGGAATGCATTCATTAATTTACTCAACAAATTTTTCATGATTCTTATATTTTCCAGGTACTGCCCTGGAATAGGGATATAAGGGTGACTAAGTTAAGCAGAACCAATTGCATGTGATGAATAAACACAAGTTCTAAAAATCAGAATAGAATACATATCATTTAATCCCAATCAAAATCTTATGAAATAATTTATTTATTTGCTACATAGATAAGCAGAATAAGACTCATAGATATGCATTTTTTAGAACAGGTGGAACAGTCAGTCAGTGGTAGACTTGAGCAATAGGAACAGTTATTCACACTAGAGCTGTTGCTCTCTACTAAGGAGGTCATTCAATAAAAAGTTCTGGAGTATTGGTTAAGGTATGTGTGAATTAATACTTCAGTATTGTTAACTCACAATTTATTTATCTTTTCCCTTGAGAATGCAAGATAGCCTCCAAATTCATTATTTTCATTGACCCAACACAGATCCATTGATGATGATGTTCCAGTTCAGTATGGGTATGGAGAAAAATCAGCTAATTAGCAGGAGGCATCACAATACCAGATCATAAAGTATACTATAGAGCTATAGTAACAAGAATGACATGGTATTGGTACAAAATAGACATATAGACCAATAGTATAAAATAGAAGAAACAGAGATAAACCAATATAAATACAGTTTTCTCATACTAGACAAAGGCACCAAAAACATACATTGGAGAAAAGATAGCCTATTCAACAAATAGTACTGGGAAAACTGGAAATCCCTATATAGCAAAATGAAATCAAACCCCTATCTATATCTTACCTTGCACAAAACAACTCAAAGTAGATCAAGAACTTAGTATAACAGAGATCCTGCCCCTAACAGAAGAAAAAGTAGGCCTAAATCTTCATCATGTTGGCTTAGGATGTGACTTCCTGAACAAGATTCCTAAAGTGCAATAAGTAAAATCAAGAATCAATAAATGGGATGGATTCAAACTACAAAGCTTCTTCTTAGCAAAAGTAACAATCAATAATGTGATGAGAGAGCCTACAGAATGGGAAAAAAATCTGTACCACATACACCTCAGACAAAGCACTAATCTCCAGGATATACAGAGAATTCAAAAAACTTAGCACCCCAAAAACAAATAACCCAATCAATAAATGGGCTAAGGAACTGAACAGACACTTCACAGAAGAAATACAATTGATCAAAAATATTTGAAAACATTTCATCACCTCTAGCAATTACAGAAATGCAAATCAAAACTAAGATTTCATCTCATTCAAGTCAGAATGGCAATTATCAAGAATACGAGCAGTAATAAGTGTTGGCAAGGATGTGGGGAAAAAGGTCCACTTATACATTGCTGGTGAGACTGCAAATTGGTGGAACCATTCTGGAAAGCAGTATGGAGATGCCTCAGAAAACTTGGAATGGATCTATCATTTGACCCACTTATCCCACTCCTTGGTTTATACCCAAAGGACTTAAAATCAGCTGATCCATGTGGATGATGATCCATAGTAGGGCCAGGGAATAAGAAAGATTGAAGGAACTTTGGTTGGTGAAGAGGGCAGTGAGAGTAAGGGTGGGTTGTGGGGATGGGAAGGAGGGTAGGATGAGACAGACATTATTACCCTATGTACATGTATGATTACACTGCTGGAGTGGTTCTGCACCATGTACATATAGCCAGAGGAATGAGAAGTTGTGCTCTATTTGTGTACAATATGTCAAAATGCATTCTACTATAAAATTAATTAATTAATTAATGAAGGGAAAAAAAGAATCAGCTAATTAGGAAAAGATGTTTCATACTGAGCACACCAGGCTTTGTTAATCACCTGTTTTCTGCTTTGCTTCCTGACATATTTTCATATGATGTATTTGGATCTTTGCTACAAGAAAGACCAAATTTTCATGGAAGGTAATTTTTCATGCCTATCCCTTTTCTAACCTCATTAAGGTATGTTGTTAGTTAATATGTAGGTTTCTTAGAGGAATAGAATTTTGAGATTAGAAAGTCTAATGCTACGCATTACAAAATTTATCTAACAGCTATTAAGTGTAATGAATTAAGCATTAATTTTTCATATCTTGAGTATCATACAGGAAGAAACTAATATTTTTTAATATTGAACTTATTTTCTATGAATGAGGAGTTCACAGCTCATGAAAGGACAAAGATATGTAAAAAGAATTTTAATGAGAGGACAAGTGCTAGAAAGGAGCTGTACAAAAGGGCTGGGCTAGAAAAAATAAGAGCAGCTCTTTCACATATGTACATAGGAAAGTTATGTCAAATTTGTGTCACTGTCTTTCTCATTCTGATTCCCTCACCCCTTCTAATCTAGTGAACTTCTATTCTTCCCCCTCTACCCACCTAGTCAGTTGATGAAGTCAGGGGAGGGGTATTCCAGGCATGATGGCTCAAAACTTGGAACACACACACAATATATATATATATATATATATATATATATATATATATATATATATATATATTTTTTTTTTTTGCCATCAAGGCATGAATCCACACCCTTCTCAGTCCATGTGACAGATGGCATCTGATCATGAACTGGGCTTCCAGGACGGATGCACTGGTTATGTTCTTCTAGCAGAAGGTAGCTTATTAGCATTTAGATGGGATTAAATTTGTGATCTCAGTCTGCTTAATCCTTGACTCAAACCTGAAATAGGATTCCTAACAGATCATGGAGAAGAGCAAAGGAAATAATAGAGAATAAGAATGCTGCACTTTTACACCTTAGATATTTAAAAGCAATTTAAAATTACTATGTTTTGTCCTAATCTCAATGCAATGCAGAGATAATGTCATCTTTACCTTAAGACAAGGAAGCATCAGATCTGTAAGTCTGGGTGACCTGGCTAACATCACAGAACACACAGACAGCAGGGCTATGGTTTAAAGATGACATCATTTCTAATCCAGTGATTTACACATTTAAGGAAAGAGTAAAATAGAAGACTTCATAAAACTGAACCAATTAGCAAAATAAAGAAATTCATTACTGAGAATGCATTTTTTCAATGTTTTATTTTTTTAAATTTTGTATTTGTTCTTTTTAGTTATATGTGATAATAGATTTTATCTTGATAAAATGTTTTAATTTATGTTCTTTGTAAAGGCATTGAATTGTCTTTCATTGTTTGTGCAGGTGCAAGGCTATGGGGAGTTTCAACACCAGTTTTGAAGAGGGCTTCATTTTGGTGGGCTTCTCAGATTGGCCTCAACTGGAACTTATCTTTTTTGTCTTCATTTCAATTTTCTACTCTCTAACTCTTTTTGGCAACACCACCATCATCGTTCTCTCCCAACTGGATCCTCGACTGCACATGCCCATGTACTTCTTCCTCTGCCACCTCTCCTTCCTGGACCTCTGCTATACCACCAGCACTGTGCCTCAGCTGCTGATCAATCTTTCTGGATTTGACAGGACCATTAGCTATGGAAGATGTGTGGCCCAGCTCTTCATTGTCCTCTCCCTGGGTGGAACTGAGTGTGTGCTTCTGGTGGTGATGGCCTTTGACCGCTATGCTGCTGTGTGTCGTCCACTCTACTACACAACAATCATGCACCCCCTTCTCTGCCTGTCTCTGGCTATTGCTGCCTGGGTGGGAGGTCTCATGAACTCTCTGTTTCAGGCAAGCCTCATGATGGCCATGCCTCTCTGTGGCCTCCATTACCTGAACCACTTCTTCTGTGAGATGCTTGTACTCCAGAAGTTGGCTTGTGAGGACACAGGAGGCACAGAGGCCAAGATGTTTGTGGCCCGAGTCATAATCATTGTTATTCCTGCAGCACTGATTCTAGGCTCCTATGCACACATTGCTCAGGCAGTGCTGAGGATCAAGTCAATGTCAGGGCGCAGAAAGGCTTTTGGGACCTGTGGGTCCCACCTCCTTGTGGTTTGTCTGTTTTATGGCTCAGCCATGTACACATACCTCCAACCTCTGGGCAGTTACTCTGAGAGTGAGGGAAAGTTTGTTGCCCTTTTTTATACTGTAATCATCCCCATGCTCAATCCTCTGATCTATACCCTAAGGAACAAGGATGTGAAGGGGGCTCTGTGGAAGGTGATGGGGAGAGGCAGAGACTTGGGATAGGAGGAGAAAAGAGGGTTAAAAACATTTCCCGTCACAGCTCTCTCCTATGGAGCTCATCTTGTTTCTTATGTGTGTAGATAACAGTTCTCTAACTTAGCATTATCTTCTCCAACGCCATCTATTTACCTGCAAATCCATGATTTTATTCTCTTTTATTGCTGAGTAAAATTCCATTGTGTATATGCCACAGTTTTTCTATCCATTCATCCATTGAAGGCCATTCTGCTGTCGTGTATTTAAAAAAAATAAAATCAATTAAATAAAAAAGATAATAGTTCTCAGTAGGGCACAGCATTTTAAAAAAAAATTCTTTGTTTGAAATTTTGAGGGGGAGATCTCTTGAGATGTTTATTTGCTATGATATTTGTTCAGTTGTGAGTAATGAGATGGGAAGAGGGTGCATCATGACCACATAAGAAAAATGATGTTGGGTTCTTGGCATGTTTGGGAGTCAGAGTATCATCAGTTCAGATTGACCACACTTTTCCCAGTTACCAATGTAGTGCCATAAAGATGACACTAAGACAAAGGCAGAGGACATGAGTTCACCCTGATTTTCTAATTATCTGGGATTCTGCCACATTCCTTCTATCTCAGGACCTTTTCTCAAAAGTTTCTTACAGTGGTTACCCTTTTGTGATACTTGGAACAAATAAAAGATTATGAACAGAACTACTTCATGGAGCATGTAAATTTCAGACATGGGTGTCATTTACCTATTGAAGAAATAAACAACCTTGTTATTCCTGAATAACAGGAGAAAGCAACCTCTTGCCAGCTTCAGAAATAGTTTCAGTAATGCTACTGGAGTAATGGAGAAGAAATTTCCCATATAAGGTCAAAAAGAATAAAGAAGAAATGAGTATGCAAATTATGAATTTAAAATGAATTATAATCACATATTTTGGCAGAGTGAAGAAAAATATATATAAAATATTGCCCTCAAAGAAATTTAACATAGGACATAAATTGAAGCAAAGTGCTAATTCATCATTTTAACACATGTGGAAGCTTATTTGAGATCTTCTATTCCATTTTTGCATGTTTATGTTTCTTTATTTCAGTATCACATTTTAGTCATTATTTTATTTCATGTACTTAAAGAATAGTGTCATGTTAAAAGTGCAGGTATCATTCTTTTCTATTGATTTTTTATATATGACAGTGGAATGCATTATAATTCCATATTACAATATAGAGCACATTTTTCATATCTCTGGTTGTATATAAAGTATATTCATATCAATTCGTGTCTTCTTACATGTATTTTTTTTTTTTTTTTTTTTTTTTTTTTTTTTTTATTGGTCGTTCATAACATTACATAGTTCTTAATACATCATATTACACGGTTTGATTCAAGTGGATTATGAACTCCCGCTTTTACCCCGTATACAAATTGCTGTATCACATCAGTTACCCTTCCATTGATTGACATATTGCCTTTCTAGTGTCTGATGTATTCTGCTGTCTGTCCTATTGTCTACTATCCCCCCTCCCCTCCCCTCCCCTCCCCTCCCCTTTTCTCTCTCTACCCCTTCTACTGTAAATCATGTCTTCCATTTGTATTCTCTTGACTTACCCCTCCTTACCTCTTATATGACATTTTGTATAACCCTGAGGATCGCCTTCCATTTCCATGCAATTTCCCTTCTCACTCCCTTTCCCCCCCACCTCTCATCCCTGTTTACTGTAAATATTCTTCTCAAGCTCTTCGTCCCTACCCTGTCCTTGTTTACACCCCTTATATCAAAGGAGTCATTTGGTATTTGTTTTTTAAAGATTGACTAGCTTCACTTAGCATAATCTGCTCTAATGCCATCCATTTCCCTCCAAATTCTATAATTTTGTCATTTTTTAATGCAGAGTAATACTCCATAGTGTATAAATGCCACATTTTTTTTATCCATTCATCTATTGAAGGGCATCTAGGCTGGTTCCACAGTCTTGCTATCGTGAATTGAGCTGCTATGAACATCGATGTAGCAGTGTCCCTGTAGCATGCTCTTGTTAGGGCTTTAGGGAATAGACCGAGAAGGGGAATAGCTGGGTCAAATGGTGGTTCCATTCCCAGCTTTCCGAGAAATCTCCATACTGCTTTCCAAATTGGCTGCACCAATTTGCAGTCCCACCAGCAATGAACAAGAGTGCCCTTTTCCCCGCATCCTCTCCAGCACTTATTGTTGTTTGACTTCCTAAAGGCTGCCAGTCTTACTGGAGTGAGATGGTATCTTAGGGTAGTTTTGATTTGCATTTCTCTGACTGCTAGCGATGGTGAGCATTTTTTCATGTACTTGTTGATTGATTGTATGTCCTCCTCTGAGAAGTGTCTGTTCAGGTCCTTGGCCCATTTGTTGATTGGGTTATTTGTTATCTTATTGTCTAATTTTTTGAGTTCTTTGTATATTCTGGTTATTAGGGCTCTATCTGAAGTGTGTGGAGTAAAGATTTGTTCCCAGGATGTAGGCTCCCTATTTATCTCTCTTATTGTTTCTTTTGCTGAGAAAAAACTTTTTAGTTTGAGTAAGTCCCATTTGTTGATTCTATTTGTTAACTCTAGCGCTATGGGTGTCCTATTGAGGAATTTGGAGCCCGATCCCACAGCGTGTAGATCATAACCAACTTTTTCTTCTATCAGATGCCGTGTCTCAGATTTAATATCAAGCTCCTTGATCCATTTTGAGTTAACTTTTGTGCACGGCGAGAGATAGGGATTCAGATTCATTTTGGTGCAAATGGATTTCCAGTTTTCCCAGCACCATTTGTTGAAGATGCTATCCTTCCTCCATTGCATGCTTTTAGCCCCTTTATCAAAAATAAGATAGTTGTAGTTTTGTGGATTGGTTGCTGTGTCCTCTATTCTGTACCATTGGTCCACCCGCCTGTTTTGGTACCAGTACCATGCTGTTTTTGTTACTATTGCTCTGTAGTATAGTTTGAAGTCTGGTATCGCTATACCGCCTGATTCACACTTCCTGCTTAGTATTGTTTTTGCTATTCTGGGTCTTTTATTATTCCATATGAATTTCATGATTCTTTTATCTATTTCTACAAGATATGCTGTTGGGATTTTGATTGGCATTGCATTGAACTTATAGAGAACTTTTGGTAATATCGCCATTTTGATGATGTTAGTTCTGCCTATCCATGAGCAGGGTATGTTTTTCCATCTTCTAAGGTCTTCTTCTATGTCTTTCTTTAGGGTTCTGTAATTTTCATTGTATAAATCTTTCACCTCTTTTGTTAGGTTGATTCCCAAGTATTTTATTTTTTGGGGGGATATTGTGAATGGAGTAGTTGTCCTCATTTCCGTTTCAGAGGATTTGTCGCTCATATACAGGAACGCCTTTGATTTATGCGTGTTGATCTTATATCCTGCCACTTTGCTGAATTCATTTATTAGCTCTAATAGCTTCTTTGTAGACCCTTTTGGGTCTGCTAGGTATAGAATCATATCATCTGCAAATAGTGATAATTTAAGTTCTTCTTTTCCTATTTTTATGCCTTTAATTTCTTTTGACTGTCTAATTGCTCTGGCCAGTGTTTCGAGGACTATGTTGAACAGAAGTGGTGAGAGAGGGCATCCCTGTCTTGTACCAGATCTTAGAGGGAATGCCTTCAATTTTTCTCCATTCAGAATGATGCTGGCCTGTGGCTTATCATATATTGCTTTTACAATGTTGAGGTATGATCCTGTTATCCCTAATTTTTCTAGCGTTTTGAACATAAAGGGATGCTGTACTTTGTCAAATGCTTTTTCTGCATCTATTGAGATGATCATATGGTTCTTATTTTTAAGTCTATTGATGTGGTGAATAACATTTATTGATTTCCGTATATTAAACCAGCCTTGCATCCCAGGGATGAATCCTACTTGATCATGATGTATAATTTTTTTGATATGTATTTGAATCCGATTCGCCAGAATTTTATTGAGGATTTTTGCGTCAAGGTTCATTAGAGATATTGGTCTGTAGTTTTCCTTCTTTGATGTGTCTTTGTCTGGTTTCGGAATCAGGGTGATGTTGGCCTCGTAGAATGAATTTGGAAGTTCTCCCTCTTTTTCTATTTCCTGAAATAGCTTGAAAAGTATTGGTGTTAGTTCCTCTTTAAAGGTTTTGTAAAACTCTGCTGTATACCCATCCGGTCCTGGGCTTTTCTTAGTTGGTAGTCTTTTGATGGTTTCTTCTATTTCCTCTATTGTTATTGGTCTGTTTAGGTTGTCTATATCCTCCTGGCTCAATCTGGGCAGATCATAGGACTCAAGGAATTTATCTATGCCTTCACTATCTTCTATTTTATTGGAGTATAAGGATTCAAAGTAATTTCTGATTATCTTCTGTATTTCTGAAGTGTCTGTTGTGATATTGTCTTTTTCATCCCGTATGCTAGTAATTTGGGTTCTCTCTCTTCTTCTCTTCGTTAGCATGGCTAAGGGTCTGTCAATTTTATTTATTTTTTCAAAGAACCAGCTTTTAGTTTTGTCAATTTTTTCAATTGTTTCTTTTGTTTCAATTTCATTAATTTCAGCTCTGATTTTAATTATTTCTTGCCTTCTACTTCTTTTGCTGTTGTTTTGCTCTTCTTTTTCTAGGATTTTGAGATGAAGTATGAGATCATTTATTTGTTGGTTTTTTCTTTTTTTGAGGAATGAACTCCAAGCAATGAATTTTCCTCTTAGAACTGCTTTCAATGTGTCCCATAGATTCCGATATGTTGTGTCTGTGTTTTCATTTAACTCTAGGAATTTTTTAATTTCCTCCTTGATGTCTTCTAAAACCCATTGATCACTCAGCAACCTATTGTTCATTCTCCAGGTGATGCTTGCTTTTTCCTTTCTTCTTTTATCATTGATTTTCAGTTTCATTCCATTATGATCAGATAAGATGCATGGTATTATCTCTACCCCTTTGTATTGTCTAAGAGTTGCCCTGTGACATAGTATATGGTCTATTTTTGAGAAGGTTCCATGTGCTGCTGAGAAAAAAGTGTAGCTACTTGATGTTGGGTGGTATAGTCTGTATATGTCAATTAAGTCTAGGTTGTTAATTGTGTTATTGAGTTCTATAGTTTCCTTATTTAACTTTTGTTTGGAAGATCTGTCCAGTGGTGAGAGAGGTGTGTTGAAGTCTCCCATGATTATTGTATGTTGGTCTATTAGACTCTTGAACTTGAGAAGAGTTTGCTTGATGAATACAGCTGCACCATTATTTGGGGCATATATATTTATGATTGTTATGTCTTGTTGGTGTATGGTTCCCTTGAGCAGTATGAAGTGTCCTTCTATATCCCTTTTGATTAGCTTTGGCTTGAAATCTATTTTATTAGATATGAGTATGGACACTCCTGCTTGTTTCCGCGGTCCATATGAGTGATATGATTTTTCCCAACCTTTCACCTTCAGTCTATGTATATCTTTTCCTATCAAATGCGTCTCCTGTAGACAGCATATTGTTGGGTCTTGTTTTTTGATCCATTCTACTAGCCTATGTCTCTTAATTGGTGAGTTTAAGCCATTAACATTTAGGGTTATTATTGAGATATGGTTTGTTCTTCTATCCATATTTGTTTATTGATGTTACTAAACCTGATTTGTTATCCTCTTTGACTACTTTCCCCCCTTTACTGTCCTACCTCCCATTGTTGGTTTTCAATGTTGTTTTCCATTTCCTCTTCCTGTAATGTTTTGCCAAGGATTTTTTGAAGAGATGGTTTTCTAGCTGCGAATTCTTTTAACTTTTGTTTATTGTGGAAGGTTTTAATTTCATCTTCTAACCTGAAGCTTAATTTCGCCGGATACACGATTCTTGGTTGGAGCCCATTGTCTTTCAGTGTTTGAAATATGTTATTCCAGGATCTTCTAGCTTTCAGAGTCTGTGTTGAGAGATCAGCTGTTATCCTGATTGGTTTACCCCTAAATGTAATCTGCTTTCTTTCTCTTGCAGCTTTTAAAATTCTCTCCTTATTCTGTATGTTGGACATCTTCATTATAATGTGTCTAGGTGTGGATCTCTTATGATTTTGCACATTCGGCGTCCTGTAGGCTTCTAGGATTTGGGATTCTGTCTCAATCTTCAATTCTGGGAAGTTTTCTCGTATTATTTCACTGAATAGACTGTTTATTCCTTTGGAATGGAGCTCTGTGCCTTCCTGTATCCCAATGACTCTTAAATTTGGTCTTTTGATATTGTCCCATAATTCTTGGATGTTCTGCTCATGGTTTCTTAGCAGACTTGCTGAGCTGTCTATGTTCTTTTCCAGTTGAAATACTTTGTCTTCATTGTCTGATGTTCTCTCTTCTAAGTGATCTACTCTGCTGGTAGTATTCTCAATTGAGTTTTTAAGTTGGTTTATTGTTTCCTGCATTTCTAGAATTTCAATTTGTTTGTTTTTTATTACCTCTATCTCCCTGTGAAATTGATCTTTTACTTCCTGGATTTGTTTGTCAATGTGATCTTTCATTGTCTGATTTTGCTGTCTCATGTCTTCCTTGAGACTCCAGATCATCTGAAGCATATATATCCTGAACTCTTTATCAGATATTCCATCTGTTGCAGCTATTACCTCTTCTAAAGTTGAGTTGACCTGCATTGCTTGTGGACCTTTCTTTCCTTGTCTTTTCATACTGCTCGCGTTTCTTTCTGCTTGGTGCAACTGTTGTGTTTTGAAATTTACCCCCTATTTATTTATGTTGCTCTTGTATACTTGAAAAGTCTCCCTTGCAGGTGCAGGCGGCGGCTGTGCCCCTACTCCAATTGGGGTGACGTGTCTACCACGCTGGCGGCTCTCTGGGCCTGTTCCGGGAGTGGAAGGCGGCTCTGCTCTGTCCCTATTCCAATTGGGGTGTCGTGACTACAATGCTGGCAGATCGCTGGGTCTGTTCCGGGCGTGGGCGGTGGGCTTGGCTGGCGGGATTCCACCTAATGGCAGTCCCTAACCTCCCTGCTTGCTAATTAATGGCTTCTCTGAGGCGCCACACCTTCTGTAGCTGCGGGGCAGGCCGCGCGAATCAGTTGGCCTGGATCTCCGGGGTCCTGCTGCTGGCTGTTTTGATGTTGCAAGCTGTTGGAGAGTGGTGGTGTATTCTTCAGCTTTCCCGGATGGTGTCCACTAACTGCCTGGATGGAGTGTCCGCTGTTTTGATGTTGCACTCTGAAGGAGAGTGGCGGTGTATCCTTCAGCTTTCCCGGATGCTGGCCGCTGACTGCCTCGGTGGAGTGTCCGCTGTGGGGGATGGGACTGTACCGCTTCCTTCCCCTTCTGAGAACCCGTGCTCGGCCCAAGGGTCCGTGTGGGCTTGGCTGGTGGGATTCCACCTAATGGCCTTCCCTAACCTCCCTGCTTGCCAATTAATGGCTTCACTGAGGCGCCACGCCTTCTGTAGCCACAGGGCAGGCCACGCGAATCAGTTGGCCTGGCTCTCCGGGCCCTGCTGCAGGCTGCTGGGATCCCTGGCACTCTATCACTTTGATTTTTTCTGCTTGCCCCTCCCCCAGCGCTGGCTAGCCAGGTTTCCTTTTGGCTGCTACTGGGAGGAGGGGTTGGAGGTCAGGTGTCTCTGGTTTCCCCCTAGACTGTATGGAGGTTCAGCTTGATACTCCCTCTCCCGGCAAGCCTAGGAGAGATTTTATGCGAATTCCCGCTGTCTGGGGGGTGAGCTGAATGACACCGACCTGTTTTGATGTCGCACTCTGAAGGAGAGTGGTGGTGTATCCTTCAGCTTTCCCGGATGCTGGCCGCTGACTGCCTCGGCGGGGTGTCCGCTGTGGGGGATGGGACTGTACCGCTTCCTTCCCCTTCTGAGAACCCGTGCTCGGCCCAAGGGTCCGTGTGGGCTTGGCTGGTGGGATTCCACCTAATGGCCTTCCCTAACCTCCCTGCTTGCCAATTAATGGCTTCACTGAGGCGCCACGCCTTCTGTAGCCGCAGGGCAGGCCACGCGAATCAGTTGGCCTGGCTCTCCGGGCCCTGCTGCAGGCTGCTGGGATCCCTGGCACTCTATCACTTTGATTTTTTCTGCTTGCCCCTCCCCCAGCGCTGGCTAGCCAGGTTTCCTTTTGGCTGCTACTGGGAGGAGGGGTTGGAGGTCAGGTGTCTCTGGTTTCCCCCTGGCCTGTATGGAGGCTCAGCTTGATACTCCCTCTCCCGGCAAGCCTAGGAGAGATTTTATGCGAATTCCCGCTGTCTGGGGGGTGAGCTGAATGACACCGACCTGTTTTGATGTCGCACTCTGAAGGAGAGTGGCGGTGTATCCTTCAGCTTTCCCGGATGCTGGCCGCTGACTGCCTCGGCAGGGTGTCCGCTGTGGGGGATGGGACTGTACCGCTTCCTTCCCCTTCTGAGAACCCGTGCTCGGCCCAAGGGTCCGTGTGGGCTTGGTTGGTGGGATTCCACCTAATGGCCTTCCCTAACCTCCCTGCTTGCCAATTAATGGCTTCACTGAGGCGCCACGCCTTCTGTAGCCGCAGGGCAGGCCACGCGAATCAGTTGGCCTGGCTCTCCGGGCCCTGCTGCAGGCTGCTGGGATCCTTCTTACATGTATTTTGGATAATGATGTTCATCATATTCCACCATCATTTCTAACCTCCTGCCTCCTCCCTTCACCTACCACCTCTCTGCCCTATCTAGAGTTTGTCTATTTCTCCTATGCTCCCCCTCCCTACCCCACTATGAATCAGCCTCCTTATATCAGAGAAAACATTTGCCTTTTTTGGGGGGGAAATGGATAACTTTACTTAGCATTATCTTCTCTAACGCCATTCATTTCCCTGCAAATGCCATGATTTTATTCTCTTTTATTGCTGAGTAATATTCCATTGTGTAGATAGGCCACATATTTTTTGTCCATTCATCTACTGAAGGGCATCAAGGTTGGTTCCACATTTTAGCTATTGTGAATTGTTCTGCTATAAACATTGATGTGGCTGTGTTCCTGTAGTATGCTGTTTTTAAGTCCTTTGGGTATAGACTGAGGAGAGGGATAGTTTGGTCAAATGGTGGTTCCATTCCCAGTTTTCCAAGGAATCTCCACACTGTTTTCCATATTGGCTGCACTAATTTGTAGTCCCATCAGCAATGTATGAGTGTACCTTTCCCCCCACATTCTTGCCAACAGTTATTGTTGTTTATCTTCCTAATAGTTGCCATTCTGACAGGAGTGAGATGAAATCTTAGAGTAGTTTTGATTTGCTTTTCTCTATTTGCTAGAGATGATGACCATTTTTTCATATATTTGTTGATTGATTGTATATCCTCTTCTGAGATGTGTCTGTTCAGTTCTTTGGCTCAATTATTGATGGGTTATTTGTTTTTTGGTGTTTAGTTTTTTGAGTTCTTTATATACCCTAGAGATTAGTGCTCTATCTAATGTCACCCATCACACAGCAGGTATCTGTCTTAATAATCTTTTTGGTTTGATGGAGTAATCTTTTTTTTCAATACTAATCACCATTATTTGCTTAAGATAGGAAAACTTGTGTAGAGTGAATTGTCATTGATACTAAAATTGTATTGAGTTAGTTTTCTATATTCATGTTTTGTTATATTCATTGCTTAATCATGATGAAACTAAAGGTCCAGTGTGTTTAAGTAACTTATTCAAGTTCACATAGCCAATGTGGGTTCAATATGTGACCCAGGCTTCTGAAATTCTAAATACAACTCTTACTTCAATGTTTTGCTAGTTGTTGTTTTTTCTGACAGTGAATTTTTAATAGATGAAGACTGAGGCTAGAAAGAAAGGTAGGAGGTAAAAAGGGTGCCATGACAATACAATAGAGAAAGGACAGTCTATTTAATGAGTGGTTCTGGGAAAACTAGCTATGCATATGAAAAGAGTAAATTGATAGCAATGTTCTGAGATATACAATAAAACTATACAAACAGGACCATATTAAACTTAAAAACATCTGGGCATCAAAGAACATAATTGACAAAGGGAGAAAATATTTTCAAATCACGTATCTAATAATAATTAGTATCCAGAATATATAAAGAACACCTACAATTCAACAACAACAACAACAAAAAACCAGATAACACAACTAAAAATGTGCAAGGATGTTGAACATACATTTTTTTCTGAAGAAGATATATAAATGGTCAGTAATTATATGAAAAAGATGCTCAAGTTACTAATCATTAGGTTAATGCAAATCAGAACCCCAAGGATATACTGCTTTATACCCATTAGGATAAGTGTCATTTAAAAATTCCAAAGATAACAAGTATTGATAAGTATGTGGGGGTATTATATCTCCTAGTGCATTCTTCAAAAAATATATTGGTTCATTTTAGTTATACATGACAGTAGAATCTATTTTGACATAATTATAAAAGCATGGAATATATCTTGTTCTAATTCGGTCCCCAGTACATTGATGGGAATATGATATGATATCTCTATGAAAAAAAGTAGGAAGTTTCCTTAAAAAATCAAAATACAATTAAAATATATTGTAGCTATTTTACTTCATGGTATCTATACTTTGGAAATCAGGTTCTCAAAGATATATTTTCATGCTCATCATATTAGTCATGTCTTTCTGTAGAGACAGGTACAATATATGATGGGGCGAGAGAGATGTGAAGGCATTTATTAGGGGAATTTGCTCATACAGTTGTGGAGGCTGAGAAGCCCCACACTAGGCCAACTGCAAGCTGGAGAACATGGGATAATGGTAGAATTGCTCAGTTAAAGCCTGAAAATCTCAGAACAAGGGAAGCCAATGCTATAACTCTCATCCAAGGCTGGAGGACCGAGTCAGGGGTCCCTAGTTTAAATTCTGGAGTCCACAGTCTGGGAAGCCTGTGGTCCTGATGCCTAATGTGAAGATAAATATGAGGTCTCAGCTTCAGGAGAGTGAGAGAAATAATTCACTTTTCCTGTTTTTTGTTCTAGCCTGGATTGTAGCTAATTGAACAGTGCCTGCTAAAGATGAAAGCAGATCTTCCCAACACAGTCCACTGACTAACATTAAAATGTACTCTGGAAATGCCCTCATAGACACATGTAGATAATGCGTTACCATTCTCTTGGGATTTCTTTTTTTTTTCAAATTGTTCTAATTAGTTATAGAAGACAGTAGAATGCATTTTGACACTTTGAACACAAATGGAGCACAACTTCTCCTTCCTCTGGCTGAACATGGTGCAGAGTCACATCGAGAATGCATCCTATATGTATATACCCTATACGTCTGTCTCATTTCACTGTCCTTCCCATCCCCATACCTCCTCCTCTCCCCTCACTCCTCTCCCCTCACTCCCCTTTGTACAATCCAAAGTCCCTTCATCCCCAACCCCATTATGGATCACCATCCACTTATCAGAGGAAACATTTTGCCTTTGACTTTTTGGGATTGGTTTATTTCACTTAGCATGATATTTCCAGCTCCATCCATTGACCTGCAAATGCCATGATTTCATTCTTTAAGGCTGAGTAATAGTCCATTGTGTAAACGCACCATATTTTCTTTATCCATTCATCTGTTGAAGGGCATCTTAGTTGGTTCCATAGTTTAGCTATTGTGAACTGAGCTACTATAAACATTGTTGTGGCTGTGTCACTGTAGTATGCTGATTTTAAGTACTTTGGGTATAAACTGAGGCTCAAGTTGACTGGATTAAGAAATTGATCTCCAAACTTGTTTCTATAGCAGCATTATTGACAATAACCAAGAGGTGGAAGCAACACCATTCACATACAGATGAATGGATAAATAAAGTGTGACACACACACACACAATGAAATATTATTCAGCATTGAAAAAGTTAATTTTGAAATTAGAGAAATGCAAATCAAAACTACTCTAAGATTTCATCTCACTTTAGTCAGAATGGCAGTTATACAAGTAACAATAAGTGTTGGCAAGGATGTTGGGGGAAAGGCACTCATACATACATTGCTGGTGGGACTGCAAATTGGTGCAACCAATTTGGAAAGTAGGATGGAGAGTCCTTAAAAAACTTGAAATAAAACCACTATTTGACCCAGCTATCTCACTCCTTGGTCTATACCCAAAGGACTTAAAAATAGCATACTACACAGACTCAGCCACATCAATGTTTATAGTAGCACAATTCACAATAGACAAACTGTGGAAGCGATCTAGATTCCCTTCAATAGATAAATGGATAAAGAAACTGTGATATATATATATAATTTTAAATATATGTATAAAATTATACACACACACAATGGACTATTACTCAGCATTAAGAGAGAATAATTTAATGGCATTTTCAGGTTAATGATGGAGTTGGAGAATATCAAGCAAAATAAGCCAATCCCAAAAAACCAAAGGCCAAATGTTTACTCTGATAAGTGGATGCTAATCCAAAAAGTGGGGGGGGGGGCATGGGATGAATGGAGGAATTTTGGATTGGGCAAAGGGGAGGAGGGAGAGATGGGGAGGAGCATGGGGTAGGAAAAATGGTGGAATGAGACAGACATCATTACCCTAGGTACATGTATGATTGCATAAATGCTGTTACCCTATTTCACATACAACCAGAGGAGTGAAAAATTGTGCCCCATTTCTGTACAATGAATAGAGGAGCATCCTGCTGTCATGTATAACTGATCAGAACAAATTTTAAGAAAAGGTAATTTGACATATGCTACAACATGGATGAACCTTGTGATATATAAAGTGTAAGCAAAGTTAAATAATCATTGCAAATAGACAAATACTGTATAATCCTTCATACAGGAGGTGGGAGCAGCCTAGACCAGGCAAATTCATTAGAAACAGAACATAGAATGATTTTTTTGCAGGGAGTAGAGAAGACGAAAATAAGAAGTTGTTTGACAGGAAAGAGTTTCAGTTGTATGATAATAAAAAAGTTCTGCTGAGGGAGAAGATAAGTGGTTTTGAGGTAGGGTACACTTCCCAGAATTTCTTAGCACCAGGTTTAAAAGGTTGGACAAGGTAGAAAACTGAGGGAACTCACTGATTTTAATACTGGATGATAAAAAAAACAGAGATGCAGAAAGTTGGATGTATCAAACATAATATAAGAAATAATATGTTAGAGACACGCCAGTTTGGCTGGTGGCAGTTGTGATTGCAGTCATGGCAGCTAAGGAGAGGAGAGTTCAGGCAGAGATAGAGATAGAAATACAAATGAGAACAGAAGGGAAGCATGGCATAAAAAAAGATTGCATTGAGGGGAACCTGTGGAATAAAGAGAGAGAGTGATCTTAATGGACCCAGAGTTGGTGGTGGAAGTTGTTAAGTGAAAAGCAACTAAAAACACTCAGCCTATGGGTAGAGAATGTTTGGCTGGAACCAGGGTCATTGAAGTGGGAACTATTTATAAGTGTTGCTCCTCTGTAAGCAGAGGAAAAAGTTGGGGAACTCATAAAGGAATTTTTCCACTGATCTAGCAGTCACCTATTATGGGGCCCAGAGTGTGATGGACTAGGACTAGTGTGACTGAAATAGGCACAGAGAGGTTTGTGCCTAGGGCATCCAGGCTCCAGATACACACACACACACACACACACACACACACACACACACACAGAGAGAGAGAGAGAGAGAGAGAGAGAGAGAGAGAGAGAAATAAAGAGAGGGAAACTGCCATAAGACCTATTGGGAAAATGATAATAATGGCCAGAGAGGAGTATCTGAATTCCAGGGATGGTACTGGTTAATTTATATCCATAGTAGTGAATGCAAAACCTGTATACGTTTAGACCTGCACCCAAAAAGTGGAATTTATGGAAGGCATCTGAGACCCAAAGGTTCAGGGGAAATTGGAACATCCCCAGCAACAGCGGGTGTGGATCAAATCTCAAATATTCAGTTAACAGAGTCCCAAATGTTAGCCAAGACTAAAATCCAAGTATTGGAACTCCAATTTAGAACTCTATTCTGCTCATGCTATGGAAATACCCAATTTGCTGATACACCTCTGTCTATCCACCCTATACTGGAAGATGAAAAGCTGAGGTCTACTACAGCCAGCTTTGGTCCTAGCTACAATGACTGACAGCTAGGTGAGGAACACAAATATATTGGACTTAACAACCCCCAGTTCATGAAGGATTACAGGGCCAAAAATAAATTTAAGAATTAAAATCCATCTTTACCAGCAGTTTTGACCACTTCCGAAACAAGTCCTTTATTTCTCATTAAGAATTTTTATTTTTTTCTTATAATTCTCCCATTTTTTAGTTTTTTGTTTTAATTTTTAATTTCTTTCAAATTTTTCATTATATCTTTTTACTATGCAAGTTTGTGTGTTCTCAGTGCCTAAATATGTTAAAAATATATACACGTAAATTATATGAATATGTATATATTCATATATGTCTACATAATATTAATTGCTTTCTTTTTTTCACCTGTGTGTTATTTAGCCTTGGTTTGTCTTAGGGGATGTAAAATTATGTGTGGGTTTGGGTGCTTTCATGTTATTTTTGTTTGTACCTTTGTTTTTGTCCCTCTTAATGTTCCTTTGGAACCAACCTAGATGTTTTGTTTTCTATCCCCACTAATAAACAAATTTTCCTGTCCCATCTTCCTCTCTTTAATTTTCTTATTACTTTTAGTTAGCCTTTTGCTTTTATCCTTCGTTTTAGCTATCACCTGCTACCTATCTCCTGCCTGTCCTCTGTTCATTTTTTAAATATTCCAAGCTTTCTCTTGCCTTCCTACCCTATTTTATCTTCACTTAAGAAACTGTAATCCTACCTTATGATAGAACTATACAGTTTTTGTAATTCCTGCCCCATTCATGTTGTTTTGATTATTAATAAGGTGGATAACTTGGCAGAAACTACTGTTTAATGCCTGACCTAGTTCATAACTTTTTATTGGTAGTATTGATGTTAAACGCTGATACCACCATTCCTGTACATATGGTGATTATTGCCATAGAATTCAAAGTAGAAATGAGAAATTTACATAAATTTTTTACATCTGTTGCTAATGTTAGTGCTAGCCCTATAAGAGAGGCTGGAAAAAGATTGGGACAAATTGAGTTCACAGAGTAGAGATCCTTCTGCTGAGTAATATTCACAACTCAGCCAAGTAACAACAAATCTCACCACCATGCAAGATTTGGCCCCACTCAAGCCTCAACCATAGTTCAACACATAGAATAGGGTAGACAAAAAAATCCCAATGTACATCTAGGCTCCGAGGAAGAACAACTAGAGGGGAACTCAGATTCCACTCTTAGACGTCTACTCATACCTCAAAAACAGAGGTCCTAGAACAACAACAACAACAACAAAAATAACTACATATGAAAGAATACATGTATAAAAGAGGAAGGGGAATCCATCTCAATTGCTGTGCAAGTCCAAGATCTCTGAAAATATGAGGAAACAAGCAAACAAATCTACCCTCAAAATTCACAATTCCTCAACAAAGGATCCCACATATATGGAAGTACATGAAATTCTAGAGAAAGATTATAAAAAACTGATTATTAAGTTTTCAATGAACCAAAATAAAATATAAGGAATTAATTTAAAAAAACAAATACAGGAGATGAAGTACCATTTCAATAAATAAATGGATAAATTTATTTATAATATGATTGGAAAATAAACCAATCATAACTCTGGAAATAAAAAACACAATGAATAAAATAAAAAATTCCCTTGGAAGCATCACCAGCAGAATAGATTGTGGAGGAAGCAGAACTTCAGGCCTTGAAGACAGGGCATATGAACTTGAATACTCAATAGGCAATAAAGGGAAAAAAGACTATGATCAGAACATACAAGAACTCTAGAAAACATCAAAAGAACAAAGTGGAGAGCCATTGTGATAGAAGACAACATAAAGATACAAGCCAAAGACATTAAGAACATCTTCAATGACATAGTAACATAAAAATTTCTCATAACAGAAATGAGATAGAATCCACATATGGGAGGGAGATACATAGGATCCTAAAGAGACAAGATCAGAACTAAATCTCCCCAAGATACATCATAATCAAAACTCCTAACAGAGAAAATTAGGAAAGAATATTAAAAATAGCAAGAGAAAAAATGTCAGGTCACATTTAGAAGCAAACAAATAAGGCTCATTTTTGACTTCTTACTCAGACATTAAAATCAAGGTGGGCCTGAAATGAGATACTACAAGCTCTGAAAGAGAACAGTTGCCAGCCAAAATTGCTCTATCCAGCAAAGCTCTCTTTCAAAATTGATGGGAAAATAAAAACTTTACGTGGCAAGGATAAACTAAAAGAATACTTGACAACTAAGCCATCACCACAAAGAATACTCAAAGATACAATGCACACAGAGGGAATCCCCAAACAGCCCCCAAAGCTCCCAGATACATAAACAAACTAAATGAAAATCAAGTCAGATTTAAATATAACAAATGACCAAAATTGCAGAACACAATAACTCATATCCATAATAAAACTGAATTCAACCCCTCAATTAGAAGACATAGATTAACATAATGGATTAAAAAACAAGATCCAACTCTACACTGTTTGAAGACTTGTCACATATGCAAAGATGCATACAGTCTGAAAGTAAAAAGGACAGGGAAAAATTCCCTGAAAATGGAGTCTGGGAACAAGTAGGAGTAGCTATTCTCACATCTGACAAAGCAAATTTCAAGCAAAAATTAATCACAAATGGCAAAAAAGTCATTACATACTGGTAAAGGGAACAATCCAAGAAGCATATATAATGATTGAAAATATATATGCCCCATATTAGTGCATATAATTACATGAAAATACTTCTTGATTTAAACCCAAGATATATCCCAATAGAATAAGACTGGGTGATTTCAATACACCTTTGACATCAATAGACAGGTCACCCATACATAAAAATCAATGAAGATATTTCTGACTTAATTATACTATAAATCAAATGAACTTACTAGACATCAACAGATTATATCATCCACAAACAGCTTTCTGCATCAGGTTAGAGAATCTTTTCTAAAACAGACCATATTCTAAGATGCAATGTAAGCCTTTGTAAATGTGAAAAAATGATACAATCCCATGAATTTTCTCAGATTTTAGTGTAATGAAACTAGAAATCAACAGCAATAAAATAATAGAAACCACATAAATACATGGAGATTGAACAATATTCTTTTCAGTGAAGAATGGATCATAGAAGAAATTCTTAGAAACAAGTAAGAACAGAGGTACCACACATCAAAATCTCTGGGAAAGTATGAAAGCAGTTCTAAGAGAAAATTTATATCATTGATTGCTCATATATAAAAAAGAGAGACCCTGAATGAATATTATGCTCCTCCTCAAGGCCCTATAAGAGGAAGAACATACTATTTCCAAATTAGTAGGAGACAGGAAATAATTAAGATTAGAACAGGAAGTAATAAAATAGAGATTGAAAAGCCAATACAAAGAATCAATTAAACAAGCCAAGTGCAGTGGCATAAGCCTGTAATCACAGTGGCTCAGGAAGCTGAGGCAAGAGGATCAAGAGTTCAAAGCCAGCCTCAGCAAAAGCAAGGCACTAAGCAACTCAGTGAGACTCTGTCTCTAAATAAAATTATAAAATAGGGCTGGGGATTTGGATCAGTGGTCAAGTGCCCCTGAGTTCAACCCCTAGTATCTTCCCCCCCAAAAATCAATTAAACAAAGAGTTGATTCTTAGAAAAGATAATAAGATTAATAAACCCTCAGCTAAACTAACCAAAAGAGAGAATACCCAAGTAAACCAAATTAAAGATGAAAAGGGGATACAACCACTGACCTTTCTGAAATCCAGAGGATCAATAAAAATTATTTTGAAAATTTATATTCCAATAACCTGAAAAATCTGGAAGACATTTACAAATTTCTAGACATAGATGACCTGCCCAAATTGAGCCAAGAAGATATAGAACCCCTAAATTGATCAATACAAATTAATAAAATTGAAACATCAATTAAAACCTCCAACAAAAGTCCAGGGCCAGATGTATTCTCCATTTTGTTCCACTAGAACTTTAAAGAAAAACTAAAAACTAAAACCAGTTTTCTCAAATTATTCCATGAAATAGAAAAGGAAGGAACACTAACAAATATATTTTATAAAATCAGTATAACCTTGACACCAAAACTAGACAAAGACACATCAAGGAAGAAAACTACACACCAATATACCTGATAACCATAGATGCAAAAATAATTGATAAAATATTATCAAACTGTATTCAAAAACACATTAAGAAGATAATACACCATGATCCTTTGAGTTTTATTCAACATAGCAAGATTGATTCAGCATGCTCAAATCAATAAATACAATTCACCACACCAATAGAATTAAGGACAATAGTCATATGATTGTCTCAATAGATGAAAAAATGTCTTTTTAATTAAGTACAGCAAACATTTATGTTAAAAGTGCTGAATAAACTAGTGATCGAAGGCATTTTCTCAACATTATATTAAAAAGCCAAAACATTATATTTATATATTTATTATATTTATGTTATTATAAAATTAATATGTGTGCACACAAAAACTCATGAATATTTCATAGCAGTATGATGATTATTTTTAAATATTATTAATTTTTATATATGACAGTGGAATGCATTATAATTCATATTACACATATTGAGCACGATATTTTTATATCTCTTGTTATATACAAAGTATATTCACACCAATTCATGTCTTCATATATGTACTTTGGATAATGATGTCCATCACATTCCACCATCATTTCTAACCCTGTTCCCTCTCCCTTACCCTCCCACCCTCTTCCCTATCTAGAGTTCATCTATTCCTCCCATGCTCACCCTCCCTACCCCACTATTAATCAGCCTCCTTAAATCAGAGAAAATATTCAGCATTTGATTTTTTGGGATTGGTTAACTTTACTTAGCATTATCTTCTCTACTCCATCCATTTACCTTCAAATGCTATGATTTTATTCTCATTTATTGCTGAGTAATATTTCATTGTGTATATAGGTCACTTTTTAAACCCATTAATCTACTGAAGGGCATCAAGTTTGGTTCCACAGTTTAGCTATTGTGAATTGTGCTGCTATAAACATTGATGTGGCTGTGTCCATGTAGTATGCTGTTTTTAAGTCCTTTGGGTATAGACCAAGGAGAGGGATAGTTGGCTCAAATGGTGGTTCCATTCCAAGAAATCTCCACAGTGCTTTCCATATTGGCTACACCAATTTGCAGTCCCACCAGCAATCTATGAGTTTACCTTTTTCCCCACATCCTCGCCAACACTTATTGTTGTTTGTCATCATAATAGCTGCCATTCTGACTGGAGTGAGATGATACCTTAGAGTAGTTTTGATTTGCATTTCTCTAATTGCTAGTGATGATAAACATTTTTTCATATATTTATTGATTAATTGTATATCCTCTTCTGAGAAGTGTCTGTTCAGGTCCTTGTCCCATTTATTGATTGTGTTATTTGATTTTTTGGTGTTAAGGTTTTTGACTTCTTTATATACCCTAGAGATTAGTGCTCTATCTGAGGTGTGAGGAGTAAAAATTTGCTCCCAAGATGTAGGCTCTCTGTTCACCTCACAGATCATTTCTTCTGCTGAGAAGAAACTTTTTAGGTTGAATTCATCCTATTAATAAATGGGATTCTTGATTTTAATTCTTGTGCTATAGGAGTCTGCAGCATGACTCTTAACAGCCCAAAGGTGACAACAACCCAAATGAATGGAGAAGGCAAAATGATCTATTCATACAATGGAGTATTGTTTAGCCATAAAAAAAGAATGACATGCTGATACATGCAACTAACTAGATGAACCTGGAAAGGATTATGTGAAGGGAAAAAGATAGACACAACACCACATAGTGTAAGAATCTGTTGATGTGAAATATCCAGAACAGGCAAATCTGTAGAAACAAACATACATTAGAGCTTGCTTGGGGTTTGAGGATGAGAATGGCAAGTGATTGAAAATGGGCAAGATGTGTCACTGGAAGGTAATGAAAATATTAAAAAATGATGAAAATCTCATTAAAAATTAAAAAATTAAAATAAAAAATTAAAAAATGATAAAAATCTCAGAAATAAAAGAAATCATATCCCATCTATGTATAATATATCAAAGTACATAAATGTATTCTACTGTCATGTGTAACTAATTAAAACAAATTTAAAAACTAATAAAAGGTGCCAGGGTTGTTGTTCAGTGGTAGAGTGCTTGCCTAGCATGCGTGGAGCACTGGTTCGATCCCTGGGACCACATAAAAAATAAATAAATAAAATAAAGGTATTGTGTCCATCTACAATGAAAAAAATTAATTAAAAAAGTGAGCAAAGCAAAAAATTATGGATATTCATCTCTTGGAATATGATAAAAATCATCAAAATGTGTGAATTATAGGGTGTGTGAATTATCTCTCAATAAAGATATTAAAGCAACATATGATAGTTATGTGGTAAAGGAAACTACTATCATATGAAGAAAAATATATCACTCTCCCATGCCCTTCCCAAATTCAAAACCTTTGATCTAGTAAGAAGCATAATAATGCACAGTTTGGGGTGAATCTTCTCACCTTTTTTGTGTGTTTACAAAAATATTTCCCATGTCACTGGGAACCACTTTACTCATTAATGCCTGGGTTTAGAGTCTGGCAATAGCACTCATTGTAGTTTGCAAACTTTAAAAACTTACTTCAACTCTCTGGGCTTCAGAGTCATCATCTTAGAATAGGTATGAAAATGGTAGCTATCACCCAAGATTATTATAAGAATTAATTGTGTTAATATGTGCAAGTTCTTAGAATAGTGCTTTTCACATCATAATACTATATAAATTCAATGTCTACCACACACCAGGCAGCTCATATACATTGTGTCATCAGGGCATAAACAGTGGGACAGGCTACATTAACAGCATAGTACAGTTGGGGAAACTGAGACTGAGGCATGTTGAGAAAGCTTTTCAAGGTCACAGAGATTGTAAAGCCAGAGGTACTTGTCCCATCTTAACTATGATACCATTAATGCTACTTTTGATTTCACATGGCATTTAGAAAGGTGTTCACTGCTTGATAAGCAATCATGGTATGAACTGATAAATGGATCATTTTATCTTTAAATTTGTTGTGCATAGAATCAGATTATAAAGAGAAGAAATATATTGAGTCATTGAATACATTTATGTGAAAAATAAAAATAATCATTTTTTATAAAAGAAATAAAATATTAGTTGATAGAAAATAAATGAGACCATGAGTATTAGAAAACTCCAGAGAAGGAAGACATTTGGATTGTGATAAACATTTTGCTTTCAAATGAGAAATGATATTTGGTTTGATTGAAGGTCTAGTAGACTGAGGTTCAAATCTGAGAAAGTGTGAGGAACCCCAGGCTACCGAGTCCCATGAATAAGTGAGAAGGCATGTTCTGAGGACACTGGATATATCAGTTTGGCTTGGGCAGAGTGGGGGGAAAGGAGAGAACTGAGGACTTCAGGGTAGATCTTGAGCCAGTCAGTTGGTTATAATTGCTACATTGGGGCCCAGAGTTCTCCAAGGCCAGTCTGGGTATGCAATTCTTTCTCCACTGTCCTTAAAGAGATTGTGGCAGTGTCTCCAGGGGATAATTGGCAGTGTTCAGTCAATTCTCCTTTGTGGGAGGTGGTCTGATAAACACCAGCTCATTCCTGCTCAGCTAGTTAGGGTGACTGAACCAGAGTGCAGAGAGAAGATGCTTCCATCTCCTATTCTGGACCTCAGCAGGCTCCCCTGTGGAGGGAGAGAACCATGTAGAAGCATGACTTCTCCAGGACAAGACTCTGGTGAAAGCCCTCCACTCCACAGATGAAGTCGGGACCACGGAAGAACCTGTCTTTCCCAGACATCTCTAGATGCCACCAGTGCTGAATGGGTTCCACGTCATTTTGAAGGCAATAGAATTGAGGCAGGTAAATGTAAAGTGTAGACATCAGAACCAGGAGACAGAGTTAGAGTTGTTGAAAATCAATCAAGAAAGTTTGGAGACAATCATGGAGGTTGGAAAGAATTTATTGTATTTAGAGACAATGTTATGTGGGGAGTCAGCTTTAAAAAAGCAATTTGTTAAATTCACCCTTTGAATGTCGGTCAGCGACTGGACCCCAGTTGTGGTTTTCTGGATCAATACTGGAAAGCATTAGCATGTTATTATGAAGGATTTTTAAAGAGTCTTGAATATCACCCTAAATACATGGAGATAGGAAGGAGATTGTGTGTTACCTAGTGTGAGAGCTATGGGCTTAGAATGAGAGATGGAGTTTGTAAGTGCAAACTGTGATGGAGAACAGGGAGAAGAATTCTTTCATAGCTAGTCAGGTTTGGTAGTGAGTTTAATCCTCTTTAAACTAACAGAAGAGTTGTAATGTGAACATAACACGAGGAAGGAAAATTTGATTCAAATTGAAGGATCAATGTCTTACAATAAGGCAGTTCATAAGAAATTTACAGACTATCATCCTTCACATAGGAGATTATCTTTTCTGGCTCAAAGTGCCTGTGTCATGGTCAGAGAATAACATTAACTTGGGGAAAGATATGAAGAATTTAGTACATGATTCTGATCTCAAGAAATTCATTATTGACTGGGGGTTTAGCTCAGTTTACAGTGCTTTCCTATCATGTGTGAGGAGATGGATTTGATTGCTCAGTTGGCAAAAATGTTTAGTATATACAGAGTTGTTCGCAGACAAAGATGACTTATAAACACTTAGAGATGGATGCCATAAAAACAGGAGTCATTAGGAAGCAGTTTTATCATTCTACCTTTTTCCTCTTTTACTAAATGACAAATTTGGAAAAGAAATGGTCATTTTGAAGTTTCTACCTTCACTTAAAAATATGGAATCCATAAAGATTGCATAGATTGATTGTTTCCTTCTGCAAATGGAGTACTGTCATTTGAAAGGAAGTTGGGGTTTATTTTGTGTGCTCCCCTAATGAGAACTTCCCCTTCTTTCCTATGTGTATGAACTGGGACTGTTCATATGAAATAGAAGGTTGTCCATCCCCTGAGCTATCTAGATCAGTGCTGGGCTTGCCTTCGGATCAGACCCTCTTGGGTTATGAGATATAGGGCTGGATATTGTGCGGTATCTACTGGAATCCCAATGTGTGCTCCATTTGAAGAGTAATGTGCAACTATTCTTAAAGATGAAAAGGCTACCAGTGAGTTTGTGAATAAGAGCTTTTCTTTCCATGATTACCAGGTATGTGGATGAGACTAACCCCCGCAGTTAGCCTAAGGAAGGGTGGGAAGAATATCCATGAGGGACTGGAAAACAGTCATCACTATAGGAACCAATTTCTGAATGGCAGAGATGTGCCTAGTGCGGGGAGGGTGAGGTTGACTGGGCTGAGCACAGGGAGTTACAGTGTCAGTACAGGTTTTATGGGACACTTCCTTTGGTCATGTATGCTGTGTTTCTGGAGATCGGTCCATTCTCATCAGGGGATTTTGGAAAGCAGGGCACATTAATCAGGAAATGGGAATGCAATGAGGCAGGAAGGAGCCAAGTTTTTTAGGTAGAATAATTTAATAAGATGGAGAAAGAAAAAAAAAACTTTAGCCTAGAGAGTAGATAATGTTCTGTCCCTGTTCTTGCACACTAGCTTCTGGATAAAAAGCACCAGATTTCAAAGACAAAGGACTAACTCCACATTCCACCTTTAAATAGAGTGAAAATATTGCAAAATGACATGCTTCCCCACCCCTGATTGTAGTTTTTTGTATAAATGAATTGACCTATACAACTTAATTGGGCAGGTCACTTAGAAGTCATTGTGCATTATGTTTCTCTCTCTCTCTCTCTTTCTTTCTTTCTTTCTTTTTTCTTTCTTTCTTTCTTTCTTTCTTTCTTTCTTTCTTTTTCTTTCTTTCTTTCTTTCTTTCTTTCTTTCTTTCTTTCTTTCTTTCTTTCTTTCTTTCTTTCTTTCTTTCTTTCTTTCTCTTTCTCTTTCTCTCTTTACTTCCCTCCCTTCCTCCCTCCCTTCTTTTCTTTCTTTCAACAAAACACTCTGATGGCATGCCTTTCTAAAAGTTGGTTCAGGTGAGTGCTTACAGTCTCAGGGGCATATTTGGTACTTTTATCTTTTACTCAACAGTCTAGGAACTAATCCTGTAATTGCCAATATTGTAGACACAATTCTGCTGGTTCTAGGCTATAACATGGTTGCATAGGGAAATAATCAAGTTAGAAAATAAGTTGAGCATGGTAATTTGCATATGAGCAATTACATCACCACATGGGATTATATAACAAGGGGCTTATCTCAGACAAGATAAATAAATACAAAATATTTCTTAGAGGACATTTTCTCAATCACAGCAATAGTGACATTTTTGAATAAGATAATTCTTATGTGATAAATTTGGGTATGAAATGTCTAGTGTGTTGTAGGATGTTTAGCAGTACATCTGACCAATAGATGCCAATTGTACCCACCCCAAATTTCTACAGCCATGGCCATAAATGTCCTTAATAGTCAAATTACCCCTGTTTGAAAAACTGTATCACAGATGAAGTGACAGGGAAGGTGTAACTTGAATACAAGTGGAGTTGTTGAACATTGATGACCAATTTTCTGTTTTTGTAAACTGTGTAGCTGTGGTGCCAGTCCCTGACAGGGTACAGAGGAGGAAAAGAAGTTTTGAAGGGGAAAAGGATGAGTTTCACATTAAACATGCTTAATCTGTTGTCCCTGGCAGTCTTCCGGATACCCAGGAAGAAGATAGAGTTTAATAGGTACTTTTTAATTATTATTTAGGTATGGTGAGACAATGGATCAGGAAATGATTGTCATATAAAAGTTTATTACTCACAATTCCTTAGAGGAAGAGACATGGCATGCCACATGGGGCCACACCATGAAGCACCAGGTTAATAGGGATATGATACTATGTTTTCTGCAGTTTGAAATGGGACAGGTAGTTTAAACAGGCTCCAAATGTGTGAGTTTGAATATTTTCAACAGTCTCTGGGAAATAAGGGATGTCTTAAATTATATGGTACCTGGCCTTGGTTTGATCGAAGCACTTTACATAATGGCTCAAAGTGTAAGGACCCAGTTCAACCCAAATAAAGGAGATGGCTGAAATATAAGTTCTGGATTAGGTGGTTTGTCCATGAAAATTGTTTTTAGGAAATTCTTTTGTTGTCTACCCCTGAATAAGACAGTACCTCCAAGGTCTATCAAGTCCCCAAGTATCAATCCATTATATATTTATATATACATTATATATAATACAAATAATGTATATATATTCATATATATTTTAAATATTCAATATAAATATATAGTTATATACTCATATATTTATATATACTACATATGCTATATATAAGTATATAAACATCTAATGTATACTTATATATGTTATATATAAAATAAAATGCATTTTAATACAACTGGCTTATTAAAGTCTGAAATTCATATAAGACCTTGTGGGTGGAGACATACATCTGGGTGTTATCCACATGGAAACTCTGTGGTTCAAGCCTGGAAATGGATGGCATTTTCCAGGAAGGGTCTTTTGAATGTTAAGAGAAAAGGATTTGAGGTGGAACCCTGAGGAGGAACCATAAGATGTAGGGAGTGCACCAAAAGGAGCACACCAAGGAGACTAAGAGATGGCCAGAAAAGAGGAAGATATTCAAGAGGAAAGAGGAAGAGGTTTTGTGTAAAAAAAGGATAGTAATCAACGTGACCAAGGAAAGAACTGAAAATGTGCACTGTGTTTTTTCATAAAAATTAGAGAGGACGTAATCCATATAGTAGTGGGTTGAGGATTAGTGGGAAGGGAAATGGTGGAAACAATGAGTAGAGACAATTCTGTAAAAAAGTCATCTATGAAGAAAGACATAAAGATGTAACCAAAATTGGTCATAGAGTGAAAGGAAATGTGTTTAAGTGAGAGAGGCTTGCTCTTAGGTACCTCTATTGGGAAAGAGGCAGTAGAGAGGGGAATGTTAAAGACACCTTGAAAAGACTGTGAATTTTTGATATGATTAACTTGGATATTTGTGTTATTCTTTTCAGAAGAATTTAATTAACCCGATTTTAGCTATAGAAACTATAAATATTATATTCTTCCAGAGTTAGGTGGATGTTACAGAGTGGTAAGTTAAAGATACTGACATGGTGAATATCGATTGAACAAGGAATACAAAACACAAAGATGAAAGTGGGGAGCTGAGAGAACCCAAAGGGCAAAAGTGTAGGCATGAGGAAACAAGGTGGCACTTCATTAAACAAGCTCTTGGTTTGAGACTTTGTACAGTATCAGATTTTTAAAGAGATATGAACAAATGGATGGTACATTTTCTTCTAAATTAGGAAAGTACAGATCCTGTATTTCAGTGTTTAATGAATCTGAGATTTTTTTTTACTAGAATTCAAAAGTCAATAAGTACTGTTTTGGTTTGGATCTGGATTATTCCCCAAAAGCTCATGTGCAGAAGGTGTGGTCCCCAGTGCAGCAATGTCCAATGATTAGCCATTTTGGAAAAGATTGTCTAATGAAGTCTCTAATCTCACCTGTGGATCAATCCACTTGATGGATTGATAATTTTAATGGACTTCTGGCAGGTGGTGTAAAATGTAGAGGTGGTAGATAATATGAATGTGCCGCTGGGGACTATATCTTCTCCTTGGCCCTTCTTCTCTTTGTCTCTGCTGACCAGCTGCCCTGTGCTGAGCAACTTTCTCTTATCACACCATTCTACCAGGATGTTGTGTCTCACTCCAGGCCCAGAACAATGGAGCCAGCCTACCTTGAGTGAAACCTCTGAAACCTTTCCTCCTCCAAGTTGTTTGTGTAAGATAGTTTGGTCAGAGTGATGAAAATCTGATTATCACAGGCCCTATTGACATATATTGGGTATTTGGTTCCTCCTTTCCAACTCATCTTTATCTTCTGCTCTTTATTTCTTATTTTATTTGCAAGAATAAATTTTATCATGTATTTTTAAGGTATAAAACATGATACTATGAGATATATAAATAGTATCATGATGCATGTATACTATGATCATGAAGCATGTTAATATACATTTTCTCACAATTTCTCATATTTCTTTGTTTTTGTGGTCAGAACAGTTAATATTTTTAATTTAACATAAATTCCATCATTTTAAACTATCTTTTCATGTTATGATTAGATCTCTAGACTTTTTCACCCTAAATATCTTCTATTCTCCTTTGACCTATATCTTGTCCTTTCATCCCCCCAGCTCATACTGACAACCACGTGCTATTTATGTTTGCATATTTTGTTTATGTTTGGATCTGGATTATCTCTTTCATTGTACATCTAAGTGAGATCAGGCAAGTTTTGTTTTCTATTTCTGGATTATTTGCCTTATATAATGTCTCCCAGTCTTATCCATGTTGTGGTAAATGACAGGATCTCCTTGTCTTACCCATTTTAAATTGTTTTTGTGCAGGGTCTAAGGTCCAATTTCATTCTTTTACATGAAGAAATTTATTTCTCCCAGTACCAATTATGAAGGGAATTATCCTTTCCTCATTGTGACCCTCTTGAAAAATTAAATTATATTTGTATCTAGGTCATGTCTTCTATCCCATTGGTCTATATATCTGTTTTTCTGTGTGTGTATGTGTTGTGTTTAAGAGTACCAGACATTTTTTGTTTCTATTGCTTTGTAACAAAATTTTAAATCATGAATTTTGATACCACAACTTTGTTTTACTTTCTAAGTATTGCTTTGGCTGTTTGGTTTTGTCCTTTATGTTTTATGAACATGATTGTCCAAGAATAAATTTTATCATGTATATTTAAGGTATAATTCTTGACATTCTGTCAAGTTTGCAAGTTTCATGTCATCTATTCTACATCTGTCCAACTAAGATTAGGAAGTTAAGTTCAATTCTCCCAGGTCAAAGATATCTCATTTTCTTATCCACTAAAGTAACCACTTGTTTTTTAAATCTCCAAGTTTTATCATATTATTATTATATCGTAATTATTGATAATTATTATCATAATTATCAATAATTATCATATTGTATTATGATTTATTGTTTATCATGTTAATTATGCTTCTAAATTTTGTTAAATTTCAAATATATGAAGCATATCATATGATATTATTAAAATCATTGATAAACACATGCAGCAAGAATGATTAAAAACTTTGTGGAACTAAATGAGAAACAATGCAGGTGTGTTAATTCTTTCAGGTTGTAGAAGAAACCAATATTTCTGAGACATTTATGTGCACAGATCACAGAATCAGGGTGGTCAAAGCATTCATTAATTTATTCAACAATATTTGTCAGAGCCATTTATTTACTAGGCACTGCCCTGGGATGGGAATAGAAGGATAAGTTAAGCAGACCTTATTTCATGGAATTTAAAGATTAGTGATGGAGAAAGACAAGTACTAAGAGTGGGAATAGCTTTTGTTTTTAATCACCAATTCAGAATGCATGTCATTTAATACCAATAAAAATCCTATGAAATGTTATTTATTTATTTGTTTTATAGGTAAACGAATTTGTTTTATAGGCAAAGATATAAAATTTTCAGAACAGGTGGAGTAGCCAGTCAGTGGTAGAATTGATCAGCAGGAAAAGGTACTCACACTAGGCTGTTGTTCTCTGCTATGATGGTCATTCAATAAAAAGCTTTGGAGTATTGGTTAAACTACATATGAATTAATACTTCATTATCATTAATTCACAGTTATCTTTTCCTTTGAGGCTGCAAGAATAGCCTCAAAATTCATTATTTTCATTGATCCAGCATAGATCCATTGATGATGTTCAGAATGGAGAAGAATCAGCTAATTAGGAAAAGATCTTTTATACTGAGCACAGCCAGGCTTCTATTGATCACCTGTTTCCTGCTTTGTTTTCTGAAGTATTTTCATGTACATTGTTTGGATTTTTAGCTACAAGAAAGACCAACCTTTTATGGAAGACAACTTTTGATGTCTATCCCTCTTCTAAATTCATCAAAGTGTGTATTAGTTAATATGTAGGTTTCTTAGAGGAATAGAATTTCATGAGATTAGACTAGAGAAGCCAATGCTGTACACAACAAAATTTGTCTAATAGGTACTATGTGTAATGCATTAAACCAACATTCTTTCATCATATCTTTGTATCATAAAGGAAAATGCTGATTTCTAAAACTATTCAACTTGTTCTCTATGAATAAGGAGTTCTCAGCTGAGAAAGGTACAAAGACAAGGGAAAAAATTCAGTGAGTGGACAAGTGCTAGAAAGAAGCTGTACAATGTGGGGGTGGCTAGAAAAGTAAGAAGAGGCCTTTCAGTGGATCTCAAGGATGGTCCTTATCAGCTAATGAAATCAGGGGAGGAGTATTCAAAACATGATGACTGGAACAATTTGTTACTGATCCTTTTTTTTTTTTCATTTTTAACTATTAAGGAACAAATTTTCTCAGTTCATGTGACAGATGGAAGCTGATCATGAGCTGGGTTTCTGGGACAGGTGCACTAGCTATGTTCTTCCAGCAGATGGTAGTTTATCAGCGTCCACAGGTCAAAATTGTGATCTCAGGCTGCTTTAATCCTTGATTCAAATTTGAAATAAGGTCACTAACAGACCTAGGAAAGGAGCAAAAGAAAATAATAGAGAATAATAATGCTGTGTTTTTATATTTTAGATATTTAAAAGCAGTTTCCACATTACTACATTTTGTCCTAATTCAATGCAATGCAGAGATAATGTCATCTCCTCTTTCAGACAAGGAAGCACCAGATCCACAGGACTGAATGACCTGGCTAATGTCACAGAACACACAGGCAGCAAGGCTACAATCAAATAAAGATGACATCATTCCCAATCCAGTGATTTACAGTTTTAAGAAAAGAGTAAAATAGAAGACTGCACATAACTGAACTGAATAGCAAAATAGATAAAGAAATGCATTTCAGAGGGAATACTGTGAATAATTTTTTAATCCATGTTCTTCCTGGAGGACATTGAATTGTCTTGCATTATTTGTGCAGGTGCAAGGCTATGGGGAGTTTCAACACCAGTTTTCAAGAGGGCTTCATTTTGATGGGCTTCTCAGATTGGCCACAACTGGAACTTGTCTATTTTGTCTTCATTTCAATTCTTTACTCCCTAACACTGTTTGGAAACATAACCATTATCACACTTTCACAAGTGGACGCTCGACAGCACATGCCCATGTACTTCTTCCTCTGCCACCTCTCCTTCCTGGACCTCTGCTATACCACCAGCACTGTGCCTCAGCTGCTGATCAATCTTTCTGGACTGGACAGGACCATTAGCTATGGAGGGTGTGTGGCTCAGCTTTTTATATCGCTCTCTCTGGGTGGAACTGAGTGTGTGCTTCTGGTGGTAATGGCCTTTGACCACTATGCTGCTGTGTGTCGTCCACTCCACTACACAACCATCATGAACCCCCTTCTCTGCCAGTCTCTGGCTATTGCTGCCTGGGTGGGAGGTCTCATGAACTCTCTGATTCAGACAAGCCTCATGATGGCCATGCCTCTCTGTGGCCTCCATTACTTGAACCACTTCTTCTGTGAGATGCTTGTACTCCAGAAGTTGGCTTGTGAGGACACAGGAGGCACAGAGGCCAAGATGTTTGTGGCCCGAGTCATAATCATTGTTATTCCTGCAGCACTGATTCTAGGCTCCTATGCACACATTGCTCAGGCAGTGCTGAGGATCAAGTCAATGGCAGGGTGCAGAAAGGCTTTTGGGACCTGTGGGTCCCATCTCCTTGTGGTTTGTCTGTTTTATGGCTCAGCCATGTACACATACCTCCAACCCCTAGGCAGTTATTCTGAGAATGAGGGAAAGTTTATTGCCCTTTTCTATACTATAATTACCCCCATGCTCAATCCTCTGATCTATACCAGAAGGAACAAGGATGTGAAGGGGGCTCTGTGGAAGGTACTGGGGAGAAGCAAAGACTCAAAATAGAAGGGGAAAGAGGGTTAGTAAAATTTCTATGACTTAGCGCTGGAACTATGGCTCAGTGGTAGAGCGCTTGCCTAGCATGTGTGAGGCACTGGCTTTAATTCTCAGCACAATGTATAAATAAATGAATAAAATAAAAAAGGTCCATCAACATCTATTTTTTTTAAACAATTTCTATGACTTTTATATGATGGAGCCCATCCCTTTCCTTGTAGTTAGTCTGTAGCAACAAGTTCTCTATAAGACATGAGGTTTTACTGCTGCCCTTAATTGGAATCAGAAAGTGTGGATCTCTTGAGTTGATCAGCTGTCATGATAATTGTGCAGCAGAGATTATGTGTTGATTTGTATCACTGCTTTCTAAAAGAATGAGATGGGAACAGGATGCCTTGTGAACACTTATGAAGAGTGATATGGGGTTCTTTGCATATCTGAAGATGATAGAAGGATCATTTCTTTTTGACCACACTTTTTCCAATCAGATGCCAATGTGCTGCCATGCAGAGGGCACTGTGACAAAGGCAGAGGAAACGAGTTGGACCCTGGTTTTCTGATTATCTGTGACTCTGGCCACATTTCTTCATATCTAAGGGCCTATTTCAAATGTTAATTCTTATCGTGGTTCCCCTTCCAAGATACTTGGGGTAATGGAGCACGTAAATTTCAGAAATTAGTGTCATTTACTCATTGAAGCAAAAGGTAAAAGCAATTGGTCATCACTGAATAATGGGAGAAAGCAACATCTTGTAAACCTTACCTGGCGTCTCATTCTTGCTGCTTGGTGTCATGGAAAATTTTCTCATCTAAGGTGCATCTTTTCTAAGAAGATAAAAGCAATGATATACAAATAAAGATCTAAGAAGGAAAAATTTGAAATAAGGCATACTATTACATTGTACCCCAGCATTGAAAGAAAATTATACAGAAAAATATTAATCTCAAAGAGAGTGAACAAAGGAAATAAATATTTAAATTATATATTTGATTAGTAAATTTATAAATAAATAAATCTTAAATATTCATTATTTGACCATACAAATGAAAGTTCATTTGAGGTCTTTGCTTTATCCATTTTTTTGATAATTATATTTTTTATTGAAGTACCACATTTCAATGATTATCATTTTATTCTATGTACTTATAAGATAGTTTCATGTTACAAAATGCAGGTAGTTTTGTTAATAACCTTTTCAATGTTTTTAAATTTCAATTTGATGGAGTCATCATTTATTTCAATACTAGTCACTATTATTTGCTTAAAAAAGTAAAGCTTGTGTGGAATAAATTGTAATTAATCTCATAGCCATATTGTGAGAGTTTTTATATTCAGATTTTGTTGTATTATTTTCTTAAACATTATGAAAATAAGTGTTTAAGGAACTTACTCACATTCACATAGCCAATATGGGTTCAATATGTGATCCAGAATTATGCAATCTTAAAAATAACCTTTACTTCAACATTCTGCCAGTTCTTTTTCTGAGAATGATTTTTTTTTGTACTAAGGATTGACCTCAGGGGTACTTGACCACTGAGCCACATCCCCAGCCCCTATTTTGTACTTTATTTAGAGACAAGGTCTCATTGAGTTGCTTAGCACCTCTCTTTTGCTAAGGTTGGCTTTGAAATCATGATCCTCCTGCCTCAGCCTCCTGAGACTACAGGTGTGTCATTGGACACGGCTGAGAGTGAATTTTTAATAGAGGAAGATTGAGGCTAGAAAGAAACATGGTAAGCGGTAAAAAGGAAGGCATGAGAATACAATAGAGAAAGGACAGTCTATTCAACAATGGTTCTGGGAAATATGGCTATGCATATGCAAAAGAGTGAAGTGAGATTTTTACTTTATGCCAAATACAAAACATGACTTAAAATGTATCAAAGGCAGGCTGGGGTTATAGCTCAGCAGTAGAGTGCTTGCCTTGTACATATGAGGCACTGGGTTTGATCCTCAGCACCACATAAAAATATATAAATGAAGTAAAGATACTGTGTCTGTCTTAAAAAATCTTTAAAAAATGTATCAAAGGCTTAAACATAAATATGCAACTATAAGGCTCTTAGGTGGAAATGTGAGAAAATCTTTATGATGTTAGACTTGGCAATAATTTCTTGGATATGACACCAGAAGCATAGACAATAAAAGTAAAACTATATAAACAGGACCACACCAAACTTAAAAACATCTGTGCATAAAAGACGAACAAAATATTTTCCTTTTGTGGGGGGGTCATTCCAGGGATTAAACTCAGGGGCACTCAATCTCTGAGCCACAGCCCTATTTTGTATTTTATTTAGAGACAGGTTCTCACTGAGTTGCTTAGCACCTCACTTTTGTTGAGGCTGGCTTTAAACTTGCAATCTTCCTGCCTCAGCCTCCCAAGTCACTGGGATTACAGGCATGAGCCATTGCACTTGTCTGGACAAAATATTTTCAATTTATACATCTGATAATAGTTAATATCATTAATATATATATTAATATATAATGACCACAATTCAACAACAAAAACCAAATAACCCAACTGAAAATTATGAAAGGATTTGGACAGATATTTCTCTGAAAAAGATAAACAACCAGTAATTATATTAAAAGATGTTCAATTTGCTAATTATTGGGTTAATTCAAATCAAAACCTCAAGGATATACAATACAGCTTAACATCCATTAAGACAAATACCATTTTAAAAATTCCAAAGATGACATGCATTGTGGAGAAATTACAACTCTTAGTGCATTCTTGGTGAGAATGTTAAGTGATATCATCTCTATGTAAAACAGTATGGGGTTTCCTTAAAAAATAAATAAAAGTATAATTATCATGTGATCAACCCATTTGACTTCAGGGCATGTATAGTTAGAAAGCAGATTCCCAAATATATGTTAGCATATCCATAATATTAGAACTCTGGAGAAAAAGGACCAATAGGTGCTGTTATATATATATATATATATATATATATATATATATATATATATATATATATATAGTGTGTGTGTGTGTGTGTGTGTGTTTGTGTGTGTGTGTGTGTGTGTGTGTGTGTGTAGAGAGAGAGAGACAGTGTGTGTGTGGAGAGAGAGAGAGAGAGAGAGAGAGAGAGAGAGAGAGGAGGGTATTTTACTAGTAAAATTGCTCATGCAGTTGTGGAGTTTGAGAAGCCCCACAATGGTCCTCCTGAAAATTTGAGACCCTGTAATGCCAGTAGCATGGCTCAATTCAAGTCCCAAACTTCAGAACCATGAAAGCCAGTGTTGCAACTCTCATCCAAGCCTGAAGAGCTGAGGTCCAGGGTTCTAAGTCCTAGAGTCCAAAGGCTGGAGAGCCTGGAGTCTTAATTTCCATTGAAGGGAGAGGTGTGAGGTCTTAGTTTCAGAGAGAGGAAAAATAATTACCTGATCTTTGCTTTTTTGTTCCATTCTGTTCCTAGCTAATTGGACAGTGACTGCTAAAAATGAGAGATCTTTTTAACTCAGTCCACTGACAAACAACAATCTACTCTGGAAATACTCTCACAGACACATCTGGATAATGCTTTACCATTCTTTTGGGATTTCTTAACGTAATCAAGTTGACACCTAAAATTAATCCTTAAGCCCATATACATAGCAGAATTAGTCACAATAGCCAAGAGGTGGAAGCAGCACTAGTTTTCACCTATGGATGAATGGATATGTGTGTGCATGCTCACACACCTCCCCCACCACACACACAGTGGAATATAATTCAGCATTAAAAGATAATTCAGGTACATGCTATGAAATGGATAAATCTTGTGAAATATAAAGTGAAAGCATTATGGATGATTCTATTTATATGAGGTGGGAGCAGAATAGAGCAGTCAAAATCACTAGAAACAGAAAATAGAATTGTGGTTTTCAGGGGGAAGAGAGGAGGAAAACACGTAGTTGCTTAATGGGACAGAGTTTCAGTTTCATAATATTAAAATGTACTGGAGGCTCTCTCTTTACATTATTGATTGTTTCCTATGCTGAGAAGAAGCTTTTTAGTTTGAATCCATCCTATGTATTAATTCATGATTTTACTTCTTGTGCTTTAGGAGTCTTGTTAAGAAAGACGGTTCCTAAGCCAACATGGTGGAGATTTGGGCCTTCCATGAAAAATTGATGTTTCTTGTGTCAAAAATCCAAACAAGACCATTTGAAAATATGTCAGAAAGTAAAAGAGAAAACAAGTAATCAACAGAAGCCTGGTATGTACTCAATATAAAACATTTTTTCCTAATTAGCTGATTCTTCTCCATGCCACGTCTATTCAACTGGAAGATCCATCAATGGATCAAAGGCTGGATCAATGATAATAATGAATTTGGAGGCTATCCTTGAGGTCTTGAAGGAAAAAATAAATAGTGAATTAATGATAATAAAGTATTTCACATGTAGCTTAATCAATATTCCAAAGCTTTTTATTGAATGACTGCACAGTAGAGGGCAAACAGCCTTAGTGTGCATATCCATTCACAGGAACAAGGTCTCTATTCTAGTGTCTAAGTATTTGATCCATTTTGAATTGAGTTTCATGCTGGGTGAGAGATAGGGGTTTAATTTAGTTTTGCTACATATGGATTTCCAGTTTTCCCAGCACTATTTGTTGAAGACAATGTTTTTGGAGCCTTTGTCTAGTATGAGATAACTGCATGTGGGTTTTTATTGTGTCTTATATTCTGTATCATTGATGTTGTGTCTGTTTTATTGCCAATGTCATGCTGTTTTTGTTACTATTGCTTTGTAGTATAGTTAAAGTTCTGGTATTAAGATGCCTCCTGCTTTACTTTTCTTGCTAAGAATTGCTTTGGCTATTCTGGGTCTCCTATTTTTCCAAATGAATTTCATGATTGCTTTTTCTATTTCTGTGTGATTGGTAATAGCATACAATTCATTCAATTATCCTTCCTCCCCCCCTCCTCCCTCCCCTCCCTTCACCCCCCTCCACCTAATTCAAAGTACTTTGATTAAGCCATGTAATTCAATGTAATCACTGATATGATTCTACATCATGTACAACTAAAATGTCATTGAGATTTTAATTGGAATTGCATTAAATCTGTATAAAACTTTTGGTAGTATGACCATTTTGACAATATTAATTCTGCCTATCCAAGAGCATAGGAGATCTTTCCATGTTTTATGGTCTTCTTCAATTTCTTTCTCTAGTTTTCTGTAGTTTTCATTGTATATGTCTTTCACCTCTTTTGTTATATTGATTCCCAAGTATTTTTTTTAGGCTACTGTGAATCAATAATGCAAAGAGAAAGCCTACATAATGGGAAAAAATCTTTACCAGATGCACCTCAGATAGAGCATTAATCTTCAGGATATAAAAAGAACTCAAAAAACTCAACACCAAAAAAATCCATTCAACGAATAGGCTAAAGAACTGAACAGACATGTCAGAGAAGAAGAAATATAATTGACTAACAAAAATATAAAAAACTGCTCAATATCTCTAGCAATTAGACAAATGCAAATCAAAACTACTCCAAGATTTTCTCTCACTCCAGTCAGAATACAAGCAATAACAAATGTTGGCGAGGATATGGGGGAAAAGGTACACTCATACATTGCCAGTAGGATTGCAAATTGGTGCAACCACTATGGGAACCACTATTTGACCCAGCTATCCTACTCCTCAGTTTATAACCAAGGAACTTAAAATCAGCATACTACAATGATGCAGCCACATCAATGTTTATAGCAGCTCAATTCACAAACTATGAAACCAACCTAAGTGCCCTTTGATAGATGAATGAATAAAGTAACTGTGGTATATATACACAATGGACTATTACTTAGCCTTAAAAAAGAGTGAAATTATGATGTTTGCAGGTAAATGGATGTAGCTGGAGAATATCATGCTAAGCAAAATAAGCCAATCCCCCCAAACCAAAGAGCGAATGTTTTCTCTGCTATCCGTATGCTAATTCACAATAATGGGGTTAGTTAGGGAAGACTAGAGGTAATTCAGATTAGGCAGAGGGGAGTGAAGTGGGGGGTGCTGGGGATAGGAAGGATAATAGAATGAATTGGACACTTTACCCTATGTGCATATTTGACTACATGACCGGTATGATTCTACATCATGTACAAATAAAAGAACGAGAACTTATACTCCATTTATGTATGATGTGTCAAAATGCATTCTACTGTCATGTATAGCTAATTAAAATAAATTAAAAAATGTTCTGGCAATCTGTCATGTGATTATATTTCTCAATATTGAATGGTAGACTTAAAATGGTTAAGATGGTAAGATTGTACTATACGTATATGAATACAATTAGGAAAAAAACTTTAAAATAAGTTACATTCAGAATGCCAATAATAATCATGTAGAAAACAATTAACCGCCATGGGGGACAATTAACAAAACATTCTGAAGAGCATGAGCATGAAAAGATGATTATGAAGATCTGCATATTCACATTTGGAAGAATCTATGTTGTTCAAAATTCATATATTCCTTGCCACTAATTCTTTGCTATTAATATAATAATGCTTTAAAATATTATTGATATTACCTTTCTATCTTTATGTTCTCTGAATAAGAACAAGAGAATTTGAACTTACCACCCTGTTTGCAATTATTTCATGTGATATCTTTCTCTTGTTAGACTGGGGACGTCCTTGTAGACAGAGATAACATTTTCTTCTTTTATTTCAGAAAAATAGAAGGCACTGAATAAATGTTTGTATTCCTACAAGACTAACTACCACTGAATCAATGTCTACCACACACCAGGCAGGATAGGCCACATTAATATCATATTATAGATGGGGAAACTGGGACTGAGGCATGTTGAGAAACCTTTTCCAAGGTCACAAAGATTGTACTGGCAGAGCTACTTGCTCCATCTTACTGTGATATCTTAATTGATATACACAACCTTTAATGCTACTTTTCATTTCTTATGACATTTAGAATGGTGTTCATTGCTCAATAAGTAATTGTGGTATAAACTGATAAATCAATGCATTATATTTTTAAATTTGTAGTGCATAATATCAAGTTATGAAGAAAGGCATTGAGTGTAGTATGTGAGAAAGAAATATAAAAAATGCATCACTTTTTCATAAAGGAAATAAATAGTTGTTAGCAGAAATCAGAACATGAGCATTAGATAAAGATTCCAGAGAAGGAAGATATTTGAATTGTGATAAATATTTTAGCTTCAAGTGAGACATGAAATTTGGTTTAAATGAAGGGCTGGTAGGACTGGGGTCAAATTTGGGGAAAGGCTATACTGTCCATGAGCAAGGGAGAAGGGGTGTTCTGAGCACACTGGATACATCAGTTTGGTTTGGGCAGAGTGTGAGGCTAGGGAGAACTGAGGACTGCAAGGCAGATCTTGAGCCAGTCAGTTGGTTTTAATTGCCACGTTGGGACTCAGAGGTCTCCAAGCTCTCTTAGTTATCAGTTCTGTCTCCACTGCTCTTAAAGAGATTGTGGCAGTATCCCCAGGGGAGAATTGGTGTGCTCAGCCTTAGAGCCAGAAGGTGATCTGACAATACACCAGCTTCTTCCTGTTTTCATCTGGTTAGGGTGACTGAATCAGAGTACAGTGGGAAAATGCTTCAGCCTCCTGTTGAGGGTTGAGGGCAGGAACCATACGGAAGCATGACTTCTGCAGAACAAGACTTCAGTACAAGCCCTCCACCCGACAGATGAAGTCAGGATCAAAAAGGAAACTGTCTTTCCCAGACATCTCTGAGCGCTACCAGTGTTAAACAGGTTCCACGTTATCTTGAAGGCAATAGAATCAAGGAAGGTAAATGTAGCAATTTTTTAAAATAAAACTCTGAGTGAGAACTGACTGGGTGTGCCACTCTGGCTTCACAATACTCAATTCCTATGATGCCATTATATGTAAAGTGACTTTTAGAACCAGGGGACCCAGAACAGAGTCATGATCAAACTTATGGCTGATAAATCAAAGGAGGTTTCTTGGAGGAGTGGACGCCTCCTGGAAGAACTTGAGAAAAATCCATCATATTTGGTGACAATGTTCTGTGTGGGGAGTTAGAATTACAAAGCGATTTGTTAGTTCATCCTTTGAATATCTATTAAGCTGTCTTTGACTCCAAAGGTAGTTTTCTGGTCCTACACTATACGACATCAGTGCATTGTTCATAACTTTAAAAGAGTCTTGAAGATCACCCTTAATATTTGGGGGGTGGGATGGAAATTGTGTGATTTCTAATGTGAGATGATGGGGTATTTTGAGGGATTGATTGAGTCTATACAAGTGCAGTCTGTGATGAACAATAGGGAGGATACTCTTGTGCTTCATTAGGTTTGGTAGTGAGTTCAATCCTCTATAAACTAACTAATAAGAGAGTTGTTTAAGATGAGAATAAGAAAAGGAAAAATTCAATTCAAATTTAAGGATAGATCTTCGGACAAGGAAGGATATTAGTAAGGAGTTTGAGGAACATCTTCCTCTCAGATACATGGTTAAATTTTCTGATTTTACTGTGGTTCATTATTATCCAGACAGTGTCATTAAATTAAAGGAATGTTATGAACAATGTAGTGTATGATTATTTTTATCTCAAGAAGTTTATTTTTGGCTGCGGATGTAGCTCAGAGGTAAATTCTTGCTTAGCTTGTGAGAGGCTATGGGTTTGATTGCCAGCGCTGCTAAAAAGAAAAAAAAAGTTTATTATTTAAAGAGATATGTGTAGACACAGATCACGTTTAAACACTTAAGAGAGGGCTGCTCTAAAATCAGGAGTCCTTAGGGATCTTTATATCAGGTTGTCATTTCCCTCTTTTACTGGAATAACAGATTTGGTAAGGAAATGCTCATTTTGCAATTATCACCTTCATTTAAGGAATATGGAATCCAGTAAAGTTTGCATAGCTTGGTTATTTCCTTCAGAATATAGAATACTGTCAATTGAAAGGAGAATTGGGTCTATTCTGTAGGCTCCCTTAATGAGACCTTTCCCACATTTTCCAACTATATGCACTGTGATAATTTGCCTGAGGCCTAATGGCACCCATTCCCTGAGCCATTTTGACCAACGGTGGACTTGCCTTCTTAGGTCTCAAACCCTTGTGGGTTATGAGATAGAGGGCTAGGAATATTGTGTGGGATCTACACAGGCTCCCAAATGTGAGGTCCATCTGAGACGTAATGCATAACTTTTCTTGAAGATAAAAAGATTCTCAGGGAGTTCATGAGTAAGAAGAGCTTTTCTTTCCATGATTACCAGATGTGGGATTGAGGCAGACCCCAGCAGTGAGCCCAGAGAAGTGTGGGGAAAATCTCTACAAGGGACTGGAAGACAGTCATCACTGTAGGATCTGGTTTCCTAGTGTCAGAGAAGTGCCTAAAGTAGGAGGGTAAGGTAGACTGTGCTGAACACAGGGAGTCACAGGGAGAAGTTTAGTGGGACACTTCATTTGGGAATTGTGTTTCTGGATATCAGACCATACTTTATCAGGCCCCTGGGATTTGAGAAAGAAGGGCACATCAACCAAGCAAGTTGCTTGCAATCAAGCAGGCAGGTGCTGAGTTTTTGGTTCGAAAAATTCAATATGATGGAGCAGGGATAGAAAAAAATTAACTTAGAGTGTACATAATGTGGTGCCCCTGTTCTTGCACACTAGTTTCTGGATTAAAAAGTACTAGATTCCAATGACAAAAAACTACCTCCATAGCTCACTTTCTAAATAAGAGTCAAACTATTGCAAGATGACATGCCTTTCTTTATTTTTAAAATTTTTCTTATTAGTTACAAACAACACCAGGATACAACCTGACATTATCACAAAAGCATGAAACACAATCTGCTCCAATTCAATCCCCAGCACTTTCCTCCCACCTCACTCTCCTCTGCCTCTCTCCACTCTACCAATCCCTCTTCAATCTATTTACAGTTTACTTTAAAAAAAATTATTGTCCTATGGATATACCCAATGGATATATATATATATATATATATATATATATATATATACACACACACACACACACACACACACACACATATTTGAATGATTTGGTTAATTCACTTTGTCTTCTGTTTTTTTATTTCTTACTTCATTTGCAAGAATAAATTTTATCATGTATATTTAAAGTATAAATCATGATTCTATGGGATACTATATATTGTATCACATAATTTCTCACATTTTTTCTTTGTTTTTTTGAGAAGAACAGCTAAAATTTGTTATTTTAGTACAAATCCCAAGTAATATACAAATATATTACACCTAGTTTTCACATTGTTATTAGATGTATAGACTTTTTCATCCCAAATATCTTCTATTTAGTATCCTTTGACTTATATTCCTCATTTCCTGCCCCACCTCATTATCAGCAACCTTGTTTTTTACTATCTCTATGTATCTGACTTATTTTTCTTTCACCTTGCCCACTTAATGAGACCACACAGTTTTTGTTATTTCCCTTACATAATGTCACCCAGTTCCATCCATGTTATAGTAAATGGCAGGCTATTCTTGTCTTTTAAATTGTTCTTGTGCATGAAATGATATAAGACTAATTTCATTTCTTTGCCTGAAGAAATTTATTTAACCCAGGATAATTTATGAAAGACACTATCCTTTCCTTATTGTGTTCTATTAGTGCCCTGGTGAAAAGTTAAACAGATATGTTAGGATTTATATCTGGATCATATCTTCTGCTTCACTGGTTCATGTGTCGTGTGTGTGTGTGTGTGTGTGTGTGTGTGCGTGTGTGTACCATACTGTGTTTTGGTTACTTTTGTTTTGTAAAAAAAAATTAAATCAGGAAATGCAATACCACAACTTTAAAAAATTTTTCAGAATTACTTTGGCTATATGGGATTGTATTTAGCTATTAAGTTGGCAAGTTTTATGTTCTCCATTGTCCAACTGAGGTTTGGAAGCTAAGTTCAATTCTTTCAGTTCAAATATATTATTATTTTATTAACTAAAATGACCATTTATATTTTGATTGTTCAGGTATCATCATATTAAAGTTCTCTTTTGGATTATGGATTCTATTGCTGATCACTTTTTCCTCTTTTACTTTCTGACATATTTTCAAATGGTCTTGTTTGGATTTTTGCCACAAGAAATGCTAGCCTTTCATGGAAGGCAAATTTTCATGTCTATTCCTCTTCCATAATGTATCAAAAAGTGTTATTTGTCATCCTGTGGATTTCTTAAAAGAAATAAATATTTTTAATGAAATTTACAGGAAGAGTCAAATGCTATACATGACAAAATTTCTTTAATAGCTCTTATGTGTAATGAATTAATATAACATTAATTTATCATATCTTGAGTATCATAAATGAAGATGCTAATATTTATTTTATATTCAATTAGTTCTGTACCACTGAGGAACTCTCAGCTGAGAAAGGAAAAGACATGTAAAAAGATTTCAGTGAATGGACAAGTACTAGAAAGAAACTATGCAAAGAGGGCTGGGTGAGAAAAGAAAGAACAGCTCTTTCTGTGCAGGTGAAGTATAGGATTTATCAGATGAAGATGTGGGCAACTGGCATTCCAGGCATGATGACTCACTATAAAGAACATATTTGTTGCTAATTGTTTTTTTTTTTTCCCTAAAGAGATGGATCAACAGTCTACTGAGTCTTTTCTGATCAAAGGCAGCTGGTCATGAACAAATTTTCCAGGATTGGTGCACTGACTATATTTATTGAGTTGAAAAGCCTTTTTACACCCAGAAGTCAAACTTCTGATATCAGTGTGATAAGTCCTGGATTAAAATCTGAAAGAAGTTACCAATAGATCCAGGAGAGGAAAAAAAAAAGAAGAAAAACAATAATAATGTTGCATTTTTATACATTAGGTATTTAAAAGCTAATTTTAAATTTGTTCTAATCTCAATGCAAGGTGGAAACAAAGTGTCACCTCTACTTTCAGACAAGGAAGCATAAGATCCATAGGACTGAGTGACCTGACCTGTCCCAGAACACACAGGCAGCAGGGCTACGGTCAAATAAAGATGACATTATTCCTAATCCAGTGATTTACAGTTTTAATAGGAAAAAAATAAGAGGACTGCATAGAACTGAACTGAATAGAAAACAGGGAAACACATCATTTTGGAGTATTTAGGGAATATTGTGAATACTTTTTTCATCCATGTTCTTCATAGGGGGCATTGAATTGTCTTCCATTATTTATGCAGGCAAATGGCTATGAAAAATTTCAACACCAGTTTTGGAGAGGGCTTCATTTTGGTGGGCTTCTCAGATTGGCCACAACTGGAACTCATCCTTTTTGTTTTTATTTCAATTCTCTACTCCCTAACTCTCATTGGCAACACCACCATCATCGCTCTCTCGAGACTGGACCCTCGACTGCACACGCCCATGTACTTCTTCCTCTGCCACCTCTCCTTCCTGGACCTCTGCTATACCACCAGCACTGTGCCCCAGCTGCTGATCAACCTCTCCAGACTTGACCGGACCATCACCTATGGAGGGTGTGTGGCCCAGCTCTTCATTGTCCTTGCCCTGGGTTCCATTGAGAGTATGCTCTTGGTGGTGATGGCCTTTGACCGCTATGCTGCTGTGTGTCGTCCACTCCACTACACAGCCATCATGAATCCCCTTCTCTGCCAGTCCCTGGCTATTGCTGCCTGGGTGGGAGGCCTCACGAACTCTCTGATTCAGACAAGCCTCATGATGGCCATGCCTCTCTGTGGCCTCCATTACCTGAACCACTTCTTCTGTGAGATGCCTGTATTTTTGAAGCTGGCTTGTGAGGACACAGAAGGCACAGAGGCCAAGATGTTTGTGGCCCGAGTCATAGTTGTGGCTGTTCCTGCAGCACTGATTGTTGGCTCCTATGCACACATTGCACAGGCAGTGCTGAGGATCAAGTCAATGGCTGGACGCAGAAAGGCTTTTGGGACCTGTGGGTCCCACCTCCTTGTGGTTTGTCTGTTTTATGGCTCAGCCATGTACACATACCTCCAACCCACAGGTAGTTACTCTGAGAGTGGGGGAAAGTTTGTGGCCCTTTTCTATACTATCATCATCCCCATGCTCAATCCTCTGATCTATACCCTAAGAAACAAGGACATGAAAGGGGCTCTCTGGAAAGTACTAGAAAGAGGCAGAGACAGAGAGTAACAGATTAATGAAATTTGAATAAATTTTTGTCAGAACCCTCAGATGATGGAGCCCATCCTGTTCGTTGTGGAGTAGTTAATGTGTGGAAAACAGTTCTCAACAGGTCTCAGGGTTTTGGTTATCTTGTTTAGAAGTTTGGATTGGATTTTTATCGGGATGTTCCGTTTTTGTGATCAGTGTAGCAGGGAGGAAGTATTGGTTCATATCACTACTTTCTAAAGGAATGAGTCTGCATCATGACCAGTTGGGAAGGATGAACCTTGGATTCTTGATGTTTCAAAGTAAGAGAAGTATTAATTAAAAATAACCACCATTTTTTCAAAGTCAGATACCAATGTGATTCCACATAGATGACACTGTTACAAAGGCAGAGCACTTGAGTTAACATTGATTTTCTAATTTTCTATGACCCTGACCCCACTTCTTCATGTCTCAGGGCCTGTTTCAAAGGTCTCTTACAGAGGTCACTCTTCTAGGATACTTGGAGCAAATAATTCATCAAGAACAGGGCTATTTCATGGAGCATGTAAGTTTCAGACATGGGTATCATTTACCCATTGAAGAAAAAGCCAAAATCATTTGGTTAGCACTGAATAAAGGAAGAGAGTAATATCTTGTCAGTCTCACCAAGAATCTTAGTAATGCTATTTGGTGTCATTGAGAAGAAATTTCCCATGTAAGCCAGAAGACAATAGAGAAGAAATCAGTATACAATAATGAATGAATGGAAAATTTTTAGATAAAAATAATCCTATGCTGTACATCGGCAGGTAAAAGAAAATTATACAGGAAAATGTTTATCTCAACTTTAACTAAGGAAATAAAAAGAAACAAAGCAAAAGGCTAATAAATGATTATAATTTGACCACATGTGAAGTTTTATGTCTGGCTATACTCTATTACATTTGTGTATGTCCATCTTTACAGCAATACCATAGTTCCACCACTTTCATTGCATTACAAATATTTAGAGGATGGATTCATGAAGAAAATTACAGGTATCTTTGTTAATAACCCTTTGCTGTGTTTGCAAATTTCAATTTGAGTGAATCATCTTTTATTTGAATAGCTATCACTAGTATTTGATTAATATGTGAAAATTTATTTTGCATAAATATTCATTAATCCTATAAGAGCATTGTGAGCGATAGTTCTATTTATATTCATGCTTATTAATGACAACGCTGTTTCAGAGTTTTTAAGGAATTTATTCAAGTTCACATAGCAAATAAGGGATGAAGCTGAGACAAGCTTTCTGTGATCCTAAAGAGAACCCTTATTATAACACATTTCCAGTTCTATTTTCTGAGAGAAAACTAGTAATAGAGAAATATTGAGGTAAGAAAGAAATGTTGTAGGTGATATGAAAGGGCTCTAGGGTAATACAAAAGGAAAAGGACAGTCTCTTCAACAATTGGTTCTGGAAAAACTGGCTAACCACATGCAAAGGATGAATGTGGCCCACCTGTGCATGTGTGTGTGTGTGTGTGTGTGTGCGCACTCATGCGCGCGCGAGCACACACACACACACACACTCTTACCTTTCACATAAAATGGAAAACTATAAAGCTTTTCTAAGAAAATATGAGAAAAATTTTATGACATTAGAAATTGGCAATGAATTCTTAGATATGACACCAAAAGCATAGACAACAGAAGTAAAATTATATAAATAGGCCCACATCAAAATTAAAATCTTTGTGCATCAAAAGACACAATCAACAGAGTGAAAGAACAAAGTATCCAATGGAAGATAATTTTTCCAAATCACATATCTGGTAATGGATTAATATCCATAATATATAAAGACCACCTACAATTCAACAACAAAAATGAATAACCTGATTTAAAGACGGGTAAAGGAATTGAATAGGCATTCCACTAAAGAAGGTATACAAATGGCTAGCAAGCACAATAAAAAATGCTCAAATAACTGATCATTAGTTAATGCAAATCAAAACCTCACACATATGCTACTTGTATCTATTAGGATGAATAGTATTTTTAAAACCCAAAGATAACATATGATGGTGAGAATAAAGTGAAATTAATGTTTTATGTCTATGTCTTGGTACTAATATAAATTTTTGTTATCTCAATGGAAAGAAAGTATGGTGTTTCACATTATAAAATAAATAAAAATAGGATTACCATAGTGACTAGTCATTTTATTTCTGGGTGCATATTCAAAAGAACTGAACACAGGGTTTTGAAGAGATATTTGCATGCCCATTGTTCTAGGGTTGTCCAGAAAGACAGGACCATGTGGGAGGAAATATGAAGGCATTTATTAGGGGAATTTGCTCATGTAGTTAAAGAGGTTGAGAAGCCCCTCATCAGGCCACCTGTAAGCTGGAGACTGAAATGCCAGGAATATGGCTCAGTCTGAAAGCTTCAGAACAAGGAAAGCCAATATTGTAACTTTCACTGAGAGTGAGCCCTGAGAACAGGGGCCCCTGGCTTAAGTCCTGGCATCCAAAGGCTAGGAAGCCTGGAGTCCTGATGTCCAACCAGGGAGAATAGTGTGCCAGGACAGAGAGAGGGGGGTGAGAGAGAAAGAGGAAGAGAGAGAGAATTCTGTTTATTTTATTTTATTTTATTTTTTTTTGGTATTCTATTCTGGTTCCCAGCTAATTAGAGAGTGCCCACTTTCTTTCTTTTCTACTTGTTTTTTGATTCTGTAGTTGTAAATGGACAGAATGTCTTTATTTGATTTGTTTATTTTTATGTAATGCCAAAGATCTAACCCAGTGCCTCATACATGGTAGACAAGTGCTCTGTCACTGAGCTATAGCCCCAGCCCGAGAGTGCCCACTTGCCCACTTTCTACCTTGAACAGATCTTCCCAGCTACACTAACATCACTAACATGTCAATCTACTCTGGAAATATCCTCACAAACACATTCAGAAATAATACTTTACCAGTTCTTTTGGTATTTATTAATCCAGTTAAATTGACAATAGAAATTAATTAATTAACCATCAAACCTGCATCCATAGCAGCATCATTCACATTAGCCAAGAAGTACAAGCAATACCAGTGTTCACATACAGGTTAATGGATGTGTAAAATGTGGCCCACCTGTGCATGAGCATGTGCACGCGCGCACACACACACTCAATGGAACTCTATCAAGCATTTTAAAAAGTCAATTCAAACATATGCTATAGCATGGTAGAACTTTGTGAACTATGAAGTATAATTTAAGTTAAATAACCAGTCACAAAAAGACAAATACTGTATAATCTAGAGAATTCATAGAAAGAAAAATTAGAATTGTTGTTTCTAGGGATTAGAGAAGAGAAAAATGGGGATTTGTTATCTAATGAATATAGAGTTTCAGTTTTGTAAGAATAAATAGTTCTGGAGACCTGTCACACAACAATACGAATATCTATAATGCCATTGACCTGTATACTTAAAATGGTTAAAATGGTAAAATTTATGTTATGTTTATTTGATAACAATCACACAAAGCACTTAAAATTAGTAGTATTCTAAACATCAGTAATTATTATGTAGAAAATGTCATAGAAAAATTTATAATGACCTTAATAGAGAAAATTACAAAATATATCTGAGGAACATGTAAAAACACCTAAATCATTATAAAGACTGACATATTCATGTTTGCAAGAATCTAAGAATTTTCTACTTTTCTCAAACAAATTCTAATTATTCTCCAATGTAATTCTAAAAATATCCAAAGAGAGGCCTTTGATAGAACTTTAATAGACTTGAACATTCTCATGAAAAAACAAAAAGCCAAAAAGAGTAAAGAGACTTCTTCTAAAAAGTAAAAAAAAAAAATCTTTGGAGACCTGGGCTATAAATTATCAAGTTGTAAATCTAATAATAAAGACAACAGGTATTAATATAAGGACAGAAGATGGAACCATTGAAAAAAAGAAGCACCAGAAAGAGATCCATGCATATACTGAAATTTGATACATGCCAAAGGAAAAATCATCAGGGAAACTGGGGTGGTCCATTAAATGTTACTCAGACAATAGATTATCTGAAACAAAAAAATATAAATCTCTGTGTTAAACTGTACACCAAGTTGATTTGAGGCCTCAATGTGAAAAAGCAAGATACCAAATTTTTCAGGAGACCATAGGTAAGAATATACCTAGGTGCTTAGATTTTTTCGTAGTTTTTTTTTCTCATTTTTCTTAGTTTTTAGGGAAAATATTAACATATATTAATCGTACATACTAATGGGGTTTAGCATGATATTTCCATACTTGCATACAGCATGCATTGATCAAATCCAAAAACCTCCCTCCTACTTCAACTCCACACCTTTTCCAATATCCAGTAGTCACTATTCTACTTTAAGGTTGACTCTTTTAGCTTCCATAATGAGAGAGAACATGCAGTATTTATTTGCTTTCCACTTGGCTTATTTCACTTAAGTATAATGCCTCCTGCTTCACTTTTCTTGCTAAGGATTGCTTTGGCTTTTCTGGGTCTCTTACTTTTCCAAATGAGTTTCATGATTGCTTTTTCTAATTCTATGAAGAATGTAATTGGGACTGTAATAGGAATTGCGTTGAATCTGTATAATAGTTTTGGTAGTATGGCCATTTTGATGATATTAATTTTGCCTATCCAAGATTATTGGAAATCTTTCCATCTTCTGAGGTCTTCTTCAATTTATTTCTGGTGGCTCTGGCTATCGTTTCAATTTCTCTCTGATTGCTCTGGCTAGAGATTTAAGGACTATGCTAAATAGAAGTGGAGACTGGGGACATCCCTATCTTGTTCCAGTTTTTAGAGGTAATGCTTCCAATTTTTCTCCATTTAGAATTCTGTTGACTTTGGGCTTAACATAGATACCTTTTATAATGTTGGGTTATGTTTTTACTATCCCTAGTTTTTCTAATGTTTTAAACATGAGGAGGCACTGTATTTTGTCAAATGCTTTTTCTGCATCTATTGAGATGGTCATATGATTCTTATCTTTAAGTCGATTTATGTGATGTATTATGTTGATTGATATCCATATGTTGAACCAACCTTGCATCCCTGGGATGAACCCCACTGAATAATGCTATACTCTTTTAAATATGTTTTTGTATGTAATTTGTCAGAATTTTGGGGGGAATTTTTGCATCTATGTTCATCAGGGATATTGGTCTGAGGTTTTCTTCCCTTGATGAGTCTTTGTCTGGTTTTTGTATCAGGGTGATATTAGCCTCATAGAATGAGTTTGGAAGTGTTCAATTCTTTTCTATTTCATGGAATAATTTGAGGAGTATTGGTGTTAATTCTTCTTTGAAGGTCTTGTAGAATTTGGCTGAGAATCCATCTTGTCCTGGGCTTTTCTTGATTAATAGGCTTTTGGTGGTGTCTGCTATTTCATTACTTGAAATTGATCTGTTTAAATTTAGTAAGTCCTCTTGGTTCAGTTTGGGTAGATCATGTGTCTCTAGAGATTTGTCAGTGTCTTCAAGATTTTCTATTTTATTTGAGTATAAATTTTCAAAATAGTTCCTAATTATCTTCTGTATTTCAGTAGTGTCTGTCACGATATTTCCTTTTCCATCACAAATGTTAGTAATTTCAGTTTTCTTTCTCTCTTTGTTAGTATAGCTAAGGGTTTATCCATTTTATTTTTCAAAGAACCAACTTTTTGTTTTGTCAATTTTTTGAATTGTTTCTTTTGTTTCAATGTCATTGACTTCAGCTCTGAATTTAATTATTTCCTGTCTTCTCCTGCTTTTGGTGTTGATTTGTTCTTCTTTTTCTATGGCTTTGAGATGTAATATTAGGTCATTTATTTATTGACTTTTTATTATTTTAATGAATGAGCTCAATACAATGAACTTTCCTCTTAGCACTGGCTTTTATAGTGTCCCAGAGATTTTGATATGTTGTATAGGTGTTTTCATTATCTCTTAGTACTTTTTTATTTCCTCCCTGATTCCTACTACTATCCATTCATCGTTCAATAGTATGTTATTTAGTCTCCAGGTGAAGTACTTTTTAATTTTATCATTGATTACTAGTTTTACTCTATAATGATATGAAAGAATACAGGGTAGTGTGTGTGTGTGTGTGTGTGTGTGTGTGTGTGTGTGCGTGCGTGTATTTGCTGAGAGTCACTTTGTGGCATAACATTTGGTCTGTTTTAGAGAAGGATCCATGTGCTGCTGAGAAAAAAAGTGTATTCACGTATTCACTCATGGATAGATGAAATACTCTATATATGTTCATTAATTCTAAATTATTGATTGTATTATTTAGTTTTATAGTTTCTTTGTTTAGCTTTTGTTTGAAAGATCTATCCAGTAGTGAGAGAGGAGTGTTAAAGTCACCCAGAATTATTGTGTTGTAATCTATTTGATTCTTGAAATTGAGAAGAGTTTGTTTAATGTACATAGATGTTCCATTGTTTGGAGCATATATATTTAAGATTGTTATGTCTTGTTGACAGTATAAAAAGCCCTTCTTTGTCCCTTCTGATTAACTTTGGCTTGAAGTCCACTTTATCTGATGTGTGGATTGAAACCTCTGCTTGTTTATGCAATCCATGTGAGTGTTATGTTTTTTCCCACCCTTTCACCTTCAGTCTGTGGATGTCTTTTCCTAAGAGGTGAGTCTCTTGAAGATAGAATATTGTTGGATCTTTTTAAAAAACCCAATCTACCAGTCTATGTCTTTTGATTAATGAGGTTAGGCCATTAACATTCAGGTTTTTATTGAGATATGATTTGTATTCCTGGTCATTTGGGTTTAATTTTGGATTTTAACTTGACTTGGTTTCACCTTTGATTGATTTCTCTTTGGTGTGGTCCTCCCTTTGGTAGTTTTTTTTTTTCATTTCCTCCTCATGTATAACAGTTTTTGTAGTATGGCCATTTTGACAATATTAATTTTGCCTATCCAAGATTATTAGAAATCTTTCCATCTTCTAAGGTCTTCTTCAATTTCCTTCTGGTGGCTCTGGCTATAGTTTCAATTTCTCTCTGATTGAACATTGCTGAGAATGTTCTATAGTGCAGGCTTTCTAGTTGTGAATTCTTTTAACTTTTGTTTATCATGGGAGGTTTGAATTTCATCTTCAAATCTGAAGCTTAGTTTAGCTGGATATAAAATTCTTGGTTGGCATCCATTTTCTTTCAAAGCTAGATATATACTATTCCAGGACCTCCTGGTGTTGAGGGTCTGGATTGAGAAAACAGCTGAGATCTGAATTGGTTTTCTCCATATATAATTTAACTTTTTTCTCTTGCAAATTTTAAAATTCTATCCTTATTCTCTGTGTTGGTCACTATCATTATAATGTGGCTTGCTTTGGGCCTGCTGTAAAATTTTGTACTTTTGGGATTTTGTAAGACTCTCATAATTGATTTTCTATTTTATTCTTTAGATTTGGGAAATTTTCTAATATTATGTAATTGAGAAGATTGTGCATTCCTTTGATTTTTCCACAGCTTTGTGTATTCTGATAAATCTTAAATTTGGTCTTCATGTTATTCCATGTTTCTTGGAAGTTCTGTTCATTGTTAACTAACCATCATGTCTGTACAGTTGACTTTATTTTCAAGAGTATATATTTTATCTTCATTTCCTGAGGTTCTGTCTTCCAAGTGGTCTAGTCTTAGTGTCACTTTTCATTGAATTTCTAATTTGGTTTATTTTTCCTTCAATTTTGAGGATTTCTGCTTGGTTCCTTTTTATAATCTCTGCCTCTTTGTTGAAGTGATCTTTCACTTCCTGTATTTTCTCTATGATACCATTCTTTATTTCAAAGATCAGTTTAACTGTGTACCTTCTAAACTCCTTCTCTGACATTTCTTCTACTATGTTGTCTATGGATTCTATTGTTGGAATAACTTCATTTTTTTGAGGTGCTTTGTTTCCTTGTCTTTTCATATTGTTTGTATGTCTTCCTACCTAGTGATATGAAGCTAAGGCAGTACAGTTTCTACCCTGTAGTCTTGTAGTGTTTCTGAAGGCTTCCAGTACCTCACCTTTAAGGGAGAGACCAATATGAACAGCACTCAATGCAAAAAATATACAGCCTTAAACAAAATAGCTCCAATAGGTTTTGTAATAAACAGAAATTATGTGTTCAATTATTATCTACAATATGAACAGTAAGTTTGTAAAAGAGTTTACTATTTTAAATGCTGGACGAATGGGAACAGTAGTGTAAGATGTGATGTTTATGAGGGAGGAGAGAAGACATAAAAATTTATAGTAAGAGTGAAGGAAGAATTAATAGAGGTTGGCTGTTAGCATGAGAGAAGTGAGAAAGAGAATCCAGGGAGACAGATAAGTGAGTGAAAAAATATATACAAATTTTGAAAAATAATAATAAAAAAAGACTACACAACAAAACTCTAATATACTACTTAGACATCCCATGCCTCAATAAATTAATGCATAAAAAATGTTTGGATTCGAAGGTGGTAAAGATGTGAGGGAGAGAAAAATAAAATAATAAAAATAATATTAAGGGCCAGGATTGTGGCTCAGTGGTAGAGGCACTGGGTTCAATCCCCAGCACCACATAAAAAAATAAAATAAAGATATTGTGTCCATCTACAACTAAATTTTTTTTAAATAATAAAAATTTAAAAAGAAAAGTTTCAATGGAAAATTGAACAATTGCTTTCATTGTCTTTCAAAAATTTTTCTCAGCTGCCTTTCTCCACAGATGGGTGGGATTGTCTAAATTTTGATGGTAGCTCCAGTCTGGTGGGTGCTGGACTGGTTGGCTGGGTGAGCTGATAGCAAGATACCCTCACATCTTCTTCCAGTCTTCCCACCCATTGTATCTGGCCCCTTCCTTCCCTGTGCACATCAGGACTCACTGAGCTGGAGAGAGCAGAGTTCTCTCTAGTTTCTCCAACCTGTGCTACCTCTGGGGAACTTCCCCCCATCTTTAGCTTTCCACAGGCTAGCCAGGCTCAGACTGGCCCACTCAGACCTAGCTGCAATCTGACAGATTTGGGTTTCAGATTGCCCAGGCTCTGCCTTGCTGCAGTTCCAAGATCTCAATGCTGTTCCAACTTGCAGAGACACCACCAGGGATGTGCTCACACAAAGGAACAACCCTGCAAAGAGGCAGCCAGATGGCAACACATTCACCAGGAAGATCTCAGTGCAGGTACCCTGACAATATATCTCCAGACCCTGGCAGGTGACCTCAAACTGAGTCAGTTACACTCCAAGATGGCAGAGGTGGCAGCAACAAACCTGCAGGCCCCTTGTTCCTGGACTCCCTGGCTCTGGCCAGTGTCCCAAGATGGTGGTAGCTGTGTATAACCAAGCCTGCAGGTGCCCTGACAATGAACTTCCAGGCAAAAATGGGCAGCAGGCAGCAGGCGATCCATAGGCAAACAGTGGGCGGTTGGCTGGTAGAAGTCAGGAGATGGGCAATGGGCAATCAAAAGGTGGGCAAGTGGTCAAATGATGGCCATTGGGCAGCAGTCAGAGAGCAATCTCTCCAGATGGATTTGCTATGCTCCCACAGGGCTGACGAGTGAGGTGCTGGACAAAGATCCACACTGCATCAAAGTAGAGGCCACTGAGGATTGGGGAGGAAACTGTGAAAAAAGATAGTCCACACAGCTTAGCAGACAGGATCTGTGCAAATCTTTAGCAGCTTGACCTCTGGCTCTGGACAGTATTGCAGGCAATCTACACAGAGTCTACACAGAGAGCCTCAGATACTGCAGTGTGACCTTCATTGAACAATCTCAAAGATTCATTTTTGAGAAGACACAACCATAGGAAAAGGACTGTTATTAAACATACATGGACACAAACACATGTGTGTGAGTGCAAGTGTGTGCACAAACATACATACATATTCCCCATAAAGTAAAAACTAAGCTAGATATTAGGAGGTGTTTTCATTGTGCCTAATCAATGGAAGATTAATATGCCCAAAATAAAATTGATCTTACAAGTCTTGTTGAAAAGCAAAAATATACCAATAAAATAGAAAAATACATATTTAGATAATTTCAGAAGAAAATTGGGGAACACATAATGTGAAAAAATGCTCACCCTCACTCATAATCAATGACAAGCAAATTAAAATTGCCAATGAGGTACAATTACATACTTATCACATTAGTAAACATTTAAAGCTTTTTTGTGTGTTTTATTTTGTTAGGACAGAGAAGAGACAAATTCTAGCAATTCTAAGTATCTTTCAATGTTGAAGATACTTTGTATTTTTGGACTCAGATATGACTGTGATAAATCATTTAGAAAAAACTCTTGTCCACAGACACAAGAGCAGGGTATAAAAATGCTCATTGCCATATTGTTTGAAGTGGCCAAATATTTGAAACAGCATATAGATTGTTCGTTGAATATGTGACTAAAGGGTGGTATATTAATGCCATGATTCTATGTAGCAATTAAAATGAATGAACCCCTCAACCCCCACCAAGTAGAAAACCATCTGAGGAGGCCAGTGACAGTCATTTTCACTTATGACCCATTTCTTCATATTTATCCTGTGGTTATAAATATATAGTAGAATGTGGGAAAGATTTTTACATCAGAATCAAAGGGATTTTGTTTTAATTATGGGTTTCCCATTTTAGTAATTTCTTGGTCACAGCGAGTTTGTTAAATTATTCTGTGTTTTTGGTCTACAGGTTTCCAAGGACTTTCTGTTATCTATAAATGATGAAAACAGTTGCGACACCTTCTCAGGGTTCATCTTGGACAATAAAAGGAAGTTTTCCATTGGGTTTAGAGGGATCACAACACATAAAAATAAATTTGTATTAATGGTTATAGTCTATGAGTTCCATTTGACCAATGTCTTAATTAGCAATATATTTTTAAATGCAAATTTTATGAAAAGTATAAAGGTATGAAATAAAGGTTTTAGTGAAAGCATGAAGTTTTATTTTTTTCCTGTTAAAATCCCAATCAGTAAATGGGCTAAGAAACTGAACAGACACTCCACAGAAAAAGAAATAGAATCAATCAACAAAAATATGGAAAACTTTTTAACATCTCTAGCAATTAGAGAAATATAAATCAAAACTACTCTAAAATTCATGTCACTCTCTTCATAAAGGCAATTATCAAGAATACAAGCAATAATAAATGTTGGTGAGGATGTGGGGAAAAAGGCACACTCATACATTGCTGGTGGGACTGCAAATTGGTGCACCCACTCTGGAAAGTAGTATGGAGATTCCTCGGAAAACTGGGAATGGAACCACAATTTGACCCAGCTATCCCAACCTTGGTTTATACCCAAAGGACTTAAAATCAGCATACTACTGTGACATAGCTGCATCAATGTTTATAACAGCTCAACTCACAGTAGCTAAGCTACGGAACCAAACAAGCTGCCCTTTAACAGATGAATGGATAAAGAAAATGTGGTACATATAAACAGTGTACTATTACCCAGCCTTAAAGAAGATTGAAATGATGACATTTGCAGGTAAATGGATGGAATTGGAGAATATCATGCTAAGCGAAGTAAGCCAATCCCCCAAATCCAAAGGCCGAATGTTCTTTCTGATTAGTGAATACTGATCCATATTGGGGGAGGGCATGGGAAAAATAGAGGAACTTTGATTGGGCAAAGGGGAGGGGGAGAAGGAAGGGCATATGAGGGCAGGCAAGATGGTAGAATGTGATGGACATTATTACCCTAGGTACATGTATGACTGCACATACGGTGTGATGCTACATCATGTACAACCAGAGAAATGAAAAGTTATGCTGAAATTGTGTACAAGTAATCAAAATGCCTTCTGTTGCTATATATACTTAGTTAAAATAAATAACTTAAATTTAAAAAAAGAAATTACATTAGTTCTTGCCTAAAGTTGAGGGTGAGAAGAGCAAGAGACTGTGAATGGGCATGACTTATCATTTTGGGTTAATGGAAATATTAAAAAAAGATGGATGCACAGTTCCAGGAATGTAGTAAAAATAATTGAATTTCATACTTTAAATGTGTGAACTGTATAATGGGTGGATTGTATCTTCATAAAGATATTGAAAGTCATATGTGCTACTTACAAGGAACAGAAAACTATCATTGTGTGAAGAAAATTCCATCTCTCCCCACTCGTTTTCTATATTCAACATCTTTTATCTAATAGGCAGCACAGTAAAATCATTCCCATACTTTTTTTTGTTTATATAGCCACACATTTGCATGCATGTAGATCCTCCATTCATTACAGAAATAAGACAGTGCTATCTATGCTCCCAGAGTAAAGGTGGACACTATTGCTACTTTGATTTCAAATATTTAAGGTGATATAGGTCTCTCATTGGCTGTGAACTTTTGTGGAACCAGAGATTGCATTTTTTATGTTTATTTCAGGCAAAGAGTAAGCACCAAATAAGTACTTGTACTACTCTAACCCTAATTACCACGGAGTAAATGTCTACCACACACCAGGCACCTCACATTCATTGTGCTATTAATCCATAAACACTGTTACAGAATATGCCACATTAACGTCATCTCTATGATGAGAAAACTGAAGCTCGAGCCTATCAAGAAAGCTCTTCAAAGTCATAAAGCTAGTAATAGCAGAGCCATTTCCCTGTATCACATTATGATGTTTTTAAAGCACATAGAAAATTTTGAATCTAAATAAGATTTTTATTTATCAGAGCATTTGGCATAATGTTAATTTCTCAATAAGGAATTGTAGTTTGAGCTAATAAATGAATTCATTTTATTTTAAAATTTGTTGTGGATAAAAGCAGGGTATAAAGAAATAAGAAATATTAATACATAGTATAGTGTATGAGAGAAATATATAACTTCAAATTTTTGATCAAGGAAGTAAATGTTTAGTTGCTAGATAAAATGAGAACATGAGCATTAGATGCAGATATAAGGGAAGAAAGACATTTGGATTGTGGTGACCATGGTGGCTCCAAGTGAGACATAGAATTTGGTCTGATTGAAGGTCTGATAGGATGAGGGTCAAAGTAAGGAAAGTGGGAGAAATCCAAGACTTCAGAGTCCCATGAGCAAGGGAGAAGTTGTGTTCTGGGGACAGTAGATACATCAGTTTGGTTTGGACAGAATGTGATGAAGGGAGCGAACTGAGAATTGCAAGGCAGATCTTGAGCCAGTAACTTGATTTTAATTGCCATGTAGGGACCCAGAAGTCTCCAAGGTTGTCCTTGGTAAACAATTCTTTCTCCAATGCTTTTAAGGAGGACTTCCAATTCCCCAGGGCAGAACTGATATACTTAGCTTTAGAGTCAGGAGGTGGTTTGATATTGCACCAGCTCCTTCCTGGAATGTGTGTGTTAGAGTGTGCCCAGGAGTCGGGAGGATTCTCTTAAACCTATTATTTATGAGTATCAGCAGACTCCCCTGTTGGAGGAGAATACCATATGTAATTATGATTTCTCCAGGACAATAGCTGTGATCCACACTTTACCTTAAAGATAAAGTCAGGAAAAAGGAGGTAAGTGTCCCTCTCAGCCATCTCCAGATGTTACCAGTCCTCAATGGATCTCACAAGGCCTTTGGAAACAATTGAATTGAAGCAGGTTAAATCATCAGTTTTCTTTCCTGGAACTGCCTGGATGGGCTACTTTGGCTTCACAATTAATCCAAAACTAGAAAAATTTCTATAGGTAACTAGCAATGGGTTCCATTAGGTTGATTCCCTAGCTTGAGTATGTAGAAATGTTAAATTCGCACAAGATATATTTTATCACTGATAGTCTTTCTTTATCACTTTCTATTCATCCACCTACTCATCTATACTCAGTATGTCAAAAAATAATCTTACCTGTTTCTATTTCTCTCCAATTACCTAAACTTAGTGTAAACACATATTCTTTAAATGTAAAATGTGAGGATTAGCTTAAAACCATTTGAAATCCTTTTCAGTACACAAGTACTGTTATGCCAAGGTTTTCATATGGAAAATAAATAGTAGATATCAGAGCCAGGTGACAAAGGATAAAAGCATGGTCAGAGGAGTTTTTTGTTTGTTTGTTAATTTTCATAAATCAAGAAAGACTTCTTGGAGAAATAAACAACAGGAAGGAATACATCTTAGATGGAGACAATGTTCTGTGTTGGGAGTCAAAGTTAAAATGAAGAATTCGTTAATTTCAGACTTTAGATGTGAACCAAAATGACTGAACTCCAACTGTAGTTTTCTGGTCTTTTACTAGAAAATGTTGGTGGGGTATTATTATTGGACACTTGATAGAGGGATCTTGTGCATCACCCTGAGGACTTGTGTGAAAGAATGGATATTGTTTTATTTCTTACGTAAGACAATGTACCTGGGTAAAAGGATGATGGAGTTTGCAGAAGAGTAGACTACAACTGACAATGCACAGAATGTTTTGGTGACTTCCTAGATTTGATAATGAGTTCAGTCTTCCACAAACTAATAAGAGTACCACATGTGAGACATATTGAGGAAGTGAAATTCAGTTCAGATTTAAGGATGGATGATCTTGCAATAAAGGTAATTAAAAAGAGACATTGGAACTTCCTCCCTTTGCTCAGAGCATTAAATTTTCTAGCCGGAATATGGCTCCATTATGAAAAGCCAATATTGTAAAATTGGCAGACTCTTATGAAGAATAGAGTATTGCATGTTGTCTAAAAAGATTGTAAACATGATTTCTGACCTCAAAAACTTTATTATTTAAATAGATTATGCACACATAGACCTATTCATACATGAATATATACACACAGACACATAGAGATGAATTTTAGTAATCAGTGATCACTGATTGCTAAATTGCTAATAATATAAATTATCATGCTTTTCTTTAGAATCCTCCTTTTTAATCCAAAAAAAAACTTAAAAACTTAAAACACCTGTTTCTCATGCAGGATGTTTTCAGATGACTTATTGACTTCATTGTCCTTAAGTTCCATATATTCTATCAAATTTTTAATCCAAATCCACTGACAAGAACTGGAAATTACTCAAAATTCTGTTTGGCCAGTATAGAGTGTTAGGTATTATGCTTTTATTTAAATGTGAAATTGTAGGATAATTTGCCTACATATGTATGGCATAAAAATAAGAGTCATTAGATACAAGTTATCTCAGCATAATATCATTTCATTCTTTTACTAGAATGATAGGTTTGGGAAATATGAGAGGAAATGGAAATTTTGAAGCTGTTACCTTCACTTGAGGAACATGGAATGAAGCAAAGCTTGCATATCGTAATGCTTTCCCTCAATATTTGGAGGATTGCTATTTATTTTGTGTGCCCCCTCACCCACTCATCTGCATGTCCTGGGACTCTACTGATGAAGGCTCTATGCTGTCTAATCCCTGAGGCATTTGACCAGGGTCAAACCCTACCTACCTCAGTTATGAGATGTAGGACTAGCGATAATATGTTCGATTTTTTTTGAGTTAATATGAGTAATAACTTTCACCTGCTCTTGAAAGATGGAAGGGACTCCCAGGAGTTGTGCAGATAAGAAGAATTTTTCTCCTCCCATGACTTCTGAATGTGGGAATGAAGCAGACCTGTGGAGACAGGAATACAGTGGTGAATTAATTAACCAGGCCTGGTTTCATGGAAATGAAAGATTACTGATGGACACCTGGACACTGCCAAGTGGTTAAAATGTACAAAGCACACTCTTTGTAGCTTGAGAATATAGAAAACAATTTAATTACAATCAGAAACCTGTGAAACATGTTAATTTCTCTACAACTAAGTAAATTGATGTACAAAAGCAGATTTTTTTTTAGTAAAATTTTCACTGGTCAGTGATAGAATTGTCCTAAAAGGATCTGACCATGGACTTCACTTTACCTCAGTGCTCAGGGTGGAAAAAGGAAAAAGAAAAAGACAAAAGACAAAAACAACTTTGGAGTGTTGGTTAAGTGAACCACATATTAACACTTTATTATTATAATTCACATTTTCTTCATTTTTCCATAAAGATATGAAGGGAAACAACCAAATTCTTATTGGAATCTTGTTCTAGTGTTGATGTATTGATGATGATCTTTCAGTTTGGTAGACTTTGTAAAAAGAGAAATAAATTAATCTGGCAAGATTGTTTGTATTGAGTACATGCTAAATGTATTTTGATCACTATTTTCTCTTTTGTGCTTCCTGACACACTTTCTTAGAATCTTTTTGGATTTTTTTTTAATCACAAGTAATATCAACCTTTCACATCAACTTCTTATGCCTATCCTACTTATCAGAGTTTATTAATGTGGATTAGCAGCTAATAAGCAAGTTTCAGAGGGGAAATGAATTTATCTTGAGATTTGAAGGAAGAGTCAAATGTTTCACTCAATAAAATTATTTAAAATAAACAAGAACAAGAGTAATATTAATTTAGAATTTCTCACATGCCAGAAGAGAAGACACCAATATTTTTTAAACTCACTCTGTTCTCTACCACCCAGGAGCTCACAGTATGGAAAGGGTGAAAGACATGTACAAGACTTTCAGTTTGTATGACAAGTGCTAAAGAGAAACTCTACAAAGAAGATTGACCTAGAGAGGAGAAAATAACTCTTCCTAGGGAGTTAAGGGATGTATTTATCAATTGCACAAAAAGGCAGAAAATATTCCGGGCATAATAACTCATCTTGAGGAACATATTTTGTTGCAAATTATTTTTTCCCTTAAAGGAAAACACATATGTGACTTGCAGGTGGTCACCAACAGGGCTTCCATGATTGGTGTGGTGACAATATTCATGAGCAGAAGAAAGCAGATAAGCACCCAGGAGTTAAACTTGTGATCTCAGCCTGGATCTAGTTCTAGATCTTAACCTATTGAAACACTCTACCTAATAGGTCAAGAAGAGAAGCAAAGTAAAATAGAATAATAATGCCACTTTTTACACATTTGCATTTTAAAAGTAGTGCTCACATTATTAGCTGATAATCCACATTAATAAACTCTGATAAGTAGGATAGGCATAAGAAGTTGCTGTGAAAAGTTGATATTACTTGTGATAAAAAAAAATCAAAAAAGATTATAAGAAAGTGTGTCAGGTTAGGTCCTCATCTCACTGCTGTGAGGGAGGCAATACATCATCTCTACTTTCAGACCAAGAGGCATCATATCCATCCTATCCTGGCTAAAGTCTGGTCACAGATAGGCAATAGCACTGTGGTTCAAACACAGATGACATCAATCATAATATAGTGATTTGGAGTCTAAAGAAAAGAGTCAGAATAGAAGACTGAACAGAAGTGAATTGAATAGCAAGGTATAAAATAAAAATATGGTTTTGGATGTATTTAGTTGTTATTGTGAAATGTTTTAACCCAAGTTTCTCATAGGATCCATTGAATTTTTCTTTTGCTGTTTGTGCAGGAGCGAGGCTATGGGAAGTTTCAATGCCAGTTTTGGAGAGGGCTTCATTTTGGTGGGCTTCTCAGATTGGCCACAACTGGAACTCATCCTTTTTGTTTTTATTTCAATTCTCTACTCCCTAACTCTCATTGGCAACACCACCATCATCGCTCTCTCGAGACTGGACCCTCGACTGCACACGCCCATGTACTTCTTCCTCTGCCACCTCTCCTTCCTGGACCTCTGCTATACCACCAGCACTGTGCCCCAGCTGCTGATCAACCTCTCCAGACTTGACCGGACCATCACCTATGGAGGGTGTGTGGCCCAGCTCTTCATTGTCCTTGCCCTGGGTTCCATTGAGAGTATGCTCTTGGTGGTGATGGCCTTTGACCGCTATGCTGCTGTGTGTCGTCCACTCCACTACACAACCATTATGCACCCCCTTCTCTGCCTGACTCTGGCTATTGCTGCCTGGATGGGAGGTCTCATGAACTCTCTGATTCAGACAAGCCTCATGATGGCCATGCCTCTCTGTGGCCTCCATTACCTGAACCACTTCTTCTGTGAGATGCCTGTATTTTTGAAGCTGGCTTGTGAGGACACAGAAGGCACAGAGGCCAAGATGTTTGTGGCCCGCGCCATAATCTTGGTCTTTCCTGCAGCACTGATTGTTGGCTCCTATGCACACATTGCTCAGGCAGTGCTGAGGATCAAGTCAATGGCTGGGCGCAGAAAAGCTTTTGGGACATGTGGGTCTCACCTCCTGGTGGTTTCTCTTTTTTATGGGTCAACTATTTACACATACCTCCAACCCACAGGTAGCTACTCTGAGAGTGAAGGAAAGTTTGTTGCCCTTTTTTATACTATAATTACCCCCATGCTCAATCCTTTGATCTATACCCTAAGAAACAAGGATGTGAAGGGGGCTCTGAAAAAGATAGCAGGAAGAGGCAGAAACTCAGGGTAGAAGAGGAAAGGGACATCAATACAATTTTGTATGGTAGCTCTTCAATTATAAAACCCGACCTGTTCTTGCAAGGCAGTTGGTTAGTAGAAAGGCCTTAGGGTTTTGGTTTCTTCTGCGTTTGAAAGTGGGAAGAGAAAACATATTGAGATGCTTGCTAGTTCTGGGTCTGTGATCAATGTGCAAAAAGGACTAAGCATTTGTATTATAATGCTTGGGAAGTGGATGCCTTGTATCCATTTGTAGGTGGTGGAGATAGGTTCTTAACAAGTCTGAGAGTCAAAGTAAAATTAATTCAGAACTCCAATATCTTCCCAGCATCATGCCATATAGATCACATTGTAACCAAAGGCAAAGGACTTGGATTGAGGCCTACTCTTCTTATTAATTGTTACCCTGGACATGTCCCTTTACATCTAGGGGCCTGTTTTTAAAGTCTCTTGAAGTGGCTAGCCTTCTATAATACTTGGAGCAAGTAAGAAGATAATGATCAGAGGTAGTTCATGAAGCATACAAAATGTCACTTACTACTCAAAGAAAAAGGCAAGATCACTGGGAGGCATTATGTAAAAGGAGAAATCAGTGTCTCATTGGATGCACCTCTAGTCTCAGAAATGCTGCTCGGTGTCATAGACAACACATTTTCGTGAAAGAGAAGAGAGTAGAAAAGAAATGGGCATAAGAAAAATGAGCCAAGAGGAAGTTAAATAGAAAAGAATAAAGAATAAATCAGAGCATCACAAATCAAGAAGAAAAAGAGAATGGAGGGGGTGTGGGGAGAGAGAGAGAGAGAGAGAGAGAGAGAGAGAGAGAGAGAGAGAGAGAAATATCTTTGTTCATAACCTTTAACAGTGTCCATAAATTTCACATTGAGTGAATCACCATTTATTCCCGAACAATCATTATATTTGTTTAATATTTGGAAAACTTGTTTTGCAAATATTGTCATTAATCCTAACAACATCATTGTGAGAGTAGTAGTATTCCCTGCTTACTCATGATGAGATTAAGTTTCCAATGGTTTAAGCAACTTATACATGTTCACATGGCAAATATGGAGTGAAGCTGAGACACAGGCTTCTGAGATTCTAAAGGTAATCCACCAGTTCTGTTTTCTCAGAACAAAATTGTAATGAAGGAATATTTAGATTTGAAAGAAACATGGTTGGAGGGGGTTTAATGTACTTCACTGATTCTGGTCAGTGTTCTAAACTCTTCTGATTTATTTACATTTTGGTCAGGGGCCATATTTTCCCCTTCCCAAAGGAATATATAGTTTAAGCATTATGCTATGCATTATACTACATCATCACAGTTAATTCTTACAAAATGAAATATAGCTTTATCCCCTCTTCCTATTAGTTTTACTTTTCAGGAGACTGACTTATTTCAAATTACCCAGACATAAAGTGGATACTCAATATTTAAATCTCTTATTCAAAATTTTATCTGCCTAAGAATCTATATTTTTTATATTTATTAATTCAAGACACCAACCAATAATCCTCATGAAATATTGTGTTTTTTCTCTGTACACTTGTGTATCAAGGTCTAAATAATTTAAACATATGTACACCTAATAGAAGGCTTTATTTGAACAAACAGAACTGTATTTAATAATAATTATTTTGTGGTAATGTGTTGGTATTTTACTAGCTTGCAGAGAATGTAGCCACTCAATTATATTAATTGGAGCATGTACCTCATAGTCAAGAAATTTTAAGAGGCAACTGATATATTGGGGCACATATAGCATGGCTTTGTTACAAATCCTATCTTATGGGAAGCAAATGTCATCTCCATGGAAATCAACATCCCTTGGGTTTTGCTGGATCTTCTCACTCTGGCAATGGCTAATTGATCATCAGGGATCATGGGTCCTCTAATCCTGACAGAACCGGTGAATGACTTCTATAGTCCCTCAATTGGCAGTCTGATACAGGGAATTAAAGGTGATTTTTCCTGCATGTAATGGAATGTGAACACATTGGCATCCATTTCCTTTGGATTGTTTAATAGTTATTCATTAATTTTCAGAATACATTTTATTATTTACATTTCAGGCTCACAGCATGATATGGGATTCACTGAGAGAGTGAAATGGTCATCCTGGTGAAGCACATTAACATATGTTTCATCTCATGGGATACTCACATCTGACTTTTTTGATGACAAGAACAGATTAAATCTATTTAACAAAGTCCCTAACAACCCAATTTTATTAACTCTATCTTCATTTTGTACATTATATCTCTGGACTTGTTTGATCTACATCTCCCCATTTCTACCCAACTCCCTGCAAATGGCAACCAGTGCTTTATTTTCCATCTCTGTAAATTTGACCCTTTAAAATTTTTTTCTCCTAAAATTGAGATAGGGGCTGGAGTTGTGGCTCAGTGGTAGAGCACTTGCCTAGCACGCATGAGGCACTGGGTTCGATCCCTGGCACCACATAAAAATAAACAAAATGAAGGTATTATGTCCATCTACAACTAAAAAATATTTTTAAAAAAGTGAGATAATGCCATATTTTCTTTCTATGTGTGGTTCATTCAGCGTGTCTTCCTGGCTTATTCACACTATGTCCAATGACAGGATTGCTTTCTTTTTTTGAAGAAAGAATAATATTTCATTGTGACTACATATCACAGGTTGCTTATTCATTTGTCCATCAATGGACACCAAGGTTGTTTCCACATCTTGGTTATGGTAAATAGTACTACAATGGACATGATGTGAGGTGGTAATTTCATGTCCCAAAAGAAGAATTGCTGGATTGTATGATAGTTCTAATTTTAATTTCCTTAGGAAACATATAGGGGCCGGAAATTGCTACTGTGGTTCTCTTTCTGTCGCAGAGGATTTTAGCAGACCGGCAGCTAGGAACACAAGGTGCCTGAGTGTGGACGCTTTTAAAGTAGAAGCGGAGCACCCTGAGGTGTCGGGAACCGAGTCCTCCTCTGCCGCTTCATGCCAGATTGGAGGCTGCTGGCTCAGGCAGGCGCCCAGGTGCTGGGCTGCGCAAGCGGAGGCGGCTTGGGTGCTAACCTGAGCTTGGGGTGTAGAACAAACATCTGGCTTTTTGCTAGAGGGCTCCAAGGCAAGAGTAGTACTTGGTGGTCTGAGCATCTTTCTGAAGAAAATGCCTCATTCGTTAAGCAGCTGGTCTCTGATGAAGATAAAGCCCAATTAGCAAGTAAAATGAGTCCTCTGAAAGATGAACCATGGCCTATACATCCTTAGGAACCAGGTTCTTCCAGAGTTGGCCTTATTGCTGTGAAACTGGGTGTGATGCCTCTGTGGACTAAGGATGGTCAGAAACATGCAGTCACATTACTTCAGGTACAAGATTGCCATGTTCTAAAATGTACTCCAACGGAAAACCATAATGGAAAAACCGCGGCCCTGACTGTAGGAGGAAAAACTGTATCACGTTTCCATAAACCTACATCTGTAGTGAAATTTTAACGAGAACATGGATCGCCACCAAAACAGAAAATTAAAATCTTTAATGTAACAGATAATGCTGTAATTAAACCAGGCACTCCTCTTTATGCTGCTCACTTTCATCCAGGACAGTATGTGGATGTCACAGCCAAAACTATTGGTAAAAGTTTTCAAGGTGTCATTGAAAAGATGGGGATTTAAAGGCCAGCCTGCCACTCATGGTCAAAGGAAAACCCATAGGCGACCTGGAGCTATTTCAACTGGTGATGTTGCCAGAGTCTGGCCTGGAACTACAATGCCTGGACAAATGGGAAACATAGATAAGACATTGTTTGGACTGAAAGTGTGGAGAATAAACACAAAGCACAATATAATCTATGTAAATGGCTCTGTACCTGGACATACAAATTGTTTAGTAAAGGTCAGAGATTCTCATCTGCCTGCATATAAGGATTTCAGAAAAAAATTTACCATTCCCTACGTATTTTCCTGATGGAGATGAAGAAGAACTACCAGAAGATTTGTGTGATGAAAACGTGTTTCAGCCCACTGCACCTTCTATTACATTTGCCTAACTCATTGGACATGGCAGAATCTTACATATTCTGTGAAATTTAATGAGCTAAAGCAGTAATATTATATACTTCGTTTTTAGTCACAACAATACTATACCTGTCATCTTTGTCAAAGGGCATAAATATATCACTTACCCCAACTGAAGTTTTTTTAGAAAAATTCCCACATTAAATAAACCAGTTAAGTAGCTTGCATTTGCCAATTGACAGTTTGTATATTAGAAAAAATATTTGTAATTTGTGGACCTCATTTTTTTAAACTACATATTTCCTGAACTATCTTACAGTGTTTATAAATTTAACTTTCATTAAAGATTCATCATTGTTTGTAAAGGGGTGATTGTGAAACAGAAAGCCATATGGGGACTATGATGTGACCTATTTGGATAAATAAACATTATCCTAAAATTAAAAAAAAAAGGAAACGTATAGTGGCTTCAGTGTGTATTTTCCTGATGATTACAGATACAGAACATATTTCATATGTATTTGGACCCTTTTGATATCTTTGGAGAAATTCCTGTGCCCATTTCTAAATGGGTCCTTATTTTCTCCAATTTAATCTTTAGAGTTATTTATAAAATTCGAACATAAACTTCTTCTTAGTTACATGTTTGCAAATATATTTTCCCAGTTGTTAGGCTGAATTTCAGTTTGTTGATTATTCTCTTTGCTCTTTGTTTTTCTTATTGGTTCTTTTTGGTTATACATAACATTAAGAATCATTTTGACATAATTATAGAAGCATGGTACTTTGGTTCAGTCCTCATTACATCCCATTTCCCTTCCGCTCCCTCCTCTGTTCCCTTCACTCTATTATATTGACCTTTCTGCTATTTACTTAGGAGATTTTAAAATTAGTGTCTTAAGGGTATAAAAGACGGTAAAATGCACTGTGCTATATTCACACATCCATATAGGAAAGTTAGGTCAGATTCATTTCACTGTCTTTCCCTATTACACTCTTCCTCCCTTCCCTACATTCTTCTCCATCTATTCCACTGATCTTTCCTCTATTTTTTATTCTCTGCTCTTTATTTGTATTATCTTCCACATATCAGCGAAAACATTGGACTTTTGGTTTATTTCACTTGGCATGATAATCTCCAGTTCCATCCATTTACCAGCAAATCCTATAATGTCATTCTTTCTTATGGCTGAGTAACACATTCTTATGTTTGTATACCACATTCTCTTTATTATCTATTCATCTGTTGAAGAGCACCTAGGTTGGCTATTTTGAACTGTGCTACTATAAACACTGATGTGGCTATGTCCCTGTAGTGTGCTGTTTTTAAATGTTTTGAATATATACCATGTAGCGAGATAGCCGGATCAGATCTTATGGTGGTTCCATTCCTGTTTTTTAAGGAATCCCCATACTGCTTTCCAGATTGGTTGCACCAATTTGTAGGCCCACCAACAATGAATCAGTATGCCTTATTCCACATGCTCACCAACATTTACTGTTACTTGTATTCTTGATAATTCCCATTCTGACTGCAGTGAGATGAAATCTTGGATATTAATGCCCTGAGTAGCAGTTGGCAAAGATTCTCTCCCATTCTGTTGGCTATCCATACTCAGGTTTCCTTTGCTGTGAAGGCTTCTAATTTGATGCTATCTCACATATTGATTAGATATTCCTTCTTGAGCTTTAGGACTCTTGTTAAGTCAGTTCCTGAGCTAATATGTTGGAATGTCTATATTTTCTTCTAGCAGGCACAGGTGTACATGTCTAATATGTACATAGTTAATCCATTTTGAGTTGAGTTTTGTGCAGAGTGAGATACAGGGGTTAAATTTCATTCTACTACAAATGGATTTCCATTTTTTTCCAGTACCATTTATTTAAAAGACTATCTTTTCTCCAACATATGTGTTTGGTACATTTGTATAGTATCAGCTAACTGTATTTATATGTGGTTTTCTCTGTGCTTTCTATTCTATTTTATTGGTCTTCATGCCTATTTTGGTGCTAATACCATGCTGTCTGTGGTTGTTACTATTGCTCCGTATTATAATTTAGGTGTATTATTGTGATACCTTCTGGTTTACTTTTCTCACTAAGGATTGCTTTAGTGATCCTGAGCCTCTTATTTTTCCAAATGAATGTCAGGATTACTTTTCCTTTTTCTGTGAAGAATATCATTGGAATAATGATGGGAATTACATTGAATCTATATATTATTTTTGGTGGTATAGCTATTTTGACAATATTAATTCTTCCTACCTAATAATATGGGAGGTCTTCTTATCTTCTAAGATCTTCTTCAATATCTTTCTTTAGTGTTCTATGGTTTTCATAGGTTCTTTACCTCTTTTGTTAGACAAATTTTTTTAAAAACTTGTTTTTATTGGTTCTTTTTAGTTACACATGACAGTAGAATTTCATTTTAATATAATTGTACAAGCATGAAATATATCTTATTCTAGTTAGGATCCCATTCTTATGGATGTACATGATGGTGAAATTCATTATGTTGTATTCATATAAATACTTAGAAAAATTATTTCAAATTTATTTCAGTACCTTTCATTTTCCTATCCACCCTCCCTTCCTCTTTGTCTAATCTACTGAATATCTGCTCTTCCCCTCTTCCCTTTTATTGTGTGTTAGCTCCCACATATCTGTGAAAATATTTGACCTTTGGTATTTTGGATTGGTTTATTTCACTTAGCATGATAGTATCCAGGGCCACCCATATACTTGCAAATTTCATAAAGTTATTCTTATTTATGGCTAACTAACACTCCATTTCAATACCACAATTTCTTTACCCATTCATCTGTTGAAGGACATCTAGGTTGGTTCCATAACTATTGTGTATTGTGCTGCTATAAACATTGATGGGGTTGTGTCACTATACTATGCTGAATTTAAATGTTTGGATATAAACCAAGGAGTGGGACAATGGGGTCAAATGAAAGTTCTATTCCTAGTTTTTCAAGGAATCTCTATACTGCTTTCCAAAGTGGTTGCAACCATTTGCTGTCCTACTCACAATATATGAGCATACCTTTTCCCCCAATCCGTGCCAACATTTACTACCCATTTTTATTGGTTTATTTGTTTTATGGTGCTAAGTTTTTGAGTTCTTTATATATCCTGAAAATGAAAGCTCCTTCTGAGGTGCAGGTGGCAAATATTTTCTCCCATTCTATAGGCTCTCTCTTCATGTTATTATTTCCTTTGCTGTGAAGAAGCTTTTTAGTTTGATACCATCCCATTTATTGATTCGTGATTTTACTTCTTGCAAATTAGATATTAAGACATGTTGGAGTGTTGGATCTACATTTTCTTCTAGTAGGTGCAGGGTTTCAGGTCTGATTACTAGGTTTTGATCTGACTTGAGTTAACTTTTGTTCAGGGTGAGACATAGGGGTTCAATTTCCATTCTACAATACAGAGATTTTTCAGTTTTCCCAGCACCATTTGTTGAAGTAGCTACCTTTTCTCCAATGTATATTTTTGACAAATGTATCAAGTGTGAGGTAACTGTATTTAGGGGTATTGTCTCTATGTCTTCTACTATGTTCCATTGGTCTTCTTGCCTGTTTTGGTACCAATACCATGCTGTTTTTGTTACTATTACAATGTAGTAAAATTTAAGGTCAGGGATTGTGATGCCTTCTGCTTCTCTTTTCTTGCTAAGGATGGCTTTGGTTATTTATGGTCTATTATATTTCCAGATAAATATCATGATGGCTTTTTCTGTTTCTATGAAGAATGTCATTGGAATTTTGATGGGAATTGCATTGAATCTGTATAGTGCTTTGGGTATTATGGCCATTTGACAATATTAATTATGCCTATTTAAGAACATGGGAAGTCATTTTATCTTCTAGGGTCTTCCTTTATTTCTGTCTTTAGTTTTGTCTAGTTTTCACTATAGATGTCCTTCATCTCTATTTTTAGATTGATTCACAAGTACTTTTTTTTTGCACATGTTGAATTATTTTATTAAATATTCATCAAATAAAGAAAATATATTTCTATAACTAGAAGAATTTTAACTGTGTTATAATGATGAGTTTTATTCTGACAAAATTCTGCTTAACATTGTGAGATAAAAACAATGTTGTGTTTTTTGAACACATATTGACTCTGAAACTAAAGAATACTCTTATAAAACTAGAAAGCTTGTTGTAAAAACTGTTATGGTAACTGGAAAAAAAACAGAACTATCTTTGGAAACTAAAATAAGATGTACAAAATGTCAAAGTTTAGGGACATGCATCACAAAGCTTAGTTTTTTAAAAAATAAGATACAAAAAGAGCTGGTTATATTACAAATAAAAAAGCCCCATATGTATCCAATTTGAATTTGCTAAACTAATGCAGTTGCTTTATTTAATGTTATGAATACATTAACAGTTTAATGTTTATTGGTTTATGAATGTTAAAAATGAAATGAAACTTGTAAAGAAACATTTTATGTGAAAACAGCATCACAAAATTGTGATCTGATAGTAGAGGAAGACTGTGGAAGCTTATACTATTGTTCTGTTAAAGGTCAACACCAAATCCCAGTTCAACTGGCTGCATTTTAAAAATCCAACTGCTCTGTGAATATTTTGAGAATTCTATGCACTAAGGGGAAGCATTTTTCTAGTAGTGAAATCAAGGAATATTTGACAGAGCAGAATAAAATCCTGTTATCCTTTCTTTAAAGAGAAAGTAAACACTGTTCTAATAGATATTTTCGTCCCAGGACAATAAGATACAAGTATCCTAATCTGAAAATCCAAATACAAATGCTCCAAAATCTGAAACTTTTTGAGTGTCAATATGATACCAGAAGTGCAAGATTCCACACCTGTCCCCAGTGATAAGTCAAAGCAAAATATAGGAACACTAAAAATATTGTATAAAATTACCTTCAGGCTTTCTGAATAAAAGTATTTACGAAACGCAGCAGAATACAACAGACACTAGTATGGCAGTGTGTATAAACGTGGATGTGTAACCAATGTGATCCTGCAATCTGTACACATGGTAAAAATAAGAATTCATACCCCATGTGAATAAAATGTATGACATATAATATGTCAAGATCATTGTAATGTTTTGAGAAACCAATAAAAAAAGAGATGGTGACATTTATATCATCTCATATTTGTTAAATATATCCTTGATAAACTGTGTTTTAAATTGTTTTAACTATGTGTATCATTTCTCAAGCACTTCTTTCCTTTCTGGACACACACACACACACACACACACACAGGCATCTTTGTAGTTTAGTTATTTTTATTTTATAGCAAATATAAATTTTTCATAGTCTAAGATGTTGCCTCTTCATGTTTGTTTGTTTATCCCAGATAACTTTACACAGTAGTTTGCTTGCTGTGGACACTCATCATACAATAACTGGTTTATTGGCTTTTCTGAAGTGTCTTTCCTGAGGCAGGGAAGAGCAAAACTCTAATTCAATATTCAGCCTATTTTGGGCCTCATTTTTCATGTTGAATCCCACTATTAGCAGTGCACTAAAGCCAGTGAGCAGGAAAAAGTGAAGGTGGTGGCATTTTAAGATCTATACCATGGTTCAGATGAATGCTTTCTTTTCTTAGCTCTCAGGTAGAAAAGCAAATAAATAAATGAAATGTGACAATAGAAACTGGTAGTTTAATTCATCTTAATTTTTTAAAGTCTCTTTGACCCTGGAATAATTTGGTCACTTAAAACTTCTGAACATCTTATTTCCCATCTCTAGATTTATAAAAAAGATAGTTTTACTGATCCCTTCCAACTTCAAATTTCACTAAATCAAAAGTTGTTCAAAATATTCTGTTTTATCTTTGAGCAAGATTGAGACATCAGGAATCAGAAAAAACACAGATCATCAGGGATTTTCAGATTCAGAAATGGAAGTTTTCATGTCAGAGAACAGACAAATACCATGACAGCATCTGAAGAATTAGGAGCCACGTACCTTATATAGAGCTCACAAAATGCTGTCCAAGATGTATCTGAAACAAAACTCTTGCAGCTTGTAACCAAATTGCCTGTTGATCACTTTTTAAAAATAAATTTTCCATATTCATATTAATATTTTAGATTTTGTCATCGTATGCCATCAAGTAAACAACTAATATATCTCAATTATTTTTCAAATTTTGTTTTTAAATATAAAATAAATACAAAGTGTGATGTAGAGAAGATTTTTTCCAAATCAAATCAATAATTTCAACAAGCTGTGAGTTGTTCATTTTAAATATTCGTAATCCATAGTTATTTTGAGTTATGTGTAATAACAAAGTCTAATTTGCTCATTACTTGACCTCAAAATAACTGTCTTTCAAGTTTATATTAATTTTCTTGCTATGAACTAGACATAGAATTTTATATTATATCCAAAATTCACTATGAATGCAAATTTTACTTTTCAACATTTCTTTTGTTCACAATTAGAATATGCTAAACATATTAGTGTGGATTTTACAAAGTGAAAAATAGACACATAAAAAATAGTTTTAAAGTTATAGGTCAAGTTATATTAAAACAACTGATTTCCTATGGGTAGTATGACTATTGTGGTATTAAAGCTGCTGTTACATAGAGATAAAGTGAACATATTTCACAACATACAATTTATCTTTTATATTAAATACCTAAGACTAGATTGTTTTAGATTTGGATTTTCACAAATTTTAGAATGAATATATATATATATATATGTATATATATATATATATATATACACAAACACACACATATAATATATATATATATATATTATATACACAAACACACACATATTATATATATATATATATATATATATATATATATATATATATATATATTAGAGATAGAATTCAACTCTAAACAAGTACTTTTTCTGAGGCTATTGTGAATGGGATAATTTTCCTAATTTCTCATTAAGCTGATTTATTTTTTTTTGCATGATTGCTCTGGCTAGAGTTTTAAGGACTATGCTGAATAAAAGTGGAGAAAGTAAGTATCCCTGTCATGTTCCAATTTTTAGAGAGTGTTTTTAATTTTTCTTTGTTTAGAATGAAAAACTTTGTTGGCCTTGGATTTGTTGTATATAGCTTCTACAATATTGAGGTATGTTTCTTCATCTTTAGTTTACCTCATGTTTTAAACATAAATTGATGCTGTATTTTGCCAAATGTTTTCTCTGCATTTAGTCAGATAATCATGTGATTCTTATCTTTAAGTCTATTTATGGTCAATTACAATTATTGTTTTGTGTATATTGAACTAACCTTGCATCTGTGGGATGAAACCAACTTGATCATGCTCCGCTATCTTTTTAAAGTGTTTTTGTTTGTGGTTTGCCAATATTTTATTAAGAATTTTTGCATCTATGTTCATCAAGGATGTTGATCTGAAGTTTTCTTTCTTTGACATATCTTTGGTTTTGGTTTTTGTCTAGCTTCATAGAATGAGTTCGGCAGTGTTTCCTCTTTTGTATTTCATGCAGTAATTTCAGGAGAATTGGTATTAGGTCATCTTTAAAGGCCTGGTAGAATTCTGCTGAGAATCTATGCAGTCCTGGGATTTTCTTAGTTGGAAGATTTTTGAAGGTTGCTAAAATTTCCTTACTTGAAATTGGTCTATTTACTAGAAAACTGCATACAAAAAGTTATGGCAGTCCTATTCCATTTGATTGGTTTTAGAAGGTAGTTGGTAGAGCAGGTGTCTGTTACCTGTGCATTTTTTCCCCATGCACACTTGGCTTCATTTTTATGGGTATGGGAGGAATGGCTCCCATTTTTCAGAAGTTTTCATACCTTATCAGAAGAGATTGGGATGCAGACAAAACATACACCAATGTGTGACCATGTGAAGACATAAGAAGAAAATGGTATATTTAATTCCAAGAGAGAAAACCACAGAAAAAGCCAAATCTACAAATACCTTCATTCCAGACTTTTGGCCTCCAGAACTATAATTTCTAATAATTTATGTTGTTAAGGTGGCCCTACCAAATCAATGCCATAGATTTTAGTAAATAATTATTCACAATACCACTTTATTCAAATGTATGGAAAATTGTTTAAATCATTGACCTGACCATGCAATGAGAAGAAGCCCTTTCCTTTTCCTCTACTGAGCTGATGATAAAACTTTCATTGTTGCCTGGCCATGGTTTTTGCCTACATATTTTCATATGGCCTTGCATTCTCAGGTTCAAGTATATTAGAAAGACTGACATAAAGTGACTGAAGAGGGTGGAGACTTGGTTTTTTTTATTATGTACAGCAAAGAAGGTACAATAGATTGTCCATATTCAAGTTCTATTTTAATTTTTTTCTGGCTCATAATAACTTTATTTTTTGAATGGGGCAACATTTATTTATTTTAAAATTTTTAATTGCTTTTATTTTTTAAATACATGATAGTGGAATGCATCACAATTCTTATTCCACATATAGAACACAATTTTTCATATCTCTGTTTGTATATAAAGTATGTTCCCACCAATTCATGTCTTCATGCATGTACTTTGGATAATGATGTCCATCACATTATATCATCATTGCTAACCCATTGCCCCCTCCTTTTCCCTCCCTCCCATGCTCCCTCTCCCTACCCCACTATGAGTCAGTCACCTTATATCAGAGAAAACATTCACCATTTTTTTTTGTGGGGGGAGGATTGGCTAACTTCACTTAGCATTATCTTCTCTAACACCATCCATTTACCTGCAAATGCCATGATTTTATTCCCTTTTATTGCTGAGTAATATTCCATTGTGTATATATGCCACATTTTTAAAATCCATTCATCTACTAAAAGACATCTAGGTTGGTTTCACAGTCTAGCTATTGTGAATTGTGCTGCTATAAATATTGATGTGGCTGGGTCCCTGTATTATGCTGTTTTTAAGTCCTTTGGGTACAGATGGAGGAGAGGGATAGCTGGGTCACATGGTGGTTCCATTCCAAGTTTTCCAAGGAATCTCCTGCTTTTCATATTGGCTGCACCAATTTGCAGTTCCACCATCAATGTATGAGTGTACCTTTTTCCCCACATCCTCGCCAACACTTATTGTTGTTTGTTTTCATAATAGCTGCCATTCTGACAGGAATGAGATGATAACTTAGAGTAGTTTTGATTTGCATTTCTCTAATTGCTAGAGATGAGGAACATTTTTTCATATATGTGCTGATTGATTAAATATCCTCTTCTGAGAAGTGTTTGTTCAGGTCCTTGCCCCATTTATTGATTGGGTTATTTGTTTTTTTGGTTTTTAACTTTTTGAGTTCTTTATATACCCTAGAGATTAGTGCTCTATCTGATGTGTGAGGGGTAATAATTTTCTCTCAATATGTAGTCTCTCTAGTCACCTCACAGATCATTATTTTAATCTTCTATTTCTTTGGATGCTATAATTTCCCCCTTCAAATACTAAAAAATGTGATCTAGAAATTATTTACATTTTACTGTTTGATTATGTTTACATTATCAAAGAATCTGAAGAATAGAGTATCTTACCAGCTACTATTATTTATTTTATTATTGTTAGAATGTTGTGAGTCAGCATTTAAGGAAGTGTGACTTGAGAATCTAATTAAACCCTTAACTAATACTGGGTTATTTCAAGAAGGCTGGCTATAAAAATATTTATTGATCTCATCAGAGAGTAGAATTCTGAAGCCTAGGGGCTTCTGAGGAAGAAAATGGAGAAATAATGGTCAAAGGGTACAAACTTTAAGTTTTAAGATGAATAAATTATGGACCTAAGGTTCAGTATGGAGACTTTAGTTTATTAATGGTAATGTATTGCATACTTGAGGTTTGCTAAGAGAGTAGATCTTAAGCTTTCCTACCAAAATAGGTAAATATTTTTAAGCTGATATAGGGTAATAGGCTTGGTTAAGAGAATCACTATACAATATACATGCATATCAAAGCCTCATATTATATGATTTAAGTACATACAATGTTTGTCAACCCTATCTCATATTTGTGATTTAGAATATTCACATTCTTTGTAAGGCCCATAATCTCATAACATAATCTCATAAGGCCCATAATCTCATAGTATTAGAAACGTTCACGAGATAGTGCAAAGCACTTCAGATACAAAAAGTCAGTAATATTTCAAGTTACATTAGGAAAGATAATCAGTGGAAACTATGTTAAGATAACAGATGTTGGAATTAGATGAAAAAGATTTTAAAAGCAGCTATTACAAAAATTATCTAAAAACCAATTAAAAAAACTTTTAAAATGAATGAGAAAATAGAAGTCTCAGCAAATAAATACAATATACAGCTCTGGGAAGATGGCGGCTGGGAATGAGTGAGCCGCTCTGTGCTCCGCGCCACCGCCGCCGCAGCGTATGTTGCTGCTTCTTAAAAGAAGAAGTAAAGATCATCAAAGGACATCTGTCGACAAGGATTCAGCACCGTGTCAAGAAAAGGGCCTAGATGGAGTGAATCCGCCACGACTTCAGCACGAGCAGTAAGGCTGCAGCCCCCGAGCTGCCGGGATCCCTGGGCCCCTTCTCACTCCCCTCTCCGCCTCTCTGCTTCGCTTCTCCCACGCCATCTCTCCTCCCACGCTCACTCCCTAAATCTAGATCTCAATCTCTTTCCCCCACCCCACCCGCTCTCTCGCGTGCCCAGTACCTAGCCCGCGCGGGCCCCGAGGCGCTGCCTCCCCTCCCCCAGCCCGCACCCCCTCCACGGGGGTCCCGAAGGCCACAGCTTTGCCGCCACCGCCGCCGCCGCTGCAGCCACCGCCGCTGCCGCCACTGCTTTCCGCGGAGCACCTTAGAACAGACTCTTAACCGAGTAAAATGGAACAGCTGATAAGATGAGTGACAATTTAAAATCTAAATGATCCAACATGGCGGCGGACGCGGAGAGATCAAGTCTCTAACCCCTTCAGCTGCACGGGCATAGGGAGAAGGAAACTGTCAAAATACTGTTCGCTCAGGACCACTAGGCACGGTTGAGCTGAAGTGGACCCCGGGCAAACGGTCTAGCCTTCTCAGAACACACCGAGCCCGAATTGGCTGCATTCTAGCTCAGGTTCGCCTGCTTCATGGACTCAACACTAATGATCCCACTGAAATAACTAGCCGGCCCGCCTGAACTCAAAGAGGTAAAAGCCAACTGAGCACCACAGCCAGACCCAGGGAATCAGGAGTGACGCAGGACTAGCAGCGCAGGACTCCCAGCTATTGCTATCACCAGTGCTGACAACAGGTCCCTTGCACCAGCTATCAGGGGAGTTGCTGCTACCTGAGGGCAAACAAATTCGCTGGGGGCCCTCAGCCCCAAGCCCTACAAACTTAGGGTCTGAGGGAGGCAAACAGAAAGGGTGTGCCCAGGCACCCATGAAAACAGGGCTCCCAGGAGCAGCAGACCTGGCGTGTAGTCAGTATTGTGGTGAGTGTCACAGGTGAGCGGGGCCTGGCTTGAGGAACCACAAGAGAAGGCCCTAGGCACTCAGGATTAGAGACCCACACAGTCTGGGAAGAAGAGCTGAGGCACAGTGATTGGTTCCCACCTATCAAGAAGAAAAGCCTGGCCCAGTGGGCATAGCTCCACCAACTGGATGAGAAGTTAATCGAGCTATATGACTGCATTTATTATTATTATTATTTTTTTTAATGATTATTATTAGTATTTTTTTTAATTTTATTTTCACTTTTTGTTGTTGATGTAGTTGTTGTTCTTTAAAGTTCCTATTAATGGTTTCAATTTTTTTAAATTCTTTTTATTTTATTAGTATTACTATTATTTTTTAAACTTTAATTTCCATTTTTTTAAAATCATTATAAAATTTTTTCTTTTTTTCTTTTTTTTTTGTTGGTTTTAAATTTTTATTTTTTTTCGTTTCTTCTTTCTTTCTTTTCACTTTTTTTTTCTTTTGTCTTCTCACTTCTTTCAATATTCCTATTCCACCTTCCTTGAATTCTACCTGCCTACACTCATTCTCTTTAGTGACTTCTTCCCTCCCCTTCTAATATCTCTCCTCCCCAGTATCACACTAATTGGAGGAGGATCACAGCCACTACCTGCCCTGAAAGGGTGACTTTTCAACTATACAAGAGCAATATAATTAAATAGAGGGGGAAAATATCAAAGACACAACAATTTCACCAAGCAGAAAGAAACACCAGCAGTATGAAACGACAAGGAAAGAAAGGACCACAGGCAATGCAGGTAAACTCAACTTTAGAAGAGGTAATAGCTGCAACAGATGGAATGTCAGATAGAGAGCTCAGGACATACATGCTTCAGATGATCTGGAGTCTCAAGGAAGACATGAGACAGCAAAATCAGACAATGAAAGATCATATTGACAAACAAATCCAGGAAATAAAAGATCAATTTCACAGGGAGATAGAGGTAATAAAAAACAAACAAATAGAAATACTAGAGATGCAGGAATCAATAAACCAACTTAAAAACTCAATTGAGAATACTACCAGCAGAGTTGATCACTTAGAAGATAGAACATCAGACAATGAAGACAGAATATTTCAACTTGAAAAGAACATAGATAGCTCAGCAAGTCTACTAAGAAACCATGAGCAGAACATTCAAGAGCTATGGGATAATATCAAAAGACCAAACTTAAGAGTCATTGGGATACAGGAAGGCACAGAGCTCCAAACCAAAGGATTAAGCAATCTATTCAGTGAAATAATACAAGAAAACTTCCCAGACTTGAAGAATGAGACAGAATCCCAAATCCTAGAAGCCTACAGGACGCCGAATGTGCAAAATCATAAGAGATCCACACCTAGACACATTATAATGAAGATGTCCAACATACAGAATAAGGAGAGAATTTTAAAAGCTACAAGGGAAAGGAAGCAGATTACATTTAGGGGTAAACCAATCAGGATAACAGCTGATCTCTCAACACAGACTCTAAAAGCTAGAAGATCCTGGAATAACATATTTCAAACGCTTAAAGAAAATGGATTCCAACCAAGAATCGTGTATCCGGCGAAATTAAGCTTCAGATTAGAAGATGAAATGAAAACCTTCCACGATAAACAAAAGTTAAAAGAATTCGCAGCTAGAAAACCATCTCTTCAAAAAATCCTTGGCAAAACATTACAGGAAGAGGAAATGGAAAATAACATTGATAACCAACAATGGGAGGTAGGACAGTAAAGGGGGGAAAGTAGTCAAAGAGGATAACAAATCAGGTATAGTAACATCAATAAACAAATATGGATAGAAGAACAAACCATATCTCAATAATAACCCTAAATGTTAATGGCTTAAACTCACCAATTAAGAGACACAGGCTAGTAGAATGGATCACAAAACAAGACCCAACAATATGCTGTCTATAGGAGACACATTTGATAGGAAAAGATGTACATAGACTGAAGGTGAAAGGTTGGGAAAAATCATATCACTCATATGGACCACGGAAACAAGCAGGAGTGTCCATACTCATATCTAATAAAATAGATTTCAAGCCAAAGCTAATCAAAAGGGATAAAGAAGGACACTTCATACTGCTCAAGGGAACCATACACCAACAAGACATAACAATCATAAATATATATGCCCCAAATAATGGTGCAGCCGTGTTTATCAAGCAAACTCTTCTCAAGTTCAAGAGTCTAATAGACCACCATACAATAATCATGGGAGACTTCAACACACCTCTCTCACCACTGGACAGATCTTCCAAACAAAAGTTAAATAAGGAAACTATAGAACTCAATAACACAACTAACAACCTAGACTTAATTGACATATATAGACTATACCACCCAACATCAAGTTGCTACACTTTTTTCTCAGCAGCACATGGAACCTTCTCAAAAATAGACCATATACTATGTCACAGGGCAACTCTTAGACAATACAAAGAGGTAGAGATAATACCATGCATCTTGTCTGATCATAATGGAATGAAACTGAAAATCAATGATAAAAGAAGAAAGGAAAAATCAAGCATCACCTGGAGAATGAACAATAGGTTGCTGAGTGATCAATGGGTTTTAGAAGACATCAAGGAGGAAATTAAAAAATTCCTAGAGTTAAATGAAAACACAGACACAACATATCGGAATCTATGGGACACATTGAAAGCAGTTCTAAGAGGAAAATTCATTGCTTGGAGTTCATTCCTCAAAAAAAGAAAAAACCAACAAATAAATGATCTCATACTTCATCTCAAAATCCTAGAAAAAGAAGAGCAAAACAACAGCAAAAGAAGTAGAAGGCAAGAAATAATTAAAATCAGAGCTGAAATTAATGAAATTGAAACAAAAGAAACAATTGAAAAAATTGACAAAACTAAAAGCTGGTTCTTTGAAAAAATAAATAAAATTGACAGACCCTTAGCCATGCTAACGAAGAGAAGAAGAGAGAGAACCCAAATTACTAGCATACGGGATGAAAAAGGCAATATCACAACAGACACTTCAGAAATACAGAAGATAATAAGAAAGTACTTTGAATCCTTATACTCCAATAAAATAGAAGATAGTGAAAGCATAGATAAATTCCTTGAGTCTTATGATCTGCCCAGATTGAGCCAGGAGGATATAGACAACCTAAACAGACCAATAACAATAGAGGAAATAGAAGAAACCATCAAAAGACTACCAACTAAGAAAAGCCCAGGACCGGATGGGTATACAGCAGAGTTTTACAAAACCTTTAAAGGGAACTAACACCAATACTTTTCAAGCTATTTCAGGAAATAGAAAAAGAGGGAGAACTTCCAAATTCATTCTACGAGGCCAACATCACCCTGATTCCGAAACCAGACAAAGACACTTCAAAGAAAGAAAACTACAGACCAATATCTCTAATGAACCTTGATGCAAAAATCCTCAATAAAATTCTGGCGAATCGGATTCAAATACATATCAAAAAAATTATACACCATGATCAAGTAGGATTCATCCCTGGTATGCAAGGTTGGTTCAATATACGGAAATCAATAAATGTTATCCACCACATCAATAGACTTAAAAACAAGAACCATATGATCATCTCGATAGATGCAGAAAAAGCTTTCGACAAAGTACAGCATCCCTTTATGTTCAAAACTCTAGAAAAATTAGGGATAACTGGATCATACCTCAACATTGTAAAAGCAATCTATGATAAGCCACAGGCCAGCATCATTCTGAATGGAGAAAAATTGAAAGCATCCCCTCTAAGATCTGGTACAAGACAGGGATGCCCTCTCTCGCCACTTCTGTTCAACATAGTCCTCGAAACACTGGCCAGAGCAATTAGGCAGACGAAAGAAATTAAAGGCATAAAAATAGGAAAAGAAGAACTTAAATTATCACTATTTGCAGATGATATGATTCTATACCTAGCAGACCCAAAAGGGTCCACAAAGAAGCTATTAGAGCTAATAAATGAATTCAGCAAAGTGGCAGGATATAAGATCAACACGCATAAATCAAAGGCATTCCTGTATATGAGCGACAAATCCTCTGAAACGGAAATGAGGACAACTACTCCATTCACAATATCCCCCCCAAAAATAAAATACTTGGGAATCAACCTAACAAAAGAGGTGAAAGATTTATACAATGAAAATTACAGAACCCTAAAGAAAGACATAGAAGAAGACCTTAGAAGATGGAAAAATATACCCTGCTCATGGATAGGCAGAACTAACATCATCAAAATGGCGATATTACCAAAAGTCCTATATAAGTTCAATGCAATGCCAATCAAAATCCCAACAGCATATCTTATAGAAATCGATAAAAGAATCATGAAATTCATATGGAATAATAAAAGACCCAGAATAGCAAAAACAATACTAAGCAGGAAGTGTGAATCAGGTGGTATAGCGATACCAGACTTCAAACTATACTACAGAGCAATAGTAACAAAAACAGCATGGTACTGGTACCAAAACAGGCGGGTGGACCAATGGTACAGAATAGAGGACACAGTAACCAATCCACAAAACTACAACTATCTTATTTTTGATAAAGGGGCTAAAAGCATGCAATGGAGGAAGGATAGCATCTTCAACAAATGGTGCTGGGAAAACTGGAAATCCATTTGCACCAAAATGAATCTGAATCCCTATCTCTCGCCGTGCACAAAAGTTAACTCAAAATGGATCAAGGAGCTTGATATTAAATCAGAGACATGGCATCTGATAGAAGAAAAAGTTGGTTATGATCTACACGCTGTGGGATCGGGCTCCAAATTCCTCAATAGGACACCCATAGCGCTAGAGTTAACAAATAGAATCAACAAATGGGACTTACTCAAACTAAAAAGTTTTTTCTCAGCAAAAGAAACAATAAGAGAGATAAACAGGGAGCCTACATCCTGGGAACAAATCTTTACTCCACACACTTCAGATAGAGCCCTAATAACCAGAATATACAAAGAACTCAAAAAATTAGACAATAAGATAACAAATAACCCAATCAATAAATGGGCCAAGGACCTGAACAGACACTTCTCAGAGGAGGACATACAATCAATCAACACGTACATGAAAAAATGCTCACCATCGCTAGCAGTCAGAGAAATGCAAATCAAAACTACCCTAAGATACCATCTCACTCCAGTAAGACTGGCAGCCATTAGGAAGTCAAACAACAATAAGTGCTGGAGAGGATGTGGGGAAAAGGGCACTCTTGTTCATTGCTGGTGGGACTGCAAATTGGTGCAGCCAATTTGGAAAGCAGTATGGAGATTTCTTGGAAAGCTGGGAATGGAACCACCATTTGACCCAGCTATTCCCCTTCTCGGTCTATTCCCTAAAGCCCTAACAAGAGCATGCTACAGGGACACTGCTACATCGATGTTCATAGCACCTCAATTCACGATAGCAAGACTGTGGAACCAGCCTAGATGCCCTTCAATAGATGAATGGATAAAAAAAATGTGGCATTTATATACTATGGAGTATTATTCTGCATTAAAAAATGACAAAATCATAGAATTTGGAGGGAAATGGATGGCATTAGAGCAGATTATGCTAAGTGAAGCTAGTCAATCTTTAAAAAACAAATACCAAATGACTCCTTTGATATAAGGGGAGTAAACAAGGACAGGGTAGGGATGAAGAGCTTGAGAAGAAGATTTACATTAAACAGGGATGAGAGGTGGGAGGGAAAGGGAGTGAGAAGGGAAATTGCATGGAAATGGAAGGCGATCCTCAGGGATATACAAAATGTCATACAAGAGGAAAGGAGGGGTAAGACAAGATAATACAAATGGAAGAAATGATTTACAGTAGAAGGGGTAGAGAGAGAAAAGGGGAGGGGAGGGGAGGGGAGGGGAGGGGAGGGGGGATAGTAGAGAATAGGACAGACATCAGAATACATCAGACACTAGAAAGGCAATATGTCAATCAATGGAAGGGAAACTGATGTGATACAGCAATTTGTATACGGGGTAAAAGCGGGAGTTCATAATCTACGTGAATCAAACCGTGTAATATGATGTATTAAGAACTATGTAATGTTATGAACGACCAATAAAAAAAAAAGAATATACATCAAGTAAGGAAAGAAATTGAAGAAGACTTTTTACCAATGATGAATCAACTGAAAGAAAATTAGAAAAACAATCCCACTCACAATTGCCTCAAAAAAATACTGGGAACTAATATGCCAAAAAGGTGAAAGACCTCTACAATTAAAACTATAGAACACTAAAGAACGAAATTGAAGAAGACCTTAGAATATGGAAACATCTACCATGTTCTTCAATAGGCAGAATTACTACCAAAAGTGCTACACAGATTTAATGCAATACCTATTGAAATTCCAAGATGTTCTTCATGAAAATAGAAAAAGCAGTCATGAAATATTTTTGGAAAAATTAAAGGCCCAGAATAGCCAAAGCATTCTTACAAAAAAAAAGCAAATCAAGAGGCATCTCAATACCAGACCTTAAATTATACTATAGAGCCATAGAGACAAAAATAACATGGTATTGACACCAAACAGATATGAAGACCAATGGTACAAAATAGAAGACACAGAGACAAATCTATGTAAATCCAGTTATCTCATACTAGACAAAGGCACCATAAACATACATTGGAGAAAGATAACCTCTTCAGAAAATGGTGCTGGGAAGACTGGAAATACATATGTAGCAGAATGAAATTTCCCCCTTATCTCTCACCCCGCACAAAACTCAACTCAAAGTAGATCAAGAACCTAGGCATCAGACCAGAGACTCTTCACATAGTAGAAGAAAGTGTAAGCCCAACTCTCCATCACATCAGCTCAGAAACCCAATTCCTCAACAAGACTACTAAGGTACAAGTAGTAAAATCATGAATCAATAAATGGGATGGTATCAATCTAAAGAGCTTCTTCACAGCAAAGTAAACAATCAACAGCATGAAGAAAGAGCCTACAGAATCTAGAAAATTTAGAAAATCTTTGCCACCTGCACCTCAGACAGAGCATTAATCTTTGGAATACACAAAGAATTCAAAAAACTTAATGCCAAAACAAACAAACCACCAAATAACCCAATCAATAAATGGGCAAATGAACTGAACAGGCATTTCATTGAAGAAGAAATACATAATACCAACAAATATGTAAAAAATGTTTAACATCTCTAGCAACTAGAGAAATGCAAATTAAAACCACACTGAGATTCCATCTCACACCTGTCAGAATAAAAATTATTAAGAATACAAATAATAATAAAGTTGGCAAGAATGTGGGGAAAATTATTCACTCATACATTTCTGGTGGGACTGCAAATTGGGACTGGAAACCACTCTGGAAAGCAGCATGAATATTCTTCATGAAATTTGAATGAATTCACAATAGTTTCATTTTTAAATTTGTTCTAATTAGTTATACATGACAGCAGAATGCATTTTGATTAATTGTACACAAATGGACTTTACATTTCTCTTGTTGTACAGGGTGTAGAGTCATACCATTCATGCAATTTTACATGTACCTAGGGTAATGATGTCCATCTTATTCCACCATCTTTCCTACCCCCAAGCCCCTTTCCCACCCCTTCACTTATTTCTGCCCAATCCAAAGTTCTTCTATTCTCTGCCCCCATTTTGGATAAGCATCCACTTGTCAGAGAAAATATCTGGCCTTTGGTTTTCTGGGATTGGCTTACTTCACTTAGCATGATAGTTTCTATTCCATCCGTTTACCTGCAAATGCCATAATTTTATTCTTCTTTAAAGCAGAGTAATATTCCATTGTATATATGTGCCACATTTTCTTTATCCATTCATCTATTGAAGGGCATCTAGTTTGATTCCACAGTTTAGCTATTGTAAACTGAGCAGCTATAAACATTGATGTGGTTGTGTCTCTGTAGAATGCTGATTTTAAGTCCTTTGAGTATAGACTGAGGAGCAGGATAGTTTGGTCAAATGGTGGTTCCATTTCAAGTTTTCTAAGGAATCTCTATACTGCTTTCAAGAGTGATTGCAACAATTCGCAGTCCCACCAGCAATGTATGAGTGTGCCATTTTCCCTACATCTTCACCAACACATATGATTGCTTGTAATTTTGATCATTGCCATTCTGACTGAAGTGAGATAGAATCTGAGTGTGGCTTTTATTTGTATTTCTCTAATTGCTAGTGATGTTGAACATTTTCTCCTATATTTGTTGATAGAATGTATTTCTTCTGTGAAGTTCTGTTCAGTTCCTTAGCCCATTTACTGATTGGGTTATTTGTTTGTTTGTGTGTGTGTGTGTGTGTGTGTGTGTGTGTGTGTGTTAAATTTTGAGTTCTCTATCTATCTTGGAGATTAATGCTCTTTGAGGTGTGTGTGGTAAAGAATTCCCATTCTGTATGCTGTCTCTTCACATTGTTGATTGTTTGCTTTGCTGTAAAGAAGCTTCTTAGTTTGATTCTATTCCATTTATTGATTCTTGATTTTAATTCTTGCACTTCAGGAGTTTTTTTAAGGAAGCCAGTTTCTAAGCTGACATGGCAGAGATTTGGGCCTGCTTTTTCTTCTATTAGGTTTAGAGTCTCTAATCCAGTGCCTAAACCTTAGATCTATTTTTAAGTTGACTTTTGTGCAGGGTGAGAGATAGGGATTTAATTTCATTTTGCTAGGTTTGGATTTCCAGTTTTCAGTCTGTGGATGTCTTTGCTTATGAGGTGAGTCTCTTGGAAGCACCATATTGTTGGGTCTTGTTTTTTAATCCAATCTGCCAGTCTATGCTTTTGACTGACGAGTTTAGACTACCAGTAAGATCAATGTAATATGGCCCATATACTAAAAGGCCAGTAACAGATATAAAAAACAGATAAACAAGAAAGAATCACCAAAACCAGGGCTATCAGGTGAGAACTAAAACTGAAAAACTTGCACATACAAATTTCCCTTAGCTTGGATAGTGAAGAGTACAGAGCAGGTGGAGGAGCGGGGGTCATTCCCCTGCCTCAGATTTTTCTTCCCCTTATTGCTGGCATTGTTTCCAGAGTCAGAAGTCCAAAAGTGTTGGCTTTGAGGAGGCGTAAGGTTTGAGTCAGAATACTGAAGGATTCTTGGGTCCAAACAAAATAACAGTATCTTATCATCCTTTGAGGTTTTTTTCCTTAATCTTTATATGTAGAACATACAGGAATGTGGAATTTTAACCCTTAATCATCTTGATTTTAGTGAAGACCAGAAATAAATCAATCTTAAACTTTCCATTGAGCAACAATTTTAAAAAATACATTTATAATGTTTATCCCATTTATGTTAAATCTGATTTATTCATTTTTAACTTAGGTTACCCATGAAAACCAAATTTAGTTAACATTTTAAGTAAACCTTTTCTGTTGAAGGAAAATCTAAGATGTAATGGACTTCATTACACTTAAATATTTTATACAAAACAGCACCCTTCACTGTCTGATAATCTGGAAAAAAACCTGAGTGGGTTAGTGATTTTAAAGATATCTTTATTTTTTATCTCTAAGAATTTTAAGTCAAGTGAATTGAAAGCTATTTGGATTCAACTTTATTTATTTATGAGCACGCATTTATATGCCAATTTTGGTACCATGTAAATGACAGACACAAGTACACATATAGACACAACACAAAAACATACGTGCACACATAGACATAAAAATCAACAGTGTACTTTTGGATCAAATGAGAGTCACTCCAGATCTATTTTTCTTCCTTGTGCCCATCTGAGCAAAGAGAGGGAGGAAATTATTAAAAGAGTGGAATCCCAGAGTACAGGAAAAGAGAATACAGTTTTCTGTGTCTCACAGCAGCTTGGATTTAAAGCAACACTTTTTCCTCCAGTCTCAAATCAGTTTGGGCACTTGTTTATGCAGCTTTCATTCTATGTGGCTATCAGACAGGCAACTAAGGATCAAAGAAAGCTGCTGTTTTGATCATGGGAGGTAAAAACTTATACATTGGGCACTTTTGACCATTATTTTCCAAGTCCCCTGGTAATTTTTTTGTCTTCTCTTTCATGTGTGGCCATAGAAAAGACTGAAACCTGCTGGACTATTTGTTCTTACTGGTGAGGTTTAAAACCCTGTGAGGGAGTATTTCCCCTCTAAGATAAAGCCAGAGTCTGTCAATATCTCAGGTATCCCTCAGCATCACTGATGTCCAAGAGAAATGGATGTATGAAGATGTCTCTCCCGTACATTACATTCTAAACCTAGAATCAGGAAGTGTCTCTGCCCTTGTTCCTGAGAAATTGGTGTAGCTTGCCTGTCCAAGTTCTGCAACACATGGCTTATCTGCTGCAACTATTGTCACTCACTTATAATCTAATTTAAGAAACATCTTTAATAATTTTGGGGAAGTGACCCTTAATCCTTCTGCATAGCATTTAAGGGTAGCTTAGGCTGGACATTTAAAAGTGGAGGGGGGGAGGAGTAGAGGTTTTGTGTCACCATGTTGGAAACAGCAAATAACCACAGGATAAATGCCATAAAAAAGAACAATGATCATAGTAGACAAAGACAGTGACTTAAATATGCTCTAGATTTTGGTTATAGCCTCTAACATGAGATTGTGAAATGCCCATTCCTAAAATGAGTCAGGTGTATGCCAAAAGATAATATTCACAGCAATGAAGATAATCTCTTTGCCTCTGTAGTGGTCCTGATCAAAATAAAATATATGCTGCAAAAAGCAAGAGAGAGTAGAATGCTCCATGCCACCCAGAACAGAAAAGTGTCACTAAAGTAGTTGACCACATAAAGAGCTGAGCAAACGCAACAGGACGGCATAAGACAAACGGAGCACCAGGGCTTGGCATATGGAGGAGGTTCTGGCAGAGGAAAATGTACACATAGAAGTCCAAGGCAAAGGCCAGATATCAGAGGCTAAGTTAGACGTCATCTCAACCAAAGCTGAGAGATGATCAAGTGTAAATACCTGTCCTGCATTTGGCTCTTCATCCAAGTCATGGCACCAAGTAATAATACGTCATACGAAAGCAGGGAGCTTTTTTGGAACACAAACCTCGGTTCTTGTGTTCCAACAAAAAAAGATTTAAAGTCAGACACCAAAAGTCATGCAAAAGAACTTTATTAGAAGTGAAAGTGAGGTGAAAATAAAGTAAAGGAAAAGTGAAGTTTAAGCTAAAAACGCTCTCAAGGGAGAGAGTGGATCCTCTTCAAGCAGAGAACCACGAAGAAAACAATGCTGTCCCCAATTTTATTATTCTTTGATATTTACCAGGGGAACTGGGGACCACCTTCTGTACTCTTTACCAATCAGGTGTTCAACTCCTCCTTTACATCAGGCACTGGAGTTTTTTACCTTAGTTGATTCTCTCCAGAACTGTTATGGTGTCTATCCTGTTTAAGGGCTTCATCTACAAGTCAATTCCATGTTAATGTGGGCTCTTGGGTCAATATCTGGCCAGAAGTTATGGTTAGTGCACTTTCACTACCAAAGGAATCTTCCTCCCTAGATAAATGAAGAAAATTTTAGCCATAATTCCTAGCTTCATGTCAACATCAATGGACCCGATCAAGAGTTAGTCCCATTAATCTTTTCTCTTGACATATTCCTGATTAGCTCCTTTTGTATCTGTTTCTTTTTTATAAATTATCACATTTTGCTTCCTCGTTTGCTTTGGAAGTAGTTTAAAGAAGACCCTAAAGTAAATTAAAGTAGACCTGTGATTTTGCCTGCGTTTCGCAGCTCATTTCTAGCTACTACCTAACAGCCTGTGTAAACCTTTCTCCACATTTGATTTTCTTCTGGTTACTTAAGCACACATGCCTGTGAGAGGACAGTAAATAAATTATTTCATGACCATAAGGGTAGATTTTGGCAAATAATAGAGTTGGTCATGTGTATATATATTTTTTCCTTTTCACACTGGGTAATTGCACTTCATGTCAATTTGAGGTTAGTCATGGCCACATGATATACTTGGCCAATAAAATATGAAGGATGATAAAATGTGTCACGGTTACATATAAACATTTAATTATAAACATGAGACTCTCCAGCACACTCTTTCCATTATATGGTGATATGAACTGATGTATTGATCTGCAGTTTTCACTTTGCACCCTGGAATGCTGAACCGTGCCTGGAGGGCAGCTCCGTGGAGAGTGACCTGAACTTGTAGCAGACTTGGCATGAGCTTTAGTGTTTCAGTCACAGAAGGGATTTGTGGAGTTTTCTTTTTTTTTTGTTACTATATCATAATTTCTTTTATTTTGACCAGTAAAATATCAGAATACTACAGTGATGCAGCCACTTCAATGTTAGTAGCAGCACAATTAACAATAGCTAAGCTATGGAACCAACCTAGATGCCCACCAACAGATGAATGGATGAAGAAATTGTGGTATATATACACTATGGAATATTACTCAGTCATAAAGAATTATGTTATAACATTTGCAGGAAATGGATCTGCAGAATATCATGCTAAGTGACATAAGCCAATACCCCCAAAACGAAGGTTGAATGTTTTTGCTAATATGTGGAAGGAAAGACAATATAAAGGTGGGGAGGGGAAATAAGGGAAGTTCAGTAGATTAGACAAAGGAAATGAAAGGAAAGGGAATAGGAATAGGAAAAACAGTAGAATAAATCTAACATAATTTTCCTACGTACGTATATGAAAATACCTTAGTGAATCCCACTATCATGCCCACCCACAAAATGGGCTTCTAATTAGAGTAAGATATATTCCATGCATGTATAATTTTATTAAAAATGGTTCTACTGTCATGTATAACTTAGAAAAACCAATTTATAAAAAAAAAAACCTTTGATGGCCTTTGCAATATAGCAAACTAAACAATGAAATTACTTTATATCAAAACTTGTAGAATGCAACCAATGCAGCATTTAGCAATAAATTTATAGAATTCAATGTATTTTAAATTTAAAAATTAATGATTTCCATTTCTGCAACCTGAAAGTTCATTAAATAAAAGCAATAATAGGCAAAAATTAGGAGAAATGAAATGTTCTAGATAAGAATATTAATTAAAAGGGATTCAAAAAAGCATTAGGGACTACTAATAAATACCAGAAATCACCAGGTAAAATTGTCATTGGGGGAAAAAAGTTAGCTTGACCTCCATAGAGAAAAATTATAAAACGTTATTGAAAAACATAAAAACATACCTGAGTGATTGTAGAAATCTACCACATTCATGAATTCAAAAACTTTATGTTGTAAGAAATGTCTATTTTCCCAAACTATTTCTAATTATTCTCCAATATAATGTTAATAAGATCCCAACAGAGTTTTCTGATAAAATTTAATAGGTCTTAACAACCTCAGAGAGAAATAAAAAGGACACAAAGAGAAAGGACTATTTTGAAAAAGGAAAACATTTGGAGAATTGGGCTACAATTTGTCAGGATATTGCAAATCTATGGTAACAAGACAAAGAGAATTAATGTAGGGATAGAAGGTGAAACAATAGAACAAAAGAGAACTACCAGAAACAGATCCATTCTCACACTGAAATTTATACCCGACAAAGGAAAAAATCACTGGGAAAGCATTCACATTTCAATAAATGTTGCAGAGATAGGTAATTATTTGAAGAGGGAAAAAAAACCCCAGATCTCTATGTCAACCCATTACAACTATACATACACCAAGGTGATTCAAGGCTTAAATGTTTAAAGAAAGTTACTAAAACTTTTGGAAGAACACAGAGAATATTTTTATGGCATTATCTTGAGGATAAATTTTTTATTAGTTGCTCATGACAATACAATGATCTTGACATACCATACATTTGATTCAAATGGGGTATGAATTCTCATTTTTCCACGTGTACAGACTGCAGGATCACATTGGTTATACACCCACGTATATACATACAGCAATCCTAGTGTCTGTTGTACTCTGCTGCCCTTCCTATACCCCCTCCCCTCCCCTCCCCTCCCATCACCTCTCTCTACCCTCATCGTTATACAAAATACACATATGATGGTGTGAGGGGAAGAAAAAAAAAAGAGAGAGAGAGAAATGTGTCACAGAGGATACATTTTTGATAAGATTTAAACCATTAAGAAAAGGATTGGTATTAAATGCCCATGGACACACTTTCAAACACACTCTCCTTAGATGAAAATCAAACTAGAGACTAGGAGCTATTTGCAATGTACATAACCAACAGAGGATTAATATGCCAAATATGAAATGCATCCTGCAGATCTTTTAGGAAAGTACCAACATCCTAATAAAATGGAAAAATATCTCAGTAGTTAATTCCAGAATAAATTTGAATGGACAATAAACAATGTGAAAAGACACTTGACTTTGCTCTTAATGAAATGCAAATTAAAATAACAATGAGATAAAGTTTCATACCCATCTTATTAGCAAGGTTTTTTTCCACCCTCTTTAAGGATAGGAACAAAATAACCTTCAGCAATGTGAAATATCTTCATGCCTTCGGACCCAGGATTCTACTCTGTGGTTAAGCTATCTAAGGAAACTCCAGCACACAGGTACAGGATAATGTATAATAGTTTGCTGCCACATTGTTGAACAGGAAAAATATTAGACACAACACAGTGATTTATTCTTCAAAAGTGATTAAACAGTGGTATGTTGATGCTATGAAATTCTATATAGCAATTAAAATGAATAAACTACAAAACCCTTCTGGCCCAGAGGAGAACCATCTCAGGAGACCAATAACAGCCACTTTAACTTTTGCTCATTTCTTCACATTTATCCTCACTGCTATACATTTCAATAGGTTTGTGAAAGATTTTCATACTCAGAATCAAAGGAATTCATTTTAATTATGACTTGTCCTACCTACCAATTTCTTGGACACAGATAATATATCACATGATCCTGCATCATGACTAAAGTGCTCATGGCTCTTTCTATGATGTACAAATGATGAAAAAATTAGTGAAGCCTACTCAATTTTTGTCCTGGACAAGGAAAAGGACTATTTGAGTTTACACAGACAGACAAAAGGAAAATAAAAACTCTTGTTGAAAGATTTTCCAGGTACAAATTTTCCTTTCCAGGATCAGTGAGAATTGATGATCATGCTTCATAGTTCCTAAAAAATATCTTCACAAAGCAGTTGTGTGGAACATTCTGCTATTGCAAAGGAAAATGGAGTCTGGGTGTTCACATTCTCACTTACTGAGCTTACTTGAGGAGTGGGTCTCTAAGTGTATGTACAAATGGAGGAGATAATTGCATCCTTTCCACAAGACTGGTATCAATTTGTTTTAAGGCAGTCAGGATGTATCTGTTCACAAGAAAAGACCTCAACTGTACTGGAAGAAGTTGAAAAGGACAAAGTCTTAAAAGGCTTCTAAGTCCATATTGTAATTACCTATTATTTTAATTTATCTGGAATAGACACTATGGCTCCTAGTCCTGGTCAAATACTGAGAGGGGCTTTGCCTGGTTTTGTTGTCTTGCATTGGCTCATAGAAAAAAATACAGAATTGTTCCATTGATTACAGAACACATTCTGATTTTTCTGAAACTAATGATTTATAAAGCAAGTTGAGGTCCAGCAAAAGACTGTCTTTTTATTATTGTTGTGCCAGGTTCATTGAAAATATTACAACACAGCAGTAAGATTCAACGTGGTGGTTAGGAATTCATCCCAATATAGGCTGAATGGACAGCAGGCTGGAAACTGCCCAAGTTCAAAAGCATCTTCATTTCCTTATTATCAAGATCTACTTCAGTGGTCTTGATCTTGAGATTTCAGAAACATGATCATTTCTCCTCTCTCCTCCTGCAGCTTTCACAGGTACTTTCATTTCTTCAGATAACATGACTAGCCTGACATCTTGTAGTGGAGATTTTTGCTAGGAATAATGGTGACCTGCTTGCACATACCTGTTAGTGTGTAAATTGTTTCATGTAATACTTCTCAGTAATGACCTAGGCTACCTTTTCCACAGTCTTGTGTTGGTGGATTCCTGGTAAAACAGTCAAAATATGGCTTTAAAGAAGTCACTAACTGACTTGAAAATATGAAAATGACTGGTACATTGGTTTGGCATTAGATAAAAAAATCAAGGAAACAATATTACAAAAGAAGTCATACTTTTTTCCCTTGTGGTATGATCATAATATGGGGTTTAGAGTGGGAGAGTGTCTACCCTTCAAAAGTTATTGATCCAAATTGGGAAGTTAAATGCTGATGCTCTTAGAAGTCAGGGAACTAGTCTTTCATGGAATTGCTCTATGCCACAAACTATGATGATAAACATATTACACAAACTCTTCCACATTTTTTTATGGCAGTGCTGGCGATGAAATTCAGGATCTTTTAAATGCAACGTAAGCACTCTACCACTGCAATACTCCCCAATCCTCATCCTGTACTTTTAAGAAAACACTACAATCAGCAGATCTTTTCCTAGAATATCTGATTTATTATTCAAAAAACTTTCCATATACTTCTTATATTGGAGGCCATTTTGACTTGTACATATAATCTCATCAGTGAGGTATGTTTTAGTCTGCTTTACAACACTGTGACCTAAAGGCCTTACAATAACAATTTTAGAGGAGGAAAAGTTCATTTGGCTCTAACAGTTTTAAAGGTTTCGGTCCATAGATGGCTGACTCCATTGTTCTGGGCCCCAGATAAGGTAGGACATCAAGATAGAAGGGCCTGTGGAGGAAAACAGCTCAGAACATGGCACCAGGATGCAGAGTCAGGTCCCCTGACCACAGGCAAACTATAAACCCTGAGGGCACACCTCAAGTGACCCACCTCCTCCAGTCACACCCTACCCACCTACAGTTACAGCCCAGTTAATTCCTATCATAGGATTAATGCACTGATGAGGTTAAGGCTCTCATAATACAATCATTTCACCTCTAAACTTTTTTTTTTTTACTGGGTGATTAATATTTTTTTTCTTTTTTTATTGGTTGTTCACAACATTACAAAGCTCTTGACATATCATATTTCATACATTAGATTGAAGTGGGTCTTGCATGGTCTCACACATAAGTTTTTGGATGAAACCTAATATCTAAATAACAGGTTATTTTTATTTATTTCATCCTAGAAAAGAAGCAATTCTTATAACTTTTCTGCCTTTTTGTTACCCTAAGTCAGGTGCCTAAGAAAAGCTAACTTCCATTAATATTGATTATTTTAATTATCATAATGGTTCTTTAAAAGAAATCCTAACTTTATGGATAATATGAAAGTTAGAATTAGTAGTCCAATATTTGTGTCATTTGGATTGTGGTAGACTTTGGTAAAAACAAAAAAAAATTGTGTAAGAGTAGGTAATAAGTTTTTTAATGCTTTCCTAAATATTTGGCAAGTGAATTGCCTTACCAAATCAATAGCTATATAATTTTTACACACTTAAGGTATGTATGTATATATATATATATATATATATATATATATATATATATATATATATATCAGTGGAGCTTTTTATAATCTCACTTCTATTAACTTTTGAAGGTTCATAGCAGTTAAAGTATTTTTGCTTCTATGTATGAAGGTTAAAAAATAATTTTTTTTATAAAATATAAGAGCAACCAACTTACAGACAACGGGATTTTGACTAGCATAATACAAAGGCAGATATTAGGTTAATGATCTACATGGCTTAACATTTCAAGGTAGGGAATAAATTTAGATCCCAACATCAGAATTTATGAGGCACTGCTGAGGTTTCAGAGAGGGTTGTTATCTGGTCAGGGAAAGCCAGGCATGAGTGAGTGAAAGGCATGGGCAGGTTAGAAATTGCAGTAATTTATAGTAAAACAGAGATAAACTTTTCATGACTCTGTGATGAATGGTTACCAATATTAAGATGGAATTAGGCTGGGTTCATCAAGAACATACCTGAAGTTGAAGTTGAGAATAAAGAATGATTGAAAATGAGAATTAAAGATATCATTTTTGGTAATGGAAATATTCTAAAATGATGAAAATACAATTTTATGACTCCACTAGAGGTCATTTAATTGTACACTTAAATGTGTGAATTGTATGATAAGAATTATTGCAATAAAGATGTGAAAGGTGGGGGCTAAGGCTGTGGCTCAGTGGTAGAGTACTCGCCTAGCACATTTGAGACCCTGGGTTTGATCCTCAGCACCACATAAAAATAAATAAATAAAATAAAGGTATTGTGTCCAACTACAACTAAAAAATTAAAATATTTTAAAAAATGGTGACTGTGGTGGTGAAATTCCTAAAAAAAAAGATGTTAAAGGTGATTATACACCAATTAAATAGCAAACAAAACTATTGTATGAGGAAAATCCACCACTCTCCTCATTTATTTGATGTACTCAACACTCCTCAGCCAATAAGCACACCAGGATAGTTTGGAGTGAATCTTTTTAAAAACATATATACAGAAATGTTGATCTACCTTTCTCCTTTTAAAGATATAATATAATACTATGTATATCATGAGGAACCTCTTTTCTCATTCACATCTGGGTGAAAAGTCTGGCACTGCACTGGATAACTGAGTAATGAAAAACTTTGCTTAAACCCTTTTTGACCTAGTGTCTCTTCTGAAGAATAATGATAATAGTTCTGTACTTCTGTAATGTCCCCCCAAAACATGAGTGTTAAAGGCTTGGACCCCTTCTTGACACTATTGGGAGGTGATATAACTTTAGTGGAAGGTTTTAGGTCCTTTGAGGCATGCCCTTGAAGGAGCATGTGGGGTCATAGCCTCTGCCCCTACCTCTTTCATCCTAGCCATGAGGTGAATGCTCCCACACATGTTCCCTACGTGATATTCTGCCTTGTCACAGGGCCAACAGAAAGGGGTCCACCAAACTATGGATTGAAACCTCCAGTACTATAAACGAAAATAAGCCTTCTCTATTCATAAGTTGATTATCTTAGGTAGTTTGTTACAGTGAAAGAAAGCTGACTAACACAAATAGAACCATAGTGTCATTGCAAATATTAATCAGGATAATATGTACAGGCAGGGTTCTTAGACTAGTGCCATGCAAACTGTAAGAACTACATAGTTTTTGCTGTTATTTTTCTTTCCTGGGTCAGTTCATCAAAGAAGGCTTTCCCAATCCTTTTGGAAAGTAACACTTTCTTTCATAATTGCACATCCAACTAAATGGCATGTGTACTAATCATATGTAAAGTTGAACCCACTAAGATAATCGTATTTTGAGTATTTTTGATGTTTTTCTTAATGGCTTTAAGCTCTCTGAATGGACAGAATATTGCTCTTAATATTGTGATTACAATTATTTTGAAATGTATGTACCTTGTTAAATGTCAATTTCTTTGGAGTTGGGAATCATTTTCTGCATTTTTTTTTCATGAAAAGAGAAGGTACTGAATAAATATTTGTATTAAGGTAACACTAAGTCCATTGGATGAATGTCTACCACACACTAGGCACCTCATATATATTGTCATTCATCTACAGTGGAACAGGACAGATTACATTAACATCATCTTAATGACAGGGAAACCAAGGCTCAAGCATGTTTTTTTTTTCCAGGTCATACAGATAGTAACAACAGAGATATTTTTCTCTAAATTGAATTATAATGCTTCAAGTAGATACAGGTAATTTTTAATGTTGACTTTTTGATTCCCATAGTTGATAGAACACTGTTTACTGATCAATAAATTTTTTTAATAACTTGATGTTAATGTATGCTCTTTTTAGATTTGATGTGGATAAAAATAGTTACAAAGAAACAAGAAATATTAATACAGTAAATATTATTTGAGAAAAAATAAATCATTCAACTTTTCATCAAGGAAATCAATATTTAGTTGGACTTGTAATATACGTAAATGAGACTATATGACCATCATATTAGGAGTCCAGAGAAGGAAGAGATATGAAATGTGAACATGATAGTTTCAATGAGACATGAAATTTGGCTTAATTGATAAAGGGTTGATAGGATTAGAATCAAAGTAGGGAAAGTCAGGGTTTCCTACATATGAGCCAAGTGAAAAGATGTGGCCTGAGAATATGAATAAATCGGTTTGGTTTGGGATGAGTAGAAGGAATAGAGACAGCTGAGGACTGAAAAGCAGATCTTAGAGCAAGTCAATTGACCTTAATTGTCACATTGGGGCATGGAGGTCTCTAGGGCCTAATAAACAATACTCACTCCACTGTTATTAAATAAGCCATGCCAATGCACGAAATGAAGAAATGACGTGCCCAGTCTGAGGATCAATGGATGGTTCCATCCAGTGAGTTGGTTATATTGAATAAGTGAAGGTACAGTGGGGAAGGAATTTCCTGCTGAGGGAAGGAAACATGTTATCACAGTTTCTCCAGGACAAAACCTGAAATCCAAGTTTTCCTCTCCACAGATAAGACAAGACCAAAATATAAGTTTCTTTTTTCGTGAATTGCAAGATTCCACCTATCTTAAGAGGGTGTCATGTCACCTTTGAGGCCAGTAAATCTAAAGAAGGTAAACACAGTATTTTCTTTTCTGGAGCTCTGAATGAATACTGACTGAGTAAGATATTCTTCCTCCAGAGTAAACAAGACATTTTCCACTAGGTAATTCAAAATACATGTATGAAGATGTGAATCTGGTGTCAACATACCTTATATAAAATCAGAGATATGATAAATTGTGGTATAAAGGTATATTAAGAATCATAATGCAAAAATAAATAAATAAATAAAAGAATTATAATGCAAAAAAGTACATGCATAAAGGCATGAATTGGCATGAACATACTTTATATACAGAGATATGAAAAATTGTGCTCTATATATGTAATAAGAATTATAATTCATTCCACTGCTGTTGTGTATTTAAAAAAATAAAATCAATTAAAGATAAAAAAGAATGAGGAAATCCCAAAGAAGATTCCAGGAAAGAGTGGGTAAAAGTTCTATGTAATAACTGGTTTCTGAGAGAAAGACATGGGGACAGTACAGGGAAAACAAGGTGCTAGGGATTAGTCAGTCTCTGGATGAGTTCAACAGGATACTTTGGGTGGATATAGATGTTGGATATTGTGATTCTGCAGACCAGACCATTCCCATTAGAACTCTGGTAATTAAAAAGCAGAACACAACTCAAAAGATCAAGAAAAGGACCAAATAATGTCAAGGTCTCAGGAAGAGAGAGTCACAGTTTATGGGTCAGGAAGAGAAAAATATTTTTTTCCTCAGATTTTTAAAATGGATTTTATTTTTAAAATATAATATGTGCATGGGCTGGGTTGTGGCTTGGAAGTAGAGCTCTCACCTAACATGTGAGAGGCACTGGGTTTGATCCTCAGCACCACATAAAAATAAAATAAAGGTATTGTGTCCACCTATAACTAAAAACACATAAATAAATATCAAAAATAATATAATATGTGCATTACAGGAAAAATAAAAACATAAGAAAAGCACAAAGTCACCAGTCACAAGCAGCCTAGTTGGATGTGTCCCTCTAGATCAGTGATTGAGATTGTAGTGTGTATCATGATTTTCCACACATCATGAATATTCACATAAAGGGATGCTGTACTTTGTCGAATGCTTTTTCTGCATCTATCGAGAGATGATCATATGGTTCTTATTTTTAAGTCTATTGATGTGGTGGATAACATTTATTGATTTCCGTATATTGAACCAACCTTGCATACCAGGGATGAATCCTACTTGATCATGGTGTATAATTTTTTTGATATGTATTTGAATCCGATTCGCCAGAATTTTATTGAGGATTTTTGCATCAAGGTTCATTAGAGATATTGGTCTGTAGTTTTCTTTCTTTGAAGTGTCTTTGTCTGGTTTCGGAATCAGGGTGATGTTGGCCTCGTAGAATGAATTTGGAAGTTCTCCCTCTTTTTCTATTTCCTGAAATAGCTTGAAAAGTATTGGTGTTAGTTCCTCTTTAAAGGTTTTGTAAAACTCTGCTGTATACCCATCCGGTCCTGGGCTTTTCTTAGTTGGTAGTCTTTTGATGGTTTCTTCTATTTCCTCTATTGTTATTGGTCTGTTTAGGTTGTCTATATCCTCCTGGCTCAATCTGGGCAGATCGTAAGACTCAAGGAATTTATCTATGCCTTCACTATCTTCTATTTTATTGGAGTATAAGGATTCAAAGTAATTTCTGATTATCTTCTGTATTTCTGTAGTGTCTGTTGTGATATTGCCTTTTTCATCCCGTATGCTAGTAATTTGGGTTCTCTCTCTTCTTCTCTTCGTTAGCATGGCTAAGGGTCTATCAATTTTATTTATTTTTTCAAAGAACCAGCTTTTAGTTTTGTCAATTTTTTCAATTGTTTCTTTTGTTTCAATTTCATTAATTTCAGCTCTGATTTTAATATTTCTTGCCTTCTACTTCTTTTGCTGTTGTTTTGCTCTTCTTTTTCTAGGATTTTGAGATGAAGTATGAGATCATTTATTTGTTGGTTTTTTCTTTTTTTGAGGAATGAACTCCAAGCAATGAATTTTCCTCTTAGAACTGCTTTCAATGTGTCCCAAAGATTCCGATATGTTGTGTCTGTGTTTTCATTTAACTCTAGGAATTTTTTAATTTCCTCCTTGATGTCTTCTAATACCCATTGATCACTCAGCAACCTATTGTTCATTCTCCAGGTGATGCTTGATTTTTCCTTTCTTCTTTTATCATTGATTTTCAGTTTCATTCCATTATGATCAGACAAGATGCATGGTATTATCTCTACCTCTTTGTATTGTCTAAGAGTTGCCCTGTGACATAGTATATGGTCTATTTTTGAGAAGGTTCCATGTGCTGCTGAGAAAAAAGTGTAGCAACTTGATGTTGGGTGGTATAGTCTATATATGTCAATTAAGTCTAGGTTGTTAATTGTGTTATTGAGTTCTATAGTTTCCTTATTTAACTTTTGTTTGGAAGATCTGTCCAGTGGTGAAAGAGGTGTGTTGAAGTCTCCCATGATTATTGTATGGTGGTCTATTAGACTCTTGAACTTGAGAAGAGTTTGCTTGATGAACACGGCTGCACCATTATTTGGGGCATATATATTTATGATTGTTTTTTTTTTTTTTTTTTTTTTTTAATTTTTTTTTTTTATTGGTCGTTCATAACATTACATAGTTCTTAATACATCATATTACATGGTTGATTCACATGGATTATGAACTCCCGCTTTTACCCCGTATACAAATTGCTGTATCACATCAGTTTCCCTTCCATTGCTTGACATATTGCCTTTCTAGTGTCTGATGTATTCTGCTGTCTGTCCTATTCTCTACTAACCCCCCTCCCCTCCCCTCGCCTCCCCTCCCCTCCCCTTTTCTCTCTCTACCCCTTCTACTGTAAATCATTTCTTCCATTTGTATTATCTTCTTACCCCTCCTTTCCTCTTATATGACATTTTTTATAACCCTGAGGATCGCCTTCCATTTCCATGCACTTTCCCTTCTCACTCCCTTTCCTCCCACCTCTCATCCCTGTTTAATGTAAATCTTCTTCTCAAGCTCTTCATCCCTACCCTGTCCTTGTTCACTCTCCTTATATCAAAGGAGTCATTTGGAATTTGTTTTTTAAAGATTGACTAGCTTCACTTAGCATAATCTGCTCTAATGCCATCCATTTCCCTCCAAATTCTATGATTTTGTCATTTTTTAATGCAGAGTAATACTCCATAGTATATAAATGCCACATTTTTTTTATCCATTCATCTATTGAAGGGCATCTAGGCTGGTTCCACAGTCTTGCTATCGTGAATTGAGCTGCTATGAACATCGATGTAGCAGTGTCCCTGTAGCATGCTCTTGTTAGGGCTTTAGGGAATAGACCGAGAAGGGGAATAGCTGGGTCAAATGGTGGTTCCATTCCCAGCTTTCCAAGAAATCTCCATACTGCTTTCCAAATTGGCTGCACCAATTTGCAGTCCCACCAGCAATGAACAAGAGTGCCCTTTTCCCCGCATCCTCTCCAGCACTTATTGTTGTTTGACTTCCTAATGGCTGCCAGTCTTACTGGAGTGAGATGGTATCTTAGGGTAGTTTTGATTTGCATTTCTCTGACTACTAGCGATGGTGAGCATTTTTTCATGTACTTGTTGATTGATTGTATGTCCTCCTCTGAGAAGTGTCTGTTCAGGTCCTTGGCCCATTTATTGATTGGGTTATTTGTTGTCTTATTGTCTAATTTTTTGAGTTCTTTGTATATTCTGGTTATTAGGGCTCTATCTGAAGTGTGTGGAGTAAAGATTTGTTCCCAGGATGTAGGCTCCCTGTTTATCTCTCTTATTGTTTCTTTTGCTGAGAAAAAACTTTTTAGTTTGAGTAAGTCCCATTTGTTGATTCTATTTGTTAACTCTAGCGCTATGGGTGTCCTATTGAGGAATTTGGAGCCCGATCCCACAGCGTGTAGATCATAACCAACTTTTTCTTCTATCAGATGCCGTGTCTCTGATTTAATATCAAGCTCCTTGATCCATTTTGAGTTAACTTTTGTGCACGGCGAGAGATAGGGATTCAGATTCATTTTGGTGCAAATGGATTTCCAGTTTTCCCAGCACCATTTGTTGAAGATGCTATCCTTCCTCCATTGCATGCTTTTAGCCCCTTTATCAAAAATAAGATAGTTGTAGTTTTGTGGATTGGTTACTGTGTCCTCTATTCTGTACCATTGGTCCACCCGCCTGTTTTGGTACCAGTACCATGCTGTTTTTGTTACTATTGCTCTGTAGTATAGTTTGAAGTCTGGTATCGCTATACCGCCTGATTCACACTTCCTGCTTAGTATTGTTTTTGCTATTCTGGGTCTCTTATTGTTCCATATGAATTTCATGATTCTTTTATCGATTTCTACAAGATATGCTGTTGGGATTTTGATTGGCATTGCATTGAACTTATATAGGACTTTTGGTAATATCGCCATTTTGATGATGTTGGATCTGCCTATCCATGAGCAGGGTATATTTTTCCATCTTCTAAGGTCTTCTTCTATGTCTTTCTTTAGGGTTCTGTAATTTTCATTGTATAAATCTTTCACCTCTTTTGTTAGGTTGATTCCCAAGTATTTTATTTTTTGGGGGGATATTGTGAATGGAGTAGTTGTCCTCATTTCCGTTTCAGAGGCTCTGTCGCTGATATACAGGAATGCCTTTGATTTATGCGTGTTGATCTTATATCCTGCCACTTTGCTGAATTCATTTATTAGCTCTAATAGCTTCTTTGTAGACCCTTTTGGGTCTGCTAGGTATAGAATCATATCATCTGCAAATAGTGATAATTTAAGTTCTTCTTTTCCTATTTTTATGCCTTTAATTTCTTTCGTCTGCCTAATTGCTCTGGCCAGTATTTCGAGGACTATGTTGAACAGAAGTGGTGAGAGAGGGCATCCCTGTCTTGTACCAGATCTTAGAGGGAATGCCTTCAATTTTTCTCCATTCAGAATGATGCTGGCCTGTGGCTTATCATAGATTGCTTTTACAATGTTGAGGTATGATCCAGTTATCCCTAATTTTTCTAGAGTTTTGAACATAAAGGGATGCTGTACTTTGTCGAAAGCTTTTTCTGCATCTATCGATATGATCATATGGTTCTTATTTTTAAGTCTATTGATGTGGTGGATAACATTTATTGTTTTCCGTATATTGAACCAACCTTGCATACCAGGGATGAATCCTACTTGATCATGGTGTATAATTTTTTTGATATGTATTTGAATCCGATTCGCCAGAATTTTATTGAGGATTTTTGCATCAAGGTTCATTAGAGATATTGGTCTGTAGTTTTCTTTCTTTGAAGTGTCTTTGTCTGGTTTCGGAATCAGGGTGATGTTGGCCTCGTAGAACGAATTTGGAAGTTCTCCCTCCTTTTCTATTTCCTGAAATAGCTTGAAAAGTATTGGTGTTAGTTCCTCTTTAAAGGTTTTGTAAAACTCTGCTGTATATCCATCCGGTCCTGGGCTTTTCTTAGTTGGTAGTCTTTTGATGGTTTCTTCTATTTCCTCTATTGTTATTGGTCTGTTTAGGTTGTCTATATCCTCCTGGCTCAATCTAGGCAGATCATATGACTCAAGGAATTTATCTATGCCTTCACTATCTTCTATTTTATTGGAGTATAAGGATTCAAAGTAGTTTCTGATTATCTTCTGTATTTCTGAAGTGTCTGTTGTGATATTGCCTTTTTCATCCCGTATGCTAGTAATTTGGGTTCTCTCTCTTCTTCTCTTCGTTAGCATGGCTAAGGGTCTGTCAATTTTATTTATTTTTTCAAAGAACCAGCTTTTAGTTTTGTCAATTTTTTCAATTGTTTCTTTTGTTTCAATTTCATTAATTTCAGCTCTGATTTTAATTATTTCTTGCCTTCTACTTCTTTTGCTGTTGTTTTGCTCTTCTTTTTCTAGGATTTTGAGATGAAGTATGAGATCATTTATTTGTTGGTTTTTTCTTTTTTTGAGGAATGAACTCCAAGCAATGAATTTTCCTCTTAGAACTGCTTTCAATGTGTCCCATAGATTCCGATATGTTGTGTCTGTGTTTTCATTTAACTCTAGGAATTTTTTAATTTCCTCCTTGATGTCTTCTAAAACCCATTGATCACTCAGCAACCTATTGTTCATTCTCCAGGTGATGTTTGATTTTTCCTTTCTTCTTTTATCATTGATTTTCAGTTTCATTCCATTATGATCAGACAAGATGCATGGTATTATCTCTACCTCTTTGTATTGTCTAAGAGTTGCCCTGTGACATAGTATATGGTCTATTTTTGAGAAGGTTCCATGTGCTGCTGAGAAAAAAGTGTAGCTACTTGATGTTGGGTGGTATAGTCTATATATGTCAATTAAGTCTAGGTTGTTAATTGTGTTATTGAGTTCTATAGTTTCCTTATTTAACTTTTGTTTGGAAGATCTGTCCAGTGGTGAGAGAGGTGTGTTGAAGTCTCCCATGATTACTGTATGGTGGTCTATTAGACTCTTGAACTTGAGAAGAGTTTGCTTGATGAACACGGCTGCACCATTATTTGGGGCATATATATTTATGATTGTTATGTCTTGTTGGTGTATGGTTCCCTTGAGCAGTATGAAGTGTCCTTCTTTATCCCTTTTGATTAACTTTGGCTTGAAATCTATTTTATTAGATATGAGTATGGACACTCCTGCTTGTTTCCGTGGTCCATATGAGTGATATGATTTTTCCCAACCTTTCATCTTCAGTCTATGTACATCTTTTCCTATCAAATGCGTCTCCTGTAGACAGCATATTGTTGGGTCTTGTTTTGTGATCCATTCTACTAGCCTGTGTCTCTTAATTGGTGAGTTTAAGCCATTAACATTTAGGGTTATTATTGAGATATGGTTTGTTCTTCTATCCATATTTGTTTATTGATGTTACTAAACCTGATTTGTTATCCTCTTTGACTACTTTCCCCCCTTTACTGTCCAACCTCCCATTGTTGGTTATCAATGTTATTTTCCATTTCCTCTTCCTGTAATGTTTTGCCAAGGATTTTTTGAAGAGATGGTTTTCTAGCTGCGAATTCTTTTAACTTTTGTTTATCGTGGAAGGTTTTAATTTCATCTTCTAACCTGAAGCTTAATTTCGCCGGATACACGATTCTTGGTTGGAATCCATTTTCTTTAAGCGTTTGAAATATGTTATTCCAGGATCTTCTAGCTTTTAGAGTCTGTGTTGAGAGATCAGCTGTTATCCTGATTGGTTTACCCCTAAATGTAATCTGCTTCCTTTCCCTTGTAGCTTTTAAAATTCTCTCCTTATTCTGTATGTTGGACATCTTCATTATAATGTGTCTAGGTGTGGATCTCTTATGATTTTGCACATTCGGCGTCCTGTAGGCTTCTAGGATTTGGGATTCTGTCTTAACTGGATCATACCTCAACATTGTAAAAGCAATCTATGATAAGCCACAGGCCAGCATCATTCTGAATGGAGAAAAATTGAAGGCATTCCCTCTAAGATCTGGTACAAGACAGGGATGCCCTCTCTCACCACTTCTGTTCAACATAGTCCTCGAAACACTGGCCAGAGCAATAAGGCAGACGAAAGAAATTAAAGGCATAAAAATAGGAAAAGAAGAACTTAAATTATCACTATTTGCAGATGATATGATTCTATACCTAGCAGACCCAAAAGGGTCTACAAAGAAGCTATTAGAGCTAATAAATGAATTCAGCAAAGTGGCAGGATATAAGATCAACACACATAAATCAAAGGCATTCCTGTATATCAGCGACAAATCCTCCGAAACGGAAATGAGGACAACTACTCCATTCACAATATCCCCCCAAAAAATAAAATACTTGGGAATCAACCTAACAAAAGAGGTGAAAGATTTATACAATGAAAATTACAGAACCCTAAAGAAAGACATAGAAGAAGACCTTAGAAGATGGAAAAATATACCCTGCTCATGGATAGGCAGAACTAACATCATCAAAATGGTGATATTACCAAAAGTCCTATATAAGTTCAATGCAATGCCAATCAAAATCCCAACAGCATATCTTGTAGAAATCGATAAAAGAATCATGAAATTCATATGGAATAATAAAAGACCCAGAATAGCAAAAACAATACTAAGCAGGAAGTGTGAATCAGGTGGTATAGCGATACCAGACTTCAAACTATACTACAGAGCAATAGTAACAAAAACAGCATGGTACTGGTACCAAAACAGGCGGGTGGACCAATGGTACAGAATTGAGGACACAGTAACCAATCCACAAAACTACAACTATCTTATTTTTGATAAAGGGGCTAAAAGCATGCAATGGAGGAAAGATAGCATCTTCAACAAATGGTGCTGGGAAAACTGGAAATCCATTTGCACAAAAATGAATCTGAATCCATATCTCTCCCCGTGCACAAAAGTTAACTCAAAATGGATCAAGGAGCTTGATATTAAATCAGAGACATGGCATCTGATAGAAGAAAAAGTTGGCTACGACCTACATGCTGTGGGGTCGGGCTCCAAATTCCTCAATAGGACACCCATAGCGCTAGAGTTAACAAATAGAATCAACAAATGGGACTTACTCAAACTAAAAAGTTTTTTCTCAGCAAAAGAAACAATAAGAGAGATAAACAAGGAGCCTACATCCTGGGAACAAATCTTTACTCCACACACTTCAGATAGAGCCCTAATAACCAGAATATACAAAGAACTCAAAAAATTAGACAATAAGATAACAAATAACCCAATCAATAAATGGGCCAAGGACCTGAATAGACACTTCTCAGAGGAGGACATACAATCAATCAACAAGTACATGAAAAAATGCTCACCATCGCTAGCAGTCAGAGAAATGCAAATCAAAACTACCCTAAGATACCATCTCACTCCAGTAAGACTGGCAGCCATTAGGAAGTCAAACAACAATAAGTGCTGGAGAGGATGTGGGGAAAAGGGCACTCTTGTTCATTGCTGGTGGGACTGCAAATTGGTGCAGCCAATTTGGAAAGCAGTATGGAGATTTCTCGGAAAGCTGGGAATGGAACCACCATTTGACCCAGCTATTCCCCTTCTCGGTCTATTCCCTAAAGCCCTAACAAGAGCATGCTACAGGGACACTGCTACATCGATGTTCATAGCAGCTCAATTCACGATAGCAAGACTGTGGAACCAGCCTAGATGCCCTTCAATAGATGAATGGATAAAAAAAATGTGGCATTTATATACTATGGAGTATTATTCTGCATTAAAAAATGACAAAATCATAGAATTTGGAGGAAAATGGATGGCATTAGAGCAGATTATGCTAAGTGAAGCTAGTCAATCTTTAAAAAACAAATACCAAATGACTCCTTTGATATAAGGGGAGTAAACAAGGACAGGGTAGGGACGAAGAGCTTGAGAAGAAGATTTACATTAAACAGGGATGAGAGGTGGGAGGGAAAGGGAGTGAGAAGGGAAATTGCATGGAAATGGAAGGCGATCCTCAGGGTTATAAAAAATGTCATATAAGAGGAAAGGAGGGGCAAGACAAGATAATACAAATGGAAGAAATGATTTACAGTAGAAGGGGTAGAGAAAGAAAAGGGGAGGGGAGGGGAGGGGAGGGGAGGGGAGGGGAGGGGGGATAGTAGAGAATAGGACAGACAGCAGAATACATCAGACACTAGAAAGGCAATATGTCAAGCAATGGAAGGGAAACTGATATGATACAGCAATTTGTATATGGGGTAAAAGGGGGTGTTCATAATCCACGTGAATCAAACTGTGTAATATGATGTATTATGAACTATGTAATGTTATGAACGACCAATAAAAAAAAACCCGCAAAAAAAAATGAATATTCACAAATTCAAAAATCCCAAAGGTATATAGATATTTTTGATAACCAAGAATGTACTACACCAACTCAATCTGTTACAAAAAATCATAATTCTTTCTTGGGGACAAAAATTTCACTGAAAACAGAAATGGCAACAGTCCCTGAGATAGACATATTTGCAGAGTAACAACCAAAATAATGCAAGGAATAGAAAAATCTTTGACCCTGTAACTATATAGTATTGAACTTCTCTTTTTTGCACACCAGATTCCAACAAAAGGACCATATCTCACAGAACCAAGACTACCTTCATGTCTCACTTTTGTAAATAAGATTGATACTCTTGATAAAAGAGTTATGCAGGTCCATGTAACAGGCATCAGGGACTTAAACATTGAGTCTTTTCTCATTGTTCTAGGCACTAATTCTAAACATGAATAAAAGAAGACACAGCTCTGTTTCTTAAAAATGTGGTACAATAGGAGAATTAAAAAAAACAACTTAACATCAAACATGTATATATGGGAAGATATAATGCCTCATATGATCCCATATCAAGGAGATTTCATTCAGACCAGGGTGGTCAAAGAATACCTCTAAGAGGATAGTTTCTCAGGACTATCAACATTTTGGGACCTGATGATTTTTGCATCAAGGACGAGTATTTTGTGCATTGTACAGAAAAACTACTGGCTTCCACAAGCTCAGAAACTCAGTAGGCCTTCGCAAATATCCCCCAAGTGTAAAGTCACTGCTAATTGAGAACTCCATCTTAGATGAAGTGACATGTAAGGTGTGCTTGAACAAAGTAGGACATAGAAGGTGATAACTATGGAAGTTTCTGTGGAATGAATGCAAGCAAAGAGCATTTGGGGTGGAACTCTGAGGAGGAACCAAAACATGTAAGGATGCACACTGAAAGAAGAATATATGAAAGAGACTGAGAGATGGCCAGAGAAGGAGGAGGATATCCAGGACAGGGAAGAGGTTTTCTGTAGCAAAGGTCAGTAGTCAACACGTAAAATGCTATGACCACAAAAATATCTGAAAATTTCTATTGTGTTTTCCTACAAAAGAAGTTGAGCACAAAAGCCATACAGCTGTGAGTTGAGGAGTGATGAGGAGACGCAGTGATAACACTGAGGGGATACAGGCGTTTAATTAGGACTTGGTTTCAGATTCTGTTCAATAGTCATGGATTAGATGGCACAAGGGGCTGTTGAGAAATGACCTTTGGTTTCCCTACTAACTTGAGAGGTCAAGGTTCTAATCTGTGCTTACACTTGGTAAAATTCAGTGATCAAGGTACACTATTGTCTTGTGCTGAGTTTTGGTCAGTACACCACCAGGTCATCTTTATCTTCTAGTTTTTTTAATAAATAGCTGCCAAGTTCTCAAGTTTGGTTCCATCAATTCTATGTTTAGCCAACTGAGATTTTGGAACCAAATTCAATATCCCCAGTTTGATATTACTATTACCTCAATATCATACCTATTATAGTGGCCATTTATTGATTTTTAGGTACCTATGTTATATTAAAATCCTTTTGGATTAATATTCAATAACCTATTATTTTTATTTTTTGCATTACAATTCTTATTACACATATACAGCATATTTTTCATATATCTGGTTGTATATAAAGTATGTTGACACCAATTTGTGTCTTCATACATGTACTTTGGATAATGATGTCTATCACATTCCACCATCCTTGCTAACCCCTGTCCCATCCCTTTCCCTTCCCCCCCTCTGCCCTATCTAGAATTCATCTATTCCTCCCATGCTCCCCCTGTCTACCCCACTATGAGTCAGCCTCCTTATATAAGAGAAAACATTCGGCATTTGGTTTTTGGGATTGGCTAACTTCACTTAGCATTATCTTCTCCAATGCCATCCATTTACCTGCAAATGCCATGATTTTGTTCTTTTTTGTTGCTGAGTAAAATTTTATTGTGTATATAAGCCACATTTATTTTTATCCATTCATCCACTGAAGGGCATCTAGGTTGGCTCCACAGTTTAGTTATTGTGAATTGTGCTGCTATAAACATCAATGAAGCTGTGTCCCTGTAGTATGCTATTTTTAAGTTTTTGGGGGTATAGACCAAGGAGAGGGATAGCTAGGTCAAATGGCGGTTCCATTCCCAGATTTCCAAGGAATCTCCATACTTTTTTCCATATTGGCTTCACCAATTTGCAATCCCACCAACAATGTATGAGTGTACCTTTTCCCTCACATCCTCACCAACACTTATTGTTGTTTGTCTTCATAATAGCTGTCATTCCGACAGGAGTGAGATGATATCTTAGAGAAGTTTTGATTTGCATTTCTGTAATTGCTAGAAATGATAAACATTTCTTTTTCATATATTTGTTGATTGATTGTATATCTTCTGGTACAGAAGAGAGGACACAGAGACTAACCCTGAAAATTACAATTATCTTATATTAGACAATGGTGCCAAAAACATGCATTAGAGAAAAGATATCCTCTTCAACAAATGGTGCTAGGAAAATTGGAAATCTATTTGCAATAAAATGAAATTAAACCCCTATCTCTAATCATGCACAAAACTCAATTCAAAGTGGATCAAGGACCTAGGAATTAAACCAGAGACTCTGTTCTAATAGAAGAAAAAGTAGGCCCTAATCTTCATCATGTGGGATTAGGCCCAAACTTCTTTAATAAGAGTCCTATAGTGCAAGAATTAAAACCAAGAATCAATAAATAGGATGAATTCAAACTAAAAAGTTTCTTTACAGCAAAAGAAATAATCTGCAAAGTGAACAGAGGGCCTATATCCTGGGAGCAAATCTTTACCCCTCACAGATCAGATAGAGCACTAATCTCTACGGTATGGGCTAAGGATATTTTATGTTTTTAATTTTTAAGTCAATTGTGAATTTATTAGGAATACTTATATGTCTCCAAAAATATCGTTGATAAAAATATGGAAAAGAAATGGTGAAAAACCTCGTGCCACTAAATGGTGCAGATATGTTATTTCCTTCATGTTGCATGGGAAACAAATAGTTCTGGGACATTTATGTGCCACAGGAATAGTGCCAATGTGAGAAGTGAGTAATTAATTCATTTGTCAATATTTGTTCTTTATTCTTCAGGTACTGCACTTGGAAGTGGGGATACTTTAAAACAAACCCTATTGTGTGGTGAAGATTAATAATATAAATAGATAAACGTTAAAAGATACATAAAGACAAGGTTTTTCATGTTTTTTTCTCATATGAGTAAGATAAAAATAGCCAACCTAAATGTACAATAGCTATCAGTAGAGTTTGGTAAGTGATGGGGGAAGGGTAGGTAAAGGAGACTGGATTTAATTAGTTTACACTGTATGTGTGTCTTTAAATATGTCACCGAACCACAACAATATATACAATTTATAAATGTTAATCAAAAATAAAATAATGTTAAAGATAAGATATAAAAACACTGTAAACAGTATATTCACTTACACTTGGGATTAATTAATTGAATCCTAACCAAAATCCTATGAACTAAGTGATTTCCTCTGGCTTATAGCTAAGTAAATTGAGACTCGCAGAAGCGAATTTTTCAGAACAGGTAGCATCACTAGTCAGCGATAGCATGGATCAGTAGGGACTTCTATCATGCTCATTCAAAAATCAGCTTTGATATATTGGTTAAATTACATGTGAATTAAGATTTATTATGCACCTTTTCTCCATATTTTCCACAAGTGCATTAATGATGGCATCTAAATGCCTTACTAAAATCATCGAGCCATTAATGACAATCTTCTAGTTTAGCAAACTTAACGAAAAGAAGAATGAGTTAGTTTGGCAAAAGTTGTTAATATTGAACATATGATAGACTTCTGTTCACTGAATAATGCTTCTTCTTCTCCTTCTTCTTTTCTTTCTAATGTAATTTTTATAATCTTATTTAGGTCTTTCACTACTAGAAACAACAGTCTTAATGACAGCAATGGTTCATGCCTATCCTACCTCCACAGTTGATCAAATTGTATAAGCAGTTAATATGAAGATTTTTCAGAGGAAATAAATTTTCATAAAAGTTGAAGAGTCATTCTTTACTTAACAAAATGCATTCAGCATCTTCTAACTATCCTAAATGAAATGATTGTTAATTTAGCTCATTTATATATACCATAATTTAGGCAGAAATCAACATTTTTATGTTCACTATATTTTTCTACTATTGAGTACTAAAAATTCAGAAAGATAATGACATATAAAATATTTCAGTGAGCATGTCAAGTTTAACAGACAGCCAGTGCAAGGAATGTTGGGCTAGAGAGGAAGGATAAAATCTTCATGGGAGTGATGGACAGATTTATCAATTGAAGACCCATGAAAGGGAATTTTAGGCATGATGACCCACCATAAGAAACATATTTGTTGCCAAACTCTCCCCCACCCTAATGAAATTGGTCTACAATCCTCTTACTTATATGTCATAAGTGGGGCTTGCAGGTTTGGTGCCCTGACCATATGCATTGACAAGAAGGACAAGAAGGAAGCAGACACTCAGATGTCCAACTTGAGATCTCAGTCTGGTGAGATTTTAATCTTCTGAAACAGTCTATATCAGATCAGGTAAAAGAGTGAATACTAATGTTACATTTTTTACACCTTGGATTTTTCGAAGCATTTTCTATATCAGATCAGGTAAAAGAGTGAATACTAGTGTTACATTTTTTACACCTTGGATTTTTTGAAGCATTTTCCATAATCCTTATTCTGTCTCTTTATTCAGATAAATGAAAATCATATTCAAAGAATGGAAAGGTCTAACTGAAGTCACAAAACAAACAGGCAAGAGGCCTGGGTTCAAACAAAGACCACATCGTTGATATTTCAGTGACATCCTGGCTAAAGAAGAGTCAGAATAAAAGACTAGACAGAACTAAATAGCAAAATAGAAAAAAATGCATGATTTGGAGTACTTAGGAAATAAGGTGAAAAGTCTAAATCTAGTTTTTTTTTCACAGGAGGAATTAAATTGTCTACTGTTATTTGGACAGGTGCAAGGCTATGGGATATTTTAACACCAGTTTTAGACATGGCTTTATTGTGGGGCTTCTCTGACCTCAACTGGAGGTCCTCCTTTTTGTTTTTGATATTCTACTTGGGCAACAACACTACTTTGGAAATTTGTATTCCAATATAATAGAAAATCTTGAAGAGATCACCGAATTTCCAGAGTCATATTACCTACCCAAATCAAATCAGAAAGACCTAGAAATTTAAAAAATCTTGAAGATGCAAATTAGAAGCCTGACAACAAATAGAAAAGCCAAGGATCAGATGTATTCTTAGCCAAGTTCTACCAGACTTTCAAAGTAGAATTTACACCAATCCTTCTCAAATTATTCCATGAAATAGGAAAGGAGGAAACCTTTCCAAATTCATTCTATGAGGCCAGTATCACCTTCACACCAAAGCCAGAAAAAGACACATCAAGGAAAGAAAACTTCAGACCAATATTCCTGATGAACATAGATGCAAAAAATCTCAATAAAATTTGGCAAATCACATACAAAACATATTAAAAAGGTAGTTTACCATAATCAAATGGGGTTCATCCTAGGGTTGCAAGGTTGGTTCAAAATATGAAAATCAATAAACATGATTCATCACATCAATAAACTTAAAGACAAGAATCACAAGATTATCTTAATACATGCAGTAAAAGAATTTCACAAATTACACTGTCCATTCATGTTTAAAACACTAGAAAAAAATATGGTTAGTAGGAACATATTTCAACATTTTAACAGCTATATATGCTATACATAATGCCAACATCATTCTAAATGGAAAAAAAAATGACAGCATCCCCTCTAAAAACTGGAACAAGACAAGGACACCCTCTTTCACCATTTCTACTCAACATAGTCCTTGAAAATCTAGCCAGAGCAATTAGGCAAAAGAAAAAAAAAAGATACATAAAAGAACTCAAACAATCCTTATTTGTTGATGACTCTATTTAGAAGACCCAAAAAACTCCACCAGAAAACTTCTAGAACTCATAAACAAATTCAGCAAAGTAGCAGGATATAAAATTGATACTTATAAAGCAACTGCATTTCTTTACACCAATGATAAATGACCTGAAAGGGAAATCAGGAAAACTATCCAATTCACAGTATCCTTGAAAAAAAAATGTGGCTCAAGCGGTAGCGCGCTCGCCTAGTGTGCGTGTGGCCCGGGTTCGATCCTCAGCACCGCATACAAAGGAAGATGTTGTGTCCGCCGAGAACTAAGAAAAAATAAATAAATATTAAAATTCTCTCTCTCTCTCTCTGTCCCCCTCTCTCTCTCACTCTCTCTTTAAAAAAAAAAAGTTTTCAGCATCCATCTAACAAAGGAGGTGAAAGAACACTAAAGAAAGAAATTGAAGAAGACTTTAGAAGATGAAATCATCTCCCATGTTCTTAGATAGGCAGAATATTGTCAAAATTCCATACTACAAAAAGTGCTATACATAGTTAATGCAATTTCCATGAAAGTTCCAATTATGCTTTTTATAAAAATAGAAAAAGCACTCCGAAAATTCATTTGGAAAAATAAGAGGCCCAGAATTGCCAAAACAATCCTCAGCCGGAAAAGTGAAGCAGGAAGCATCACAATGCCACATCTTAAATTATACTACAGAGTTATAGTTACCAAAATGGCATGATATCGGCACCAAAACAGACATGAAGACTAATGGTATAGAATAGAAAACACAGAGACAAACCCATATAAATACAGTTATCACATACTAGGCAAAGGCATCATAAACATACAATTGAGAAAAGATGATCTCTTCAACAAATGATGCTGGGAGAACTGGAAATCCATATGTAGCAAAGTGAAATCAGACCACTATCTCTCACCCTGCACAAAATTCAACTCAAAGTAGACCAAGAACGTAGACATTAGGCCAGAGACCCTGCACCTACCAGAAGAAAAAGTAGGCCTAACTCTCCATCATGTCAGCTTAGGAACCAAATTCCTCAATAAGACCTAAAGTGCAAGAAGTAAAATCAAGAATGAGTAAATGGGATGGTATCAAACTAAAAACCTTATTTACAGCAAAGTAAATAATCAAGAATATGAAGAGAGGGCATACAAAATGGGAGAAAATCTTTGCCACCTGCACCTCAGATAGAGCATTAATCTCCAGGACGTATAATGAACTCAAAAAACTTATGTACACACACAAAAAAAACCAACTAACCCAATCAATAAATGGTCTAAGTAACTGAACAGGTACTTCACAGAGGAGAAATATGATCAGTCAACAAATACATGAAAAATATTCAATATCTCTAACAATTAGAGAAATGCAAATTAAAACTACATTGAGATTTCATATTATTGCAGTCATAATGGAAATTTTAACAAGAATACAAGTAACAATAAATGTCAGCGAGGTTGTAGGGGAAAAGGTACACTTATACATTGCTGGTGGGACTACAAATTGGTGCAAACACTCTGGAAAGCAGTATGGAGATTCTTTAGAAAACTTGGAGTGGAACCATAATTTGACCCAGTTATCTCACTTCTCAGTATTACTCAAAGGACTTAAAATCAGCATACTATAGTGACACAGCCACACCAATGTTTATAGCAGCTCAACTCACAATAGCTAAGCTATAGACCCCATGTAGGTGGCCTTCAACAGATGAATAGATAAAGAAAATGTGTCAAGAGCACCTAGCATGGTATATCATTCTGGGGAAATTAGGTAAAGCAGGCAGCCAGCATTTTCTGTAAGCCGAGTTTATCAAGAAAGCCCAAACCTCCCTAACAATACTACAATGAAGGCTCAATCCTGCTTCACCCTAGAAATAAGGAAGTAATCAGGGTCCATAACAAAAAAAAAAGAAAATGTGTCGTATATACGTAATGGAGTATTACTCAGCCATAAAGAAGAATGAACTTAAAGCATTTGCTGGCAAGTGGGTGGAACTGGAGACTATCATGCTAAGTGAAATAAGCCAGTTCCATAAACACCAAAGTCCAATATTCTCTCTGATATGGAAATGCTAATAAGAGGGACTGGAAAAGTGAGGAATTAAGGAATAAAATTGACCAAATTATACTACTTACATATATAATATATCATAGTGAATTCCATATTTACATATGTCTATAAAGTGCCAATTAAAAAACAATAAATAAATATAAGAAAGACCAATAGGGTAGAGAAAGGGGGCAGGAGGAAGAAAGAAGGGAGAGAAAGAAGTAGTACTGGGCAATAAAATGGAGCAAATTATATCCCATGTGTGTATGATTATGTCAAAATGAATCCCAGTATTATGTATAACTATGATTCAAAATAGTGCCTCACAAATAATAAGTGCTGCATAATTTTTGCTGGTATTTTTCTTTCCTTTCATCAGAGAAGGTTTTTCCCATCCTCTTGTCTTTCATAATTGTACATAGTATTTTATAACATTTGCATTAATTATATGTAAAGTTAGTTACATACATTAAATGTATGTAAAGTGATAGTGTTTTAAGTGTTTTTAATGTTTTTTCTCAGTCATTTTAATGTGTACAAATGAAGAGAAAGACTATTGCAATTACTTGATTGCAATTATTTCAGGTGATATTTGTTATTTTTTCAAGTGTGGATTGCTTTGGGGCCACACATTATATTTTCTGTTATTGTTTCAGGTAAAGAGAAGGCACTGAATAAATATCTGTATTCTAGTAACACAGATTGCATTGAATGAATTTCTGCCACACATTAGGCACTATCTACACACACACACACACACACACACACACACATTTTTATTCATCTACAAACAGTGGAACAGGGCAGGTCCTATCAACATCTCAACATCATCTTACTAATGGGGAAACAGAGGCTCAAGCATGTCCAGACAGATTTCTAAGAACATAAGATAGTATGGGAGAGCTGGTTTTCTCATTTTGCTGTATTATGCTATGTTATAATTATTAAAGTGTATACAGATGATTTTGACTGTTGACTTTTTGATTCCCATGGTTTATAAAACAAAGTTCATTGATAATAAATATTTTGATAAGTGACTGCATGCTCTTTTTAAATTTGTTGGCTACAAAAACCGGTATAAAAATAAGTAATATTAAACAGTAAATATTGTTTTAGAGAGAAATATAAAAGATAAAACATTTCATCAAAGAAATGAATATTTAGATGGATCAATAATGCACATAAATGAGAATATATGAATATTATAGGAGGAGTCAGTCCAGAGAAGAAAGAGATATAATGAGATATAACATGGTGACTTCAATGGAGAAATGGAATTTGTCTATTGGTGAAGGGTTGGCAGAATTGGGGTCAAAGATTAGGGAAAGTGGGAGGAAACCCAGGCTGCAGAGACATGAGAGGCAAGTGAGAAGATGTTTTCTGAGGATACAGAATGCATCAGTTTGCCTTTAGAGGAATAGGGTGGATAGAGAGAACTGAGGATTGCAGAGCACATTTTAGCAAGTCAGTTGATCATAATTGCCACATTGGGGCCCAAAGGCCTCCAGGGCCTCTCACCTGATAAACAATTCTCTCTCCACTGTTATTAAAGAAGCCTTAGCAATGCCCCGAGGGAAGAATTGGTCTGCTCAGCCTTAGGGTCAGGAGATGGTTCCATCTGGTGTGAGCTGGTTAGATTGAGTGAGTGGAGGTGCAGTGGAGACTTTGTCCCCTCCTTCCGGATTAGGGGTCTCAGCAATCTCCTCTGCTAAAGGAAAGAACTATATGTCATTCCTGGACAAGAGCTGAAATCCAGGTTTTCCTCTCCACAGATGAAGACAGGACCAAAGAGGTAAGTATCTTTCTAAGGCATTGCTAGATGCCACCTATAAGAGGATCTCACATCACCTTTGATGCCAGTAGAAATTAAGGAGGTAAATGCAGCCTTTTACTTTCTGGAGCACTGAGTGAGTAATGACTGGGTAAGCTATTCTTCCTCCAGAGTAAACAAGACATTTTCCACTAGGTAATTCAATTAACTTTGGGGTCCATTATGTTGGATATCTGGTTTGAATGTAGACATGTAAAATTCAGGCATGAAGACATTTTATCATTGAGTCTTCCTCTATCACCCATCCACCAACACAATAATACACACATGTCACAAAATATTCTCACCTACCTGTCAATTGCATAACATTAAGGAATTCACTAAACATTTTTAGAACATTTAGTTTTCTTATTTTAAGTGTGGCGATTGGCCTCATATCATTTTTAAATCCCTGCCAAAACTCAACTGCTATGATGCCACACTAGTATACAAAGTAAAGTATAAGTATCATAGCCAGGAGACAAAGAATAGAAAGATGGCCAGAGCTGTTGAAGATCAATCAAGGAAGACATCTTTCAGGGCTAGAGAAGAGGGACAACATTAGGAGAAAAAGCTTTATGTGAGAACTCAGAGTTAAAACAATTTGTTAATCTAGCCTTTGCATGTAAATAAAGCTGGCAAGATTTAAACTGTGGTTTTCTGGTCTCATACTACAAAATATTGATGTGATAGAAGATCCTCGAAGATCACACTAAAACACTGTGGGACAAGATGGGATATTGTATGATTTCTTGTAGGAGAGGAAGCTTGAGCTGAAGAATGATTGAGTCTATAGAGGGAGACTGTGATGGAGAAAAGATAGATGGATGCATTGGTGCCCAGTGAAGATAAGTAGTGAGTTCAGTCTTATAAAAAAATACCAAGAGAATTCAGGCACACAAACAGTAATTAAAGGAGGAAGCAAAATTTGATTCATATTGAAGAATGAATGTTCTACCAATAAAGAAGATAAGGAGAGTTTATAGAACTTCCTTTGCTGAGACAAAAGATGAAATTTCTTTGCTTGGATGTGGCTTTGCATAGACAGACAATGTCATTAAATTACTGGATTGGTATGAAGAATGCAATATTGCATGCTATTGAAAAAATTAACATAATGTCTGATCTTATGAACTTTACCCTTTCAAAGATCATGCAGAGATATATGGATGCATGCCCAGAAACACAGGCAAAAAATGAACACAATGAAGTTCAAAGAAAGTAAATAATCTCTCTAATGCAGAATATCAATAATATCAAATATGCAAGTGTCAAAAAGTATTGAGTGAGTTAAGGGGAGTAAGAGTAGGGATTAAGTTTAAAACAATATTTTAAGAATAGAAAATATAGAAAAAGTATAGAATATCATCTAACTTAATCTTGCAATTAATACTAGAACATTTTTACAACATCCTGAAAGTTTCACGTTTATCATCTGAATGAAAAGGTGGCTTTCTAGTGCTAGAATAACACTTTTTTAGGCAATTTATTTTTTATGCCATGTTATATTTTTTTCTTTATATTGAGCCATAATCCTTCCTCCTGTGTGGTTCACCAGTTTGGGCCTTTGCATCAAACAGAGGATGCTAATCATTTTTTGATGGATAGATCTTTAAACATGGTTACATCTGTCAAGATTGTTTTAAAGTATTTACTTCTATGATCTAAAAAGCGTAATTAACTTTGGGGTTAATAAATGATAGCAGAATGCAGTACATAGACCTAGGGATGGCACAGGGAGAACAAGGTGAGTTGTCCCAAACAAAGGGAGTCACTAGCCTCAGTCTCTGGGGAAGTTTAACAGGACACTTCAGGCAAGTATGGATATTGTGATTCTGAAGATAAGCCTATTCCTTGCAGGACCCTGGGGATTAGGAAGCAGAACACAAATCAAAAAAAGACAATAATAAAAAAATAAAATAAAGGCAGGCCTATATCAAAGACTCAGGTAGAAGAGAGTCAAAGATGATGGACCAGGGACATATAGAAACCTTATTGGATGTAGCATCAGGCTTTTCTTATAGATCAGATTCCAGAAAAAAATTACAAGATCCCATTTTATTGTATTTATTTATTTAGGGGTGCTGGGAATTTTACCCAGGGCCCACTACATGCTGAGCAAGTGCTCTACCACTGAGCTACATCTCTAGCCCCACAAAAGGATCTAATCTCAAGGAACAAAGACTTTCTTTACATCACACTTTTGTAAGTAAGATTAAAATTCTGTAAGACTTCAGTTCTTTCTAAGGATCTTATAGAGAGCTTGTGTAGATTGTTGCTGCAGGTATCAGGGACAAAAATGTGGAGTCTTTTCATGCCAGTCATTGTTCCAGGCACTAAAACTCTAAACATAAACACAGCTCTGTTCTTGTAAGTTCCAGTGTGGTGGAACAGGAGAATAAAAAGAAATTAGAACTTCAGCTGGGGTTGTGGCTCAGAGGGAGAATGCTCACCTAGCATGCATGAGGCACTGGGTTTCATCCTCAGCATCACATAAAAATGACATAAAGATATTGTGTCCACTATAGCAAAAAAAGAAAAAAAAGAAAGAAGAAAGACATCAGAACTTAAAGTGCAACATGCTAATGTGTTTATGGGAAGGTACTATGCTCCATATGATCATGTATCAAGGAGATTTAACTCTCAGAATACCTCTAAGAGAAAAGTTTCTTAGCACAATCGACATTTTGGGACCAGATGATTTTTTGTGTGCATCAAGGGATGAATATCTTATACACTGCAAAAGGTGCAGAAAAAATACTGGCCTCCACACATTCAAATGTATCTGTAGACCTTGGAAAATGTCCTCAGAGGTGTAAAATCACTCCTGGTTGAGAAACACATTTAGATGAAAAGGCTTGAATAAAGTGGAACATAGAGGGCAATAACCAGTTTTGTGGCTTGGTGAACTCTGTAGATGGGGGGCCTTTTCTTAAGGATAGTTCATAAGAAGAAACAGTCTTGGAAGAGGAAGATGTGCTAATTTTGTGGTGCCCAGGGATATCCAAGTGGAGATGACCAGTAAGAAGATGGTGTTTTATGGGTAGACCTTGTTATCATTTTTAAAAATTTTATTGATTTATAAAAAATAAATGATAGGAGAATGCAGTACAATTCATATTACACATATAGAGCACAAATGTTCACATCCCTGGTTGTATATAAAGTATGTTCATGCCAATTTGTATCTTCATACATGTACTTTGGATAATGATGTCCATCACATTCCATCATCATTGCTAACCCCCTGCCCCCTCCCTTTCCCTCCCATCCCTCTACACTATCTAGAGTTTGTCTATTCCTTCCATGCTCCCCATCCCTACCCCACTATGAATCAGCCTCCTTATATCAGAGAAAACAGTCAGCATTTGTTTTTGGGGGGACTGGCTAAATTCAATTAGCATTATATTCTCCAACTCCATCCATTTACCTGCAAATGTCATGATTTTATTCTCTTTTATTGCTGAGTAATATTCCAATGTGTATATATGCCACTTTTTTTATCCATTCATCTACTGAAGGGCATCTAGGTTCATTCTACAGTTTAGTTATTGTGAATTGTGCTGCTATAAACATTGATGTGGCTGTTTCCCTGTAGTATGTTGTTTTTAAGTCCTTTGGGTATAGACTGAGGAGAGGGATAGCTGGGTCAAATGGTGGTTCCATTTCCAATTTTTCAAGAAATTTTCATATTGCTTTCCATATTGGGTGCACCAATTTGCAGTCCCACCAGCAGTGTATGAGCACAATTTGTTCCCCACATCCTCACCAACACATAATAGCTGCCATTCTGACAGGAGTGAGACGAAATCTTAGAGTAGTTTTCATTTAAATTTCTCTAATAACTAGCGATCACGAACATTTTTTCATATATTTGTTGATTGATTGTATGTCATAGTCTAAGAAGTGTCTGTTCATGTTCTTGGCCCATTTATTGATTGGGTTATTTGTTTCTTTGTGTGTGTGTGTGTGTGTGTGTGTGTGTTTGTGTGTTTAGATTTTTAAGTTTTTTATATACCCTAGAGATTAGAGCTCCGATGTGTGAGGGGTAAAGATTTGTTCCCAAGATGTAGGCTTTCTATTCACCTCACAAATTGTTTCTTTGCTAAGAAGAAACTTTTTAGTTTGAATCCATCCCATTTATTAATTCTTGGTTTTAATTGTTGTGCTACAGGAGTCTTATTAAGGAATTTGGGGCCTGATCCCACATGATAAAGATTAAGACCTACTTTTTCTTCTATTAGATGCAGGGACTCTGGTTTAATTCCTAGGTCCTTGATTCACTTTGAGTTGAGTTTTATGCTTGGTGAGAGAGAGAGGGGTTTAATTTCATTTTGTTGCATATGGATTTCCAGTTTTCCCAACGGCATTTGTTGAAAAGGCTATTTTTTTCCAATGTATGTTTTTGGCACCTTTGTTTAATATAAGATAATTGTAGTCTTGTGGGTTAGTCTCTGTGTCCTCTAGTCTGTACCATTGGTCTAACAGTCTGTTTTGGTGCCAATACCATGTTGTTTTTGTTACTATTGCTCTGTAGTATAGTCTAAGGTCTGGTATAGTGATGACACTGCTTCACTCTTCCTGCTAAGAATTGCTTTAGCTATTCTGGGTCTCCTATTTTTCTGGATGAATTTTATGATTACTTTTTCTATTTCTATGAGGAATGCCATTAGGATTTTGATCAGAATTGCATTAAATCTGTATAATGCTTTTGGTAGTATGGTCATTTTGATAATATTAATTATGTGGATCCAAGAGCAAGGTATATCTTTCCATCTTCTAAGGTCTTCTTTAATTTCTTTCTTTGGGGTTCTGTAGTTTTTATTGTATAAATCTTTCATCTCTTTCATTAAGTTGATTTCCAAGTATTTTTTTAAGGCTTTTGTAAATGGGATAGTTTTCTTCATTTCACTTTCAGAGGATTTGTCACTGATATACAGAAATGCCTTTGATTTATGGGTATTGATTTTATATCCTGATACTTTGATGAATTCATTTACTAGTTCTAGAAGTTTTCTGGTGGACTTTTTGCATCTTCTAGGTATAGAATCATATCATCAGCAAACGGTGCTAATTTGAGTTCTCCTTTTCCTGTCTGTATCACTTTAATTTCTTTTGTCTAATTGTTCTGGCCAGTGTTTCAAGAACTATGTTAAATAGAAGTGGTGAGAGAGGGCATCCCTGTCTTGTTCCAGTATTTAGAGGGAATGCTTTCAATTTTTCTCCATTTAGAATGATGTTGGCCTGGGGCTTAGGATATATAGCCTTTATGATGTTGAGATATGTTCCTGTTATCCCTAGTTTTTCTAGTATTTTGAATGTGAGGTGGTGCTGTATTTTGTCAGATGCTTTTTCTGCATCTGTTGAGAAGATCATATGATTCTTATCTTTGAATCTATGATGTGATGAGTTACATTTATTGATTTCTGTATGTTGAACCAACCTTGCATCCCTGGGATGAATCCCACTTAATCATGGTGCACTATTTCTTTGATATATTATATATATTTGATTTCTCATAATTTTATTAAGAGTTTTTGCATCTATTTTTACTAGGGATATTGGTCTGAAGTTTTCTTTCTTTGATGTGTTTTTGCCTGGTTTTGAAATCAGGGTGATATTATTTCATAGAATGAATTTGGAAGTGCTCCCTCTTTTTCTTTTATTTTTTAAAAATATTTTATTTTTTAGTTGTCAGTGGACACACTTTAAAAATAAATAAAGATTTTTATTTTTCATTTTTATGTGGAGGTGAGGGTAAAACCCAGTGCCTCACATGTGCTGAGCGAGCACTCTAACAATGAGCCACAACCCCACCCCAATGCTCCCTCTTTTTCTATTACCTGAAATAAATTGAAGAGTATTGGTATAAGTTCTTCTTTAAAGGTCTTGTAGAACTCAGCTGTGTATCCATCCGTTCCTGGGCTTTTCTTGGTTGGTAGACTTCTGATGGCATCTTCTATTTCATTACTTGATATTAGTCTGTTTAAATTGTGTATATCATCCAGATTTAATCTGGGCAAATTGTATTACTTAAGAAATTTGTTGATGCCTTCAATATCTTCTATTTTATTGGTGTATAAGTTTTCAAAATAGTTTCTAATTATCCTCTGTATTTCTGTAGTGCCTGTTGTGATATACCTTTTTCATTACATATACTGGTTATTTGAGTTTTCTCTCTCCTTCTCTTTGTAGCTAAGGGTCTGTTAATTTTATTTATTTTTCAAAGAACTAACTTTTGTTTTGTCAATTTTTTCAATTGTTTCTTTTGTTTCAATTTCATTGGTTTCAGCTCTGATTTTAATTTTTTCCTGCCTTCTACTTCTTTTGGTGGTTATTTGTTCTTTTTCTAGGGCTTTGAGATGTAATGTGAAATCATTTATTTGTTGACTTTTTCTTCTTTTAAGGAATGAACTCCATGCAATGAACTTTCCTCTTTGTACTGCCTCCATAGTGTCTCAGAGATTTCAATATATTGTGTCTATGTTCTGTTTTACCTCTAAGAACTTTTTAAATCTCCTCCTGATGTCTTCTACAACCCATTGTTCATTCAGTAGCATATTGTGTAGTATTCAAGTGTTGGAGTAACTTTTATTTTTTAATTTTTTCATTGATTTGTAATTTCATTCCATTATGATCTGATAAAATGCATGGTAGTATCTCTACTTTTTTGTATTTGCAAAGAGTTGCTGTATGGCATATTATGTGGTCTATTTTAGAGAAGTATTCATGTGCTGCTGAGAAGAAAGTGTATTTTCTTGATGCAGAATGAAATATTCTATATATGTCAGTTAAGTCAAAGTTATTAATTGTATTATTGAGAAATATGGTTTCTGTATTCAATTTTTGTTTGGAAGAGCTATCCAGGGGTGGGAGATGTGTGTTAAAGTCACCCAAGATTATTGTATTGTGATCAATTTGACTCTTGAACTTGAGAAGAATTTGTTTGATGAACATAGCTGCACCATTGTTTGGGGCATATATATTTATGACTGTTATGTCTTGTTGGGGTATGGTTTCCTTGAGCAGTATGTAATGCCCATCTTTATTGCTTTTGATTAACTTTGGCTTGAAGTCTACTTTTTTTGATATGAGGTTGGAAACCCCTGCTTGCTTCTACAGTCCATGAGAGAGGTATTATTTTTCCCAACATTTCACTTTCAGTCTGTGGATGGCTTTTCTTCTCAGATGAGTATCCTGGAGGCAGCATATTGTTAGATCTTTTTAAAAAATCCAATCTGCAGGCCTATGCCTTTTGATTGGTGAGTTTAAGCCATTAATGTTTAGGGTTATTATTGAGATATGGTTTGTATTCCCAGTCATATTTGTTTATTTTTGTTATTTAACTTGACTTGATTTTCTTTTTGATTAGTTTTTCCTTTAGGGTACTACCTCCCTCTGCTGATTTTCATTGTTGTTTTTTGTTTCCTCTTCATGTAATATTTTTTCCAAGGATGTTTTGTAGTGCTGATTTTCTAGCTGTAAATTCTTTTTAACTTTTGTTTATCATGGAAGGTTTTTATTTCATTATCAAACCTAAAGTTTAATTTTTCTGGATACAAGATCCTTGCTTGGCATCCATTTTCTTTCAGAGCTTGATATATGTTGTTCCAGGATCTTCTAGTTTTCAGAGTCTGTGTTGAAAAATATGCCATTGTTTTCCCCCTATATATAATCTGATTATTTTCTCTTGTGGCTTTTAAAATTTTCTCCTTATTCTGTCTGTTAGGCATTTTTATTATAATGTGCCTTGCTGTGGATCTGTTGTGATTTTGTTCATTCAGCATCCTGTAGGTTTCTTGAATTTGGATTTTCAATTTATTCTTCACATTTGGAAAGCTTTCTGATATTATTACATTGAATAGATAGTTCATTCCTTTGGTTTGGAACTCTATGCCTTCCTCTATCCCAATAAATCTTAAATTTGGTCTTTTAATGCTATCCCATATTTCTTGTATGTTCTGCTCATGGTTTCTTACCATTATCACTGTCTGGTCTATGTTATTTTCAAGATTATAAATTTTGTCTTCATTGTCTGAAGTTCTATCTTCCAAGTGGTCTACTCGGTTGGTGATCCTTTCATTTGAGCTTTTAATTTAGTTTATTGTTTCTTTCATTTCAAGTATTTCTGGGTGTTTTTTGTTTTGTTTTCTTTCTTTCTTTCTTTCTTTCTTTCTTTCTTTCTTTCTTTCTTTCTTTCTTTCTTTTTAGAACCTCTATCTCCCTGTTGAGGTTACCTTTTGCTTCCTGTATTTATTTACGTAGCTCCTTGTCAAAATGATCTTTCACTATCTGTATTTCCTCTCTTATATCTTCCTTGAGTTCACAGACATTTTAATCATGTACATCCTGTACTCCTTATCTGTCATTTCTTCCTCTGGGGTTGCCATGTATTCTAATAATGTGTTAGCTTGATTTGTTTGGGGTGTTTCTTCCTTGTCTTTTCATGTTGTTCGTGGTGTGTCTTCCTTTCCAGCTCTGTGGATCTGATGTGTTATTGTTTTTACCCTATAGGTTTGTAGTGCTCTCATAGGGTTTCAAAACCTCTCCATTGTGGGGAAGAATAATGTTAACAAATCATACCAACAATATACCACCTATGAACAATTCATTGTTATTAAGACATTTACAGTTTGGTTTCAATGTACAGAAATGTTGAATTCTATTATTATCTATAATGTAATCAGTAGTTTTGTAAAAGGGTTTATAGTTTCTGATGGTGGACAATGAATTGGGGGTGGGACATAGGATGATATGCTGAGGAGGTAGGATGTGAGGATATAGAGTTAATATATCTTAGGAAGTGTGAAAAAATCTAATAAAGAGAGTTAGGAAGAGAATAGACAGGAAGTAATTTAGGGTAGACAAGTACATGGGAAGACAGTAGAATATATAAAACAAACATACATATGTATTCAGAAAAATAAAGGATGTTAAAATAGTAAAAATTGGAGGGGGAAAGGAAAATGAAATAAGAAACAAGGGGGGGGGAGGCATATACAACACCTCCATATTATTTTTTATTGTATTGTATTGTATTTTTATTTATTTATTACATACATGACAATAGTGGAGTGCATTACATTCATAATTATCCATTCACAGCCCATTTTTTGTAACTCTGTATATAAAGTATTTTCACACCAAATTATGCCATTATACATGAGCTCTCCTATTTTCTGCATACAGTTCTTAATACACCTTTATACCACCATTATATATACCACTATTATATCTCTGCTTGTATATAAGGTATGTTGACACCAAATTCACATCTTCATACATGTATTTTGTATAATGATGACCCTCTCCTTCCATCATCCTATCTATTCCCCTTCTCCCTCTTCTTCCCTCCCACCCGTATTCCCTATCTAGTGGTAATTTTCCTCCCAACACCTCTATATTATATTATTCAGATGTCCTAGTCCTCAAAATCGTTTTTCATACAAAGTTCTTGGTTTTACGTATTTTGGGGATGTGAGGGAGAAAAAATAGAGAGGGAGAAGAAAAAGAGAAAAAAATACTTGAAAAAAGAGACTAGGATTGGTGCTAATTTTAGAAATCTGTATCTTTCCTGCTTCTCTTCTCACCCAATAGGTGGGGTTGGCTGTTGTAAACTGGTGTCTCTGCCCTCAGGATGGTGGAGGTAACCAGGGTGGAAAGGCTGGTCCTGGTGGAGGACGTCTGGAAGCAGGGAGTGACACCCACCAGTTCCTGTAGGGAGATTGCACCTCAAGGATCTCTTTTTGGGACCACTCGTATGACTTGAGTGCTCAGTACTAGCTCGCTTTTTTGCCTGGAAATTTCTCATTTCCTGGTCTCTATGTTAGGCTCCAAACATTAACCCTATCTCCCTCTCCCTTAGCAGTTCCCAATTGAAGGACCACTCACTCTAGGGCTCCCAGGGGCAGTGCCCTGGTTGGGCTGGGCACCTGTCCAACTGAGACCCATTTTTTGTTGAACATCTATTATTTTGGGTTACTGCTGCTGGGAAGAGGGGGAAGTTGGAAACCTGGTACCTGGTCAGCTGGAGTTCCAATCTTGGAGCTGCACCCACCAAATATGGCAAGGAAGTTGAGCCAAGCTGGAGGCAGTCTGCTTCAAGTGCCAAGTTGTTGGGTGGGGTGGGGAGCACCAGGCGATGGTGTTGTGCTGAGGGTAGTTAGCAGCTGAGTGACCTGTGTGGGAGCAGAGTGAAGTTTGAGTTCTGCAGCTGTGCTGATAGGTGATTCTGCTATTCTAGGCACCCACAAGCCCTGCTTTGGCTAGAACTTTTGGGGGTTGAGTGTCAGAAGTCAGGAGTCTTTCTCAAACAGGAGTCCTGCTCAAGTGCTGAGGCCCAAAGCCCTGCACAGGGGCACAGTGCTGGTGATTTCTGTGCAAGAGCAGCTGTATAGAGGTCATCTAACACTCTCAGAGATTCAATATTCCCATTAGGTGAGATCTGTATCACAGAGTGACACAGAATGCTGCCTCCCTCTGGCCTGCCATCTTCTTCCTCTCAGGCCATGTTATCATTAACAGTATAAGGAGGGCAGCAGATCAAGAGATGTGATTTAACCAATAGTTCATTACTCACAGTTATCAAGAGGAAGGGGCATGGTGTGCTGCATGAGGCCACATGAAGCACCAGGTTTCATTAGGAAGCAGGAGGAGTGAACGAGAATGTGGACAAGAGCTATGGTTGTGGTTTCAACAGTAAGAATTAAAACAGGTGACACAATGTATACATCTTATAATTTGCTAGTTTGAATAATTTCAGCATGCCCTAGAGTATAAAGGCTATCCTTGTTTTCTGGTATTTAGCTATGGGGTTATTAAGACAGGGAGTTAATGTTCAAGATTGAGAATCCAATAAAGCATATAATTGGAATATGGGTTCTGGATTGGTCAGTTTGGCATGAAAGTTCTGCTTTCAGCAAAGTTCTTTAATATCTCTCAAGACTGTGACATTGAAAGAGGCAGTTTCAACTTAGATCATTCGAAACCCAAATATCAAAGCAACAGAAATACCTGAAATAAAATGTCATGCTTAATACAGATGGATTACAGAAGTGTGAAGTTCATAAGTGAGACTGTGAGTAGAAAAGTACATGTGGGTGTTGATAAGACAGTGATTCTCTGATTCAGTTCTTTGGAGTGGGTGCATATTCCAGGGAGGTTCTGTGGAATATGAGAGAATAGCTTTTTTTTTCCTTTTTTAAAAAAATTGTTCTAATTACTTATACATGACAGTAGAATGCATTTTGACACATTGTACACAAATGGAGCACAACTCCTCCTTCCTTGGACTGCACATGGTGCAGAGTCACACAAGTAGTATAATCAAACGTGTCCATAGGGTAATAATGTCTGTCTCATTCCACCATTCTTCCCATCCCCACACCCACTCCATTCCTCTAACTTACCTCTGCACAATCATTCTTCTCTATCCCCCCCACCACCCATGGATCAGTATCCACTTATAAGAGGATACTGATATTGATTTGGGGGGTTTGGTTTATTTTACTTAGCATGATATTCTCCAGCTTCATTCATTTACTTGCCAATGCCATAATTTCATTTTTCTTTAAGGCTGAGTAATATTCCATTGTGCATATGCTTTGGGGGTAGAATTCTGAGAAGGAACCAAAACATGTAAGGATGCACATTGAAAGAAGAATACACAAAATAGACTGAAAGATAGACAAAGATAGAGGAGGATAACTAGGAAAGGGAAGGTTTTCTGTGGTAATGGACAGTAGTATACATGTAAAATGCTCTGACCAAGAAAATATCCACCATGTTTATCTACAATAGTGTTGAATATAACAGCAATATAGCAGTGAGTTGAGAGTGAGTGGAAGAAGAAGTAGTGGTAACACTGAGGAGAGAGAATTCTTGATAAACTATCTGTGGAGAGTAGAAAAGAAATTGAAGTAACTAAAAGGAGACCTAAGAAGAAAATATATACATATTTTTAAATTGGAGAGACTTTATCATAGGTCTTTTCAGTTGAGAAAAACCCAGTAGAGAGAGGAATGTTGAAGATACATTAGGAAGACTGTGAATTACATTTATTGGATGCTGGGATTATGTTTTCCCTGCAGAATTTTCTAACATGATTTTACTAATGGAAACTAGAGAATTGCACTCTTCCAGAATCTGAAGGGTGGGACTGTGACAACAAGTTTAAGTATATTAGCAAAAGACTGACATGACGGATCAAGAAATAAAAGAAACAAAGTGGAAATAAGGATCTGATAGAAATAAAGGCTCAAAAGATTATAGATGGGAAATTTACACCGTGGCATCATTAAATAAGAACTTTCTTTAAGATTTCATATGATAAAGTCATGGATTAGGTAGCACAAGGGGCTATGAAGAAATGATCTTTTGGTTGCTCTGCTAACTCAAGAGGCCAGGGTTCCAGTCTGTGCTTGCACTTGGTAGAATTCAACCATCAGAGGACACTGTTGACCTGAGGTTTTGATCAATACACTCCCAAGTTATCATTGTTTTCTAGTTTTGTAATACATAGCCACCATGTTTGTCTCCTCCATTCTATATTTTTCCAACTGAGTTGAAGGTAAACTCAATATTCCTTGTTTAATATTACCTTAATATCTTATCTACTATGCTGGCTATTTATTGGTTTTCAGTCTCCTGTCATCATATTGAAATCCTTTTGGATTATTATTCAATCATTTATCATTTTATTTATGTTTTTAGATTTTAGTTCATTTGTATATTAAGTACATCTATATTTCACTAAATATGTCATTGATTAAAAATATAAAATGAGAATGGTTAAAGCCCTTGTGCCAGTAAATGATAAAGAGTGAAGATGTGTTATTTCCTTCATTTTTCACAGGAAACAAATAGTTCTGGGAAATTTATGTGCTGCAGGCATGGTGTCAAAGTGGGAAATGAATCATTAATTCATGTAACCATATTTGTTGAGAGCCTTTTGTTCTCCAGGCACTATACCGGGAAATGGGGATACTTTAATGGTGAACAAAAGCAAACCCTATTGTATAGTGAAGATCAGTATTGTAGAAAGATAAGTGTTAACAGGCATATATAGACAAGAGTTTTGTGTTCTTTCTCATATTAGGAAGATAAAAAATAGTCAACCTAAATATACAATAGCTATCAGTAGGATTTGGTAAATGAAGGGGGGATAGGTAAAGGAGATAGGAGTTGGTTAGTGTACAATGTATATATGTATTAAAATATCTCACTGAAATACACCAAAATGTACAATTTGTACATGCTGATCAAAATAAAATAAAATACTATTAAATATAAAATATTAAATGTTGCATCCCATGTGTTTATTTTAATGTACAAATAACATTATATAATTTAAAAATGATCAAAATCCTGTGAAGTAAGTTATGTCTTGTGTTTTACACTTAAGTAAACTGAGACTTAGAGAAATGAATTTTTCAGAACAGAGAGCACCACTCATTGGTGATAGAGTTGATCAGTAGGGACTTCATATGTGCACCAATATGCTTCTCATTCAAAAACCATCTTTGATACATTGGTTAGACAACATGAAAATTAACACTTTGTTTTTATCATTCATATTTTCTCCATTTTCCACAAAATCATCATAGATAGCATCTAAATTTCTTATTAAAATCATTGATCCAGCATTGATCCATTAGTGATGATCTTCCAGTTCAGAAAACTTAACAAAAGACATAAATTAATTAATTTGGCAAAAGTTGCTAATATGGAGCTTATTTTGTTAGTTTTCTTGTTTTTGTTTTTGCTTTCTGTCATACTTCTTATAATCTTATTTGGATTTTTAACTACAAAAATATCAGTCTTAAACAAAGCAACCTTTTGTTTCTATCCTACTTCTATGGCTTATTAGAGTGTATTAGCAGTTTATCTGCAGGTTTTTCAGAAGGTGAATTTTCATAAGATTTGAAGGGAAAGTCAAACATTTCATTTGCCAAAATGTATGCAACATTGTATAAGTTACATACATTAATTTCCCAAATGAAATTAACATGTATTTATCTCCTTTATATGTACCCTAAAAGAAGACAATATTTATTATTATATTTACTATTTTTTCTACCACTGAGGACTCAGAGAGAGGCAAGGACTTATAGTTTTTATAAAAAGAATGAGATAAGAATGTCAAGTGTGGTAGAAAACTGCACAGTGAGGATAGGGCTGGAATGGATGGGAAAACTCCTTCTGTGGAGTAGTGAATGATTTATCAGTTGAAGATGTGTGGGGGAAGGTATCCCAGGTAGAATCATTCATAATAATGAGATATTTGTTACTCATTGCTATCACCAAAGAAATGGTTCTACACTATTCTCAGTCCATTTCTGGCCATGCATGGGGCTTCCAGGTTTGGTGTACTGACCATATTTATTGAGGAAAAGGAAGCAGACAAACACTCAAAATCGATATCTCAGTAGTGTTTTAACATCCTAAAACAGGTTATCTAATAAATCAAGGAAAGAAGACAGTTAGAACTGCAGGAAACTAATGCTGTGTTTTCCAGCTTAGATTTTTAAAAGTAGTTACCACGATCTTGGTTTTGTAAGGGAAACAATATATATCATCTCTACTTTTCAGACAAGGAAGCATTGCATCCAAAGGATTGGCTGAGCTGGCTGAGGTCACAAAGAAAATGAACAACAGGACTAGAGTTCAAACTTAGGCCATATTATTCCTAATTCAGTGATCTCCTATCTCAAGAAGAGTCATAATAGAAGACTGGATACACAGAACTAAATAGAAAAATTTAAAAAAAAACATGCACAATTTTGGAGAATTTAAGAAACATAGTGAAATAAATGTTTTAATGGTATTCCTCATAGGATGACCTGAATTATTTTCTCCTATTTGGCAGGTGAAAGGCTATGGGAAGTTTCAACACCAGTTCTGGAGAGAGCTTCATTTTGGTGGGCTTCTCAGATTGGCCTCAACTGGAGATCCTCCTTTTTGTCTTTATTTTGATTTTCTACTCCCTAACTCTCTTGGGAAACACCACCATCATCATTCTCTCCCGAATAGACCTTCGACTGCACACGCCCATGTATTTCTTCCTCTCCCACCTCTCCTTCCTGGACCTTTGCTTTACCACCAGCACTGTGCCTCAGCTCCTAATCAACCTTCAGGGACTGGACCGGACCATCAGCTATGGAGGGTGTGTGGCCCAACTCTTTATCTACCTTGCCCTGGGCTCCACTGAGTGTGTGCTCCTGGTGGTGATGGCCATTGATCGCTATGCAGCTGTGTGTCGTCCACTCCACTACACAACCATCATGCACCCCCTTCTCTGCCAGGCATTAGCTATCACATCCTGGGTAGGAGGATTCATGAACTCTCTGATTCAGACAGGCCTCATGATGGCTATACCTCTCTGTGGCCATCGACTGAACCACTTCTTCTGTGAGATGCCTGTATTCCTGAAGTTGGCTTGTGAGGACACAGGAGGCACAGAGGCCAAGATGTTTGTGGCCCGAGTCATAATCTTGGTTGTGCCTGCGGCACTGATTCTAGTCTCCTATGTGTACATTGCTAAGGCAGTGCTGAAGGTCAAATCAATGGCTGGGCGCAGAAAGGCTTTTGGAACATGTGGGTCCCACCTGCTGGTTGTTTTCCTCTTCTATGGCTCAGCCATTTACACGTACCTCCAACCTATCCATAGTTATTCTGAGAAGGAGGGAAAATTTGTTGCCCTTTTTTACACTATAGTCACTCCCATTCTCAATCCTCTAATTTATACCCTAAGAAACAAGGATGTGAAGGGAGCTCTGTGGAAAGTACTAAGAAGAAGCAGAGACTCAGGTTAAGATGGGAAAAGAGAATGAGTAAAATTTTAAGTAATAACTCTCAGACCATGGATCTTCTCTTGTTCCTTGGAAGACTGATGATCATGCACAGTCCTCTGTAATCTCTGTGGATTTAGTGCCTTCTTGGCTTGAATGTTAGACATAGGGACCTTTGGGGATTCTTTCTAGTTCATTTCCTGTGACTACTGTGCAGCTAGGAGTAAGCATTGACTTCTATCACAACTTTCCAAAGGAATGAGGCTGGGAAGTGGGGATATTGTGGTCACATATGGTGAATGGGCCTGAATTCTCATCATATCTGAGCATTATAGAAGACTTAATGCAGAATGAAAACACCTTTTCCAAAGTTAATGATTCCCAATGTGGTGTCATGTAGATGACACTGTGCCCAAAGGCATAGGAGATGTGTTCACCCTGCTTTTCTAATTAGCTATGACTTTGTCATATATCCTTATTTTTCAGGGCTGATTTCTATGTTCTTATACAATGGTTACCCTTCCAAGATATTTGGAGCAAACAAGGAGATCACAAACAGATGTACTTAGTAGATCATATAGAGTCTCAGATATGATGACATTTACCTACTTGAAAAAATGGCAGAATAATTAGGTGGATCCTGAATAAAAGAAGACATCAACACCTCATCAGCTGCATTGAGTTTTAGTTATGCTATGGTGTCATAAATTAAATACTGTCCATGTAAGACAGAAAAGAATATTTAAGAAGTTAGCATAAAATAATGAACCATGAGGAAGTGACATAAAAAGAAGAATAAAAGGGAATGACATAAATATAAAAGTGAACAGAAAGGGGGGAGTTCTCTGGTAGGGAATAGTAGAAGTTTCTAGAAATTTTGGACAAAAAGTATAGACAGTAATAACTTGAAATTCTATCACTATCAATCATCCTATGAACTTTTGTGTAACTGGCCCTAAGTATGAAGGCATATTGAAGTTAGACTGTTGTATCCTAAGTCTGATTTATCCAAAGTTTTCATATTTTTTATTTATCAGCTGAAGTCACTGAATAACAATTTGTATAGAGCAAATTTTTTATATCTTATATTCTGTATCAGGGTCTAAACAACTCAACTCAGGAATTAATATAATGAATAGATGGAATTATTTGCACTAGCAGTATATAATTTAATAAAATTATTTTGTGGTTAATGTGTTATTCTTTTACTTGGCATGCTGAGATCATGGTCATCTAGTTATATTAAAAACAGTACATTCCTTAGTTGAGCAATTTTAAGAGGCCACTGAAGCAACTGGGCACAGATTCCATTTATTTTAGTCAGTTTATTTTTTTGTTGCTGTGACCAAAAGATCTGATGAGCAAATAGGGGAGGAAAAGTTTATTTGGGGCTCACAGTTTCAGAGGATTCAGTCCTTAGATGGTTTGCTTCAAAATTCTGGGCCCAAGGTGAAGCAAAGCATCATGGTGGAAGAGTATAGAAGAGGAAAGCAGCTTAGAAAATGGCAATTGGGAAGCAGAGACAAGATATAAACCCCAAAGGCACACCCCCAGTGAGTGACCTTCCCCAGCCAAACCCTAACAGCCTACAGTTATCAGCCAGTTAGTTCACATCAAGTAGATTAATCCACTGATTAGGTTATAGATATCATAATCTAATAATTTTACCTCTAAACATTCTTGCATTTTCTCACATATGAGCTTTTGGAGGATACCTCATATCTAAACTGCAATATTCTGTCTCTGGCCCTCAGTGACCTATATCACAAAACAAAATACATTTAGTCCATTTTTAAGAATACTCAGTAGTCTTAACAGTTCTGGTATTACCCAAATGTCCAAGCCAAAAGGCTCCTGAGATACAAGACAAACTCCCAGGAAAAGCCCCCATAAAAATCAAAAGCAAATTACAAATATCCACTATATAATGGTACAGAATAAACACTTCTATTCCACAAGAGAGGAATAGGAGCATAGAAATAAGTGATTAAACCAAAGAAAGACCAAAATCCAGCTAGGCAAACAATACTATAGCTCACGTCCAGCATCTGGGGTACATTGCATCATGGTGTTCTCACCCAAACTTGTGTAAATCCACTCATATGACCTTACTGGTTGCAGCCCACATGGCCTCTCTTGGCTTGTTTCTGTTCAATTCCTAAAGCTTTCCTTAGCAGATATCCCATGTAATTAGCATCTCTTAATCTCGGGGGTCACCATAGCAGCGTCAGCCTCCTTTTCACATCATCATGTGTCACCCTCTCAGGTGCAGCCTTCAGGAATTTTGGTCCTGCTACACTGTCTCTGTCCTCCCAGTTCTTCCCATGGCATCTTGGTGGAGGCTTTCATGACCCCTTAACTCCAGCTTCTGGCATTCCTGCAGAACCAGCACCACTTATTGTCTACAAGGTCTGCTGCCATCTTGAGAAGTAATTAAGCCTTCTGGGACCCCCGTTTCAGCAGCCTCTGAGTGCCCGAGTGGCTAAGCATGGTGAAACAACTTCCTAGGCCCCTCTGTGCAAGCAGGGACCCCACAGGTCTCTTCTCAAAGGAATTTTACTTTTAAACACTAGAGCCTGAGATAGGCTTGGTCTTGCCTATTAATGAGATACCCTCTAGCCATCTTTCCTATTGTCTCTAGGTAAATTATTTAGCATCTTTTTAGAGGCAGTAATGGCTTCAACAACCACAACTTTCTTAGCTTCAGTTTTGCTTGCACTTTTCTGGCCAAACTTCAAGTTTTTTTCAAATCTTTCTGCTCTGTTTTATGCTCCTGCTTATCACAGTAAACTTGGCTAAAAACTGCTAGAATATCATGCCATTGGCTAAATTCTGTTCTGTCTTAGAATTTCGTGTGTCTGATTAATTAGTTTATCACTTTCAAATTCAGTCTTACAAAAAGTTTCAGGACATAAGCAAAATGTAGACAACTTCTTTGTCAAAACAGAATCACACACAAAGCTTCACTTAAAACATTCTAAAACTTTTCCAGCTTATGCTGTGCCCATCCCCTGACTCAGGCAATGGTAAGTCCCTACTGAGGTGGATGGCACAAGGTGTCCATCCTCTGGAAGAGTGCAGTATGTTTCTGGGAATGGGCTGGTTTGTTTTGTATTCCTTTAATAAGTATAGTTACGACTTCTCATATGACCATTAAATATGAAGGAAAAAACATGAGTTTCCCAGTATATAGACAGCTGACTCTATAACTCTGGGCCCAGGTGAAGCAGAACATCATGGGAAGAATGTGGCAGAGGAAGGGAACTCAGGACATGGTAATCAGGTAGAAAGGGGGTGGGAGGGGAGAGAGAGAGAGAGAGAGAGAGAGAGAGAGAGAGAGAGAGAGAGAGGCACTCTACTCACCAAGAACAAAATATAAATCCCAAAGGCATGCTTCCAGTGACCCACCTCTCCCAGCCACACCCTACCTGCCCAAAGTTGCCATCCACTTAATCCACATCAGTGGATCAATCCATTGATGAGGTTATAGCTGCCTAAATCTAATAATTTCACCTCCCAATGTTCTTCATTGTCTCACACATGAACTTTTGGGAAACACCTCATATCTAAACCATAACACAGTCGTTTTGTGCAAGTAGAATTTTTGTGGCAAGAAGATGCCTGTACCTCTTGGGTTTCTTGAACTTTCCCATCCATGGCAGTGGCTAATTGATCATTAGAGTTCATTGGTCCCCATGACTCTGCCAGAGCCAGTGAAAAATTTCCAGAGATGATTTCCTACTCTCAGCAGAATATTAACATCTTGGCACCTGCCTTCTTTGTCTTTCAGAGTTTAGTTGGTTGCCATTTGAAACCTATTGCTATTTGTTTTTCAGCTGATAAACTACCTAAATGAGGTTTTCAACAAGAATTAATGGAACATGTAAGACTTTAAATTAAGGATTAGCTATGAAAAAGAGGGAAACTTTGGGGGAAAGGGGTTGTGTAGGATTGACTCCTAGGACAAAAAATTCAGAGATAATTTTATAGAGGAGAAATAACAAGAACATAGAAATATTTCATTGAATTCCATGAAAACTATTATTATAGACTGAAATACATACCTAGACACTATAACTTATTTTTGTTAGAAGAATTTTATTGTTTTTACTAACACCACTTGTAATTAAAATCTGTAGTATAAGTTCAAGGACAAGACAATGGTGTTCATTCTTGTCACACTTGTTCAACATAATACTCAAGTTCTAGCCAGAGCCATGAAGCAGGAGAAAGACATAAAAGACATTCAAACAGGAAAAATCACATAAAATTCTCTCTATTTGTAACTGATATGATCTTATATACAGAAAATGCTATAGACACTACCAAAAAACTGTTAAAACTAGTGTATGAAAGCAGCACAGTTGCAGAACACAAAATCGACATCTTAGATGACACAAATAAATTGAAAAAACAAGACTTCTATCGTGGATCAGAATTGATAATGTCAAAATGCTTATAATACCCAAAGTGATCTACAGATTTAATGTGATCCCCATCAAGATACCAATGGCATTTTTCACAGAAATATACACAATATCCTAAAATTCATATGGAACTAGAAAGAAAATCAATTAGCCCGAAGCAATCTTGAGCAAGAACAAAGTTGGATACATCACACTTATTGATTTCAAATTACATTATGAGGCTGTAGAAACCAAAAAAGTATGGTGTTCGCACAAAAAAAGATCTTTGAAGAATTTTGTAATTTGTACAGAAAACTCAAAAATAAAACCATGCATTTATAGTCAACTGGTTTTTAATAAAGGAGTCTGGTCTTCACAGTGGGGAAGGGATAAATTATAATAATTACTGTTAGGACAACTGAAAAAAAATATTGGATTTTTATACCATACTCAAAAATAAACTCAGAATGAATTAAAGACTCCATTAAAAACTCTTGTAAACAACAGAAAATCACTTTGATATTTATCTTCATCCATGACTTTTTATATTTGACAACAAAAGTTCACTTTGTTGATTGCTTTCTTTGCTATGTAGACAGTTTTAGCTTGATATAATCTCACTTCATTATTTTTTTACCTATTTGCTGAACTTTTTTGTCAAATCCAATGGGATCCTGGAGAGTGGGCAAAGAGTGTACAGAGCTATGTAAGGAGGATGTCAGAGCTCTCATCACATATGACTTGGGAACTCAGATTCATGAGAAACTTGAATAAAGTATCTTTAGCATTGACAACACAAAACTAACAAAACCACACAAAACCACTATTTTGATCTCAGTTATCAATGTTGCATTGGTAGAAGCTGCCCAATACTTAATGAACTTGACGATGATAACTAGCAAGTGCATTCGACAAGCTTTTATTGAGTAACTACTGCATATCAGGGCTCACTCTGGGAGTCTGGGACCTAGACTCAGGCCAATCCCTTTTAGTGAGATTCACCATTCAGCTTTCTAGGAGTGCAGTTTGCAGTAAGTCTTTATATTACTCAGGATGAACCATTTTATGGCACTTTCTTGACACATTTTCATGTCCCAAGAGATAAATTGTTCCTATTTGGCTAAAAAAAAATTGAAGATTTAAATTATTGTTTCTGTGACTTATCACATAAAACTTGGCCATTATAGGAGGCATATGTGGAAGCCATTAGAGACCTATTTTTTTTTTTTTTTGTATCAGGGATTGAACCCAGGGGCACTCCACCACTGAGCCACATCCCCAGCCCTATTTTGTATTTTATTTAGAGACAGGGTCTCACTGAGTTGCTTAGTGCCTCACTTTTGCTGAGGCTGCCTTCGAACTCGCGATCCTCTTACCTCGGCTTCCCAAGACACTGAGGTTACAGGCATGCGCCACTATACCTGGCTCATATTTACTCTTGACTTCATTGTCCTGACTGGTCACCACTTCTTTGACATGGAAGACTTCTGTTCAGCACATGTCATTGTTACTCTTGGGATTCTAAGCTTCTGAAAGAAAAGATGTCAAGATATTTTCCACTGTATGTAGCTGAAAAAGCCCTTGAATTTGACATTAACTGTCAGCACAAAGACCAAAGATATTTGTGAGTATCTGCATCAATTTGAGTTCATGTAAACTTGCGTGAGCTTTCTCTCGTTCAGTGAGAAGGTCCACCGAACAGGGTAGGGGAGAGTGTGGCTGCGGAGTTGCTAATCAAGACCTCTACAGGAGGTCCACGCAGGAAGCAGGTCTGATTTTATTGTGCAGTTACCATGTACATATACTCAGCCAGTATATGTACAGGCAGCCACCAATGCAATTTCTGCTAACTGTCCTTGCAGCAACCAATTGCGGAGTGAGTCATGGAGCCAGTGCAGGAAATGCAACTCATGGCCCCATGCCCAGGACTATGCGGCAAATCACTCACACGCCTAGCATGAGGGAGTGGTTTGCCACTCAGACATCCTTAATGTATGCCATATATGCAGTACTCTATGCACTTGTCCCCACATCTCCCCCTTCTGACTGTGCTGCAAGGACTTCAGTCAGCATTGTTGTTTTTCATTTGGTGGCCTTTACATGGTTACATAAGCGTCTCACAACACAAGAAAATATTACACTATTATAAACAGTAGGGCCAGTGTAATAGCATTATAAGGATTAGTTAATTTGGCTATCAGGATTTTCCAATGCTCAATCAATCTCTAGAAGAAAGAAGAGGTTGTCAAGATGGACACCTTAGTCTCATTGATTTTGACAATTGCCTTGGTAAGGTTATGCATAGTCATAATATAGTTAGCATCCCAAGGGCCCTTGATATACTGAGAAAAATTGGAGAAGTATAAGGTTATATTTTCAGATATAGAGTATTGGGTGACATGAATACTATGAAATTCAGGTTCACAAGTGAACCTTTGCAACATAAACAGAATATCTAGTTGTTCCTCATAGAGGTCTAGTTCTTGCTGAATGACTAAAACAGCAGCTCAGGACAGTTTATTTAAGTCATTTTGGGCAGCAAAGGCTTCTTCCATGGCAGTAGACAAATTGTTCACAGTATGAGCAATGTGGATACTCTGAGTGAGCAAAGCAGTGGCAGTGGCTGTGGTGGCGATGGCGGCTACCAGGGCAATAATTCCAGTGATGATGAGGCTAATTGCACAACTTGTCTAGTGTAGGATCTCATGCAGAAGATTCTTTATCTCCATGTCCCACGGACTTCTCCACTCTCTGGACAGGTTCACTGGAAGCCAGATTGCTAAGGGCACTCTGAAGATAAATATAAGTTCAGCTTTCATAGCAGGGGTTAGACAATTTGTGAGCCAGCAGGATGTATTGACTGCACAAGGGATCTCTGTATGAGTGGTATTTATGCCAGCAGTAACATTGATTATTAGCATGGCAAAGGGTGGCATAACACGAGCTTGTGCATAGTGGGTATGGGTATAATTTGGCACAAAGGCAAATCCATGGTAAGGGTCTGGACTCAATATAGACCCATTCATCCAGCCAGATGCTGCCCATTTGATGTCCTAGAAGCCAGCAATATTGGTGTAATATCCATTATGCCATACTGATTTCCTGCATAATGGTTAGTAATGGCTTGTCCTGTGTAGCAGTTACTGTAGTAGTCCATATGGATTTTAGGCACATCAGTTACATTCCAGGGAGCTGCACCTGCCCAGGTGCATAGATGTTGTTCTTCCCCAGAGAAATTCCTCTTATCAAGAACATACGGTATGGCAGTGACACATTGATTTCATGAGATGCTATCATTATCTGAGGGGGGCTTACCAAAAAAGCAGTATTGGGCATATTGGCAGCAAGAGTTTCTTGCAATAGCCATGGGAGAGTCTATGGCTATAGGTAGCATTAACTATAACTCTAAGGTCAGTGAGAGACAGCCCAACATATGACTTATTATAGTTATCTACAGTAGTTTTATTGTCAAGAGCAAAACGGAGGGGACTGCCTGGATTATAGGTTTTATTATCTACTATGGAGAAACAAATGGGCAGAGTAGGTTTGGAAATGCTGGTATTTCAGGTTATGGTCACCTCCTGGATGGATAACTCACTATCAATAAGTTTGGAATTATTAGAGAAGAGCTTAGGTAAAGCTCCTTTCCAATTAGCAAATGCTAAAGATGGTGACCTAGTGACCAAAAATCAATTTACCTGATGGGAGGCTTCACTGTTAGCAGTGAGCACTGCACACAATAGGACCATTATCATAGGCACAGGGATGGTATTGCAACCAGGCAAAAGCGCTAATTTGGTGGCACAACACCTTTAATATCACCCCAGATTACTTTACATGAGGTCTGTTTGTGTTGTTGAGCCCTTTGTGAGATTTCTCCTCCAGAGTTAGTTCCTTCATCTTCTTTTTTTTTAGAGAGAGGTGTGTGTGTGTGTGTGTGTGTGTGTGTGTGAGAGAGAGAGAGAGAGAGAGAGAGAGAGAGAGAGAGAGAGAGAGAGAATTTTTAAAATATTGATTTATTTTAAAATATTTATTTATTTTAGGACACAACATCTTTGTATGTGGTGCTGAGGATCGAACCCAGGCTGCACACATGCCAGGCGAGTGCGCTACCGCTTGAGCCACATCCCCAGCCCTCCTTCATCTTCTTGATTGGTAGTTCTGGGGATCCAGGGCTTGACTTTCTGGCAGGCACACAGATGGGGTGAGGCTCCTGTTAACATATGCAAACCCTCCACCCATGATGAGGAGAGGCCCCGGACCATCTCATGCATTTGTTATGAGATCCTTCCATGAGACCATAGGTAGATTGGAGTACCCTGTGAGGGGGGCCCAATGCTTATGGGCTGCTATTTCTGTAGAAAATTTTGAAATTGAAAGAAAATTTAAAGTAAATAAGATTCTTTTCAAGGCATCATGAGGGGACTTGGCATAGTTTTCCCCTCTGTTTTGTAGCATGGTCTTTAATTCCTTGTGTGTTCTTTCTATAATGCCTTGAGTCTGAGGGTTGTAGGGGATCCAAGTTAAGTGCAATATATACCAATCATTGCAAGCCGCTTGAAATGTCTTGCTGGTATAGGCTGGCCCACTGTCAGTTTTAATAGACATGGGAACATTCATAATTCCAAAACATTTAAGAAAATGGGAGATGACCTTTTTTGTGGTTCCTCCTGTGGAGGCTGTGGTCATTACACAGCCTAAATAGGTATCAATGATTACATGAATATATTTTAAATTTCCAAAAGTTGCATAGTGAGTAACATACATTTGCCATAAAACATTTGATGTTAATAATTGGGAATTCACTCCAGCAGGTTGTATAGGGCCAGTGAGGAAAGGGGTGCACATTTTTTACAGTCTCTGACTAGCTGTTTGCAAGCCTCCTTAGTCCTGCTTTTATTCAACTGCCATGATTGAGGCCAGCAGAGAGGCTTGAGTGGCTTGTGTCCCTATATCCTGGGTGGCCAAAATCCAGTCATTCAGTATGCCATTGTGTACTGGCACCACTGCTGCTCTATGTTCCTTATTTAGTCTATTCCAGATCAATTCCTTCATGAGACACTTTTCCTTTTACCACCTTGTTTACTCTGTCAATAAACTGTGGCATGTCCTCCGTGGCTTTCTGCCTTAAGCCCTGTATAGATAGTGTACCTCCCCCAGTTCCCAGCCAGTAACTTCCTCCAGGATCCCAGAGCACAGAGCCTCATCTGATCAAAATAATTTGGTGGACCTATAGCCTGTACCACAGGGGAAATGTAGATTCCTTCTCCCTTCAAGAATTCAGCTGGGAGGTTAACATTTGTGGTGTGCCATTCACATTCATCATAGAAAAATGCCTTCCACTTAAAAAATGTTATGGGCTCGAGAGCAGTCCTGGCTAGGTCTTTCCAGTCTTGAGGGCAATTAAGTTCCAGACTGAGTGATTTGAGCATTTGCTCTGCAAATGGCCCCCAGGGCCCATCCTCTTTTACTGCCTTCTTTAGCTCCTTGAGGGTACCCAATGCATGTGGATACCAAGTGACAGGGTGCTGTGGTGTGGGGGCCGTGTTGACTGGGAAGGCTTACACTCCCTTATCCCACTTTTATCTCTTATCTTACATTGATCTTCAAAAGGATCCCTGGCTCCTGGAATGGGTTTCTGGGAGACCACGGCTTGGGCCTGTCTGGTGGCCTGGTCATTTCTAAGCTGTCTCACTTCAGCTTGCCACGCATTTGCCTTTATCTTGTCCCATGTTCTAGTATCAAAAACATTAGCAGCATCAATCCACAGGTTAGGGTTTATATCCCAGAACTTCTGGGCTTCTCTCTTATTCAGTATTTTATTAATATACATTAAAGGAAACAATATTATAAAACTCAATGTTGTGTTGCTATAAGAACACTAAAACTCTTCTAGGAAAACTTAGGAGAAACATTTATTACCTACATCATGGCCAAGAGTGTTTTGAAGAGACAAAGAAAACTTGACATATGTACACAATGGAATATTGTTCAGCCAAAAGAATAAAATACTGTCATTTGAAGTAATGTGGATGAAACTGGAGGATAGCATGTTAAGTAAAATTTGCACAGAAAGGCAAATATTATGTGTTCTCACTGAGTTTGTGGAAGGAAACAAAATTCTATCTTATAGAAGAAGAGAGTCACCAGAGATAAGAAATGGTTGAGAAAACGAGGATTGGAAAGAGATTAGATAACAGAAACCAAAGTACAGTCAGATACGAGGAATTATTTCTGGTATTCTGTAGTACGATAGGATACTGTAAAAAAAAAGTCCAAAAGTACCCAGCACATAGAAATAAAAAAGTTTAAAGAGACAGAAATTCTAATTATCCCGATTTGATTGTTACATATTATATACCTTTATTAAATCATATTGTACTCCATAAGTACATACAGATATTATGTCAAATTTTAAAGAAAACTGCAGCTTGTTTACCTAATATTGTCTCCTTCCACTTTGGACTCTTGAAATCCACAAGCTAAATTCATATTCTGTCTCTACAAGTGTACCATACCATGTAGGAGATTCCTTTGGGGAGGTGTCACTTAGAAATTCACATCACTTTAACTCTGATTCCAAGTTGACCCGTTTCCCTTACCAACCTTGTAAAATTTTTATTTTGTGCATGATTGAAACCATCTAGTGTCCATGCTATAAATGACATTGAGGATATGAACAAAGAAAACTGACTTATTCATCCTCTACCTGAAGATGGAGCTATATCCAGTTATTTGATTAATAATTTTCCCTAGATTTTAATCTGGAAAACTATTGCTTAATTCCAGGATTTATTATCAGAGGTTTTTTGAATACAAAAAGTACATTAAAACAATGCTTTTCCTGAGTTTATGTGACCTGGAGTGTTACAGACATCACTGTGCTCTGCCAATTCCACAATACTCTCTGAGTAAGCCAGATAGTTTTGAATATTTACCTATATAATAACATATTGATCTAATAGTGCTAATCTTTTTGTTTTACTTTTAACAGTTTAAATGTAATTAAGACAAAGGCAAGGGGTTGGGGTTATAGCTCAGTGTTAGAGTGCTTGCCAAGCACATGTGAGGCAATGGGTTCAATCCTCAGCTCCACATAAAAAATAAATAAATAAAAATAAAGTTATTTTGTCCATTTACAACAAATTTTTTAAAAGGTAAAAAGTCTTTTATACATACCAACACATTTACATTTCCTCTTTTGATCTGATAGTTTCTTTGAGCCTGAAGAATTCTCTCCAGCATTTCTCATAGTGTGGGTTTGCTGATAATGACTTTTCTGTGTTTTCATGTACTTGGCAATGTCTATTTCACCTTCATTTTAAAAGTACATTTTAACTATATATATAATTTAAGATTGACCTTTTCCTCCTTTAGCACTCTCATTATCTTCTAATTTCCATAGTTTCTTTTTTAAATTACCTTTTAAAATTTATTTATTCTTTTTAAAAATAATGTTTTATTCATTTATTTAATAGTTTTATTTTATTTATTTTTATGTCATGCTGAGGATCAAACCCAGTGTCTCAAATGTGCTAGGTGAGCATTCTACTACTGAGCCACAAACCCAGCCCTATTTATTTATTCTAATAAAGTATATATGACAGCAGAATTCATTTTGATTCATTGTACATAACTACAGCACAACTTTTTATTTCTCTGGTTGAACACAATGTAGCATTGCACTGTATGTACAGTCATACATGTACCTAGGGTAATGATGTCCATCTCATTTCACCATCTTTCCTATCCCCATGCCTTCCCCTCTCCTCCCTCTCCTTTGCCTGAAGTTCCTCCAATAATGTTAATCTTTTATCTCTTTAAAAATATCTTGAAATATCCTAGTTTATGCAGTGATTAAATTAATATATTTTTCTATCCTCACTCTTTCACTACTAAAATTTATTTTTAATTAATTATGTCAATTTTATTATTGCTACTCTTTATATTCTCAAGTATATTTATTACTCTGTTGGTTTGTCAGTTTAATAACACCCTTTGGTCTTATCTATTAAAAATATGAAAATCAGTGTACTTTATCAAACAAGATTTTTTCTGCTTTGTCTTCCCAAACTGTGTTGAGTATATTTCAACATTTTCAAGGCAAATGACATTTTATGTTCTCTTCTGTCACCCTACTTTTTATATTGGTTTTATTTTGATCTGTTGTAATACTCTGTGTATCCCGTTAATCTTTTGCATGTGAGTTTTTAAATAATCTCTGGGCTTCTGGGGACTATATTCCTATAGATGTTGCTTGTTGAAATTTTGATGGGTGTGAAATTCTGGGAGTACACATTTATTTTAAGGGTCAGTGCTGCCTTCGTACTGTATCAGATGCAAGGCCTCTGCCCTGGTCCCACTCCTCAGAGTACTTCATACTCTGAGTGCCTCCCTCAAATTTGTTATCTCTCTCTAGTGATTGGAATCCTCTGGGAAGAGGTGCTATGTAGGTGGGTGCCTCACTCCAGGCCCCAATTGTTTCCAGGTCCTTGTTTCTCTTTGGGGGAGCTCTTTTTTTACTTTATCCTGCACATGAAGGTCTACTAGATGATTTGACAAGCTCTGTCATCCCTCAGCATCATTGGGAAACATAACATTTATTTCATGAGATTAATATTTATTGTGGTAAAAAAATAGCATAAAATCGATCATTTTAACCATTTTTAGTGTACAATTGGGTGGCATTAAGTACATTCACACTGCTGTATAACCATCACCACTGTCCATCTTCACAAATTTTTCATCATCCCAAACTGAAATTCTGTACTCATTGAAATCCTAAATCACCATCCACCTACCCCATACCCCTGACAAACACTATTCTACTTTCTGACTGTTTGACTATTCTAGGTATCTAATAAGGGGCAGTTATACATTATTTACCCTTTTGTGTCTGGCTTAATTCACTTCATGGTGTGACTTAAATGTTCATGGATGTTTTAGCATATATGTGAATCCATTCATTTTGTAAGGCTAAGTAATATTTCATTGGTTACATATGACACATTTTATTTATCCATTCATTTATTGGTAGACACAGGTTATTTCTGCCTTTTGGCTATTGTGAATGCCACTAGTATGTATAGTTATGTACGAATACCTGTTCCAGTCTCTACTTTCAGTTTTTTGGGGCGTATGGCCAGAAGTGGAATTGTTTAATCATACGGACATTCGATATTTAGTTTTCTGAGAAATGACCACACTGTTTTTCATGGCAATGACACCATTTTTACTAGTGATGCACAAGGGTTCAATCTCTCCAAATTCTCATCAACATTTGTTATTTTCAGATTTATTTCTATTTCTTTCTTTTTTTAAAATATTAGCCACCAAAGTGAGTGTGAAGTACTATCTCTTGCAGCTTTGGGTTGCATTTCCTAACAGTGATGTTAAGCATCTTTTCATGTGCTTACTGGCTATCTGTATCTCTTTGGAGAAATGTCTAATACAGTTATGTAACAAGTTTCAAATCTGATTTTTGGTTGTTGAGTTATAAGGTAAAATTTGGATAATAATCCTTTCTCAGATCTATTACTTTCCTAATCTATGGATTTTTCTGTGCCTTTCATTCTCCTGTTCGTGTTCTTTGATGCACAAAAGTTTTTGATTTTGATAAAGACCAATTTATTATTTATTTTGTTACCTGTGTTTTGGGTATCATAGCTAAGAAATCAAATTCAACAGCATGAAGCTTAGGCCTTTTATCCATTTTTAGTTAATCTTGACAAGCTTGTGAAATAAGGATCCATCTATATTCTTTTTCGTGTGGATATCCAGTTTCCCAGCACCATTTGCTGAGAAGGGTTTTCTTTCTCCATCTAAAGGTCTCGGCACCCTTGTCAAAATCAATTGACCAGGGGCTGGGGATATAGCTCAGTTGGTAGAGTGCTTACCTCACATGCACAAGGCCCTGGGTTCAATCCCCACCACTACACACACACACACACACACACACACAAGAAAATCAACTGGTCATATACTTAAGGGTTAACTTCTGAGCTCATGCTTTCCATTCATCTATATTTCTGTCTTAATGTTAGGACCATAAGGTTTTGAGGGACTTATTTTTCTTTATTTATAGACAGAGGCCCCAGCACACCCTGTGCATCCTTGTTGAGGATTTTGTAGTCCCTGTTCTAGGAACCTCTAGGGGTGAATATTGTAGTGACTTTGGAACTACTCTGATTTCTTTGTTCTCTCAAGTAATTTAATCCATTTGCCTATCTGTATAAAGAACTACAATTTTGTAATGATTTTCTTTCACAGTTTTTATTTTCTAATTTCCTTGAACTTCATTTATTTCCATTTCAATTTATTCATTTTCTCTTCTGTGTCCAGCATTGTATAGTATCTGAGTCTATTCTTCCTGGTGTCCCATCCAATTTTGCCTTCATTTACATGATTATTTAATCATTTTCTTTTCCTCTGTGTTTCCTGATTTTTGTTTAGTATCAGTTCACATTTTATTTTCTTACCTTATCTTCTCTGAACTTTTGGATCTCTTCATACTTGTTAGAGACAATACCTTCATTACAGTTTTTAAAATTGTCACTTTGAGTTCATGGATGCGGCTCAGTGAAAAAGTGCTTGCTTAAGGTGTGAGGCTTAAGGTTCAATCTCCAGTACCACAAAATACAAAACAACACCAAAATTATCCCATTGTATTAATTAATACTTGTCCTGATATTCCTCTGTTCTTTGGCAACATTAATTTTTCTGGTATATTTTATCTGTCTGAACCTTATATTTTCTTTCTTGGGAGTATCCTTTTCTTCTGTTATTCTTGTATACTGTTTCCAATTCTCCATTCTACTTTAGTGAGAGCCACCATTCCCCCCACTTTTTCTTCTCTCTAGCTTCCACATGTGGGAAAATACATATAACTCTTGACTTTTTGAGTTTGGGGGCTTTTGATTTCTTTTTCTAATTCTCCTTGTGGTCTTTGCATGCTTTATGCTATAATAAGGAGACTACTTATTTGAAAACTTCTTTTTAAATTTGTTGAGTTGAGGGGCTGGGGATGTGGCTCAAGCGGTAGCGCGCTCGCCTGGCATGCGTGTGGCCCGGGTTCGATCCTCAGCACCACATACCAACAAAGATGTTGTGTCCGCCGAGAACTAAAAAATAAATATTAAAAATTCTCTCTCTCTCTCTCTCTCTCTCTCTCTCTCTCTCTCTCTCCCCCCCCCTCTTTAAAAATAAATAAATAAATTTGTTGAGTTGAATTGTCAGTGATGGTTTGTATTTAGTCTTAATGTCCTTTGCTAAATTCCTGCCAATTTCTGTAAGATTGTAGGCTAGAGTTGAGGGTATGTTTTATGGCCAGGAAACAAAATACCAGCAGTCCCATGTGTACCTTATTGAACTAAGGTAGCACATGAATTTTTTGTTTTCATTAGAACCCTTTCTAAACATCTGGAAAAGGAAATATTAAATGGTCAAAACTTCTTCATATACAAATATCTTTATAGAAAAAATCATCTTATACTTTAATAGATTAAAATGTTAACCTATTAAACTACATTTAATTCAATCTTATTTCCCTGTGGTCACTAGTCATAAATACATTCCACATCCCTTGTATGTATCTTATGCAAATATAGCATGTATACAATATGTGCAGAAATGTACATACTAATATGCATCATTAATGACTTGGACTATTTATACCGATGTCAATTTTCATTCAAAACAGATGCTAACAATTCACAATATCCAAGCTATTGTGAATGGATAAAGAAAATATGGTATATATACAGATGAATGGATAAAGAAAATATGGTATATATACACAATGGAGTATTAGCCAGCCCTAAAAAAGTACAAGTTTATGGCATTTGCTGGTAAATGGATGGTTCTGGAGACGAGAATGCTAAGTGAAATAAGTTAATCCTCCCAAACCCAAAGGTTAAATGTTTTCTCTGATTTGTGGAAGCTAATACACAATAAGGCAGGGGACAGAATAGAAGTTCAATGAATTAGACAAAGTGGAATTAAGGGAAGGGAGGAGGGATGGGTTAGTTAAAGACAGTGGAATGAATCTTACATAACATTCCTATGCACACATATGAATACACCACAGTGAATCTCATCATCATGTACCTTCACAAGAAATTAAATTAAAAATAAACAACTATGGTGAAAGCAGAAAGCTGAGTAGAGGGAAGAGAGCAAGGGATAGGGGTAGGGGAGGGTAAGGGGAGGTACTGGGTACTGAATTAGAACAAGATGTATTCCATGCTTTTAATGTCAAATTTTAATGTCAAAATGGATTCTGCTGTCATGTATAACAAAAAAAGAACCAATAAAAATGGGAAGGAAAGAAACAGGGGCTGAGAGATGAAGTAGGAAACATCTTGAAAGGGAGGGGATGATAAGGTGTACAAGTCAGACATGGGTCATGGCCTGGGAGCTGTTTGCTAGAAACTGTTTCATGACATTTTACTCAACATTATAAAATCATTATCATATTTACCTCATCAACATGATAATTAAGTATTTCATTAAAAAACTCCAAAATGCTTCTTTGAGTGTCTACTCAATTATTAAGATATCATAAAAGTACTCTGGAAAAAGTGAAAGATAGGAGTGATTCTCAGAGTGTCCCTAGAGGGACCAGTGTCTCAGCAGTTCCCAGCCAGCAGCATCAGCATCTCCTGGGAACTTGTTAAGGGCAAATCCTTGGACCCCAGCTGAAATATGTTCATCAGAGACTCTGCAGGGAGGGGAACAGCAATTTGTGCTTAAAAAAAAATAGCCTGGTGATTTGAATGCACACATGAGAATCACTGATACCTTACATGTTTCTTCCCCACACTCTTTTTTTTTTTTTATGGAGAGTAGGTCTCCATGAGAATTGAATGAGCTATTAAAAGATTGTAAAGTATAAAGTAGCATAGGACTTCAGGTCTTTAACCCACCATAAGAGGAGAAAAATTGAATGGGTAGAGAGTCATGAATTAACCTTAATATCGAAATGAATGTTCTCCCTAAAAGTTACCAGTCGTGGAAATTGCTATTACAAATTTGGAACAGCTTTTATTTTATGAACATAGATTCAGAGGAAATACAACTTTTATTCTTCCATGGTCTTATATTTATCCAGATACAACAAGAGTAAAAATAACCACTGATACAGCTGTGAGGGAGAACTGAAATACAAGAAGATATGATGGACAAGAGAGGGAAGGACTGACTCATTTGTTTGTTTGTTTTGTTTTTTGGTACCAGGCCAACAGAATGAATATTTGTTAGCGTTGCCTTGTGTCACTTTTTCTGCATGAATGGAGTCACAGCCATCCATCAGCAGCCTGGATGTCCTCAAACTTGGGGCCTAGAGAAAAGTCATTCTAAGAGGGATGCCTTTAGTGTAAGTAATTGCATTGCTTTTCAATTCACTGGGGGATTCAATTGACGTTTAGTTGACAACTAGATAGGAGTGCATAGGACACCAAAAAGGTAAGTTAGGGTGGGTGGAAAATAATTTTATGAAGAAGAATAATGCAATAATGCATTTAGGAACAGAAACTCAAAATGAGCATTTTTAAAGAAAAGCGGGAAGGGAGAATTGTGCTCTAGGCCCAAGTGACTCATGCAAGAACATGATAAATTTCTTCTCAACTGGAGTAACTTTATGGCTATCTAAGGGAATCTCAAATTTGTCAGCTGTTTCATCTGAGGCATAAGGATGGGCAAATGAATGAAGAGGGATTTTTTATTTAAATTCACTCATGTACAGCATTTTCATATCAAAGGCAAAACGCAATGTTCAAGTAATTTTCTTTTTCTCACAAAGGATTTTGATTTTATTAAGAGTGAATAGGGGCTGGGGATAGAGCTCAGTTGGTAGAATGCTTGTTTCTCATGCACAAGGTCCTGGGTTCAATTTCCAACACCACAGGGGGGAAAAAGGGTGAATAGTATTCCATTGTGTATATGTTTCATGTTTTTTTTTTTTTAAAAATCCATTCATGTGTTCAACTTTGAGCACTTGACTTGTTTCCATATCTTGGATATTATGAACAATGCTACAATGAACATGAAAGATCTCCCTCTGATATGCTGGCTTCAGTTCTTCTGAAAATATGCTCGTAAGTGGGATTGTAAGATCACAATAAACCTATCTTTAATTTTTTCTTGAACCTCCACACTGTTTTCCAAAATAGCTGTACTACTTTAAATACCCATCAACAATATACAGTTCAGTTTTCAGCATATCCTCACCAATATTTCTTATCTTTCCTTTTTTATTGGTGCATATTGATTATACAGAATGTGGATTTCATTGTGGTGTGTTCATATGTACATAAAAACACAATTTGATCAATTTTATTTCCCAACACCTCCCCAACACTTCCTCTCTCCCCTTCCCTAATTCCCTTCCTTTATCTAATTGTCTTCCTTCTATTTTCATAAAAAAAGCCATCCTTTTTCCCTCTGAATCTTGCTTCCATGTATCAAAAAAATGCAATATGTTTTTTCTAATTTTTTTAACAAAAAATCTCCAGTCCCATCCATTTTCCTGAAAATGGCATAATTTCTTTCTACTTTATTGTGGCTGAATAAAATTTTATATGTATACATACCATATTTTCTTATCTGTTCATCTAATTATGGATGCTTAGGCTGCTTTTATAACTCAGCTATTGTGAATTGTGTTATGATAAATATGAGTATGTATTTATCTCCTAAGATACGCTGACTTTAATTGTTTGGGATAAATACCAGGAGTTGTATACTTGTTCTATTTTTAGCTTTTTCCTCTTTCTAATAATGGCCATTCTACAAACTGCAAGGTGATATCTCATTGTAATTATAATTTTTATATCCTGATGATTAAGTGTGTTGAGCTTTTATTCATATACCTATTGGCCATTTGTAAGTTTTCTTTTGAGAAATGTTTATTTTGGTCTTTTGCTCATTTTTTTAAAAAGAAAGTTATTGTTTTTCTTGTTTTTGAGTAACTTAGTTCCTTGTGTATTTTGAATGTTAACTCTTTATCCATTATGTGATTCACAAATATTTTCCCCTAATCTGTAGGCTGCCTTTCCACTCTGTTAATTGTTTTCTTTGGTGTTCAGAAGCTTTTTAGTTTGATGAAATCCTATTCGCCTATTTTTGCTTTTGTCTGTTTTCTGGGGTCATGTCCCAGGAAATAATGCCCAGATCAACATTATGGGAGCTTTCTTCCTATGTTTTCTTCTATTAGTTTTTCAGTTTTCAGTCTTAGCTTTAACTCATTTTGAGTTTATTCCTGCATAAGGGGTGGAATATGAGTATAATGCTATTATTCCACAAGTGGATAGTCTGTTCTCCTCACACCACCTAACTATATCTTTATGTTGTTGTTGGACATTGGTGAGTAATGTGGCCATAAACTTGTTGGACTTGTTCTTGTGCACATGTGAAGGGCTATCTCAGAGAACACATCTATGATGAAATTGTTGGTTGCAGGGAAGTCTTACACCTTTGACTTCCTAGGATTGTCCCAATTTGTACCTGTTGCCCTGGGGTGCTTATTTGCAGTCATTCTGATCATTGAATGCATGCAAGTTTGACTTGACAAGACTGATTTCTAAGTGGTTGTATAATTTTATAATTCAACATCAGAAAGTATAATTTATATCTATAGTTTAATCCATTATCCATATCCACACCAAGAATATTATAAATCTTTAAAAGCTTCTTCTAATCCAGTGGATCTAAATTGCACATAAGCATGGTTTTGACTAACATTTTTCCTACCATAAATAATGTCAATCATTTTTTCAAATATTTATTTGCCATCATGTTTCCTTTTTTGTGCAATGTCTGTGAAAGTTTGTTTTTCTATTACATTATTTTTATTTTAAAAATTAATGCTTGGGGGCTGGGGTTGTGGCTCAGTGGTAGAGCACTCGCCCAGCACACAAAAGGCCCAGGGTTCAATCCTCAGCACCACATAAAAATAAATGAATAAAGATATTGTGTCCAACTAAAAAATAAATATGTTTTAAAAATAATGCTTTAGATTTTTTCCTCCAAGTTTATGGTTGGTATCTAGTGGTATCTAGAGTGTATACATTAGCTTCCTCCTGCTCCACAAACCACTGAAACAGGAATTCCTTTCATTCAAAATGTTGAATACAGGTAGGTCCATTACACTGTAAAATTTTGGTCCATCTGGTTGGAGTAAAATAATCTCATAGTAAAATTTTAATTTATACTTCCTGACCGTTTGTGAGTCTTGATATTATGATACACGATTAGAAAAATAATTCCTCTTCTGTGAAATACTTGATATCTCCCTCTTTTGTTTTTTTATTCTATAAATTGCATCTTTGATGTATTCCCATTATTATAGATTTATAACTATTTTATCTGTTTTTTAAGTAATATCAGAAAAAGTGGAGTTACAAACCAAAAATAGAATAAAACTGATTTTATATTTACCAACACAGTCATCTTTACCTATTCTTTATTAATTTGCTTTTACTTACTGCCTGGTATTCTTTCATTTCATCCCAAAGTACTTTTTAAGCATTTACTGTGCATCAGGACTGCTAGCAATAAATGCCCTCAGTTTCAATTTACCTACAAATGCTTTAATTTTTTTCTCCTTCTGAATGATTGTTCTGCCTAATATAATTCTTTTTTTTCTTTTTTAAATTTTAATTTATTATATATGACATCAGAATTCATTATGATTCATATAACACATATAAAGCACAATTTTTCACATCTCTGATTGAACACAAAGTAGAGTTACACCATTCATGTCTCCATACATGTACTTAAGGTAATGATGTCCATCTCATTCCATCATCTTTCCTACACCCATACCCTCTCCCCACCCCTCCCTCCTCTTTGCCCTATCTAGAGTTCATCTAATCCTCCCATGCCCCCCACCAACCACATTATGAATCAGTATCCTTAAATCAGAAAAAAATATTTGGCATTTGGTATTTTGGGATTGGTTAACTTCAATTAGCATTATATTCTCCAATTCCATCCATTTACCTGCAAATGCCATGATTTTATTCACTTTTAATGCTGACTAATATTCCATTGTGTATATATACCATATTTTATTTATCTAATCACCTACTGAAGGGCATCTAGGTAGGTTCCACAGTTTAGCTATTGTGAATTGTGCTGCTATAAACATTGATGTGGCTGTGTCCCTGTAGTATGCTGTTTTGAAGTCCTTTGGGTACAGACTGAGGAGTGGGACAGCTGGGTCAAATGGTGGTTCCATTCCAAGTTTTACAAGGAATCTAAAATACTGCTTACCATATTGGCTGCACCAATTTGCAGTCCCACCAGCAGTGTGTAAGTGTACCTTTTCCCCACCTCCTCACCAACACTTATTATTGTTTGTATTCTTAATAACTACCATTCTGACTAGAGTGAAATGAAATCTTAGTTTTGATTCGAACTTTTCTAATTACTAGAGATGTTGAGCATTTTTTCATGTATTTGTTGATTGATTATATATCTTCTTATGAGAAGTGTCTGTTCAGTTCCTTGGCCCATTACTTGATTGAATTATTTGGTTTTTCGGTGTTAAGATTTTTTTGTGTTCTTTATATATCCTAGAGATTAGTGCTCCATCTGATGTGTGAGTGATAAAAAAAATTTGTTCCTAATTTGTAGGCTCTCTATTTACCTCACTGATTGTTTCTTTTGCTGAGAAGAAGTTTTCAGTTTGAATTCATCCCATTTATTGATTCTTGATATTAATCCCTGCACTATAGGAGTCTTATTAAGGAAGTTGGGGCCTAATATGACATGATGGCAATTTGGGGCTACTTATTTTTTTCTAATAGACACAGTGTCTCTGGTTTAATTCTTAGGTTCTTGATCCACTTTGAGTTTTTTTTTTTTTTTGCATGGTGAGAAATATGGGCTTAATTTCATTTTGTTGCATATGGGTTTCCAGTTTTCCCAGCTCAATTTGTTGGAGAGGCTATCTCTTCTCCAATGTATGTTTTTGGTGTCTCTGTCTAATATAACTGTAATTATGTGGGTTAATCTCTGTGTCCTCTATTCTGTACCATTGGTCTACCAATCTATTCTGGTGCCAATATCATGCTGTTTTTGTTACGATTGCTCTGTAGTCTAGTTTAAGTTCTGATATAGTGATGCTACCTGCTTTACTCTTCTTGCTATGGATTGCTTTGGTTATTCTGGGTCGCTTATTTTTCCAGATGAAATTATGATTTTTTTCTGTTTCTATGAGGAATGTCATTGGGATTTTGATTAGAACTGCATTAAATCTGCATATTGCTTTTGAAAGTATAGTCATTTTGACAATATTAATTCTGCCTATCCAAGAACAAGAGAGATCTTTCCATCTTCTAAGGTCTTCTTTATTTTTTTTTTCTTTAGCATTCTGTAGTTTTCATTGTAGATGCCTTTCACCACTTGTGTTAGGTTGATTTCCAAGTATTTTTTTTTGAGGCTATTGTAAATGGGGTACTTTTCCTTGTTTGCCTTTCAGGGGATTTGTCACTGATATACAGAAATGCCTTTGATTTATGGGTGTTGATTTTGTGTCCTGCTACTTTGCTGAACTCATTTACTTGTTTTAGAAGTTTTCTGGTGGAATTTTTGGAATCTGCTAGGTATAGAATCATAATGTAGGTAAACAGTGCTAATTTGAGTTCTTCTTTCCCTATCCATATTCCTTTAATTTCTCTCATCTGTCTAATTGCTCTGGCCAGTATTTTAAGAAGTATGTTAAACAGAAGTGGTAAAAGAGGGCATCCCTGTCCAGTTCCAGTTTTTAAAGGGAATGCTTTCAATTTTTCTCCATTTAGAATGATCTTGGCTTAGGGCTTAGCATAGATAGTTTTTATGATGTTGAGATATGTTCCTATTTTCCCTAGTTTATCTAATGTTTTGAACCTGGAGGGGTGGTATATTTTGTCAAATGCTTTTTCTTCATCTATTGAAATGATCATATGGTTCTTATCTTTAAGTCTATTAATGTGATGAATTACATTTATTGATTTCCATATATTGAACTAACCTTGCATCCCTGGGATGAACCCCACTTGATCATGGTGTACTATCTTTTTGATACGTTTTTGTATTTGCTTTGCCAGAATTTTATTGAGAATTTTTTGCATCTATGTTCATTAGAAATATTGGTCTGAAGTTTACTTTCTTTGATATGTCTTTGCCTGGTTTTGGAATCAGAGTGACATTGGCCTCTTAGAATGAGTTTGGAAGTGCTCCCTCTTTTTCTGTTTCCTGAAATAAATTGAAGAATATTGGTATTAGTTCTTCTTTAAAGGTTTTGTAGAACTTGGCTTTGTATCCATATGGTCCTGGGCTTTTCTTGGTTGGTAGACTTCTGATGACATCTTCTATTTCATTGCTGAAACTGATCTTTTAAAATTGTGTATAACATCCTGATTCAATTTGGGCAAATCATACGACTTTAGAAATTTGTTGATGCCTTCAATATTTCTATTTTATTGAAGTACAAGTTTTCAAAATAATTTCTAATTATGTTCTGTACTTCTGTAGTATCTGTTGTGATATTTCCTTTTATATCATGTATGTTAGTAATTTGAGTTTTCTCTCTTCTTCTCTTCATTAGTATGGCTAAGGGTCTGTCAATTTTATTTATTTTTTTCAAAGAACAAACTTTTTGTTTTGTCAATTGTTTCAATTATGTCTTTTGATTCAATTTCATTGATTTTAGCTCTAATTTTAATTATGTCTTGCCTTCTACTGCTCTTGGTATTGATTTATTCTTCTTAGCAATTTGAGATGTAATGTGAGGTCATTTATCTGTTGACTTTTTCTTTTTTTTTTTTAAGGAATGAACTCCATGCAATGAATTTTCCTCCCCTTTTCCTTATTCTTTTTTCTTTCTCTGTGAAAACTTCACTTGGAGGATTACAGAGTAGATTTGAGAGGCAAAAACAAACAAACAAACAAAAAACCCCAGAATCATCAAATTTGAATTAAGTCAATTGAGATAATCTAGTGTGAGAAAGAATAAAAGAAAAGAATCAGGTAAAGGGAACAGAGCCTCAGTCATTTCAACAAATACATAACTTGAGGTTGTAATTTAAATAAATTGAACTGGCACCATGTTTTTCCAAAAAAAAAAAAAAAAAAAAAAAAAAAAAAAAAAAAAAAAGGGAACAGAGCCTAAGATACTTGTGGTTCCCCACCAAATTTTTCTACTTATGCACAATGAGTGTTAATAAGGACAACAGAGAGAGAGAGAAGGAATGGATGCGTGCAAAACTAATGGCTGAAATTTTAGAAAACTTTGATTTAATAAATTTTGTTGGAACATGGTCATATGCATTTCTTTGTGTCTTTGTTCTAAAGTGTTAGTGTTAAGTATGTACTACAGAGACTGCATAGCCCACAAAGCCAAATATTTACTATATAACTTTTTGCTGATCCCTCCCCTGGAATGTCAGATGATCCTAGGTGGCCTTATAAATTGCTGCCTAGTATGCTCTACTTCCAGATTTAGATGATTTTTCTAAAACTAGTAATTAGTATTTTCTCAGACTGAGTTCAGTGAATTTCAATGACCTTGCATATATGACTAGTCTATGTGACTTGGAAATTAGATCAACATTAAAGTGATGTTGGAATCACGAGAGATGATGTGAGGTATTATAAGTGGAAAATAAGAGTATAACTGTCAAAAAGTGAAAAATACAAAGCTAAATTCTCCTGACTCCAAGAAACATATTCTTACTGTTACACAATGACTAATAAGTTTGTTAAAATAAGAACTTTTATTATGTTAAGAACACAACATAAAATGTAAATTTATAAAATTTTAAGTGCATTATACAGTGTTATTAATTATAAGCACAATGTTATAATACAACTTTTTAAGCAGATTTTTTATGCCTGCTAGTAACTTTTTCCCTAAATGTTTTTTCATGGACACCAAATTTCAAAAGTTAAGAGGTCCTTTTTTACCCTATTAAGATATTCTCTGTTATTCATCTTCCTCAGAATCAAATTCATAAGTGAATGTATCAAATTACTTGTCAATAACTCAATATGTAAAGAACAAGTTATTAATTTTAAACATTCAAAAGAAAAATATTTAAGAATTATTTAAGGCTTGAGGTTAAGGATACATCAGTTACCCTGATCTGATCATTAGACATTGAAGACACATATCATACCACACATATCATACTAAAATATGTATAATTATTATGTTTTGATTAAAACTAAAACAATTTCAGATTCGTTGAGATAGTATCAGATTAAAAACCTTCATAGCAAAGGATATAATCAAGAACGTGAAGAGAGAGCCTGGAGCATTAATCACTAGAATATATAAAGGACTACAAAAACTCAACACAAAAAAACAAATAACCCAATCAACAAATGGGCTAAGCAACTGAACAGACACTTCACAGAAGAAGAAATACAATCAACAAATAAATGAAAAAAATGTTCAACAACTCTAGCAATTAGAGAAATTCAAATCAAAACTACTTCAATCAGAATGGCATTATCAAGAATATAAGCAACAATATGTGTTGGTTAGGATGTGGGGGAAAAGGTACACTCATACATTGCTGGTGGGATCGCATATTGGTGCAACCACTATGGAAAGCAGTGGAGATTCCTGAGAAAACTGGGATTCACATAATGTACCACCACAAGACTGAGATCCTAATTAGAATAAGATATGCTCTACATTTGTATATGTCAAAATATACTCTGCTGTCATATATAACCAAAAAGAACAAATTTTAAAAGTTCATAGAACAGAAAAGCAGCCTAAACTTAACTGACCCAGAGTTTTCAGTATAATTAGTATTTGGAATGGGCTCAAAGTTTCTCAACTGGCAAGCAGAGATCTGAGATGGGGTGCATCCTTGAGAGGCCATGCTGCAGCTTGCTACTGCCAGAGCCTGTCAGATCATAGCAAATATTGCTGTACTGTCCTATCAAGTGCCTGCCTTGTGGCCCAGGGAGTACCTAGCAGAATGTGAAGATTTTTATACAGGGGGCTTCAAATCAGCAGTAGAGAGAGGAGTGCAACTTGCTTTCCCTTTGAGTCCAGCAGATCATGGAAAAGGCTAGGAAATTGAACATTTGGATGTGATTACAGTCAAGGACTGAGCCTGGGAGGGGGAGAGGGAGAAGAGAAAAGGGAAAAGGTCAGTTTCAAAATAAGATGCAGTGGCAGAGCACTTGGGGTTAGGTTTAAAGTGTAAAGTATGCCCATTATGTGTCCCCACTGTCAATTTCTAAGGAAAAATGGGTGATAATCTCTCCAAGCTGCTTCCTGCTGAATTTTGGCAAAGAAGGGGGTCTTAAAATGGAATTTTTTTAACTGTGATCTTTTTTGTTCTTTTTGACATTCACCAGAAGGAATGAAGAGATGACTCCAAACCTGAAAAATGCACGCTCATGTACAGCAATTTATATTTGACTGACTGTTGTACATACACTTTTAATCTAACTTCTTTTGTTATAAATACATTGTCCCCTTTTCCCCAGGATACAAGGAAGGGTCTCTGATATACTGTTTCTTTTTGGACTCAATTTAAGCCTGCTTCTGGGGACACTCTTATTGAAAGGGCAATTGACAACACCTTAACTCATTGCAGATGGTTTTCTTGACATAATTTAGCCACTGTCTTTTTACCACATGATTGATCTTTTCGGTTTTTCCTGTTCTTTTTCTGTTTTGGAGTCTCAAAGATACATGTATGTTCATTGGCTATGCAGTGCTTTGTTCACTTGTTTGGTCACTTCTGCAGTGGAAGATGGTCCACTGGCACTTTGCATTGAGGATATCTTGGGATCTACTCCTTCAAGAGGACTCTATTTCTGAGGTCTTCTCTGTTCTGGTAGGATAAAGCTCCCAGAGAAGGTATCTATCTATACAAGTAAATATCTGAAGTTTCCCATGGCACAGGGCATTTGGGCAAAATCTACTTGTCAATCACCAGAAAAGTTATATTTTTACATATTGTGTCCCTTTTACAGTAAGCTGCTTTTCAGTCTTCAGATTATTTCTTGTATATAAGACACAGCTCCAACTCCTTTGGTGAATATCTCTTGGAGGCAATGGGCCTCACAAGCAGGGCTTCATAAAATTTATCCAGGTATTCCTCTCATAGTACATACTCATCCATGAAGGTGCTTTATCAAGGGCCAGACCAGTCTTTCAGGCAAGAGGATGAGTCCATGGGAAATTTGTCTCTACCTGGCTGTTCTATTCCAGGAGTCAAAACTTCATTCTTTGGTCCATTTTTCATTCTCTTCATTATAAGAGGGTTTCTATTGGTCAAATTCAAGTTGAGGTATTAGGGTACCAATAAATGATCAGCATTTAGGCTGTCTGTTAAGACAGCCAGCTATATATCTAACCTCTCAGTAGTCAGTCAGTAATCATCCTTTTTTGCTGTGTAGCCATTTTTTTTTTTTTTTTTACAAAATAGGCTACTGTTCTGGTAGGATTTCACAGCATTTCTCCCAATGTCTTTAAGAGAATTTTAAGAGCTGTACCTTGTTTCTCATCATATATACTCTGAACTCCTGGGGCAGGGTCTCTGATGAGACTTTGCTTTATGGCAGCTTGGCATTCTGTATAAAAGTCAAGGTTCTATTTCTTTTCCATTTAAGGTCTTATATAGGGGTTTAGCTACTAGTCCAAAATTAGGGACCCAAATTCTGATATCCCCAGAAGCCCATATAAATGTTTCTGGCTCCTGGATTCTCTCAGGTCCACTGGCTAATCTGGAATCCCGATCATAACTTCTGTTTATAAAACTGAGCTTTCTTAGTGTATACTTCATATCCATATGGGACAAGATGTTTTAGTGCAGCAATAGTGTTTCAAAGGCAGCATTCATAATTGTGGATGGTTATGAGCATATCACCTACATATTACAAAATTATTTCTTGACCCAGCTGCAACTCTCAAACGTCTTTTGTTAGACTCAGTAAATCGAATACTAAAGATTTTAAAACCCTGATGTAGATTAGTTCCACCATTCTCAGTAGTTACTTTGGGATCAGGATTCTACCAGTCAAAAGCAAATAGTAATTGGGACTTCCTTTCTGGGAGGGGGATGGAGGATACAAAAGAATGTACCCTTAGATTCTAGCATTGTGAACCAGCCATAAATACCTGGCATCAGAATCAGTAGATTGTATAAATTTTTTACTGTGGGCTGAATATCCTAAACAATATTATTTATAGCTCTCAAGTCTTACACAACTCAGTACTTGTTATGGTGAGGTTCTTAACAGGCTACATAGGATAATTGTAGGGTATCCAGAAAATGTGGCTTAATCCATGTTTTAAAATTTGTCTAGAAGAGGTTGGATCCCCATCAACACCTCTCTCTTAAGGTGTGTGTCATTTCTTCTTGGGGTGAGTTACTTCCTCCTTTAAAAAAGAAGATTTGTTAGGATAACATTGATTTCCAGGGGGAAATTTCATTTCCAAATGATACCAAAACCGGATAAAAATACATTAAAATCCTACCAGCCTATGTATTTGAACTGGTGGGTTGAGATTATTTACATTCAATGTTATTATGGAGAGATGTTTATTAATTCCTTTCATTTTTATTTCTTCTTTTTAGGTGTACAGAAGATTAGAGTATATTTTGACATTTATATATAGATGGAGTATAACTTATACTAATTAGGATCCCATTCTTGTGGTCGCACATGATGTGAGTTTCACTGATGGCATATTCATATTTGAACATAGGAAAGTTACATCCAATTTATTCTACTATCTTCTATTCCTATCTTCCTCCCTTCCCTTTATTCCCCTTTGTCTCTCTGATATGTGGATGCTGACACATATGAGGGGGAAACAGTGATTCAGTTAATCTTGATTTATTAATAATGTTTAATTCGGTTCTGATTTTCATTTGTTTAGCTATTCTTCAAATGATATTTGTTCATTTGTGAACTTGAGTTTTGCCGCAGTCTGGCTGGGCACAAATCACGAGCCACTCAAGAGAAACAAACTTTATTTCTGAACTCCACCAGCACACTCCACACATGCTCCCCAGGAACTCTCCCGAACGCCACCCACGCAGCCCCTCCAGGAACCACCAACCGGAAAATCCCTCCTCCGGCACTTCCCCAGCCAATGAGAACTCTTTAGGAATCCCCTCGAGAGCTCAACCGGAACTCAACGGGAACTCCATGAGAATTCAAATCTTAATGGCTCGCTGGAGTCACCTCTCAACCACTACTTCTGGCAAAAATGCCACGCGTCATCCCGACTCGGCTGTGGCCATCAACAGAGTTTATTTTTTATTCTAGAGGATTTCTTTAAGTTCTGTAGTGTTGGTTTAGTTTTCATGAATTCTTTTACTTTCTTTTGATTTGAGAAGATTTTTATTCTCTTTTTGATTTTGACGGATAGCTTTGGTGGATTTAGCAATCTTGGTTGACAGTTATTTTTTCAGGACTTGGAACACATCGTTCCAAGACCTACTGTCTTTGGAGTTTAAACTGAGGAACTGAAATGACTCATATTGCCTCTAATATGACATGATATTTTATTCTTGAGACTTTAAAAATTCTATAATTATTCTTTGTGTTGGGCATTATGTGTTGTGGAGAGGTTCTCTTTTGATATTTTCTATCTGGGTTTCTGAATGCCTCCTATATCTAAATGTCCATCTTATTTTCTAGGTCTGAAATTTTTTCTATTATTATTTCCCTTAAGAGTTTATCCATCTCCTTAGCCTGCATCTCACAACCTTCCTCAATATCAATGATTCTTAAATTTAGTCTCTTAATATTGTCCCAGATTTCTCACATATTATGATCATGATTACTTATTGTCTTTTCTTTAATGGTGTCTGAATTTTCAAGACTGGCCACCTTGTTTTCCACTTCTGAGATTCTGAATTCAACATGATCTACTTTATTATATTTTTAATATATCATATTATATTTATAACTGCTTATTGAATTTCTCTGTCATTTTCTATACTGACTTCCTAAATTCATCCAGTTGTTTTTCTGTATTCTCTTGGAATTCACTGATCATTTTTATAATTTTTTAATTCTTTATCTTATATTTCACCCACATTGCTCTCTTATGGATCAGTTTTTGATAAATTATGAAACTTATAAGGTGTCATGGTCCCTTGGTTTTTCATATTTCTTGTATTCCTGTGTTGGATTTTATGCATCTGTTTGTTGGGAGGCATTTCTCTATGCTCTTATGCATTGGCCCTTTTAAGGCACAGCCTTCACTTGCCAAATTGTCCTAGAGTGATCTAGATTGAGTTGCCCTTATAGGTGTGGTATGCACCAGTTTGTGTTAATTTTGTCTGTTTTTGATATAGCAGTGTATTTTACAAATGGGACCTGAGGTCCTACTCCTGGCTATTTCTTCTTGGGGACTGTTTGTTAGTTTAAATTTTTGTCTCTGTTATTCTTTGTATTCAAGTGTAGCTTAAATTTGGGTGTTGTTGATTTGTGTGGGGAGCAGGGTGTGCTGTCTTTTGATTGAGTTTATTTCAGCAGAAGAGTCTCTACTCTGCCAACTTAGAGTGTTCCTGGAGGTTATCAGAACCTCACAGAATAGAGGGAAACAAACAGTAGTAACAACCAGTGCAAACAACATATACCATTAAAATAAATACCTACTATTTAAGCGTCCCTACTGTGATATTTACAATGTTAATTATCACACACACACACACAAAAAAAATAAAAAAACAGAATTGGTGGAGTCAGCAATTGCCAACAGAAAAGTAAATAAGTAACCTGAATTAGATTTGGCATTGAAACAAAAAACAGGTGTCAAATATGTCAGTAATCAGTAATAATTACCACAGCATGAATGTTGGGGGCAGGAGTTATAGAAAACAATTCATTCTAAAATATGGTAAAAATATGGTCAATTAAGAGAAAAGAAAATGTGATAGGAAAGTAGAAAAGAGTTTGTAATTTCAAAATGTGAACAGAGAGAATGCAGAATAGATGGAGCAGGTGATGGTTATAAAGAAGAGGAAGGAAATGTAGGAAGAACAAGTAGAGGGAGTGAGAGAGAACAAAATAATTTGGCTAGTAGTAGGAGAAAAAAGGAGCGAGGGGGAAAAAAGCAAGCAAACAAATAAATAAAATCAAAGCAAAATGAAACCAAAATAAACAAGCCAAAGCCTCTGATCCTAAAAGAAAAAAAAAAGACAAGAAGGGCTGGGTTTGTGGCTCAGTGGTAGAGCGCTTGCGTAGCATGTGTGAGGCACTGGGTTCCATTCTCAGGAAAGAAAGAAAGAAAGAAAGAAAGAAAGAAAGAAAGAAAGAAAGAAAGAAAGAAAGAAAGAAAGAAAGAAAGAAAGAAAGAAAGAAAGAAAGAAGGAAGGAAGGAAGGAAGGAAGGAAGGAAGGAAGGAAGGAAGGAAGGAAGGGGTTCTCAACTACTAAAATTAAAAAAAAAAAAAACAAAGAAAAGTAACTACATTTTGTTAATGTTAAAAATGAGGGAAATATAGCAAGAAACATGTACACACAGGGGAAAAACAGAAGCTTTTTAATAAAAAATGAAGGAATTATCTCTAGGAGCTGGTCAGTTGGTCAAAATAGTCAATGGGAATGGATAGTCACTGCCTACTCTCAGCTGTCCTTCTTTCCATTACTTCTTGGTCTATGTACTGAGAGAAAGAAAGCAAGAGCTGGAGATTGTTGACCACTTCCTCTTTATGTATTGCTCACCTAGATGCCACCTGGAGTGGCCTAAGACTGGAGCTTGTTGAAATGGCTTTCAGTTTCCCTTCTCACCAGTATACGATAGTATGGAATGAAAAGTACTGTCAGTGGCACTTTGTCTGCACAGACCAGATTAATGTTCTCCCAGGTTGGGACTGATACAGAGTTTAGAAATTATAGAAGAAGTTCTGGCCACGGAAGCTTAGATATAATTAGACCTAAGGGGCTTTGCTGGGTGTTATCTGCTCTAGAGAGATTAGATCAACACACCCATAAGGCCCAGGAGTTGCTGATTTCTGCCAGGGGATTCTACTTGCAGGGCAGGGGAGCCAATCCTCTACACACTCTGCTGCCCAGTGTATTTATACCTGATTATTCAGATCCCTAATATGCTTCAGTGAGTCATATGAGCTGCCTGATATAAAGGAAAAGTGAGTTGGGCTTTCCTTTGTTTTTCTGACTTTAATTACCATTGGATACAATTTTCTCTATGCCTGTTTCACTCACATTCTGCTAGTTACACCATAGGCCACATGGTAGATGCTTGCTGGGACAGTGTGGCAGTGTTTGCTATAATTTCCAGGCTCTGAAAAAGCATCTGTATCATGGCTGCATCAAGATGGCTCTTCAACAAGTAGATAAAGAGAGCAATCACTTTTCAAACACCTGTTCAGAATGCAGCCTCTGGATCAACTAAGTTCAGGCTGCTTTTCTGATCCCAGGGAATTTTTTGTACCAAATCTGTCCATTGTGTTTCTCTCTATTGTTATCCCTCTCCTCCATGGTGAACCAGCACCACTGCTGCTAATGCAGCTGGTTCAACTCCAGTGTAACTATTTCTTTTTTGTTCAACGTATCCAAATTTCTGAGTCTCTAACATTCTCTGACTGTCCAATATTAAATTTTAGTGAAACCCCTCTTTCACACAACTCTGACAAACACAACTTCCACGGAATCCTGAGCCACTGAGCATAAAGTAATTCAGCTTTCTGCTAATCTTCCATATTCAAGAAATGCCTCAGTATTGCATATGTTAGAAATGCTTGATACTTAAAATAGAATAAGTTGAATAAAATCTTTGTGAATAGCATTTTTAAAAAGCATAGAATGTTATTTGCTCTAATTCAGTCTCCAGTATTTCCCATTTTCTCCCCTCTTCCTTCCATTTCCTTCCCTCTACTCTACTGATCTTTCTATTACATGTTTATAGTTTTTCTTGCTATCAACTTCTAATTTTATTCCAAGATGACTTGATAAGCTGCAATAAATCATTTCAATTTTTTTTGTTTTGTTAACACTTTCTTTCTCACCCAAAATGTGATATATTTTGGAGAACATTCCATAAGTAGCTGGAAAAAAGTATATTCAGCAATTGTTGAATAAAATATTTTACAGATGTCTATCAAGACCATTTTATCTATAGCATGTTCTAACTCTGTAGTAGCTTTGTGATTTTATGTCTCAATGACCTATTACTGATAAAGGTCTTTTAAAATCACCCACTCACTATTATTGTATTGCATCTAAGCTTTTATGCTGAGTAGTGCTTATTTTATGAAATTAGGTGCTCTGATATTTGGGGCTTATATATTTACTGTTGGTATATCTTCTTGTTAGATTTTTCCTTTACCAGTATGTAGTGACCTGCTTTGTATCTTCTTACTTATTTTGGCTTAAAAAATCTCCTTTATCTGATGAAGGATATGGAAAATGGGCCCCAGGGAACTTCCCTTATCCACAACTGTTCTCCTAACCACCTTCCTGCCAGATTTATATAAGGAGAAGTAGGGAAGGCAGGAAAGGAAAATGGGAAGAGCACAGAAGGGACTCACACCTGGCCCCCACCTCTAGCCAAACAGGCTCTCCTCAGTACAGTAGGCCCAAGTGAACTTCCCTTATCTACAACTGTTCCCCTACTTGCTCTTTGCCCTTCCCTAAATGAGCCCACCACCAAAATTTCTACCATAACCTGGCCCTGCTAAACCCTATAAAATCGGGTTTACAACCCCCACCCCTGTTGTAGACTCCATTTTCCCTCCTGAAAATGTGTCCCTCTCTTGCTTAATAAAGCATCACTGAGCCATTGAGGTCTGCCTCCATTTTTCTTTTGTATTTTCATTTGCTTTCATCTGATATAAGAGTAGTTATTCTACTTGTTCTCTGTCTCAGCAGTGCCATTAATAATTACTTAGAGGTGGATTGTCTTTAAATATAAATGTGTATTTGATCACAGCAATCATTAAATACAAACAAAATATGCTGGATATTCTGGAGCACCCCAACTAGCACTCAATGCACACTAATTAAACCCTGCAAGCAAATCACATAATTCTAGGGCAACCACAAGCCCCAGAGTACCTCTGATGTCATCCCGCTTCTCTTAGCTGAAGAGCAGAAACTGCCATTGTCCGGTGGTTCTCTCCAGCCAATGATTGGACATCAAGGAATGGTGGAGTGGATCTAGGGATGGACAGCAAGGTGGCCAGTCTCATTGATGTCATCAGAGCAAAAACTCTTTGATGTGGCAGGATAAGCAACTTATATACAGTCCCAAGTTAGTACTCATTGTTATCTCACTTCAACATTGTTATATCTGTCTCTAAGTGATGGTCCTTATTGATTGCATCCAGACATGACTAAGCAAGCCAGGAACTTAGTGAGTCCCAGCATGCCTATGGCAGATGCTCCTTACTTTCTCAAGTTCTATTTGCATGGAATAGCATTTTACATCATTTTGCTTTCAGCTTTCTCTCCCTTCATCCTTCCCTCTGTTCCTGATTTCCAAGACCAGTATCACTTCCATCCTGCTTTTTCATACTTATGCCAATAGCACATAGTCATGTACTATTGATTTTTTTTGCTGTTGTTATATATACATCTCTCTTCACTAAGACATATTCAAAATGCCAATTTTCAAGGTTAACCATCCTGTGTATAAAATGACAGCTTACTACTTGAAAGCAAAAATAACCAACATGGTTTTGTCACCATTATGAAAACACAAATAACTAGGATGGGAGCAGACCTCAAAGGGATTAGCAGGCTTTCCTTAATTCTGCAGTGGTGTCCATCAATCAGGCACTGGGGGTGGACAGCTCATTTTCTGGTAGAAAAATGGCCACCAGTTTCAGAGGGGCTCTGAGTTTTACAATTTACAATGAGGGCAAATTGATCATTGGACACTGAGGCAGAATATATCAGTTTGGGCAGTCAAGAAAGAAGTTGTAAAAAGCCCAGAACTCATTGTCACTGGGAAAAGCTCAGAACTTGGTGTTCACTGCATCTTCTTTCTCCAGGATTCATTGTTACCCAGAGCTTCACTAGTTGCTTTTCAACTTCTGGGACTCATCAGCAATGGGAAAGGGTAAAAGTCCAGGATCCCGCATTTTAGTATCCACCACCTCCCTTCAGGACCCTTTGTGGTTGGGAAGGGATGAATGTTTGTTTTTGGTTGAGATGCTGGGGATGAACCCTGGAAGGGCTGAAAGTTGGATTATTTTTTCTAGGGAGGGCATTGTTACTAGGAAAGGATTTACTGTAATACGATAAGCTAAGAACAGAGAGAAACTGGAAATACAAAATACTCAATTAAAAGCCACAAAATGTAGAAAACTATAGGACAAAATATGAATCAAAGCAAAGAGAAAAAACAGAAAACAATAACAAATATTGTAGACTTTAATTCAGTTATGTTAATAATCACTTTAAACATGATAGTGTAAGTAGACCATTAAAAAACAGATTGGGATTAGACCGAGAGGAATGAGGGAGGGGAGGAGATTTGGAGGTAGATAGGACAATAGAATGAATTAGACATTATGACCCTATGTGCATATATGATTACATGTCTGGTATAATCCTACATCATGTACAACCAGAAGAATGAGAAGTGGGACTCTCCATTTATGTATGTCTCAAAATGCAGTTTATTGTTATGTATAACTAATTAGAACAAATAAAAAGAAAAAAACAGATTGGGTCAAAAAAGATCAAATTACATGTTATCTACAATAAATCCACTTAACTATAGTTTAAATTAAAGGGATAGATATGACTCATTTTTGTCTAGTGGCTGCATAATGATTCAAATTAAGAGTACATTAAAGTTTATTCGGTAATTCCTATATTAATGGATTTTTAGGTAATACTTATTTATATCTTCCTTTTGTTTCTCATTACAACAAAAATACTGAAATTAACAGATTGGTCTGAAGAAATTCAAATAGTGAGAAATGAGAGCAATAAACTATGGGAATCTGTGCCATCTCTAGAATATAAATAAAAATGTGAAGACAAAAACTTTTGAAACTACTTTATTTGAACTATGGAAGATAGGCAAATATTTATAGTAATGAAGCAAATGTGCAAAAAGTAAAAAGAAGGCAAGTGAAACAGGGTAAAGGAGATTTATAATACTTTCATTTACCCTTCCACACACACACACACACACACACACCATTATCTCCAGCTTTACAGTGGTATTACTAATAGCAAACTACATTCCTGTCATGTATTCCTAGTTCTGTAACAAGAGGTCATTTCATGCTTTGAATATAATCCTTGCAAATCTATCACTGTAGCTAATTTTTAAATGGGCATTCTCTTCACCTCCCCCTTCTTAACTATGGGGAAATTAATATTAATCTTCACATCCTAAAGTTATCTATCCTTGCATTCACTGACCACAGAAATCCAGACATGGGGGCTGACAACAGTGCATCCCAAAATGGCTATCTGTCAAGGCTACAATGAATTATGACTCCTGGCATGGCACAGCTGAAATGTAGCCATTTTATTTCCTTTCTAATATCCCACTGTCCCCCCACCCTCTGCCCCAAATGACAACAGGGCAGGAATTCCCTGTGTGTTCTCCTTTGCTAACAAAGCAACAAAACTTTTTCCTTTTTCCCAAATCTTTGACCTTGTTATTGGATTGGCACCAGGGACAAGGAATGAGATTTTGGTATGAGTTCCTTTTTGAGAGTTCAGACTTTGTCCCCAGGGACTTGCCTTAAAAAAAAAAAAAGTATTTATCTCTGGCTTCCCTGAAGGATTGACCTGACAAAGGAGTTTACCTTTGTTTTGCATAAATTGAAATTATTTCAGATTAGAGAAGGGGTTCCTTTGAGAATATTATTTAAAAACATTGAATGCCAATGAATAAGATACTTCTCACTGGGGCAAATAATAAGCAGATGGTACAAATAATAGTTATGCCATAAGCCTAGGAGGAAACACTGGGGAGAAAGAAACTTGGGCAACTATGAGCTTTAAGAACCTCCCATGCTTAAAGAGGAATCTAGAAGGTATATCTACCATGAGAAAAGACCTTAAAAAACTAAAGTTTGGATCATTAGCTGATCTATAGTACAATAAACAAGTCAATGCTAAGGCAGAGTAGTAAATAGCCTGAGTAATTTTGAACTAATGTTACTAAACAGAGTCAATCTACAAATTCTACGAGAGGCTTGATTTTTATTTTGTTTAGTTCTAGGCATTCAAGGAAATTGAAATCAGATCAGTAGCTGACCCACAAGGTAATGATACAGAGATTTCCGAGGCTATCCATACCATATGCTTTAGTCAGCTTCTTCACTGCTGTGAACAAGAGACCTGACTAGAACAATTTTAGGAGGAAAAGTTTGCTTGGGGGCTCACAGTTTCAGAGGTCTCAGTCCATGGACAGCTGGCTCCATTCTTTGGTGTTCGAGGTGAGGCAGAACATCATAGCAAAGAGTGTGGTAGAGGGGAGCAGCTCAAGACATTAAAGCAGGAAACAAACTCCACTGTCCAGATACACAATATATACCCCAAAGGCATACCCCAACAACCTACCTCTTCCAGCTATACCCTACCTGCCTTCAGTTACCACTCAGGTAAACCCTATTAGGGGATCAATTCCACTGATTAGGTTAAGACTCTCATAACCCAATCATTTTTACCGTTAAGCCTTCTTGCATGGTCTCACACATGAGCTTTTGAGGGACACGTCACCTTCAAACCATAACACAACAGAATGTAGATTTTATAAAATGTTTTAAAGTTTACTAATTAACCACGTATCAAAAAAATCAACTCAAAGTGTATTAAAAACTTTGATGAAAATCCTAAATCTTTAAATTGCTAGAAGAAAAGCTACAGGATTTTGGTCTGGGAAAATTAACCCTTTATTAGAGAAATAGGTTGCAAATATGTTCTCCCATTCCTTAGGCTGTTTCATCACTCTGCTGATTGTTTCTTTGTGTAGAAAATTTTTAGTTTGGGAAACAAAATGTAAAACTCTGTTCAGAGAATAACTTCAATGCACCAATCCTGGAAGTCCTGTTCATTACCAGCTACCATCTGTCACTTAGGACCAGGAAGAGTAGAGATGCATCCCTTTAGGGCAAAAATAATTCATAACAGATACATTCCTTATGATGAGTCATCATCTTTGGAGTATCCCCACCTTTTTATCTAACTGATAAATCTATCTTTCAACTCCCTGAGAAGAGTTGTTCTCTCTTCTCTAGTCCAATCTTTGCACAGTTTCTCTCTAGCTACTTGTCGTTTTTTACACTTTTGTATCACACTCCAAGCTGTGTGCAGAACACAGTCAGTTTAAAAATATTAATATCCTCTTTTAGGGATAAATTCACTTTACTTTCATTTATGATATGCACTAGATGTTAAAGAACTTTTGCTGAGTGAACCATTTGACTCTCCCATCACATCTGAAATGATGAAAATCCATTTCCTATAGGAAACAAGAGAATTAATGGTCAACACACTTTAATAAACTATGGCAATGAAATATGCATAAAATTGCTTTTTACTTGAAAGATTGATATTCCTTATGGTTAAAATCTAAATACCATATAAGAAAATTCACCAGAAACCAAAAAAAAGAAAAAGAAAAAAAAACCCTAAACAATAGAAGCCTAGCCTACATTCAACATGAGCAGTTTTTGTCAAATTAACATATTCTTCTTTTCATTAAGTCTGTTGTACTGAAAGACCATTAAGAATGCTTCAGTGTTGGGTAACTGATTCCAGTAGGTGTTTAGGTGCCATGCTTGGTGCCCTTGTTGAAAAGATGGAGAAAATATGAATTATAAAGACAAAGTGTTAATACACATGTAATATGACCAACATACCTATGATGGGTTTTAGATGAACTACTTAGTATAGTACATTAGCTTATGAAGTCTGCAGTCAGATCCCTACATATCAAGTTTATGACTTACCATGCCACTTGTTCTTAAAATTCAGTTCTGTGAGTCCCAGATCATTTAACTATAAAAAAGCAAAGCAAAACCTTCTTTCACAAGCTTTTGATTTGAATTAAAGTATCTCATACATCACGAAGTGCACAATTATGTAATGTATGCTTTAACACTTGTCTGTCTACACTATTTGGTGTTCATATAAACACATGTTTTTGCTTGGCTCATGTGTCTCTGCAGCCTGGGATTCCTCCCACTTCTCTTCTTCAGCTCCAATCCTGACAGTCCTTCACCAACCGTATAAACTTCCATGACCCAACTGAAGCCATCATGTTCACCACACACTCTAAATCTTTTTCTTCTCTGAAATCCTTAAATAATTTTCATGTTCTTATTTATGTGTATCATCAATGCAACAAAATGTTTCTTTCCTTAATGACAAGTTCAGTGCTCTCTATTTTTCTTTTCTACACAATATTTAATGTATCACATTTTCATACTTCTTTTCTGGTTTTCTCCACAATATATTTAAACAACTGTAAATTTCTTAATGTATTAAAAAACATATTGAACAATTGACTGATACATACATGGTGGGAAATAAAATAATTATCAAAATAATCTGAATCCACTTAAGGAATCATAATATAATGTAGAGAAAGTATCTCTGCCATTACAAAACTTTCAACTTGGAAAATTTTTCTTGACTTGCTTTAGCCTCATTGTCTCACAGTAGGATGATGTTTATCTGACTGATCCTGTACCACTGCTTTGTGGATTTACACAATGTATGTGAGATGCCTGGCATATGGTGGATGTTCTTTCAGTGGTAATTAGTGTCACTGTAATACAAACACCTGCCCACCGTCATCTTTTTGCTGATGTAAATGAAGAAAATATAATATTTGATATCAAGGAAGCTGTTATGATTTGGATAGGAAGTATCTTCCCAAAGCTCCTGGGTTAAAGCAGGAATATTCAGAGGTAAATGATTAGATTATGAGAGCTATAACCTGACAGGTCCATCCTAATTTGAATGAACAGGTCCATCCTAATTTTGAATGAGTGGTAACTGTAGGCAAGAGAGTCATGGCTGGAGGAGGTGAGTCACTGGGAGTGTTCCCTGGAAGGGTCCCTTTTCCCAGATCCAGGCCTCATTCACCACCACAGTCTCCCTGGATACTTGAACAGAGCAACATTTCTCCACCATATCCTTCTGCCATGATGTACTGCCTTACGTTGAGCCTAGTGCAAAGAACTTGGCAGACCATGGAATAAAATCTCTGAAACCATCAGTACAACATAAACTTTCCTCCTCTAAGTTACTCTTGTCAGGCATTTTGGTTATAGTGACAAAAATCTGACTAAAATAGAATTGCACACAACTAATGAGAGGTATTAGTAATGAGAGACAGACAACACGTCAAATAATTGCAGCCAAGATGATAATTGCAAAAGTCTGTCCTTTCACTCAGGAGCTTTAAACCTTTAAGAGAAACACTGAAAATATTGAGAACATAAATACTTTCTTGGATTTCACTTTGTATACAGTTAATGAAAGTGACACAACATACTATGTACAATTATGAGACAAGGGCAGAGAAGATGAATTCTAAGAGGATGGGAAATGTCCTCTTTGAAAAACTCATGCATAAAAGAAAAATAATAGCTAAACCTTGTAGTTTTTACTCTATGACAGGCACTTTTCCAGAACAACTAAGTGTATAAATATTTGTCCCCAGGTGCTATGAGACAAAAGAAAGATAAGCCCAGATCTAAGATTGCATTGAGGGCAATTTATTCAGTGACAGACTGACAGAAGTGTGATTCAGAGTGGCAGCAATACCAGTTGGATATCCCACATTTGGGCCAGATAATAATAAGAGGAGCATATTTATGGGTTAGGACAAAACTGATTTCATCCTGACTGAAGTGTATCTGGTTTATCATAAGATAATATTAAAGAGACAGGGGCAGCCCTGGAACCAGGATCCAGTTGTAAAGTTCTGCATATGACTCCAATGATTTCATTTACATATGGTTTGCTGAGAAATTATGCAGGAAAGCACAGCTAGGGTATAACTCAGCCAGGGTTACTCACAAGGAATCATGATGATTATATCTCAAGTCTTGGTTGGAATCATGTCAACCTGACCCTACACAGGCACTCCTCTAAGAACTTATCCTCGCATTAACTTTGTGGTAATTACCACTCCCATTGCTATTCTACAGAAGAAGATACTAAGGCACAAAAGGGTTCAATTAAGTTTTTCATGGTTATATCACAGCTGTCCATGGACAGCCCAAGAAACTAAAACTAAAACCCAGGTATGAATAAACAAAGTAGAATCCCATTTAAAGTGTTTTTGATTTTTTTTTTAAAGAAGGGGGGATTTATGTATATAAACTAACTCTCTCTCTCTCTCTCTCTCTCTCTCTCTCTCTCTCTCTCACACACACACACACACACACACACACACACACACACACCACACCATATGACCTAGTTATGTCAGGCTAAACCAACTATATTTCTGGAAGTACAATCCATAACGTTCACATTGTGAAGAATTTGTTATTGGTAGCCAAGCCAGGAAATCTGCCTAGATCCCAGCTGGCTAAATTTGGCTGCCAGCACCTCCCACCCCATGTAAGGAATAAGCAAACATAAAAAGGAAAAATGATCTGGGCATAAAGGTGCACACCTGTAATTTGGGAGACTGAGGCAGGAGGATCACAAGTTTGAGGCCAGCCTCAGCAACTTAGTAAGACCTCAGCAGCTTATTTTATATTCAAAATAAAATATACAAAGTGTGGCTCAGTGACTAAGCACACCTGGGTTCAATCCCCAGTACAGAATAAACAAACAAACACAAAATACAAAATGAAAACATGAATTTATTGTGGTTTGACCAGAACTGGGGAAAAACAGCTTGTCTGTCTCTCCATCGGTTCTAGAGGAGTGGTTATAAGCTAAAAGACATATAATGTAGATTCAGCTAGGCTGTGCTAGCCAAGGAACATGTCACAGTTCCTGTTTGCTGGGCCAGGAGTTAGACTCTTAGTGAACATTCTCAGCATGAGGAAATTCAGAGAGTAAAAAATAGCTTTTATCAGGAATCTGGGGAGTGGGAACAACTTGGGGCTTTTAATTTTCATGGGTCCCTGGTACAACTCCCTCATCTTATTTAGGCCTCAGTCTTTTGGGTATTGTGGTATGGTGTCATCTGGCTGACAGTTTATTATTGGATCAGTGTGTAGATACCATCAAGGAACTCTGAAGCATGAGGAGCCAGATTCCTTTTCCTGAAGGAGACAAAGTCTGAAATATTGAACAGTTCTGTCTATGGGAAAGACTTCAGTGTTAATTCAAGGAAAAAACCTCCTCTTTAGCCTGACTGTGGATTTTGATGGGATTTGACAAGTGACTATTTAACTTCCCCCATCTCTGAATGATTTCCTCTGAAGATATTGATGATTATTTATCAAGCAGGATTCCATGAATCAGGAGCTTTGTCCCACTCATTGATCTGATTGGTCTCCAGTTAGAGGGAGGTTAAGGCTCTATGAATCAGTATCAAAAGACCACTCTTCCTATCCAAATTTGAACAAGAGGTTTAGAAACTGCAGTTCTTAGGCTGAACTTAGTAGCAATCCATTGTTAAGAATCTTGACACCAATACAGGAAAAGCAATTCCAGTTTGTATAGTACTTTTGAATTAATAAACATGATTCCTTTAGTTCTATCATTTTTATCTAATCAAAAAAATATGTCTACAAAATACTTCTTTCAGATTTTTGCAGTAAACAGTGCCTGTCAGCTAAAGACTGTCTTATACAAACAAAGGTAACTTACCATTTGAGTTCAAAACTCATCATCACATTTTACAACATCTGTAGAATTTTTTAGATACATTCCACAGAACTGCAAAATTTTTGAATACAGACTGTAAAATTAATTAATAAATAACACACGTATACATGCACACACACGTACATTATCATATCTTAAATATGCTTTGCAAACTGTCATAAAGTAAAGAGTATAATTGAGAAAACTTTAAAAAAGAATCAGCTTTACATATCTTATATTAATATATTTAATGAAATTCATCTTGTGATGTAAGATGAACAAGGCAAGGTTACCACTTATTAACTGCAGAGACATGGCTCATGTTATTTAAAATGACTAGAAACAATATATAAGATACTAATACTACATACTAGATACTAATACTACAAATAGATAGGAATACTACAAACTCTCTAAGATACTAATACTACATAGAGAGTTTAGCAATGCAGCAAAACAATGCTGTTACCTTTATAATATGTTAAGACAATGTTCATGATTTATAGTTTTATAACTAGAATATCAGATATCTAAAGCTTCAGAATATTTGTATCAACAAAACGTGTCTCATTGTTGTAAAAATAGTAGTTAATTTAAACAGAGTTATAAACCCTCCAAAAGATTTAACAAATAAAAATTTGAACAAACCTTAATTTTTGTGGAACCTAAATATTATTTTACGCAATCAAAAATGAAACCTAATAAAATCAGCAGAAAATGTAGAAAATTATATTGGTAAAACATAAAATCTTTGTTATTTAAGTCAGTTCTTTGTAAATATTGCTAAGAGCATAACAATATTTTAGATAAATCCTTGTTTTAAATATAGAGAACTAGAATTTGGTTTCATATTTGTGCACTATATTTTGATTCTTTTCAGTAATACATAACATTGGGATTCATTGTGACATAATTACAAATCACAGAAATAGTTTGTTCTAATTCAGTCCCCAGGTCTTCTCTTTTCCCTCCTGCCCTCCTTCCTCCTGTTCACTTCCTTCTATTCTACTGATCATTCTACTATTAAAGTTTTTTTAAAAATAGTATCTTGTGGATATACATGATGGTGAGACTCACTGTAGTATATTTATATATGCATATAGAAAAAATGCATATTCATTCCACTGTCTTTCACTATCCCAGTCATTCTCCCTTTCCTACATTCCCCTCTGTCTGCTCCATGATGTTTCCTTTTTTTTTTTTTTTTTATCCCCAGCTCCTTATTTTGCATTGGCTTCCACATATTAGAGAAAATATTTGACCTTTGACTTTGTATGAACTGGCTTATTTCACTTAGCATGATAGTCTCCAGTTCCATCAATTTACTGGCAACTGTCATAAAGTCATTCTTCTTTACGACTGTGTTATACTCCATTTTGTATATATACCACATTTTATTTATCCACTCATATGTTGAAGGATAGCTAGGTTGGCTATTGTAAATTGTGTTGCTATAAACATTGATATGGCTGTGTCAATGAAGTATGCTGATTTTAGATCTTTGGGACATATCTGAAGAGTGGGATAGCTGGGTCATATGGTGATTCAATTCTAAGTTTTTCAAGGAATTTCCATACTGCTTACCAGAGTGATTTTGCAGTCCCACTAACAATGTATCAGTGTGCCTTTTCACCACATCTTCACCAATTTTTATTGTTATTTGTATTCTTGTTAATTGCATTCTGATCACAGTGAGATAAAATGTCAATATACTTTTAATTTGCATTTCTTTAATTGCTAAAGATTTTGAACATTTTTCATGTATTTATTGATCATTTGTATTTCTTCATTTCAGAGCTGTCTGGTTAGTTCTTTTCCCATTTATTGATTGGGTTATTTATTTTTTTTGTGTTTCTTTTTATTGTTGTTTTGTTGTTGGGGGTAGGGGTTTCATGTTAAGTTTTTTAAGTTATTTTATATCCTGAATATTAATGCCACGCAGAGCACATGGCAAAGATATTTTCCTATTCACTGGGCTCTCTATTAACACTCTTAATTGTTTCCTCTACTTTAAAATAACTTTTTAATTTAATGCTATCCTATTTATTGAATTTTTATATTTTATTTTTTTATACTTCAGGAGACTTCTGTTAAGGAAGTCATTTTCTGTGACAAAATGCTGGAGGGTTGGACCTACATTTACTTCTACCAATATTTTGTTTTGTGATTTAACTTCCTACATATTTTTTAAACTCATAGAACAATTTAATTATGAACTTTCTAAATTTCTTCTCTGAGATTTCCTCCACTCCACTGTGGTGTTAATGAAATCACTTGTTGAAGCTTTATGGATTGTTGGGGGTGGTTTGTTCCCTTTTTACATTATTTTTCGTCTACCCATCTATTGGCATAGCTTTCAATTATTCTTTTAAACAATAAAAAGCAATCTTTTTAGTTTGTGCACTTCTTTCTCTTAAAAGCCCTGGATTGGGTGAATATCCAGATAATGATATTTTAAGTCAGTTGTGTCCTTCACTACCTCCTTTCTGTGTTGTGAGGACACTGAAGCCAGAATTAAAAAGGCAGTCAGTATAGACAGGTAAATCCAGTAAGGTTGGGTCAAGGAGGCCAATTTGAGTGAGTCTGGGAAGACAGAGACTGCCCCAGAGGCATTGAAATGAGTTGAGAGCCCTTCTTCCACTCTTATCAAGATAACCTGCCCCTGCTCCAACCTGTTGCTAAGGTAATCTGTCCCAGGAATTGTCCCTCCCTCCAGGGAGTTAGAAAAGTTCTTCATGTGTTCCTTGGCTGCTCCATCCACACACCCCCATCTGCTTCTTATCTTTGGCCATCCCACCTGCACATCTCCTGGACCTAGTCATGTAAGCAGGAAGAAGAAAGATAAGGGGAAGAGAACAAAGTCCCCAGAACTGTAATAGTGGCCATTCTATTCAAGGATCTTCATCTACAAGTAAATCCCATGTTAAAGTGGGCATTGGTGTCAGTGGCTGATCAGAAGTTATCTTAGTACACCTGCACTACTAAAGGAATATTCCTTTTCAGACAAAGGGAGACATCTATAATCATAATCCCTAACTCACACCAACCTTGATGGACCTTGTCAAGAGTTAGTCTCAGTCTTTTTCTTTTGATGTATTTCCCCAGTTAACTCTTTTTGCTTCTGTTTGTTTTCTATAGAAAATTTGCTTTCCCAAATTTGCTTTCCCATCCACTTTGAGGGAATTTAATGAGTACTCTGAAGTAATTTTTTAAAAATGTATTTATTTATTCTAATTTGTTATGTATGACAGCAGAATGCACTTCAATTCATAGTACACATATACACCATAATTTTTCATGACTCTTGTTGCACACAAAGAATCACAACATTCTTGTCTTCATAAAAAGCTTCTTCTCAGCAAAAGAAACAATCAGGGAAGTGAATAGGGAGCAAATTTTTACCACACTCACATCAGATAGAGCACTAATCTCTAAGATATATAAAGAATTTTATGAAAATATTCATATCTAGCAATTAGAGAAATGCAAATCAGAACTGCGGCTGTTATTAAGAATACAAACAACAATAAGTGTTGGCAAGGATGTGGGGAGAAAGGCACACTCACACATTGCGGGTGGGACTGCAAATTGGTGCAACCAATTGTGAGAATGGACTTAGCCTAAGCAACTCCATTTTAAAATAAAACTGCAATCCCAAGCAGGCAAGCCTACAGAGCCCTCCAATAGTGTCATCAGGCAGAGCCTGATAAAATAAGTCACTTTCACAACCTTGATAAAACTCAGATTGCAGTCACTGTCATTTGCCTTCACCCTGATAAGAGATCAGGGCAAAAACTACCGAATCATATGTCCTGATTCTAAGATGTAATATGTCATTAAGAAACCTGGTAACAGCTGATAGGGACCCGAAGGGTGAGCAGAAGCTCCCCAAATTTAGTATAAATGATGGAGCAAGTAAACAGACATTCGGGCCTACTGACACAGATGCACACAAGCCTGAGAGCCTGATGAAAACCCAGACTGACATCCAACTCTCCTCATCATCTACCTGATCCTCTGCATCATCCTCACCACTCTCAAACTCTATAGCAGCCTCTTGACCCTGGTAAGGATGGTGACATCTCCTTATGACCATCTCCTCAGCCAGCCATCAGCTCCACACCAATAGTAGCCTCCATCAGTTCCTGATCCAGTCACTGCAGTCTAAGTGAGTGTGCATCTGCTGGACTGAAGACCTAACTTAAGACTTTAAATCTAGCACTTAAATTTAGCATGCAGAGGGAATGTGTGTAATAGGTCTAGTAGATTACGTGTTTTTTCAGTGCTTTGAATTAACTTAGAATTGTTTGCTTTGAATTGATTATGTCTATTGCAGTGCCCAGCATTAAGGATTGTCATTTCTTGATTAAGATCCTATAACGTAAAATTGTATTGAGTGATTTTGAGTGAATAAAGCATTGGAAAGGGCATTAGCGCATGGACATTCTTTCTCCCGTCGACTGCAGATGTCTGACTTTTGCCCATTGCAGCACCAGTCTGTAAAGCAGTATGGAGATTACTTAGGAAACTTGGAATGGAACCACCATATGACCCAGCTGTCCCACTCCATGGTTTAATACCCAAAGGAGTTAAAATCAGTATACTATAGTAACGCAGCCACATCAGTGTTTATAGCAGCACAATTCACAATAGCTAAATTGTGAAACCAATCTAGATGCCCTTCCGTAAATTAATGGATAAAGAAACTGTGGTATACACACTCAGTGGAATATTACTCAGCATTAAAAGAGAATAACATTATGACATTTGCATGTAAATAAATGGAGTTGGAGAATATCATGCTAAGTGAAGTAAGCCAATCTCAAAACAACAAATTCCAAATGTTTTCTCTGATATGAGGATGCTGATCCATAATGGGGATGGGGCAAGGGGGAACATGGAGGAAGGCAGGAACTTTAGATAGGGTAAAGGAAATGGGGGGTTGGAGAAAGGGGAGAGAGGGTAGGAAAGACCGGGAATGAGATGGACTCTGAAGTAATTTAAATAACCTTTGTGAGAGTGCCATTTCATTGCTTTTTGCTAGCTACTACTTAACATGTGGACGTTTACAAGGAAAGACAATTGTTCTTTTAATGTACTTTGAGATGTGCACCTGTGTCAGCCCTACCAAAAGTAAGTAATGCTGGGAGATTATAAAGGAAGTATTCTTTCACTGGCATGCCTACAATGACTATTACAAAAGTCTCTATTGAGTCATGAGTTTGTCCTGAGTCAATTTGAGCCTGACCTCACAAACCTACAAATCTTTCTAACCTGATACATGCAAGCAAAAATAACCAACACAGTTTTGGCACCATTATGGAAGCAAAAATAACTGGATAGAAGCAGACCTCAAATGGATCAGCAAGCTTTCCTTTATTTCACAATGGATTCAATCAATCAGACATTGTAAGAACACATTTTCTGGGTAGAAAAATGGTCCATAGTTACAGAAGGAGTTTGAGTTTTATAGTTTTCAATGAGGGTGATTTAATCCTTGAAAACTGCAGGCATGTTGGTTTGGACAGTCGGGAAAGAAGTTTTAAAAAGCCTGGAACTCATTGTCACTGGGAAAAGCTTAGAACTCAGTGTTCACTCCTTATCTTCTTTCTCCAAGACTCATTGTTAGCCAGAGCTTTTCTATCTTCTTTTCTCCTTCCAGGACTCATTGACAATGGGAAAGGGTAAAAGTCCAGGGTCCAGTGCTTCAGGATCTATTGTGATTGGGAAGGGATGAAAGTTTGCTTTTATTTTCCCCTGGGGCCCATTGTTACTGGGAAAGGATATACTGGGAGAGGATTAATGATTGGCTAATTTTCCTTCCTCCTCCCAAGCCACACCATCTTTCTATTTTTCCTAGGGGCTGTCTTGCAGGAATATGATTTTTCATAAACCTTCAATATATATGAAAACTCAATCTGGTTTTTGCTGGTATGATCATTTAACCCCAATATTTATCTTTATCCCTCAGATTGGTCTAAGTAATGCAATGGGGCATAGGATCGTTCTAAATAACTTCAAATAAGAAAGCCTTAAATAACAGAGCTTAAATAATCCCTCTAGTAAACAGAGATAACTCTAATAAAAAAATATTTTACAGAAATCAGATGCCATTAGATATCTTAATTTAGGATTAGGGGGACACATGCCATTATAAAAACTAACTGTTGTGTATATATTTCTAACAACTCTGCTAATGTTCCTCAAGTTTTAAATAATCTCCATTCACAAGTCAATATCATGCTGGATCCCACCTTAAGCTTTTATGTGTTACCATCTTCTTGTTTTTCAGAGACTTGCTAATAATATTAACGGCTTTTGTGCTGATTATTTGGAAACAACAAAGCTTGGATATCTCATTTATTATTGTACTAGCATGATCCCCACCCTATGTATGCTTCATCCAGTCACCCAAAAACCATCACCATGAATCCCTGGATTACCCTATGCTAAATACCCTTAACTGTCCTTGTCTCACCTGATAGAGAACAAGGATTTGGAGTCACTCCCTCCTCCCATCCATCTTTAACTTCTCTCAGCAGAAAGAAGCCAGATTTTAACATTGCCCACGTACCCTAAAATAATGTATAGATTTAAAGTTCTTGCAGGGGAAATGATAGGAATGAAAAGCAACAGACAGATGTGAATGATGAGATTAAGATGATGATTCTGAAAACTGGACACTCTGCTGATCCCCACATACTTTTTATCATGCTTTTTATCTGCATCCCTGCCTGGCTTGAATCAACAAGGTATTAACATTCCACAGCAAATAATCTGTTATCTTCAAAAGAAATGCAGGCTTAAAATGCTGATAAGAAGAACACAGTAACACTTAGGTAGGGGATGTACTTTGTGACTCTTACACAGACCAGGTTCCAGAACCTGGGAGATAAAGATAATTCCCCCTAAAATCTGAAAGAATAATTCCAATCAGAGTTATTCATCATGGGGCAAAATGACCTCATGTTGCCATGGACATTTTTCGTGCATAACAGGGGCTTGGAATTTCGATGCAATTCTGATATAATTTAAAAAGTCAAGAGGTGGATCTGGGTGGGAATCTCTAGAACTTCCCTGTGACCCCCAAAATAAAACTGGAGGGTCAGCAAGGAGGCGCTTGCTGCCCTTCTCCTCTCTGAGAGGACCCATTCTTTCTCCCGAGAGTGTCTCCTTTTCTCTTTCCCAATTCCTTCTAAAAAGCTGAAGCCAAACTCTGAGAAACATGTCTAAAATCTTTCTGGTGTGATCACAAGAACTGGTGAAAGAGGACCCCTGTGACTGCTTTGGCTCTGAAACTGGCCCTTGCTCTTTAACAAAATGAAAATAGACTTTTAAGGTTAATTTACATCCATTTTATTTTAACAATCACAAATTAAGACCTTTATATCAACATGAGCCTTTTTCTAATAAGGAGACCATGAAAATAAACTTCAAGAAGCCTCAGAAGCTAATGTACAAAAACTTAACAAATTCTTTTAAACTTTTAAAATTTGCTCTTTTTAGATACACATGACAATAGAGTGTATTTTGAAATATTATACATACATAAAGTATAACTTATTCTAATTAGAATCCCATTCTTGAGGTTGTACATGATGTGGAGTTTCACTGGTGGTATATTCATATATGAACATAGGTAATTTATGACCAATTCATTCTATTGTCTTTCCTATTCCTATCCCCCTCCCTTCCCTTGATTACTCTTTGTCTAATCCACTAAACTTCTAGTAAATTTTTCTTGTATTCAATATAAGAAAGTAAAAATAGCTAGGTATAGCAATGCATGCCTGTAATTCCAGAAACTCAAGAGACAAGGCATAAGGATCTCAAATTCAAGGCTAGCCACAGCAACTTAGTTATATCTCATGTCAAAATAAAATATGAAAATTGTTGTGGATATAGTTCAGTAGTAAAGTGCATCTGGGTTCAGTCCTCAGTACAGGAGAAAAATCCCTCAAAATTCTGTAAATGCTTATAACATTTAGGTTACTGAATGAAGATATAAACAGATGAAATTACTTTCTGAAAGTACTTCTAGGATCTGTGATCATTTCACAACTAAACCCACAATTTTTAGATCATTATAAAATAATGCTATTTCAGAAGTCAGAAACAGAAAATATATATGTCACTGTTTTTAAAAAGTCATCTGTTTTTACTTTGGCTTATTTCAGGTATAGAACAAGGAAAGAAATACCAAATAAAATCAAATTCCTTGAGTTTAAGAATGATGGCAATTTGTTTTAAATAACACTCAATTATAAAAGTTTTAGGACTCAATACAAACTTAATCTACATATTTTACCATATTGTCTTACTTATGAATTTCCAGTATGTTAAACAGTTAATATTCTAGACAAATAATGAATGACATATATAGATGTAAGTATTATATATTTATAAAAAGTATACAACATAGTGATCAATAGGCCAGATAAATGGTAACCATCAATTCTATTTAGAATAGCTATAATCAATGGGATACTACAGTAAAACAACAAATGTTTTTTAATAAACAGATTTGAACTTGCATAAATATCTGTCCTATATATTGATTTAATTTACTCATTTTAGTAGCTATTTTTAAATTATCTTCAGAAATCAAGCACTGTTAACATTATAAGTTTTGCCCTTTTGCAAAAATTCTAAAATTTGTTGCACATAGAAAACACTAAACATTGTCTTTTAAATATATAGAGACAAATATTATCCCAGTTGGTTAGCAGACCAGAAAAAAAATGTGTTATCATATAATAAAGATATCCTTATTGCCAGTAAGTTCAAATTAACTTATTTGTTAAAGATTTATTTAAGACATGTGAATCAAAAGGCATTGCTTTTAGGAATTCTTTCCAGTATGTCACCAGAGAGCCATAGATTCCTCCTTGTATATCTCAGAAACTCCCACACACCAAGGGGTCTGGGTGGCTCAAGGTGCAGGGGTGACCAGGCCCTTATTTACACCTCCTAGATAACCTGTAATAAATTCCTTCTAACCTGGGAACCAGTGTATGTTTCTGAAATGGAATTCCCAATGAGACTGTGCTCTGCATCATAGGCCAGGTGCCTTTACACCTCTAGTAGGACTCTAGTCAAGTCACTTTGAGTAGGACAGAGTGAGCATTTATCTCATCACTTCAGAGTCTGAGAGACAAATCTCTGTTGCTGTGGCCATCTGATTTTTACTTCTGTGAAGCCATTGTTAACAACCATATAAAACGGCGGCATTACATCACTGTGCACTCTCAGATACACAGACCACCATCAAAAATACCTCAATCCAATTCTCTAAGGATCTCCAAGATGAAATTAGCATTTTTTATTTTCACAAGAGAGATTCCTAAACAAGCATTCTAATTCCTAATGCAAATTGTCTCTTTGAAACAAACACAACCCAACAATTCCTGTCAGAGGCGAAACCAAAATTTTCCTGTCAAACAAAAGTTCAAGAAGGATTCCAAATTGATTCCTCAGAAACCCTGAATTGTCTAAAAAGCCCAGGTGACAGGAACAGGAAGGATGCACTGCCAGTGAGACTAAGGGTAGTCACATGTGGAACCCACAGAACCTGCAGATTGAAGGGAAAAGAAGGGGAATCCTGAATCCAAAACTCAGCTTTAGAGTGGTAGGGACATTCCTTACCAGTTGCCCTCCTCCTGGGTTGGCTAGCTGCAGGTGAAATAGTCCCACTAGTGTTGCCACTCTGTTACCAGCAACCAAGTTAGGGATCCTACCTGAATCCCTGCTGGCTTGATTCGTTCACCCAGTCACATAAGAAATTAGCAAATGATGTAAAGAGTTTAATATAGTTTGGCCAGAACTTGGGAAAAGCAGTTCTTCTGTCTCTCCATCAGTCCTATTGAAGTGTTTTTGGTTAATAGAAACAGAAGGCAGGAGATATACATACATGGATTTAGCTAGGCTGTGATAGCCAAAAAACACATCACAATGCCTATTTTCTGGTCTAGTGGGTTTCTTTTCAGTTTCCATTCTCAGCATGAGGAATTAAAAAAAAATAAAAATAATAACTTTTACCAGGAAGCTGGGGGGATGGGCTTTTCATTTCCATGGGACCTATAATGGAATCGACTAATGATGCATTTCTTAGAGCATAACCCCATCCTTAATCATAGTTAGCAAATACTGCCTTGTCAGCTTTATTAATTCTAAATTCATATATCATCATGTTCACACATTTAACATTTAAAGTTCTGTGGCTCAAAGAATGTTCATAAAGTCTCATATCCATCATTTTCACTGTCTCATAAAGGTACCTCATGCCCATTTGCTATCACCATTCTCAGTCTAAAACAAACATAGATATACTTTGTTTCTATAGATTTTCTTTTTTCAGGACATTTGAGATTAATAGACTCTTACAAAATATGACATTTTGTTTCTAGTTTTGGTTCCCTTGGGATAATGATTTCAAGTTTTATCCATGTAGTAGCTTTTGTTACTTGCTATTTTTTTTGGCTCAATAATATTCCATTTTACAGATAGGTCACATTTTCTTTATCCATTGTCTATTGATGGACACTGGTTGCTTCTACCTTTTTATTTATTACAAATAATGCTGCTATGAAATTTTTGGATATGAGCTATTCTATGCATCTATGTATTTTTGTGATCTCAAAAAAAAATCAAATAAAACATTTTAGTCAAAATAAAGATGCTAACCATTTATTTCAAAAACTTGGAAAAGACAAATGTTTGCACAGATAATGTCACTCTTCAATAACATTTAAAAAATAAAGAAAGAGGATGGAGACAAATTCCAACTTTGTATGCAGATATCACAAGCTGGTGAATATCTGAAAAGCTGTTTGGTCAACATAGCAGTCAGGTTTTGCCTGGAATTTTTGCTGACAGCAAAAATCAGTATAATCCACTTGGGATATGTATTTCCATCTTTCTGGTAGCTCAAAATACCTGGAAACACTGAATTCAAATTGTCTTGAATAATGTCAGTGGGAACTGAGCAGCAGCTGCCCCTTCTCTTAGAAGGAGCCTGTAGCTTCTCCAGCCAGCCAGCCCTCATTTTTCACATCATGTCTCTATAACTGTAGACATGGGAATGGGCAACCCTGAGTTAAGAATTATACAGGGGGGAAAGACTGAAATTTTTAAGATTGCACATTAGATTTTGAAGCAACTATTGAGGTTCTGACCTAACTTACAAACCTTCTAACCCTGGCTATATTGCTCTTATTTAAATACTCTGGGAAGGGCACTCACTGTCTCCCAGTCACTTACAATTTGGATTCTTTCTTGCCTTTGTAAATTCTTCCTTACATAGGGCCAAATTAAGTCTCCCACAAGCTTCAATGTATCCACCCTTAAATGGAAAATATCATGCTAAGAGAAATTAGCCAAACTCAGAAACTCCAAGGTCCAATGTGAAAACATTCTTGTACGTGGAAGCTAGAGTAAAATAAAAGAAAGTTGGGAGAGGATAAGATTACATAAAGAATAATTAAAATACCAATTAATAAATGAGCAAAAGGAAGAGTAGTGGAAGGAGAAGGGTGGAAAATGGGGAGGGAAAGAGGGTGAGGGAAGAAAGGAGGATCATGAACAGAAATTGATATCCATATGTGAATGGGTTTGGAGGGAGTAACCCAACTACTATGTAAAACCATAAAGCTCTAATCATAATAAAAATGTATCCATCCTTATACTTACCTGGAGTCACAGGGAAAATGAAATTCCATCTCCTCATAGTAGGCCTTCAAATACAGAAATCACAATCTCTTCTTTCTAAAAAAATCAAATCGATCAAAGTATATTTTCTGCATAAATATACTACACTTATTTTTAAAGTTTTAATTATGGTTAAAAAAAAGCCCACAGAGAATGAAATTTACTTTTGTATATATTTTTAAGTGTATAATTCAGTGGTACTGTTTGTTTTATTGTTTTGCACAATCACTTATTAATAACAGAAATACATATTCCCTCAACCTTCATCATAAGAATTTAATAAAAAAATGTATGTATCCCCTTCATAATTTTTGTAACACCTGGATGAAAAATATATTGGTAATGAGAATGAACAATGGTAAAATTGTACTCTTAGATTATAATCATTAAAGCAAATTAATTTTTCTCATCATTATTCCTGTAAATTCAATGGGAATAGACTTTTCCTCAACCAGGATGAAACCTGAGCAGGTTCACAACTGTTTTCTCACTTATAACAACAGACAGTCCTGTGGACCCTTTAAGTCACAAACACAGAATAATGTAACAAATTGTTCATGACCAAGAAATTAGTAGGTAGGGCAAGCCATAATTAAAATAATTTTTTTTTGATTTTGAGTGAGCAAATTTAATTTTGATTTTGAGAGCATAGTCTGCTAAAAATATATAACAATGAGGATTAAAAAATGAAGTAAACAGCAACAAGTAAAAGTGTCTGTCATTGGCTTAGGGAGATGGTTCTTCACTGAGAAGGAGCAATTTTGGAGTTATCTTAATTAATAATTAATGTAATTGGTTTTTGCTGAGAGCCATAGCCAAGTAGGAATGACGTATGGCAATTTCCTTGTCAGCCTACCCAATGTTTCTTAGAGGGAGGACTCTCCATTGTGGAAATGGGCTTGCCTTGGACCCAGGTCATTTGCAGTGACATTTCATGAATGTTTGAGAGTTTTGGTTTGAAAGGTGACCTTGTTCAGGGATTAGGGTGGCTCCAGGTTTAGGGTGGATCCTGCTGGATCAGGGTGGCTCCAGGTTTAGGGTGGATCCTGCTGGGAATAGGGCGTATCCTGCTGCCTCAGGCACCTGCTCCTTGAGTTCTCGTGGAGTTCTTGCCGGGTTCTGAGAGTATTTGGGATGCAGAGCCCGGTGGAGGGAGTATATTTTCCCAGAATGTGCGTGTAGAGTGCTGGTGAGAGTTCAGGTATAAAGAATTGCTGTTTGAATCTACAAGGCTGTGAGTGGCTCGTGATTTTGTGCCCAGCCAGACTGCGGCAGGTTTTAATTGCTACATAGAATTATAAGTCATAAACATACTACTGTTTAATCATTATTTTTGAAGAAGAAAGGACCGGGTCATTTAACTTCTAAGACAAAGCCAGAGTCTGTGGATACCCCAGGTATGCCTCAGTAGTACAACATCCAAGACAAGTGGTTGTATGAAGGCATCCTCTCATATATTCCATCCTAAACCCAGAACCAGGAGGCGTCCCTGCACTGGTTTCCAGGAACTTGGTAGAGTATGCCTGTCCAAGTTCCACAACTTGTGGCTTATTTGCTGAACCGTCTGTCACTCCAACTTCTAATCTAAAAAACACCTTAAATAAATTTATACCAGCCAATTGATATAACTTGGGGAAGTGTCTGCTCCTGGAAGAGAAAATTAAAAGAGTACCATGGGACTTACACATCCTCAAATTAGTTGTATTTTGAAAAATTGGGATCAATTTGATCCTCTGATGCTGAAAGGAAAATGCCAGATATTTTTATGCACTCTTTAGGTAACTGAAGTGTCTACCCTTCTGTTTTTCTTTCTTTCAGAAGTCAGTTATTCAAGGGTTAATTCTCAAATACACTGGAAAAGGAAATATATCTTCTCCTTTGAAGAGTTCTAAGGAGGGAGAAAAAAAATAGTGATGGGGTGGTAGGAGTGAACCTGCCCCAATATAGCATGAGTGGGAATCTCAACCTTAGATTTCAGCATCCATCACAGCCAACAAATTCTACGCCTAATACTCCCAACAGCAGAGGCCCTTCCCATGTCTGAGTCATACTGTAAAAATATTCAGCTGGCTATTTTTTAATATCTAAAGGGTTAAATCTGACAGTCTCTATAATAAACAAGCAGCTCTTTTGTCTCCTATCTGTGGGAGTCTAATAGCTGGAAAAAAGCTATAAAGTATTTATTTCCTGGTGATTTTTATGTGTGTATGTGCATACCTGTGTGTTGTATGTTGTGTCTACATGTGTGCTTTTGTCTATATATGTACATAGTACCAAAATTAGTATACAAATGAATGAATTCTCATAGATAAAAAGAAGGAATAGATCCAAAATGCCTTTCAGTTTATGCAATTTAAAATGGTTCAATCTGTAATAACAAAGTTGTCTCCAAAACTAATAACCCACATGTTTTTTTCCCTAGGTATCAGTCAATAAAGACATTGTTTTCAATAAAGTGTTTAAAGTGCAATATTCATTGCTTTTATTATTTTTCTTCAACAGAAAAAAAAGATGATTTAAAATGTTCATATACTTGGTTTTCATGAGTAACCTAAGTTAAAAATGGATAAATTAGATTTAACATAAATTGGACAAACATTTATAAATGTTTGTAGAGGAGACATCTGATTAATTTTCAAAGTTAAAATATCAATTATCAACTGCAAAATATAAATTTAAGTACTATTGGATTTTTGAATTCTATAAGACAACAAATACTTTGATTTATTAAATGTGTTTTATAAATTGTTGGTAAATGGAAAGATATTGTAAGATTGTTTTGTTTCTGGGTCATCAAAAAGATCAAAATGAATAGGGTTAAAATTCTACTAACATATGTTTTTTCTATGTGCAAGGAACAAAAAGAAACCATACAAGTTTTGATAAGAAAACTATAAGAAAATCATATGATATTTTACCGCATTGAGAAAAAAGAGAAATTTGTATACATACATAAGTTTTTAAGGATTGTTTTAAAATGTAGGCTTTTCAACTTAGGAAAGAGATATAAGGAATTTATAGGTATGAAATATATTTTGGAAAGGAAAATTAGAGGGTAAAGCGAATGTTTCTGAATGATAAGATTTTTTTCTATGATCAAGTAATATTTTTGTCCTAATGTTCAAGATGAAAGACAGGAATAAACTAAGGATGTAAACAATTTTTAGAATGCATAAGTAAGGTACAAAATGTTTGTGAAAGGTAAGTCTCAAAAAGTTTGTGTGATATTAAGTTGGCTATAATCAGCACAGCCAGTTGAATTTATTTGAGGGTTTTTCTAGGGTCAACTTTTAATGCATTGATAGGAAAGAAAGTATAATCCCCTACATTTAAAACAACAAGTATTCCTTAAAACGTTTATCTGCTTTTATTGTAACAGGAGTTTACTTTATGCTTTCAGTATAACCCTTACTGTCCTGCCACTGCAGATTATTTTTAAATTGACATCGTTTTTTTTTCTCTTCTCTTTCTCCCTCTCCCTAACCTTGGACAAAGCAAGATTATCTTCATTCCTATTGCAAGCCAAGTTATCTGTCCTTGAATACACACACACCATTAGAATGAAGTAACTCAGATTTCAGTGGTGCTAGAAGATCTAAAAACAAACCAGCTATCTCATAAAGTTACAAGTAAATTGTGACCCTGAACGGATACAATTGAAATGTGCCATTTAATCATGTGCCATTGAATCATGCTTTTAAGGGCCCAATATTCCCCTGGTAGGTAGTCACCTACATTTCTCCTTTGTTCACAAAGAAAATTTTTTTCTCTTTTTTTTTTTTTCTCAAAATCCTGTCTTCAGTATTGGATTTGCAACAGGAATAAAATACAGACCATGTTTTTGGTAACCCTACCTATTAAGGTAATTTCTTGTGTCTGTTAGATTCACAAATCAATTTTGAGTTTCCTCTTGCTAATTTCATTTATTAACTATTACCTATCAGTGTTTTAAAGAATTACTACTTCTAACAAACTAACCTGAGTTAAAACAATAAGACATCATCTCCTGAGTTAAAACAATAAGACATCATCTCCAGGACAGATAGGATATAATGCTGACTTCCAGTACAGATGCCAACCCATTACTTCCATTTCAAGAATGATGGAACCTGGCCTACTGGATGTTAAAACCAAAGCTTAAAGACCAAAGCCAAGGAAGTAAAAAAGTGAAAGAAAGAAAAAAAATCAGCCAATATTTTGGCCCTTGTCCTGTAAGGTCAGCCAAAACTCAGGGAAGGACAGGACTTCTCTAAGCATCCCGCAACTCCATACTGATTTCCACTGTGGTTGTACTAATTACAACCTCACCAACAGTGTATAAGTGTTCCTTCCCCCTCCACAGCCTCCCCATTATTTATTATTTGTATTCTTGATGATTACCATTCTAAATGCAGCAAGATGAAATCTCAGTGTAGTTTTGATTTACATTTCTCTGATTGCTAAAAATGTTGAACATTTTTCCATGTACTTGTTGGCTGTTTGAATTTATTCTTTTGAGTAGTATCTTTTAGTTTATTTGCCTATTTACTGACAAGTTCTTTTTCTTCTAGTAAGTTTTTAAGTTCTTTTTACATTGTGGATATTAATCCTCTGTTGGAAGAGTAACTGGAAAATATTCTCTCCCATTCCTTAGGCTCTCTCTTCACACTTAATTATTTCCTTTCTTTATAGAAGATTTTCAACTTGGTGCCATCATTTATTAATTCTCATTATTATTTCCTGAACTCAAGGGGTCTTATTGAGGAAGTTGCTTCATGTACATATATGTTGAAGAATTGACTGTATGTTTTGTTTAAGCAGCTGCAATGTTTCTGGCCTAATTTCTAGGCCTTTGATCCATTTGAGTTGACTTTTTGATAGGGATCTAGTGTCATTATGCTACATATGGATATCCAGTTTTACCAATAGCATTTGTAAAATTATATGTTTTCCAACATAGTTTTGGCACCTTTGTCAAGGACTAATGATTACATTTATGTGGATTTGTCTCTGTGTCTTCTCTTCTATTCCATTGACTTGTGTTTGTTTTGATGTCAGTACCATGTTGCTTTTGATACTATAGCTCTGTAGTATAATTTAAAATTTGGTATTATGATGTTTCCTGCATTGATTTTTTTGATTAGGATTGCTTTGGCTCTTCCATATTCCACATGAATTTTAAGACAGTTTTTTTCCAGTTTTGTGAAGAATATTGTTGGCATTTTGATGGAAATTGCATTGAATCTGTAGAATGCTTTCAGTAATGTGGCCATTTTAACAATATTAACTCTGCCTATCTGTGAACATGGGAGGTCTTTTCATCTTCTGGTGTATTTTTCAATTCTTTTCTTCACTGTTCTATAATTTTGACCATAGAAGTTTTTCATCTCCTTGGTTAGATTTATCTATATTATTTTACCTTTTAGGCTATTATAGAATTAGTTTTCTGATTTCTTTTTATTGAATTTATTATTATCAAATAGAAAAACTGCTGATTTTTGTGTCAATTTTGTATCCTGATACTTTGCTAAATTTTTTTATTACTTCTGTAACTCATCTGGTGGAACATTTTGTATCTTCTAAATATAGGATCATATCATGTGCAAACAGTTATAATTTAACTTCTTCTTTTCCTATTTATATTCCTTTTATGTTATTCTTTTGCCTAATTGCTCTGGATAAAATTGAATAAGAGGTGTGAGAGTGGACATACTTGTCTCTTTTTCCTGATTTTGGAGAAAATTCTTTTAGTATATATCATTCACTATTATGTTCGGTATATATATCCTGTATGATGTATAGGTAAGTTTCTTCGATCCCTAGTTTCTTCAATGTTATTTATCATGAATGGGTGCTGTATTATGTCAGAAGACTCTTTCTGTATCTGTTGACATGATCATGTGGGTTTTTTTCCTTACTTCCAGTTATGTTGTTAATTACATTTCTTGATTTACATAAGTTTAACCATGTTTGCATCCCTGGAACAAAACCAACTTGATCATGATGTAGTTTCTTATTTTTTTAAAATACAAATTGCTAACTTTTTTAGAGGGACATTTGCATTTATGTTCAGAAGGGATATCGGTCTGTTGTTTCTTTCCTCAATGTTTTTATATTTGTTTTTATTTGTGCAATAAAAATTTATTTCACATTGGTGAGACTGGAGTGGTGCCCATTGGGCTCAGATCAAGATTTTAGTGGATTTCTCTCCATTCTGAAGGCTCCAGGGGCAATATGATTTCACACATTTGGATTGGTGACAAACTCAGTTCCTCGAGTTTGCAGAATCCAAGTCCCTGTTCTCTCTTTGGCTGCAAAGTGAGGCTCCTGAGCTAAGCTTCTACAGAGTGCTGCATTCCATAGGTATTGACCCAAAACAGGTTAACTCCTCCTGTCTAATCTCTCCAAACCTTGGCTTCCATCACTGTGTCTTTTTTAACTACAGGGAAAGGCTCTCTGCTTTTAAGAATTCTTGTAATTGTATTTGACCCCTGTGGATAATCCAGGATAATTTCTCCATGTTCAGGCCTATAAACTTAGTCACACTTATGACGTCTCTTTGGTCATACCTGTAACTTTTTAAAAACATTCTAATTCGCTTTACTTGACAGTAGAATGCATTTGGACATATCATGCATAAATGGAACACAACTTTTCATTATTCTGGTTGTACATGTTGTAGAATCACACTGATCATGGAATCATACAGGTACACAGGGTAATAATGTCTGATTCATCTTATTGTCCTTCCTTCCCTCATACCTCTTCCCCCTCCCTTTACTCCCCTTTGCCTAATCCAAAGTACCTCTATTTTTTCCCTAGTTCCCCCACTTATTGTGAATTAGCACCTACCTGTCAGAGAAAACATTTGGCCTTTGATTTGGGGGTTTGGCTTGCTTTGCTTAGCATGATGTTCTCCAGTGCCATCCATTTACCTGCGCAAATGCCATAATTTCATTCTTCTTTAAAGTTAATATTTCATTGTGAATATGTACCACATTTTCTTTATCCATCCATCTCTTGAAGGGCATCTAAGTTAGTTCCAAAGTTTGGCTATTGTGAATTAAGCTGTTATAAAAGGAAAGGGCTGGAGGGGGAGGGAAGAGTGATCAGAAAAGGGAGGAATGAGGGATGATTGATATGATGATGGATATCAAGTAAACACTAAATGAATATTAGATAGTAACTAGTACATAATGGTACATAGAAAAAAGATGAAATGTTACTCAGAATGTTAATGATGGCTATCCTTCATAGACTGTAGAGGTAAAAAATATATTCTACTCTGTAATAGTTTGTCTCATTCCTACCTCTGTTTTTAAGTTTTCCTTATTCTTTATCCAATTTTAATGTAGTCAACCCTGCATTTTTTTAAACATTTGTTTGATAGATCATGGACAATTTTTTATTGGCACATTAGAGTTATGCATAATATTGGGATTCACTTTGACATAATTATGCAAATTTGGAGTATAATCTTCTCCAATTTAGTCCCTGGGTACTTCCCTTTTCTTCCTGTCTTCCTTCCCCCTATTCCCTTTCTTCTACTCTAATGGTCTTCCTTCTATTATCTGTAATTTTCTTAAAATTGGTTCTTTATAGATACATAAACTGAGATTCACTCTAGTATATTCACATATTTACATAAAGTAGTGTTGGTGAAATTATTCCCTCATTTCTCCCTTTTCTGATCACTCTTCCCTCCCTCTCCACTAGCACTAATCTCTCTTATGTTATCCATTGCCACAAATTCCTGTCCCTTGTTTTGGTCTGGCTTTCTCATATGAGAGAAAATATTTGACCGTTGATTTTCTGAGTCTGGCTTACTTCACTTCACATGATATTCTCTAGTTCCATCAATTTACCAGCAAATGCCATATGTTCATTCTTCTTTATAATGGAATAAAACTCCACTGTGTGTATATACCACATTTTAAAATTTATTCACTTGTTGACAGGCATCTGGGTTGGTCCCATAACTTTGCTGCTACGAATTGCACTGCTATAAACATTTATGTGGCTGCATTACTATGGTATGCTGATTGTAGTTCTTTGGGAAAAATTCCAAGGAGTGAGATAGCTGGGTCATATGTTTTTTGAGGAGTGTCCATCCTCACCAAGCATTTATGACATGATCACTTGGAATTTCACCAAGACACATGACTTGTTCATTTTGAGTAACTCATATGTCTAGAGATTTGTGAATATATTCTAGATTTTCTAGTTTATTAAAGTAGAAATTTTCAAAATAGTTTCTAATGTTCCTCTGGATTTCAGAAATGCTGTTAGTGATATTCCCTTTTTTTCACCTCCAATTTTGTTTGTGTCTTCTCTTTCTCTCCCTCTTGGTTATTTTAGCTAAGGGTTTATCAAACTTATCTGTGTTGGATATACAGTTTTCCCATTACCATTTGTTAAAAAACTTTATCTTTTCTCCACTGATACCTTTGATACCTTTGTCAAGTTATCAAGGACTGTACCCTGATGGATTTGTCTCTGTGTCTTATATTCTATTCCATTGGTCTTCATGTCTTTTCTGGTGCTAATACCTTGCTGTTTTCATTACTATATTTCTGTAGTATAGTTTGAGGTTTGGTATTATTATGCCTCTGGCATTGCTCTTCTTGTCTGGATTGATTTGGCTATTCTGGGTCTCTTAGTCTTCCAAATGAATTTTAGAACTGCTTTTTACTAGTTCTTTGAAGAATGTCATTCATATTTTGAATTGGATTGCACTGAATTTATATAATGCTTTTGGTAATATGATTATTTTTACAATATTAATTCTGTCTATCCAAGAACATAGGAGGTCTTTCCATCTTTTAGGGACTTATTCAATTTCTTTCTTCGGCATTCTACACTATTTATTTTAGAGGTATTTCACTTCCTTGGTCAGATTAGTTATCAATTATTTATTTATTTTTTTGAGGCTGTTGTGAGTGGGATTGTTATCCTAATTTCTTTTGCAACAGTTTCATTATTGTGGTATAGGAAGGAAATTTTTTATGTATGTTGATCTTATATCCTGCTACTTTGCTGAATTTATCAGCTCTGAAGTCTTTGTGTGGAAGTTTGGGGGACTTCTAAATAAAGGATTATATCATCATAAGATATGTTGTATCTCTTGTCATTTGTTTCTGAGAATTTTTAATTTCTCCCCTGATTTCTTTTCTGATCCATTCTTCATTCAAAAGTGTATTATTCAACCTTGAAAAGTTAAAATGTTTTCTGTTTCTATATTTTATCTCAGTGTTAATTTCCAGTTTTATTCTTATGATCTGATAGGACTTATGATTTGGAGGACTTATCTCTATTTTTTCTGTATTAGAAAATACAGAAAAAATACAAGAAAATACTTGCTTGTGCCCTCCAATATGATCAATTTTGAGAAAGTTCCCTATGCTGCTAAGGAGAGAACAAATTCAGTTTTCAATAGATAAAATTTTCCATAGTTGTCTGTTAAGTTCATTTGATGGACAGTTTTTTTTAAGTTCAGAAGGGTTTATGTCTGGATGACCTATCTAGTGGTGAGAGAGGTGTTAAAATCACTCAGTTTTATTGCATGGGTGTCTATTTGATTCTTTACGTTGAGTGAGTTTTGTTTTATGTACATAGACATTGATGTTTTAGCCTGTAGTTACAATCATCATATCTTGTTGTTGGGTGATTTCCTTAATCAGTATGAAGTGGCCTTCTATGTCTCTTCTGACTAATTTTGGCATGAAGTCTACTTTGTCTGATAGTAGCTACCCCTGCTTACATTAAGTTTCCACTTGCATGGTGTATCATTTTCAATTTATTCATCTACAGCCTATGGATGTCTTTGCCTGTAAAGTGAGTATCCTGTAAACCACATATGGTTAAGCTTGTTTTCTAATCTAATTTGCCAACCTATGTTTTTTGATTGGAGAGTTTAGACCATTTACATTTAGTATTATTGTAGAGAGATGGTTTTTTTTTCCTGCCATTTTAACTTATTTTTAATGCTTAATTCAGATAATTCTCATTAATTGCATATTTTAGTATGATTCATTCCTATGCTGTTTTCAGTTTTATTTATTTATTCTTTTTGCATAAATTATTTCATTGAGCATATTTTGTTGTGTTGACTCAGTGGTTAAAAATTCTTTTTTTTTAAGAGGAGAGAGAGAGAGAATCTTTTTTTTTTTTTTTTAGATAGACACAACACAATGCCTTTTTTTTTTTTTTTGTGGTGCTGAGAATCGAACTTGGGTCCTGTCCATGTTAGGCAAGTGCTGTACCGCTGAGCCACAATCCCAGCCCCTAAATTCTTTTCATTTCTGTTTCTCATGGAAGTTTATATTTCATCTTAAATTCTAAAGTATAGTTTTACTGAATAAAGTAATCTTGCTTGGAACCAGATATCTTTCAGAACCCTCCTTACTTCTAGAGTCTGGTTGAAAAATCTGTTGCAGTCCAAATTGACTTACCTCTTATTTCTTATTTTATCTTTAATAAAAGCCTGCCATTTTTCTTTGTGGCTTTAAAATTCTCTCCTTCTTATGAATATTACATATTTTAATTATAATGTGTTTTGAAGGGAATAATTCTGATCTTGCCTGTTCATTACTCTAAATGCCTGCTGTGTTTGGATTTCCATCTTATACTCAAACCCAATGTTTGGAAACTTTTATATTTTTTTATTGAAAATGTTTTGCATATCTTTAGTTTGTATTTTATTGCCTTCTTCTATACCAATAATTCTTATATTTGGTCTCTAAATATTATCCCAGATTTTTTTAATATTCTTGTCATGGTCTCTTAACTTCTTTTATTTATATTTAGGATTTTATACTTTGAGACCTGAGAACTAGTCATCAAAGTGTCCTAATCTATTGATAATGCTTTCCATCAAATTTTAATCTGATTTTTTGTGGGTCTTTCATTTCCAAGAGTTCTGATTGGTTATTTTTTCAGAATTTCTAACTCTTAACCAAAATGGCTCTGATCCATCTTTACGTGCCTTCCTGTGAGTCTGAGTCTCTTTTATCTTTAATAAAGACACAGCATTATTGGATTAGAGACTACCCTATTCTGGTAGTATCTCATCTTGCCCTAACTAATTATATTTGCAACAATCCTGTTGCTAATTAAGGTCACATTCTGAGGCCCTTGGAAGGACACAAAGTTTGGCAGGACACCATTCAATCCTGTACATATTTCTTCCAGAACTCAACACATCTACCCAAATCTCTTTAGCCCTGCTTCTCCAGTGGGTCAGTCACTGGCTGTGCCACAGAGCTCCTATAGGACAAAGTTGTCTTCCAAAATTCCATGGTGACCATCCTGATATTTGACCTAATTTTGTCATACATAAGCTTCCATGTAAGCCCTAGCCAGATTAATACATGGAACATTCAGACACCCTGAGAGGAGAAAGACTTTTGAGAATAGGCCAAGGTTTTCAGTTCTACCAAGTCAAGAATCCAAAGTACTACAGCATAAAGCATTTCATTCATTAAAATGTCTTCCAAAAGAAGCCAAGTGAGGACATGGCATGCAGGTGGCTGACTGTGAGCCTGGAAAAGAGACCTCACCAGAAAATGGATTTGCCAGCCAATTCATCATGGAATTGCACTTTCCAGAACTTTTAGAATTAAATTTCTGTTTTTTTTTTTTTAATTTCTTTTTTGTTTTTGATACTGGGGATTGAAGCCAGGAGCTCTTAACCCCTGAGACAAATGCCCAGAACTTCTTGTATTTTATATTGAGACAGGATCTCGCTAAGTTGCTTAGGGCCTCACTAAATTGCTGTGCTGGCTTTGAACTCATGATCCTCCTGAGATGCTGGGATTACAGGTATGTGCCAGCTTCAGTGTCTGTAAATTAAGCAACCCAGTCTGTACTATTCTGATATGGCAGCCTTAGACTAATACATTAGCACAGGAGCAGTAGAAATATCCAAGTGATTTTAGGGGGAAACATATGGTTGCCTATGTCTTCCTCAAATTCAAAAGATTAATTCTAACATCCAAGGTGACAATATTAGATATTAGGGCCTGTGGAGATGATGAGGCCTTGAGAGCAGAACCTTCATAATTGGGCTTAGTGCCTTTATAAAAGAGACCACAGAGATCTTGCTAGTTCCCTCTTTCATGTGAGAACACAGTGAGAAGTCACATCAATGAACAACGAAATAGACCCTGAACAGACACAGAATCTGCACAAATTGTTTTGGAAACCTGAACTTCCAAAACTGTGAAAAATAAATCTTAGGCTGGGGATGTGGCTCAAGCAGTAGCATGCTCTCTTGGCATGCGCAGGGCACTGGGTTTGATCCTCAGCACCACATAAAAATAAAAAATAAAGATGTGTCCAACGAAAAATAAAAGATAAATATTAAAAAATTCTCTCTCTCAAAATAAATAAATAAATCTTTGTTGTCTACAAAAATGTGTGCATGTGTGCATGCCACACACATACACATATGATGTTCTACTCTGTATTTTCAAAAAATCATGCTTTACTTCTTATTTTAGCTCACTGATAATTTTAACTGAAAACTTTCTAAATGCTTTCTCATGCATTTCTTCCCTTGTGGTATCAATGTGATCATTTGTTGAAGCATTCGCTGTTTGGGGTTGTTTGTTCCTTTCCTTCTTTGTACTGAATGTATGTCTACCCATCTGCCAGCATGATTATAATCTCCAATTTTATGCAACAAACTATTTAGAGCTCCTATCCCATGAGAGCTCCAGCTGGGTGAACATCCAGGTGTTGATATTTCCACTCAACTTGTGATATCTGCTGTTTTCAGTATCAGCACCACTTTGAGAGAAGACACTAAAGTATTATCACTTTGAGAAAAGACACTAAACAGAGCAAAGCCACATATTTATCAACCTTAAGGAAAACAAAATCTTGAAAATACTCTCTACAGTCTCTAACACAGGTATATTATTATAGGAATGTTCAAGAATAGGTTGATAAACTGGTTATTAAATCTAGTAAAGTTACTGCTACATTATATAGGGAGAGAAAAGTGGAGGAGAGAAAAACTTGAATTTTAGGCAGTTGCAGGTAAGGTAAGAGGAAAAAGAAGGACTAAGAAGAGCAAGTGTAAGTCTGGGCTTGGAGAACACAGAATTATTCCAGTTAATTCTCTGAAAGCTTGGAACAAATGCAATTAAATGGGTTGAGAGTTCAGTTTCAATAACTAGGGGAACAACTGTGAAATCGAAATGAAGAGTGACATATATATACACATACATATACATATATACATGTATACATATGTGTGTGTCTGGAGATATATGTATATATATAAAAATGCAAGTTGGCAATACACCCATTCATAATAATTTATGCCAATGGGGATAAAATACTTTGAGTCTCCCTTCTTCAAGATTTGAGAATTTTGGAAGATGCCTATCACTCTTCAAGTTTTGTTCCTCCTAGAGGTATTGCAGAAGAGCAATTCCTAGTTGCTATTGATTTCCAAACACCCAGTTCTTTTTCATCAGTCCAGGGACCTGAGGCTGCATGCCTGCAGGGTTGTTTTGTTGTCTGTTGGTTATTTCTACTGGGTGCAGGAGCACAGGATGTGGGTTCAAGGTTGTCACACTGTTTATGGCCACTGGACACCCAGTTCCTCCTAAGGGCCTTCTTTAAAGTGGCATTAAGCTTTGTAACCGTCTGAAAGTGTAGAACCTGTGATGGTGTGTCTCTGTGGGTGGTGTGTGGTGCAGAAGCCTCCCTCTTGACTGTTGTAAATTGCTGGGATACCATTCCTGTAACTGTAATATAGAGTCATTTGGCTTTCCTGTGTCTGAGTTCCCATTGCCCATGGTTGTTAATCACCAGTGTATCCTCCCCTCTGCTGGGTCTTCCCTGGAGTGGTGCAATCAAGCACCTGGTGATTGCCTACAACCATGGGGCCCATGGGTCATCTGTGGTACTGACCCTATACCTAGGCTGATCTAGATTACTAGGGTACTGACCCTCTGACTGGGATAGAGAGACACTTGGCCCAAGAGAACTCTTAATACCTATGAGTATGAAGAGTGAGCTCTGTTCCCCTCTGCTGACTAGAAAAAAGAGTCAGTTGGAGAGCCTGTCCCTGGTCTCTTACTGTTCACAGTTTTGAATTGCTGTGCTGCTTCCTTCTTCTGGGATATCCTTGATCCTTTGCTATCCAAGCACATTGAACCCTTCTGTAACCATGAGGCCTGCAGGTACAAGCTGTCTCTGGCCTCCCTGCACTACAGAAGCCTCAGTTCTGGTGGGAACAGCCCACTGGGTTTTACTCATCACCATGATGGGGTGGGGTGTCAGTTGGCCCATCTTTGTCTGAGGTCCCACAGAGGCTGTGTTGAGTGCTGGGTCAGAGTTAGCAGTCCCTGAGAGCAATTAGCTCTTGGTCAGCTCCACTGCACTCCTCTTGTCCATGGTGAGGGAACGGGCGTTTCAGTATCTTTCAGTCAGCAGTGAATCCTCCACAGGTAACTTCTAGAAAGATTACTGGGGCAACCCATTTCAGAGGTATTCCCTCTAGTTTTATTTATTGCTATATGAAGGTGGAGTGGTGCTGTGTTGATTTAATTTCTTTTAGGGAGGTTGGCTAGCTATGAATTCTATAAAATGGTTGCCAGGCCTGGCATGGCTTTCAGTCCACAGTTTGTTCTAAGGTACTTGATCCCTTTGACTGTCTTTGTTATTTCTGTCACATTTTAATTCAGCCTGCTTTTCTTTCCAGCTGTTGTTAAGGAAGTAAGCACATGTGCTTTTCCTCTCCCTTTCCCAAAACTCCACCCTGGTCAGGGTTATGGATTAAGGAATGTTGTCCTTATTTTCTGCTCCAGTAACCAAACACCAGTCCCTCCAAGTGTCAAATTATTCAATATTGAGTTTCAGAATATTTACTCTGTCATCACCCCCTGGTCATTTGCTCTTTCCCTGCTTTCACTCAGGACAGTGGAGGGCTCAGGGATTGTAGCCTAGCTTTGATCTTCTAACTTTGCTCCTCCTCAGTTCTATCTCTATTTGAAGATAACTTTAAATGTATGTTATGGGCATGAAATTGTATCTCATTATTAATGTAATTTGCATTTAATACATTATGAGTTGGACTCAACATCTTTTCACGTGGTTTATTGTACAACTCATTTTCATTTATTTTTTAATGTTCTTAGCTTTTACATTCTGAATTTCTTTTTTTTATTATTCATCACATTTTTTAATGAATTATCTGCTCATATACTTTTACATTCTATTCAACTATTTTCTCTTTTCTAAAAGATTTGTAGGATGTTTGTTATATACAATGCAAATATATTTTCATCTCTAGCCTAATTTTTCACTCTAATTATAAAACATTTATGTGCTATTACAGGGTGCTCACCTATGTTCATTTACTATTAATCCATTTGTTTTATGGTTTGAGTCTTGACAAAAAAAATCTTTTTGGACTAGAGAAAAGATGGTTAATAGGCACAGATGTGAGTTGTATAGGATGAATAATTTTTATGTTTATAGCCCAGAACACATTTCTGGTTGTTTTGGTGCTCATTTCTTTTTTATTCTCCTCTCTCTTGCATAAAAATATCTCTTCCATGATACCAAGTCACATGATTAAGACTAGGTTCAGCTGACCAGATTTGGATGGTTCTTTTACTCAATGCTATCCTAATGGCTTTGAATATTTCTTCATTCAGATAAATGACATTCATATATATGCTAACCACTAGAATCATAGAAGATTAATCATTGTAGGAGAACTTAGAACATGTACTAATGTATTTGAGGAAGTGACCAGGGGCAATTTATTAGAAATGAAGTGGTGAACTCATGTCCTCCACATTTAAGGTCAGTGCCATCTACATAACTCCACATTGGGAGTCATAGACTTTGGAAAAGGTATTTTTCACAATTAATTTTCCCCTCACTCTCCGAAATGTGTAGAATCCTTCCCCTACTCTAATCTCTACATCTGGCTAGAACACATTATTTCTCAGGATTATGTTTGTGGGATGTTGTGATACAGATCAGCAGTGACTCCCTCCTGAACAACATGGTAGATACGAGCTACAAAGCAACTCATGAGATTCCCACTTGAAACTTCCCACAAAGGAAAGAGCTAAAATCCTGAGTCCCACCAACACTGTTTTCTAGTGACCAGCTAACTCTAAATAACAGAAAGTGTTTCAGGGAATAAAAGTTATCACAGAAAATGTTCTTTGGCCTCATTACCCCTCCTACCTGGAAATGCTATCTCTCCCTAGTACATTCCACAGAGCCCTCTTGACATCCTTGTTCTTTAGGGTACAGATCAGAGGATTAAGCATGGGACTAATGACAGTATAAAAAAGGGTAACAAACTTTCCTTCACTCTCAGAATAACTGCCCATGGGTTGGAGATATGTGTACATGGCTGAGCCATAAAACAGACAAACCACCAGAAGATGGGACCCACATGTCCCAAAAACTTTTCTGTTCCCAGTCGTTGACTTGATCTTCAGCACTGCCTGAGCAATGTGTGCATAGGATCCTAGAATTACTGCCATGGGAACAACCAAGATTATGGCTCCAGCCACAAACAGATTAGCCTCTCCTCCTCCTGTATCCTCAAAAGCCAACTTCAGTAACACAGGCATCTCACAAAAGAAGTGGTTGAGGCAGTGAAAGCCACAGACTGACAGGGATGCCAAAAGGCCTGTCTGAATAAGAGCATTTAGGAGTCCTCCCACCCAGGAGGTGATAGCCAGTGACTGGCATAGAAGTGGGTGCATGATGGTTGTGTAGTGGAGTGGGTGACACATGGCAGCATAGCGGTCAAAGGCCATTACTACCAGGAGAACACACTCAGTTCCACCTAAAGTGAGGATAATGAAGAACTAGGCCACACACCCTCCATAGCAATGGTCCTGTCAAATCCAGAAAGATTGATCAGCAGCTGGGGCAAAGTGCTGGTGGTATAGCAGAGTTCCAGGAAGGAGAGGTGGCAGAAGAAGAAGTATATGGGCGTGTGCAGCCGACGGTCCAGTTGTGAAAGTGTGATAATGGTGGTGTTGCTAAAGAGAGTCAGAGAGTAGAATACTGAAATGAAAGTAAAAAACCCATTTCCAGTTTCAGCCAATCTGAGAAGCCCACCAAAATGAAGCCCTCTCCCAAACTGGTATTGAAACTTCCCATAGCCTTTTACCTGCACAAATAACAGAAGACAATTCAATGCCTCTTATTAAAAACACATTACATTTTTATGTCACAATATTGCCTAACACTTTTTTGCTATTCAATGCATTTTGGTCCAGTTCTTTTTCTAGCTCTTCTGTAGAGAAGTTAGTACTGGATTAGGAGTGATAAGAACTTGATTTGAACTCTAGTTTTGTTGCTTGTTTGTTCCATGACTATAGCAAAGGTCTTGTATCTGAGGTTTCTTGTGTGAAAATATCAAGGATGCATCGCCTCCCTCACTGCACTGAGGACCTACTGCAGTTATGTGGAAACAAGCTTTTAAATTTCAGAATGTGGGGCTTGGGTTGTAACTCAGTTGTAGAGTGCATGTGAGACCCTCAGTTTGATACCCAGCAGCATATAAAAAGAAATTAATAAAATAAAGATACTTTGTTCACAAACAACTAAATGTAAAAAAATTAAATTTTGAATGTTTTTATATCCAATACATTTTCTGACATAATAGCTCACAATTCAGAGAAAAGGCCATGTTTAAAAGAATTCAGTGAATGTTAAAAAAAATCTTAAATAAAAATTATGCAAAGAGGACTGTGCTACAGATAGCAAAACAACTCTTTCTGGAGAGTTGAAGGATGGATATAACAGTTGTATTCTATATTGTTCTCTTTTGCCCTCCTTCTTAATTAGGTAGACTCTTTCATTAGATTAGGATCAAGGTTTACCCAGGATGAAAGCTCAAGTTTGGACACAGATGCTCATTTATTTCTTTCTGCTCAGGGAATATAGTCAATTCAAAATTAATCCTTGGAAGTCCACCTCATGACCAGCTGCCATCTGTCTCCAAGAACTGAGAAGAGTCTAGATTAATCTTGGAAAAAAATTAAAAACACATCAGTTCATTATAAGGAGTTATGATACATTGAAATCTTTTCTACTCTTTGGCTTCTTGTAAATTCATCTTTTCACTTGGAGTTGTGAAATAGAATTAAGACATGCAAGTTTCACTGGCCTCCATATTCCTCAACCAAAAGTGACAGCTTGAAAATATCTACTTCCTTTCATATTGCCTAAGTCTTTCATCCCAGTAAAAGAAAGAAATGATGTTAGGCTGGTACAGATGGTTGATAATGACTCACACTTTCATCCCAGGCATGGCTGGGTGTTTACATATTATCCTACTCTAACTTCACATTCAAAAAACTGTGTTAGAAACTCACAGTCTGCACTTACAGATAGAACATGGGGTATTATTCAAGTTCGTGGCCATAGACATGCATTATGCCTTGAAAAAAATAGATTAAAAGAATAACAAAACTAATAAGAAATTTTAAACACTGTGCATGAGAAACAAGTGTCCCTGAAAGCTTTCAGATTAGAAAAGAAAATGCTTAAAGACACATAGTTTGGTTTATATACATGTTTAAAGATCTGTCATATGAAAATGTGGTAAATTTCCTTTGTTTTTCTCAAAAAACCAAACTCAGAACAAGTGCTGAAATTTATGATAGGACAGTTGTGACTCAATAAAGAGAGAACTTGAAAAAAGTTCAGTCTAAAATTAGATTACCTAGAAAAGAATTGATATCGTTGTAACATGAATGCTTCCTGTTCAAACACTGAAATTTGACCCATGAGGATGCTATAACAATGTTCTTGCATCAAATATAAAATAGGTAGGATGATTTTCTTTAATTTACTAATCTAATTTTTAAAAAATTAATTTTTACTCCTGATCTTATTTTGTGCACAAAATGCATTTTTCATTCGCATATGTGGTTTTCTGCAATTCAACTGTCAGTGATTATTTGTGATCAATTCTCTGTGTTTTTGTGTCCAAATGTGTGTCCATCTGTGTGTATATGTATGACCTCTATAAATAATAAAATTCTTGATCAGAAATTATTTTTAATTTTTTTAATCACCTGTGGTTCCACATCCTTCTGTCTAGTCTACCAATTTTATAGCCATATTTTAAAACCATAATATATAATTTACTACTTGAACACAGATATTTGATAATTGCTTTAGAGAATATTTCTTGTCTTCTAGATTTTACCTGGAAGCTGAGTTATCCACTCAGTCATCACTCACTTGAAGTTCAAGAAATGAAAACTACTGTATTTACATCTCTCAACTCAACGGGTTTCAAAGGATATGTGAAACCCATTGCAGATTGGTGGCCTCTAGTGATGTTTGAAAAAGATTCTTTCCTCTTTGGTCCTGATTTCATCTGCGGTGAGAAGTCCTGCTTTCTTATGGTTCCTTCCTTCAGTAGAAGAGATTGCTGAGACTCCCAAAATAGGAGGTGGGAGCATCCTTCTCACTGAACCCCAGTTGATCGCCCCAACCAACTGACACTGGGAAGGAGCTGGTGTAGTATTAAACTATCTCCTGGCCCTACAGCTAAGAACACAGTTCTTCCCTGGGGGCACTGCCAAAGACTCTTAAGAACAGCAGAGAGAGTGTTGCTCACCAGGTGTGTGGCCTTGGAGACCTCTGGGCCCCAATGTCATAATTATAACCAACTGACTGGCCCTCCAAGATCTACCTTGCAGTCCTCAGCTCTCACTATTCCCCATACTCTGCCTAACACACTTCTTTGTGCAGTGTCTTCAGAATATATGTTCTCTCTTGACTCATGTATCTCTGCAGCCTGGGATTCCTCTCACTTCTCTTATTTTGACTCAAAATGGACTAGATTTCATGTTTCACTTGAAGCCACCATGTTTTCCATACCTCAAATCTTCCTTCCCTGGATTCCTCATATAATGCTTATATAAAGAGAGAATATGTGTATCATTGATGAATGTAAATATTTTTTCTTTGATTTGAAGTTTGGTGCTTTTATTTTATAATGTATTAATATTTCTTGTTAATATATTCTATTTTTTTATTTCTAATAGAACTAAAATGAATTTACTCCCTTGAAATTTTATATTGAGCAAATGATACTTTTTAACACACTGTAGAATAACAAAGTACATGTTCACCAGGAATAAAAAAGTAAATATTCAAAATTATCATCATTCACTTACAGAATCATTATGTAATACAAGGAAATAGCTCTGCCATTGTGAGCTGTATGACTGTCAAAAAGTTTCCTGATATACTTGAGCTTCAGTCTCCCCATCAGTAAGACACTGTTTATGTGTCCTATCTAGCACCACTGTTTGAGTATGATTAATGGCACATTGTATGGGAGGTGACTGATGTGTGGTGCTCATGTATTCAGAGGTGGTGTTACATAATACAAACATTTATTTGGTGCATTTCCTTTGCCTGAAAAATGTCAGAAAACATGATCTTGGACACCAAGGAAATCCACAGTGCAAGGAGAGTCAGCTATGAACTGAAATAATTGCCTTTAAAGTGGTAAGTGCTGCACTCTTCTTTTTCATTCAGAGAGACTATAATCATTATTAAAAACCTTAGAACATAATTACCTTACTGAGTCTAACTTTGTATACAATCAATGCACATGGCACAGTATGATGAATACCTTCATATGAGAGTTAACTTCCATGAGGATGGAGAAAGTTTGAAATGTGCTGTTTTGTGGAAGAAAAATCATGTCTTCATACATGTACTTTGGATAATGAAGTCCACCACATTCCACCATCAATGCTAACAATTCCCTCTCACCCCTCTGCCCTATGTAGAATTCATCAATTCCTCCCATGCTCCCCGTCCCTTCCCCACTATAAGTCAGTTACCTTATATCAGAGAAAACTTTCAGCATTTGTTTTTTTGGGATTGGCTAACTTCACTTAGCATTGTCTTCTCCAACTGCAAACCTTTAACTGCAAATTTAAAAAAGAACTTGATATAATGATTGGCACCAAGTCAACATGGAATTAATATAAGGTATTCCTAATACTATGTAAGGTGATATAGAAAAAAGACTGAAAGATTATTCAAAAATGTTAATGGTGGCTACCCTGGATAGTTATAGGTTAAAAGAAAAAAAAGATTCCAAGCTGTTAACTTTGTCTCATTCCCACCTCTACCTTAAATAAGTTTAATGAATACAAAATTATATCTCACTGTTATTCAAACTTGAAATTCATTGCATTTCATTGATTGTAAGTAGGGCTGAATACCTGTTCATATGGTTTATTGTACATTTCATTTTCTTTTTGGATTATCTGCTTCCATACTTTTGCATATTATTGTAATATTTTCAATTTAATAATATATTTGTTGGATGTACATAGCAAATATCTCCTAAGTTCTAGCTTAATTTTTCATTTTATGAAATGTGTGTGCTCACATATGTGCCCTTTTTTGTTTGAGTCTTGACAAAACAAAAACTACCTCTAGGAAAATGGACAGAAGATAGTTAACAGGTACATATGTTTTGGATAGGAGGGAGCATTTCTATGTTCTAGAGCATAGTCATATAACTAAGGTTGATAACATTTAATTGAATATTTCAAAATAGTTAGTAGAGAGTATTCTTTTTGGGGGGTACCAAGGATTGAACTAAGGGGCACTCGACCACATCCCAAGCCCTATTTTGTATTTCATTTAGAGACAGGGTCTCATGAGTTGCTTAGTGCTTTGACATTGTTGAGGCTGGCTTTGAATTCTCAATCCTCCTGTCTCAGCTTCCTGAGGCACTGGGATTATAGGCATGGACCACTGCACCCCTTAGTAGAGAGGATTTTTAATGTTCCTAACATAAAGAAATGATAGGTGTTTGAGGTGATGAATATCTCAATTACCTTGATCTGATCACTATACATTGTATAGATTATTTCAAGCTTAATCATGAGAGGAAATAGAACTCCAGAAAAGGCAATGTGAGGTACATAGAAGACAACAAAGCAGATCTAGCTATCAACCCTTGACTCCTCCATAGCCCAGAAATGAAGGAGTGAAAGAGCAGCTGATCAGAGAGATGAGTGATAGAGCAAACACTCCAAAGTTAGCATTGGTCAGATTGAAATGTGGAGGAACTTAAAAGATTTGTATACTGGAATAGGAAATAAGAATCTAATTTCTTTAACCTAAACACTCAGTGTGGGTTAGAGGGATGGGTAACAAGAAAGAGGGAGAGAAAAACCACATAGGCTGACTTAACAGTTGGAAAGAAAAGCAGACCAATTTAAAATGGGATAGGAGCAGCAAAGACAGTAAAGGAGATCACACAGTTTAGATCACATTGTGGCCTGAAAGCTGTGTTGGACAGGGCAGCCATTTTGTAGAGTTCACATCTATCCACATTCCCTAAAAGCACTTAAATCAATACACTTTTCCCCTCCTCCTGTTAGGAACAAATAAAACCAAAGAAAATGCCTTAGAAATGGGTTGTCTCAGTAATTCATCTAGAAGAAACTTGTAGAGAGAATGCTGCTAGGTGTAGGCTATTGAAAGCCCTATGCTTCACTGTGGAAAAGGGGAGTAAAGTGGAGCTAATCCCTCCCAGGAGTGCAGCCCTAACCCAGGGCTCTCCACAGCTCAGGTGAAGATGGGCCAACTTACACCCTGGTCCACTCAGGCAACTTTCACCCCTGCACCCATTGAAGCAAGCATCAGATGAAGCACCCTCCAACCATGAAGACTAAGCCCTCTGGTCTGACATACAAGTACCAGTTGGCAAGAAAATCATAGCAACCAGGAAAGTAGCTGCTGTGCCCCAGCACCTCCCTGTAAGAGGGTTCACAGCTGCAAGTCCCAGAATGGTCAGCTAACTCAATTCTCACACATGACCCACTGAAGGCATTTGCTTAAGAAACCTCTAGTAGCCAGCAGAAAGCCTGAGAGCACACACAACAGCAGTACACCTCACTAAGGGGCTTGCAGAGGAGTGTCCCACAGACATCAGCCACTGCCTGATAAGCCCAGCTGCAAGTCCACTAACCTGTGACCTGTACATTCCAGAGGGAGCCTAAGCCAACCACCTCCCATGAGTTACACAATACACATCCACCTGACTACAGCGCTCTACCCTTGAGCATGATACCCTGCACACTCTGAAATATACATGACAGAGCCCACATTAAGTTTGACAGTGCTGGATACATGCAGCTTTTCTTCAGGAGGAAATATAGGCCTGTGTCCCCTAACAGGGAGTAATCTGGCTGCTAAATCACAGACAGCTAAACCATCAGAAAGCTAGCAGGTATCTGGACACACCAAAAATGAGAGGTACTTCCTAGGATTGGGAGGTAGTGTGATCACTATATCTTCACATCCAGGGATACAGAGGAAAAACTGAGGAATGGTCAGCATCTTCTAAAGTCTCCAAATTCTGATAAAATCCAAACCAATGAGACTCAATAAGTAATTTCCTTACCTCAGCATGGAATATCTTAAATAGCTATAATGTCAATTTTGGTCTTACAAAATTTTTTTATATTAAATCCATAGATGTTCCCTGATTATTTGATATTTGTCTGCATGAGGCTTAGGCCCTGGGAAGAAGGTTTGATGTTCTGGCAGTAGAAAGACGAAGGAGCAAGGAATAGTTAGGATGGCAGAAATGTTTTATTTAGAGATGGCAGCAGCTCCCTGAGTCTTTGCATAGATCTTTTAAAATATGTCGGCCAAACAAAGAAGGCACATTGCCAAGAGGTTACATAAATGAGTGCATGTTGACAGCAGATGTTTATGACCTTCAGTACATATACTGAATCGGTGTGTTTGTGATCTTGACTACATACTAAAAACTGCTTGCTGGAAGTGTCAGTGACAGAACTTAACTGTAACCACCTTGGATCTGCCTACAATATTATAGCCCTTGATCCAAATGATCATATTTCTTCTGGTGTTTTAAAGCATTAACTGGAATCTTTTTTTCCTAGTCAGGTTTACACTTGCTCCTATTAGTCTTTGTTTTCCCATTTGAATTACCTGCTCCTCCTTCAAATACCCCCATTTTTCTTCTTTGAGTCTTAGTTTATATTTTAAAAAATATTTTCTCTTTCTTTTTTTCTTTGCACGTTTTTCTCTTCTCCCCTTTTCAAGCTCTCTATAGTATAATAGTAATTTTAATATCTTTAATAACTATTTTTTCAATTATTTAAGAACATGACTACAATTTCATATTTGGATTAGTGGACATGTGGAGGACATTTTCAATAAGTTGTGTGTCCTAATTGATGATTAGTACATGGCTTTGTAATTAATAGAGTTTTAGTATCTTCTCTCAAAGTGGTTCTGATACTGAACATAGAAGCAGATACAGGCTGACTGGGAATATTAATACTAGGATATTTTCCACACCTGGGGAATTTAACAGAAAGTAGCTTACTAAGTCATTCCTTGCATAAAAGTGGAAGGGATAATCATCCAGGAAGGTGGGTGGACACACAAAATAATATGAAAAAGCAAGAGATAGAACTAACCAAATAGTCCCAAGTGCCATAGCTGATCCCATTGAGAAATGTGGAGAAAATGTTATATAAACATAAAGATAGTTGACAGTTCAATGTTCAATGAATTAAAAGAAGATATAAGAAATTATCTGAGAGAGAAAACAGAAGAAGTGAAATGCCATTTCAATAAAGACATAGAGATTCTGAAAAAAGAACCAAACAGAAATCCTGAAAATGTAAGACTCAATAAAGCAAATTTAAAATCCAGTTCAAAGCATGGCTAATAGATTAGACCACATAGAAAACAGAGTAACTCCCCACCAAATATATATATATATATAATATTTAAAATAAAGCCAAAAAATTAGAAAAGATGTTAAGAGACCATGATCAGAAAATTCAAGAAGTCTGAAATAACTTTGAGAGATCAAATCTAAGAATTGTTGTTGTAGAGGAAGTCACCTAAGGGAATGCAAAATGTTTTCAATGAAATAATATGAGGAAAATATCCAAATCTTAGGAATGACACGGAAATTTAAATACAAGAGGCCATTGTTGTGGGTTACACAATGGTGGGATTAACTTAGGTCTTTTCTCATATGTACATAGGAAAAGTATATGACATCATTCCACTGCCTTTCCTATTTCTATTCTCCCTCCCTTCCTTTCATTTCCCTTATCTAATCTATGGAATTTCTCTTTTCCCCCTCCCCATTTATTGTGGTTTAGCTTCAACATGTCAACAAAAACAATTGATCTGTGATTTGGGGTCATGGGCTTTTTTCATATAACATGATATTCTCCAGATCCATCCATTTGCTTGCAAATGTCATAAAGTCCTTATTCATTATGGCTGAGCAATATTCCATTGTGTATATATTAATAACAATTTCTTTATCCCTTTATCTGTCAAAGTGCAGCTAGGTGGTCTCCATAGCTCAGCTATTGTGAATTGTGCCGCTGTAAACATTGATGTAGTTGTGTCATGGTAGAATGTTGATTTTAAATCCTTTGGATATATGCTGAGGATGGAAATCACTGGGCAAAATAGTGATTAGTTTTTTTGAGTAATCTCCAAACTGCTTTCTGGAGTGGTTGCACCAAGTTGCAGTCCCACCAGCAATGCAGGAGTGTACATTTTCCCCCACATCTATGCTAACAACTCCTGTGCCACTTTGACAGGAGTGAGATGAAATCTCAGTGAATTTTAATTTGCATTTCTCTAACTGTAAGAATGGTAGAACTCTTTTTCATGTATTTATTGACCATTTATATTTCTTCTTTGGAGAAGTGTTTGTTTAGTTCCTTTCCCATTTGATTGGGTAATCTGGGTTTTCATTGATGATAAGATGTCTAAGCTTTTTGTATATCCTGGAAATTAATGTCCTACCTGATATGGAGGTAATAAAGATTTCCTCTCATTTTGTAGGCTCTCTCTTCATGTTCTTCACTGTTTCCTCTGCTGTGAAGTAGCTTTTTAGTTGCAGGACCTCTAAGTTGGTTCCTAGTTATTGTGAATTGAGCTGCTATGAACATTGATGTGGCTGCATCACTATAGTATGCTGATTTTAAGTTCTTTGGGTATAAACCAAGGAGTTGAATAGATGGTCAAATGTTGCTTCCATGTCAAGTTTTCTGAGGTATCTTAATATAGCTTTGCAAGTGGTTGCACCAATATGTAGTCCCACCAGCAATGGATAAATGTACCTCTTCCCCCACATCCTCACCAACACTTGTATTGTATTACAATCAATACAATACAATCTTGTATTCTTGATGATTGCCATTCTATTGGAGTGAGATGAAATCTTAGAGTCGTTTTGATTTGCATTTCTCTAATTGATAGAGATGAAAAACTTCTTTTATATATTTGTTGATCAATTGTATTTCTTCTTCTGTGAAGTGTCTGTTGAATTTCTTGGTCCATTTATTGTTTGGGTTATTTGTTTTGTTCTTGTTAAATTTTTTGAGTTCTTTGTATATCTTGGAGATTAGTGTTTTGAGTACATGTGGTAAAGATTTTTTCCACCTGTAGGATCTCTCATTATGTTTTGGTTGTTTGCCTTGCTGAGAAGAATCATTTTAGTTTGATACCATCCCATTTATTGATTCTTAATTTTACCTCTTGTGCTTTATCAGTCATATTAAGGAAGTCATGGCCTAAGATGACATGGTGAATAGTTGGGCCTACTTTTTCTTCTAATATGTACAGGACATCTCTTATAGTGTCTAAATCTTTGATCCACTTTGAGTTGAAGAATCAACCTTTTGATTCCTTAATTTTTTGAGTTTTTTTAAATTCCCAATTTCAGTGAGTTTGATTCTGATTTTAATTATTCCATGTCTTCCATGATTTGGGTGTTGAACTTCTTTCTCTAGTTCCTTGAGAAGTAACGTTATATTATTTATTTGGTGTCTTTCTATTCTTTTAATGAATGAGCTCAATGCTATGAACTTTCCTCTCAAAACTATGTTCATAATGTCCCAGGAATTTTGGTATGTTGCATCACTATTCTCATTTACTTCTAGATTTATTGTATAATTTCATCCCTGATTTCTTTTGCTCTCCTTTCATCATACAAGAGTGATTTTTTTTAGTCTCTAGATGTAGAGTAGTTTCTGCTTTTTGTCTTGTAATTGACTTCTAATTTTGTTCCATTAGCATCTGATATAATTCAGGGTAATATATATATATATATATATATATATATATATATATATATATATAGAGAGAGAGAGAGAGAGAGAGAGAGAGAGAGATTGAATACAGGGCCTAGTGCATGCAATGCAAGCACTCTACCAACTGAACTATATTCCCAGCCCTATATATGTTTTTTGTGTTTCCTAAGATTTTCTTTGTGTCCTAAAATGTTGATGGTTTTAGAAAATGTTTCATTTGCTACTGAGAAAAAGTTGTATCCAGTCATTTTGGGATAAAATATTCTATAGTTGTCTATACAATCTAGATTATTAATTATATTTCCTTTGGTTCTGTAGTTCCATAAATGGAATATAATTTCTCATTCTTCTGGTTGTACAGAATGCAGCATCACACCGATCATGTAGCCATGTATGTACATAGGGCAAAAATGCTTGATTCATTCTATTGTCCTTCCTACCTTCACATGCACTCCCTTCCCTTCACTCCCCTCTACCTAATCTAAAGTATTATTTTGTTGTGTCCTATTTGATTCTTCATATTGAGAAGGGTGTGTAGATGCTCCATATATCAGATATTTGGGGCACAGATATTTGTGACTATTATTCCTTGCTGGTGTACGACTACCTTAAGCAGTATGAAATGATCCTCTTCATCTGTTCTGATTATCTGTGGCTTAAAGTTCACTTTATCAGATATGAAACTAGAAAAGCCTACTTATTTACAAGACCCATGTGAATGATAAATTTTTTTCATGCCCTTTCACTTTCAATTTCTAAATATCATTGCCTATAATGTGGGTCTCTTGGAGACAGCACATTGTTGGGTCTTGTTTTTTAATCCTCTCTGAGAGCCTATGTCTTTTGATTGATATGTTGAGTCCATTAACATTCACTGTTATTATTGAAGATGATTTTTATTCCCTATCATTTTCATTTATTTCTAGTTCTTTAAAAATATTTGTTTTTTATTTTTAGGTGCTAAAATTTTATAATGATTGAACCCAGCACTCCGTGCATGCTAGGCGAGTATGCTACCACTTGAGCCACATCCCCAGCCCTATTATAGTTTTTAAGTTGAATTTGATTCTCCTTTGATATACTATTCTTCTAATTTAGTATATTCTGCCAATTTTCATTGTATTCTGCATTTTGCTTCATGAAATATTTTATTGCATGTATTTTGATGTGCTAGATCTCTAGTGGTGAATTCTTTTAAATTTGTTCATTGTGGAAGGTTTTTCCCACATTTTCAGATCTGAAGCTTGATTTTGCTGAAATACTATTTACAAACTCTTGGTTGGCATCCATTTTCTTTTAGAGCTTAGTATACATTATTTCAAGACTTCCTAGCTTTTAGAGTTTGGGTTGAAATATAAGCTTAGGTCCACATTGTTTTTACCTCCAAATGTGACCAGTTATTTTTTTTTTCTGGACACTTTTAAAATTTTATCCTTATTTTGTAGCTAAGCATTTTCATAATAATTTGTCTAGAAGTGGGTTTGTTGTAATTTTATATATTTGGATTCCTGTATGCCTCCTGTATATGATTTTCCATTTCTTTCTTAAGATTTGGGAAATTGTCTGTTACTATTTCATTGAAAAGATTGTGCATTCCTTTGGTTTGTATCTCTGAGCCTTCATCTACCCCTATAAATCTTGAGTTTGGCCTTTTAGTGATATTTCATATTTCTTGAAAATTTTGTTGATGGACTGTGACCACCAAGAGAACAGGCCCAGTGGCCCTCGGAGGGGCAGAGCTGCCAAGCATGCCTGCAAGGTAGGCTGACTTGCGATCCACCGGCAGAATAGGCCCAGCAACTCACGGAGGGACAGAGCCGCCGCTCGCGCCTGCAAGGTAGGCGCACCTGCTACCAACCAGCAGAACAGACCCAGCGGCCTGCCGGTGTGGTAGGCACATTGCCCCAATTGGAGGAGGAGCAGAGCCGCCACCCGCGCCTGCGCGGGAGACTTTGCAACTATACAAGAGTAATACAAATATATAGGGGAAAATTCAATAACACAACAGTTTCACCAAGCAGAAACAAACGCGAACAGTATGAAGAGACAAGGAAAGAAAGGACCACAGGCAATGCAGGTCAACTCAACATTAGAAGAGGTAATATCTGCAGCAGATGGAATGTCAGATAAAGAATTCAGGATATACATGCTTCAGATGATCTGGAGTCTCAAGGAAGACATGAAACAGCAAAATCAGACAATGAAAGATCACTTCCACAATGAATTACATAAACAAATCCAGGAAGCAAAAGATCAACTATACAGGGAGATAGAAGTTTTAAAAAACAAACAAACAGAAATCCTAGAAATGCAGGAAGCAATAAACCAACTTAAAAACTCAATTGAGAATACTACCAGCAGAGTAGAACACTTAGAAGATAGAACATCAGACAATGAAGACAAAGTATTTCAACTTGAAAAGAACATAGACAGCTCAGCAAGACTGTTAAGAAATCATGAGCAGAACATCCAAGAAATATGGGATAACATAAAGAGACCAAACTTAAGAGTCATTGGGATACAGGAAGGTATAGAGGTCCAAACCAAAGGAATGAGCAATCTATTCAATGAAATAATACGAGAAAACTTCCCAGTCTCATTGAAGAATGAGACAGAATCCCAAATCCTAGAAGCCTACAGGACGCCGAATGTGCAAAATCATAAGAGATCCACACCTAGACACATTATAATGAAGATGCCCAACATACAGAATAAGGAGAGAATTTTAAAAGCTATAAGAGAAAGGAAGCAGATTACATTTAGGGGTAAACCAATCAGGATAACAGCTGATCTCTCAACACAGACTTTGAAAGCTAGAAGATCCTGGAATAACATATTTCAAACACTGAAAGAAAATGGGTTCCAACCAAGAATTGTGTATCCAGCAAAATTAAGCTTCAGGATGGAAGATGAAATTAAAACCTTCCATGATAAACAAAAGTTAAAGAATTTGCAGCTGGAAAACCATCTCTCCAAAAAATCCTAGGCAAAACATTACAGGAAGAGGAAATGGAAAATAACAATGAAAACCAACAGTGGGAGGTAGGACAGTAAAGGGTGGAAAATAATCAAAGAGGAAAACAAACCATGTTTAGTAACATAAATAAACAAATATGGCTGGAAGAACAACCCATATCTCAATAATAACCCTAAATGTTAATGGCTTAAACTCACCAATTAAGAGACACAGGCTAGTTGAATGGATCACAAAACATGACCCAATAATATGCTGCCTACAAGAGACGCATTTGATAGGAAAAGACATACATAGACTGAAGGTGAAAGGTTGGGAAAAATCATATCACTCATATGGACTTCGGAAACAAGCAGGAGTGCCCATACTCATATCAAATAAAATGGATTTCAACCAAAGTTAATCAAAAGGGATAAAGAGGGACACTACATACTGCTCAAGGGAACCATACACCAACAAGACATAACAATCATAAATATATATGCCCCAAACAATGGTGCAGCTATGTTCATCAAACAAACTCTTCTCAAATTCAAGAGTCTAATAGACCACCATACAATAATCATGGGAGGCTTCAACACACCTCTCTCACCACTGGACAGATCTTCCAAACAAAAGTTGAATAAGGAAACTATAGAACTCAATAACACAATTAATAACCTAGACTTAATTGACATATATAGAATATACCACCCAACATCAAGCAGTTACACTTTTTTCTCAGCAGCACATGGATCCTTCTCAAAAATAGATCATATATTATGTCACAGGGCAACTCTTAGACAATATAAAGGAGTAGAGATAATACCATGCATCTTATCTGATCATAATGGAATGAAACTGAAAATCAACGATAAAAGAAGGAAGAAAAAATCATGTATCACTTGGAGAATGAACAATAGGTAACTGAATGATCAATGGGTTGTAGAAGACATCAAGGAGGAAATTAAAAAATTCTTAGAGATAAATGAAAACACATACACAACATATCGGAATCTATGGGACACATTGAAAGCAGTTCTAAAAGGAAAATTCATTGCTTGGAGTTCATTCCTTGAAAAAAGAAAAAACCAACAAATAAATGATCTCATAATTCATCTCAAAATACTAGAGAAAGAAGAGCAAAACAACAGCAAAAGAAGAAGAAGGCAAAAAATAACTAAAATCAGAGCTGAAATTAATGAAGTTGAAACAAAAGAAACAATTGAAAAAATTGACAAAACTAAAAGTTGGTTCTTTGAAAAAATAAATAAGATCAACAGAACCTTAGCCATGCTAACGAAGAGAAGAAGAAAGAAAACTCAAATTACTAGCATACAGGATGAAAAAGGCAATATCACAACAGACACTTCAGAAATACAGAAGATAATCAGAAATTATTTTGAATCCTTATACTCCAATAAAATAGAAGATAGTGAAGGCATCGATAAATTTCTTAAGTCATATGATCTGCTCAGATTGAGTCAGGAGGATATAGACAACCTAAACAGACCAATATCAATGGAGGAAATAGAAGCAACCATCAAAAGACTACCAACTAAGAAAAGCCCAGGACAGGATGGGTATACAGCAGAGTTTTACAAAACCCTTAAAGAGGAACTAATACCAATACTTTTCAAGCTATTTCAGGAAGTAGAAAAAGAGGGAGAACTTCCAAATTCATTCTATGAGGCCAACATCACCCTGATTCCTAAACCAGAAAAAAACACTTCAAAGAAAGAAAACTACAGACCAATATCTCTAATGAATCTAGATGCAAAAATCCTCAATAATATTCTGGCGAATCGGATACAAAAACATATCAAAAAAATTGTACACCATAATCAAGTAGGATTCATCCCTGCGATGCAAGGCTGGTTCAATATATGAAAATCAATAAATGTTATTCACCACATCAATAGACTTAAAAATAAGAACCATATGATCATCTCGATAGATGCAGAAAAAGCATTCAACAAAGTACAGCATCCCTTTATGTTCAAAACTCTAGAAAAACTAGGGATAACAGGAACATACCTCAATATTGTAAAAGCAAACTATGCTAAGCCTCAGGCTAGCATCATTCTAAATGGAGAATAATTGAAGGCGTTCCCTCTAAAATCTGGAACAAGACAGGGATGCCCTCTCTCACCACTTCTGTTCAACATAGTTCTCGAAACACTGGCCAGAGCAATTAGACAGACGAAAGAAATTAAAGGCATAAAAATAGGAAAAGAAGAACTTAAATTATCACTATTTGCAGGTGACATGATTCTATACCTACCAGACCCAAAAGGGTCTACAAAGAAACTATTAGAGCTAATAAATGAATTCAGAAAAGTGGCAGGATATAAAATCAACAGACATAAATCAAAGGCATTCCTGTATATCAGCGACAAATCTTCTGAAATGGAAATGAGGACAACCACTCCATTCACAATATCCTCAAAAAAAATAAAAATAAAATACTTGGGAATCAACCTAACAAAAGAGGTGAAAGACTTATACAATGAAAATTACAGAACCCTTAAAAGAGAAATTGAAGAAGATCTTAGAAGATGGAACAATATACCTTATTCATGGATAGGTAGAACTAAGATCATCAAAATGGCAATATTACCAAAAGTTCTCTATAGGTTTAATGCAATGCCAATCAAAATCCCAACGGTATTTCTTGTAGAAATAGAGAAAGCAATCATGAAATTCATATGGAAAAATAAAAGACCCAGAATAGCAAAAACAATGCTAAGCAGGAAGTGTGAATCAGGTGGTATAGCGATACCAGAGACTTCAAACTATACTACAGAGCAATAGTAACAAAAACAGCATGGTACTGGTACCAAAACAGGTGGGTGGACCAATGGTACAGAATAGAGGACACAGAAACCAACCCAAAAAACTACAGCTTTTTTATATTTGATAAAGGGGCTAAAAGCATGCAATGGAGGAAGGATAGCATCTTCAACAAATGGTGCTGGGAAAACTGGAAATCCATATGCAACAAAATGAAACTGAATCCCTTTCTCTCGCCATGCACAAAAGTTAAATCAAAATGGATCAAGGAGCTTGACATCAAATCAGAGACACGGCATCTGATAGAAGAAAAAGTTGGCTACGACCTACATACTGTGGGGTCGGGCTCCAAATTCCTCAATAGGACACCCATAGCACAAGAGTTAATGTCTAGAATCAACAAATGGGACTTACTCAAACTAAAAAGTTTTTTCTCAGCAAAAGAAACAATAAGAGACGTAAATAGGGAGTCTACATCCTGGGAACAAATCTTTACTCCTCACACTTCAGATAGAGCCCTAATATCCAGAGTATACAAAGAACTCAAAAAATTAGACAATAAGATAACAAATAACCCAATCAACAAATGGGCCAAGGACCTGAACAGACACATCTCAGAGGAGGACATGCAATCAATCAACAAGTACATGAAAAAATGCTCACCATCTCTAGCAGTCAGAGAAATGCAAATCAAAACTACCCTAAGATACCATCTCACTCCAGTAAGATTGGCAGCCATTAGGAAGTCAAACAACAATAAGTGCTGGAGAGGATGCGGGGAAAAGGGCACTCTTGTTCATTGCTGGTGGGACTGCAAATTGGTGCAGCCAATTTGGAAAGCAGTATGGAGATTTCTTGGAAAGCTGGGAATGGAACCACCATTTGACCCAGCCATTCCCCTTCTCGGTCTATTCCCTAAAGACCTAAAAAGAGCATACTACAGGGACACTGCTACATCGATGTTCACAGCAGCACAATTCACAATAGCAAGACTGTGGAACCAACACAGATGCCCTTTAATAGACGAATGGATAAAAAAATTTGGTATTTATACACAATGGAGTATTACTCTGCGTTAAAAAATGACAAAATCATAGAATTTGCAGGGAAATGGATGGCATTAGAGCAGATTATGCTAAGTGAAGCTAGCCAATCCCTAAAAAACAAATGCCAAATGTCTTCTTTGATATAAGGAGAGTAACTAAGAACAGAGTAGGGAAGAAGAGCATGAGAAGAAGATTAACATTAAACAGGGATGAGAGGTGGGAGGGAAAGGGAGAGAGAAGGGAAATTGCATGGAAATGGAAGGAGACCCTCAGGGTTATACAAAATTACATGCAAGAGGAAGTGAGGGAAAGGGAAAAAAATACAAGGGGGAGAAATGAATTACAGTAGAAGGGGTAGAGAGAGAAGAGTGGAGGGGAGGGGAGGGGAGGGGGGATAGTAGAGGACAAGAAAGGCAGCAGAATACAACAGACACTAGTATGGCAATATGTAAAACAATGGATGTGTAACTGATGTGATTCTGCAATCTGTATACGGGGTAAAAATGGGAGTTCATAACCCACTTGAATCAAAGTATGAAGTATGATATATCAAGAACTATGTAATGTTTTGAACAACCAACAATAAAAATTAGAAAAAAAAGATAGCTAATAATTAAAATGAGTCAATGCTAACCAGCACATTACAGGTAATTGTGTCATGATATTCAAGTAATTAAACAGATATGAGATATATATATATAATTCTCCTGGAACTACGACATCCTGGATAAAATTTTCTCAAGACTTCCCAGCTATCTTACTCTACTTTCATTAATGCTATGTAGTTGTATAACTTACTAGTTCAACTTGCCTGGTAGCTTTATATAAGGAAAATGATACCTGAATAGTAGATAGACAATAAGGTTTCTCACTGTTAGGAAATGGTAATCTGCACTGTGAACAAAGATCCACCTGGCTTGATAATGAATAGTATATGGTTTAGTTATCATGAGTCAGAGCTTAAAACTGATCGCCCTTGAGGGAACCAATTCCCCAAACAGTGCTCTTCTCATGTAAAAGAGTATGTTTAATTGCAGAAAGAGGAAAAGGGTTTCAAGATCAAAGAAATGCCTGTTATCTAACTAATCCAGACAGATCACAATGACTTAACACTTACTGCAGTTGGGAAAATTATTTTCTTGTAATGAAGAACTCTCAAAACTTATTTTAATAGCTGATATAAGATATCACATCTCAATAGGTGATTGAGTCTAATATTTATTGACAAGATATCCAAGTGAAAATTCTTATAACAAGGAGGTTCATACAAATGAGGCACCAAGTATATATTATAATGAAAGTTCTATAGAATTAAAAATGACTAACTCAAAATTGCACCGCACCTACTCCCGATGTTAATAAGTTGCTTTTGAAAAAAATAATTACTTTCCAACTGTAAAGGCACACATACATTATATGGAATATGCTTTGAGCACCTGAAGAAGAGACAGTGAGTTGTGAATGAAAGGTGGTTCTAATTTATTCTCTTCAGTAATTCTGAAATTTTATTTTAAAATGATTAATGATGATTATGGGCAAAAAAATTTAAAGGTCATCAGGTGAAAAAGTCCAATTTGGAAATTTTAGAGTTTTTTAAAGTATGGATTTCCAACTGACTTTTACTTGCTGAACATTTAAAAAATTAAAAGTACAGATCAGAACAAAAGCCAAAAGTAATATAAATGACTTTATCATTAATAAGAAATCTTGAAAAGCATAAGAATACCCATGGATTTCCAACTGACTTTTACTTGCTGAACATTTAAAAAATTAAAAGTACAGATCAGAACAAAAGCCAAAAGTAATATAAATAATTTTATTGTTAATAAGAAATCTTGAAAAGCATAAGAATACCCATGGAATCTTTCCATCTCTGAATAGCTGCTCTGTGGAACACAGTTTGAAAACAACTGTGCAAGTTAATATTTCTTATTATAGCATCTGTGGAGTTTCCACACCCAAAACAAACACGATGAATACCAACAGGCTTCAAGTATTTATATCAGTTGTATTCTACTTTATGTAATACTTTGCTTCTAAATTGCTCCTTAATTCATACTTTAATTTCTTTCATTAGTATGATTTACTGAAATCCAGTAAAACCCATGTTTCATATGACTTCCACCATTGTGAACAGCCATATCCAGGCTAGATCTTTTGGCTTCCTTCACTTGTAACTGAGGAGAGAGTATCTACATGGGTTGAGGAAGATCCTGGTGACTTACCAAAACGTCTGTTAATGGTTTCTTTTTTTCTAGAACACTCAGTCACCTGTGTAGGGATTCCCACGAAATACCTCTGCTTGATGTTTTCAGTTCATTACACCTTAATGATGTAGATTTTGGGGCCATAACACTATGATATTCTCTCCAGCACTATGGCTGTTCTGTGTTCTATCTTTTTCTCTGGTTGAAAGACGATTTAATAAATAATATGGTAATATTGTAAAAAAAAAAAAAAGAAAACTAAGATGGAGATTCTTCAAAATCCTAGGAATGGAACCACTATATGACCTAGATATTCTAATCTTCAGTATTTATCCAAAAGAATTAAAATCAGCATAGTCTAAGGATATGGCCACATCAATATTTAGAGCAGCACTATACAAAGTTATCAAGTTATGACATGAGCCTAGGTGCCTGTCAACAGATGAATGAACATGGTGTATATGTGGTTATACATACACAATGGTGCTTTACTCAGCCTTGAGGAAGAATGGAATTATGGCATTTGCTGGTAAATGAATGGAACTGGAAAACATTATGCTAAGTAAAATAAGCCAGACTCAGAAAGTCAAGTGTTGAATATTTTCTCTCAGATGTGAAAGCCAGAGTAAAACAAATGTGAAAAGGGAGGAATCCCATGAAAATAGAAGGGAGACTAATATAGTAAAATAAGGGGATAAAGAGAAAGAGAGAATCCTGGGAAAAAGTGAGGAACTGTGAAATGAAATTGAATAAATTATGCTGCATACATATATGACTATTCCACAGTGAATTTCACCTTTAGGTATAAGACAGGAATTTGAAAATGAATAAATTGCTAGGTGCTATGGTGTACATCTGTAATCCCAGTGGCTTGGGAGGCTGAGGCAGGAGGATCACAAGTTCAAATCCAGCCTCAGCAATTTAGTGAGGCCTTAAGCAATTTAGCAAAAACCAGCTGTAATGGTTAATTTGAATTGTCAACTTGATTGATTGAATTAAGAGATGCCAAAGATTATGAGGCTTCTAGGTGTGTCAGTGAGGTATCTAGGAATGACTGGGACATGGGGTAGTGAACTGAAGTGAAGACCTCCCTAAGCATGGGCAGCACCAATATGCTGGAGGCTTGGATGGCATAAAGGTTGGGAGAACAAGGAAGCAGCAGCAGATGCAAGCTCCATTCTTCTTGAACAGGTTCTTGATTGCTGCTGTGGACACCTGAAGATATCAGATTTTTGCTTCTTCACACTTCCACAGGGGACTCTGCCAGTGATTCTCCAGAGAGTTTCCAGAAGCCTTTGATCTCCAACTGGGGTAGCATTATTGATCCTTCTTGCTTTGAGGCATCTTGGACTGTGCAGCTACAGGTTCCTCTAGCTCTCCAGCCTACAGATGGCCATTGTGAACTATCCAGCCAGTATAATAAACTCCCTGATTATAATCACACTTCCTGTTGATTCAGTTCTTCTACAAAAAACTGACCAATACACTAGCCTCAAAATAAAAAGGATTAAAAGTAAAAAGCGGCTGGGGTTGTGGCTCAGTGGCTAAGCATCCTTGGAATTCAATCCTTGGTCCCCAAATAAAGAAAAAAAATAGAAGGATGACCATTACAGTAGAGGAAGGGGACCAGGGACAGGGAGTGGAGATTGAAAGAAGTACTGAGGACAGAATTTGAGTAAATTATTTAAATTACTTGGTTCCTGTGGTGGGTGTTCAAAGACAGATAACTCAGGCCTAGAATAGGAAAAAGGTAATCCTGTTTCCCTTGAGGTTAGGGATAGAGAGAGGGAGAAGAGGAAAAGAAAACATACCCATTTGAACTAAGCCTCAGTGGCAGAGCAGCCAGGGCTACATACACAGTATGAAGTGGACAAATGTTACTACAGGAACTTCTCTCTTGTGTTCTGTTTTTTGGGGGACATTATTTCTTTATGATGACACTGGTGTTGAGAATTAGGTTCAGGTTCTCTTCTGCCAGTGTTTAAGACTGAACCATCCAGAAATGTTAGGCAAGTGCAAAGAGTTTTATTTAAAAGACAGAACACACACACACACACACACACACACAGGGAAAAAGGCTCTGCCACAGGGGGGTCCTAGTTTTTGCCCAAGGGAGTATGGGTGTCCTTCCCTTTTCATACATTTTAGTTTTCCTTTCTTCCCATGTTCCATTCTCCTCTTATCTTGCCTACATGACCAACAGTTGGGCCAACAGAAGCCTCCCAGGGGTACAGGCAGGAAGGGAGCAGCCCAGTGGGCATTGATTACCACCACCATGCAGGGAGGAACAATTCCCTGGAGGTAGGTAACCTTGAGAACAGGTTGGAGGAGATGGGTATGTTCAGGAGGTATTAGCATTTTATTTCCTCTAGAATCAGTCCCAAGTTCCTCACCCATTCATTAGTTACCTACACTGACTGTCCTTTTGCCCCTGGCCTAAACAGATGTCATGACTAACACACATGGTGCAAGTAATAAGACTTATATTCTTTTCTTTTTTTAATGCCATACTACATATTTTGCTTTTTTCCTTGAGTAGGTAAATGACATTCACCTTGAGACCCTATCTGCTCAGAATAGGGCATCTGAGCAGGACTCCTTATTTGCTAATAACTGTTATGACCAGAAGGCTAGAGGATTAACTATTGTTTGAGACAGTAGAAATAGGTCTGAGTTGAGTGGGAAGGTCGTCAGGGTCCCAATTTATTAAAAAAAACTACAAGTGAACATATGCCTTTCCCATTTAGGCACACTGGGAGTTAATGACAACACTGGAACTCAGTCTCTTTGGAAAAGGGTTACCACATTTAGTTAGTCTTCCCTGGCTCTCAGACATGTATAGACTCCATCCCTATCCTCCACATATGGCAAAATGTACTCTCCTGTCAAGTTCATTCTTTTTGAACATTGTGACACAAAAGAAGACTTACTCCCTCCTGAAAAATAATCATAAAAACACTGAATTAGAAATTCCCACTTGCAACTTCCCAGAAGGAATGTATTGGTATTCTGAGGACCCAAGAAGGCTGTTTTCTAGTGGCCAACTGCCTCCAAAGAAAATGGTAATTTTTAGAAAATGCAAGTTACCATGGAAAATGTTATTTGGCTTTGTTTCCCTTCCAACCTTCAATCTCTATTTCTCCCTAGTACCTTCAAGAGAGCCCGCTTCACATCCTTGTTCCTTAGGGTATAGATCAGAGGATTGAGCATAGGAGTAATGATAGTATAAAAAAGGGAAACAAATTTTCCCTCACTTTCAGAGTAACTGCCTGTAGGTATGTGTAGATGGCTGAGCCATAAAAAAGGCAAACCACTAGGAGGTGGAAGCCACATGTCCCCAAAGCCTTTCTACCCCCAGCCATTGACTTGAGCTTTAGCACTGCCTGAGCAATGTTTACATAGGAGCCTACTATCAGTGCTGCAGGAAAGACCAAGATTATGGCTCGGGCCACAAACATCTTGGCCTCTGTTCCTGTATCCTCACAAGCCAACTTCAGTAGTACAGGCATCTCACAAAAGAAGTGATTCAACTGATTTCCACAGAGAGGCATGGCCATCATGAGTCCTGTATGAATCAGAGAGTTCACGAGGCCTCCCACCCAGGAGGCAACAGTCAGCGCCTGGCAGAAATGAGGGTGCATGATGGTTGTGTAGTGGAGTGGACGACACACAGCAGCATAGCGGTCAAAGGCCATCACTACCAGGAGTACACACTCAGTGGAGCCCAAGGCAAGAGATATGAAGATCTGGGCCACACACCCTCCATAGGTTATGGTCCGGTCAAGTCTGGAGAGGTTGATCAGCAGCTGGGGCACAGTGCTGGTGATATAGCAGAGGTCCAGGAAGGAGAGGTGGCAGAGGAAGAAGTACATGGGCATGTGCAGTCAAGGGTCCAGTCTTGAGAGAGCAATGATGCTGGTGTTGCCAAAGAGGGTCAGAGAGTAGAAAATTGAAATAAAAGCAAAAAGGGTGAGTTCCAGTTGAGGCCAGTCTGAGAAGCCTACCAAAATGAAGCCATCTTCGATACTGGTATTTTTACTTCTTATAGTCATTTCCTTGCCCAAACAACAGAAAAAGATTGATGCCTCTTCTGAAGAAATGGAATTAAAATATTATTTTCACTGTTCCCTGTGTATTCCTACATGTATTCCCTATGTATTCCTAAATCATACATTTAATTTACACTTTGCTATTTAGTTCATTTCCATTCAGTCTTCTATTCCTACTCTTCTCTTCTGTAGTTTGGAGATTAGGAATGATGGCCCTTTTTGTGAGCCCTATTCCTACTGCCTGTTTATTCCATGATTTGAGGCAATCTATTCAATGATTTTGACATGATGCTTCCTTGTCTGAACATATACATGATGTATTGCCTCCCTCCACTGAGACAAGAATCCAATGCATTCATGTAAAAATTGCTTTTTAAAAAAATCTAATTTGTTGCTGGGAGTATAGCTCAGTAGTAAGTACTTCCCTGGAATGCACAGACCCTTGGTTTGATCCCCAGTACCACAAACGAAATAAAAATCTAAAGTATAAAAACGTAACATCAGTATTCTATGTTGTTCTCTTTGTCATTTTTTTTGGTCTAGTAGGTAAGATTTTTCAGTGTGCTCATGTTCAGGTCTATGAGGCTGAGATCAAAAGTTGGGCTCCTGGGGCTGGGGATGTAGCTCAGTTGGTAGAATACTTCCCTCATGTGCACAAGGCCTTCTATTCAATCCCTAGCACCACAAAAAATGAAAATTGGCTTCTGGTGCTCCTGTGCTTTCTTCTGTTCAGAGAATAACTTCAATACACCAATCCTGAAATCCTTGCTCATGATCAACGACCATGTGTTCACTTAGGACCAGAAATAGTAGAGATGCATCCCTTTAGGGCATAAATAATTCATAACAGATTCAGTCCTTATGATGAGTCATCACCTTTGGAGTATCCCCACTGCCACAGTCTGGCTGGGCACAATTCAGGAGCCACTTGTCAAAAGAAACTAACTTTATTTTTAGAACTACAAACGCCAAACAAAACAGCTCCTCAGGAAAAAACCCTCAGAGCCCAACTGCCACCACCGGCTTCCACAAGCCTCTCACCCACACAAACCTCACCACCTCCCACAATCCTCCTGCTCTTGAGGCCGATTGGCTGGGTCGCATGGGCAGAGCCAAAGAAGTCCCCCAATGAGCAGCTCCGTGGTCTGAAAGGGCAGGGAAACAGCCCAATGAACATCACCGCAGAGGAGCCAATCAGCTAGATGTTGCTGGGACCACTGTGAGCCAATCATCAGCTGGCAACTGGAAGTTTGCTGGGGCCCCTTTGGCTGTGGCTCTCGACATCTCCCCCTCTCTGTTTAAACACCAAGCATGTGGCTTGGGGACCGTGCCTGCCTTAGGTTGTCCAATACTACATATGGTCCTTACCCGTCTTCGGATGAGCTGACCTCAGGGCGTTAGCCTCCTGTCTTAGGTTGGTACCATTGTAATTGGATCTTACCCGTCATTGACTACCGGTCCAGTATACAACCACACCTGTGGAGAGGTCTTTGTACCAGCGGGGGGGTGAGGTTCTTTGCCTCACCTCTGTTGGCCTCCAAATTTTCGCTGAACGATCATGACAAGCAGAAGGGAGAAAGATATACCAAGCCAATTGACGGTTCTTGTTGGAAAAATTGTACCACCGATGACATCATCAGCAAAAATACCCCAACACTACCACAAGTCGCTGCACCAACAGATAGTTCACAATGCATACAAGTGAGTTCACAATGCATACAAGTGACACATAGTCTAGGCAAGTTCTGCAAGCAGTTCAGTGATGGCTATTGCAGAAGCTGTAGATTAGTTTTATCTTTGTCTTCACTGGCACTAGGATGAAGATAGGAATTTTGGTAATAATGGCTAAAGAAAAAATTATGTAACATTCCAGAAGGCACTAAAAGAAAACAATTTTCTTAACAATTTACATTGTCTTCACCGGCACTGGGATGAAGATAGGAATTCTGGCAATAATGGCTAAAGAAAAAATTGTGTAACATTCCAGAAAGCACTAAAAGAAAACAATTTTCTTAACAATTTACATTATCTTGAAGAGAATTATTACGTATAATGAAAAGGAAAGGTAAATGTAAACAAACAGATCTGTTAACCTCCTTTTTTGTTTACATATTAAAACAATTCTTAACAGTTATTTACCCAATTTAAATTAAACCATTTAAATCACGTGAATAAAAAAATATTTGGATGCATTTTTTCATGAGCACTCATTGTATATGATATATGGACATACGTACATTCAAACATATAACACAAAACACAAGTGTGCACACATAATATAATACATATAACACATAACATAATAGTAAAGGCCTCATAACTTTTTACAGGTGAAATCTCCATTGCAATGTTTAAAAACTCTTTAGTCAAAAAAAAAAAAAATAGAACTGATCTGTAAAACATTAACCTAGGTCTGTATGAGCTCAAAAAACAAAATAGAACTTCATGATATGGGAAAGGGCAATAATAAAACAGATATTGAAAAAAGCATCCTGGTTCTGTCGCAGATGTAAGGATAGCCAAATTGGAGTTTTGGATATCAGCTGTTATGGATTTGAGCCAAATCATCTTCTTTTTGGTCTGTAGAAATCGCTTTAGTTAATCTCTCTGGAATTCAAATCAGCTGCTGTTCTCCCTGTGGAAATACGCAAACAGGCCCCCAACTCCAGACAATCACTGGGTCAGGACCTTGGTTAATCTTTCTGGAATCCAAATCGGCTGCTGTTCTTCCTGTGGAAACACACAAACAGACCCCCAACTCCAGACAATTACTGGGTCAGGACCTTTCCATTGTCCTGTTAGAATATCTTTCCAAAGTACCTTGGGCTTATGTACATTTTTTGGACACATATGCCTTTCTGAAGCACTAAGTCCTGATGAATCCAAATTTTAAAAGTTTAGAGTAAAAAGGATTATTTTAAGTTTAACTTTGGGGAATATATACCCCTTCCCAATTCCATCTTTTTGCTTTAATAAGTACATTTTAATAGTTTGATGAGCTCTTTCAACTATGCCTTATCCCTGTGGATTGTATGGGATTCCTGTTATATGAGTAATGCCAAATGATGAGCAAAATTGTTTAAAAGAGGTAGAAGTATAACCAGGGACATTATCTGTTTTTATCTGTTTTGGAATGCCCACAGTGGCAAAATTTTGTAAGCAATGAGCTATAACATCTTTAGTTCTTTCTCTGGCATCAAGGGAGCCAATCAAAAATCCAGGAGAAGTATCAACTGTAACATGCAAATATTTTAATTTTCCAAATTCTGGCAAGTGTGTGACGTCCATCTGCCAAATATGGTTAGGTATCAATCCTCTAGGATTGACTCCAAGATTAACTTGTGGTAAAAAGGTCACACAATTTTGACATTGTTTTATTATTTGTCTAGCTTGTTCCTTAGATATTTTAAAATGCTTTTGTAAAGTATTAGCATTGACATGGAACCTTTTATGAAAAATTATAGCTTCTTCTAGTGTAGAGAAAATATGTATGTCATGTGCAGTTTTATCTGCTAAATCATTGCCCAAACTAAGGGCTCCAGGCAATCCTGTATGTGCCCTGATATGTCCTATAATGAATGGATCTTTTCTGTCCCAGATTAAACTTTGTATAGTGAAAAACAAAGAGAAAACAGTAGAAGAAGGGGAAATCCTACCAGCATCTTCAAGGGATACTATAGCATTAACTATATACTGACTATCAGAAAATAAATTAAATACAGAATATTTAAACATCACAAGAGCTTGTAATACTGCATTAAGCTCTACCTTTTGAGCTGATTGTTTGGGTACTAAAAATGTAAAAGTTTGATCAGGTGTAACTATTGCTGCTGTACCATTATTTGACTCATCAGTGAATATATTTGGAGCATTCATGATAGGTGTTTTTCTTGTCATTTTTGGAAAAATTACAGGATGCAATGACCAAAAAGACAATAAAGGATTAGATGGTAAGTGGTTATCAAATGAAACATTAGATTTGCACACGATTATTGCCCAAGTATTTAACTCATTAGCTAATTCATCAATTTGATTCATAGTATATGGAGTAATAATTATATTGGGAGAAATTCCAAATACTCCCTTTGCTGTTTTTATTCCTTTGAGTATTAATTGTCCTACAGCCTCAGGATACCTAATAAGAATAGTGTTAGGAGAATAAGATAAATGTATCCATAATAATGGACCTTCTTGCCAAAATACTCCTGTAGGAAGATTTTTTGTTGGTAGTACAATAAATAATAAAGGCAAACTTATATCAATTCTATCTAAATGCATATTTTCCATATATGTTTCAATGATTTTTAATGCCTTTCTTGCTTCAGGTGTTAACATTCGGGGTAAATTCGGATCTGATGGACCTTTTAGGATATCAAATAAAAGTCCCATGGTTGAGGATAATAGAACTCCTAAATAATTAATTGGAAAATTTAATTGTACTTTATCTATTGCTATCTCTAGATTATAATTTTTTAATAAGTTTGTAAGTGTGGCATAACATTCTAGCAATGTGTTTTTAGCTTTGTGTGCTAATAATACATCATCCATATAGTGAAATATTTGTAGTTCAAGATTTTGATTTCTAAGTGGCTGGATTACTTTGTTAACATAAATTTGACACATAGTTGGGCTGTTAGCCATCCCTTGAGTGAGTACTTTCCATTCATATCTCTGATCAGGACCTTCATGATTTAGTGCAGGGATAGTAAATGCAAAACGTAGACTATCCTCAGGATGAATTGGAATTGAAAAAAAAAACAATCTTTAATATCTATAACTAAAACATACCAAGTTTTTGGCAAAGCAGACAATTGAGGAATCCCCGATTGAGCAGGTCCCATAATGACCATTTCATTATTAATGGCTCTTAAATCTTGCAATAATCTCCATTTACCAGATTTCTTTTTGATAACAAAAATGGGAGTATTATGGGGAGATACAGAAGGTTGTATATGTCCTTCTGCTAATTGTTGTTTGACCAGATCATGGGCTACCTGTATCTTTTCTTTAGTCAAGGGCCACTGAGGTACCCATACTGGTCTTTCTGATTTCCATGTAATTTTTATTGTCTCAGTGGCCCTTTGTGAAAATCCAACCCATGTCTGTCTGTTCCTTGATCTATTTGTATTGGTGCTGCTATACCTTGTTCTTGTTTTTTTAATCTTTTTCCTTTCCTAAAACCTGGTCTAGCCATAATAGTGGGTGCATTTTGATTGATATTATTTGTTAATGTCAAACCTAATTGATCAAAGACATCTCGTCCCCATAAATTTACAGGAAGATGATACAATACATATGGCTGTATAGTTCCTTCACATCCTTCAGGATCCTTCCAATCTAATACCATTGCACTTCTATGGGGATTAGTTTCCACTCCTAGGCCTCGAAGCATTTGAGTGGCTTGTTGTAATGGCCAATGTTTTGACCATTCTTGATGAGAGATGATGCTAAGGTCTGCACCTGTATCTAGTAGCCCATGAAATTCATGTCCTTGAATATTTAGTTTTAGCATGGGGTGAGAATCTAAATTTAAAGAAAGCATAGCCCAATCTACACCTGTGGAGCCTAATCCCTTGGAATCTCTTTCTACAGCATGACTGGAAAATTTATCATGTAGGCTTGGTATTATTAGTAACTGTGCTATTCTATCTCCTGGTGAAATTACTGATATACCCTTTGGAGAACTGGCTATAATTTTTATTTCACCTTCATAATCGGGATCAATTACCCCAGGACTTATCAAAAGTCCTTTTAGAGTAGAAGAGCTGCGTCCCAATAATAAGCCTACTGTTCCTTTGGGAAGAGGTCCTTTTACCCCTGTGGGAATGATTTGAACTCCCATCTCTGGAGTTAGTACTGATCTGGCGGAGGCGCAGATGTCCAACCCTGCGCTCCCTCTGGTTTGTCTGATGAGGGATCTGATGGACAATGTGTCCTGGTCACTACCCTGATGGGGTTGCTGGGTTCCTCCAGTGCTCTGTATATTTGTGGTTTGGGGCCCCAGAGCATTGGGGCCCCCTTTCCATTTTTTGGCAATGGAGCCCGATGCCTTTCTCCACGATATCGTGGATAAACACTTGGGCCTTGTTCTTTTTTTGATAATGGAGTACCCTCTATGGTGGTTTGAGAACGGCATTCATTAGCCCAATGTCTCCCTCTATGGCATCGTGGGCAAATACCCGGTATTCTACTCCTTTGATACCTAGTTTTGTTAAACCCTCCTCCTATGGGGCAATTCCTTTTAAAATGTCCTGTTTCTTGACAATTGTAGCATGTTCTTGGCCTGACATATAAAGCCTGTTTTACTGCAGCTGCCACAATTTGCCCTTGTTCATTAATGTCTCTGGCATCTAAAGCCTGTTTTACTGCAGCTGCCATGACTTGCTCTTGTTCATTAATGTCTCTACATAATTTAATATATGTGTTTAAATCTTCCTGTTTCCATGGTCTAATGATATCTCTGCAACAACGATTCACTTGGTCATAAGCCAGTTGTTTTATTAATGGCATTGCTTGTTCTGTATTCCCCAAAACTCTGGTAGCTGTTTGAATAAGCCTATCTACAAATTCAGCGTAAGGTTCATTAGCTCCTTGTATTATCTTAGATAATTGACCTTGTAAACCTCCATGTCCTTGTAACGTCTTCCATGCCTTAACTGCATCTACAGCAATTTGTAAATATACACCAGGATCATATGCAATTTGTTGCTGCCGATCCTCATAAGGTCCCTTTCCTAACAACATATCTAGATTTCTCTGAGGATAACCAGCTGCTGCATTTTGCCTAGCCGTCTCCTTGCAAAATTCCTCATTGGCAACCTTCCATAACAGGTATTGTCCTCCATTTAGCACAGCTTTACAAATATTAGCCCAATCTGTTGGCGTCATGTTAAAGTTGGTAATGGATTCAACCAAGCTTACAATGAAGGGTGCTTGAGGACCATAAGTTGTTACAGCCTCTTTTAGCTCCTTCACTGATTTGAAATTTAAACCCTGGTAAATTCGCTGCCCTCCTACCTCAAATACAGGGCATACTTGAGATCCTGTCTCAGGATCCCAACTATCAACTGCGGGGTTGGGAGTCTCCTAGCATATGGAGGTGGTGCTATTGATTGGACACTTATGCCCTCTGGTGATAGAATGCTGTTAGTAGCAGTCTCCTGTAGAGGTGGTGCTGTTGGTTGGACACTTACGCTCTCTGATAGAAAGGTGTTATTAGCAGTGTCCTGTTGTAACTTTTCCCCTGATGGCTTTTTCTGCTCTAAACTTAATTCCTCTGTCTCACTAGCTCGAAAGACCTTCTCTTTTACTTGAATCTTTTCCTCTTTCTGACTAACTTGAGAGACCTTCTCTTTTACTTGAATCAATATGTCTTCTCCTTCCTCTACCTTTGTCTGAACTGAAGGCTTTGGACTAAGCAAACCAGATACGAAAGTCCACAATGGCAATGTGCCAACTGCCAGAGTCCCTGGGTTGTTCTTTTCTATTCTTTTTAAATCTTCACCATGATGGTTCCATTGTGATATATCTAACAACTCCTCCTTAAAAAGCCATGGGCTACATTTTTGTATTATATCAACGTATGCCCTGACTGCTCTTGATTTTACTGGGAAGCCTCCTTCCTCTAATAATTTACTTAACAGTCTTTTGGTTTGTTTTTTTTACTAATTTCTGATCCCGTATTTCTACTATAATACAACCCAACAAGATGACGCCAAACAAAACTGAGACAGAATGCAATAAAAATGGAACAATAATTCATTATATCAGCCTTTCTATCCTCCTGAAATGTGTATCCGTCCTTTCTCCCTATCTGTTCCTCAGATGCAAATAGTTTTTCCTCAGATGTGAGCGGTTTTTCTTCCATCTCACTCATCTCCAGGGACAGGCAAGTTAAAACAAAAATGAAGCAAAACAAAAGAGGAAACTTAGAATGGCTACCCATCCTCTCGCCCTGCCCTCAGGGGCGAGCAGTTTACTTACCCTCAGTCGTTCCCCGTGCGAGCCATCAAATGCCGCAGTCTGGCTGGGCACAATTCAGGAGCCACTTGTCAAAAGAAACTAACTTTATTTTTAGAACTACAAACGCCAAACAAAACAGCTCCTCAGGAAAAAACCCTCAGAGCCCAACTGCCACCACCGGCTTCCACAAGCCTCTCACCCACACAAACCTCACCACCTCCCACAATCCTCCTGCTCTTGAGGCCGATTGGCTGGGTCACATGGGCAGAGCCAAAGAAGTCCCCCAATGAGCAGCTCCATGGTCTGAAAGGGCAGGGAAACAGCCCAATGAACATCACCGCAGAGGAGCCAATCAGCTAGATGTTGCTGGGGCTGCTGTGAGCCAATCATTAGCTGGCAGTCTGAAGGTCAGGGAAACAGCCCAATGAACATCACTGCAGAGGAGCCAATCAGCTAGATGTTGCTGGGGCCGCTGTGAGCCAACCATCAGCTGGCAGCTGGAAGTTTGCTGGGGCCCCTTAGGCTGTGGCTCTCAACACACAACCACACACCCACTCATTTAGAGAATTAAAAATTACATTTCCCACTGGCTTTATAAGTCAAAATATATTGTTTTGAAATTTGTATTTTATTGTGTTTACATTCATCTAGGTTAAATAGACAACCACACACATTTACCAGGGATTTTATATCTACCAGTTTTGAGGTTCCTTTTCAGTTTAGGAAAAAAAAAACATAAGCAATTTAATTCATGGAAAATGGGCTTACAACTCTGCTCCACAGTGTTGCATGGCCTTGGAAAAGTTAAATCATTCCCATGACTCAGCTTCTGCATTGGTATAATTTACATATGTGAGTCCCCACACTTACACATTGAAGTCCTAAATAACCTTAAGTATTTTTAGGTTTCAACATATGCCTCTATTGTTTAATAAATAAGTTGTTGTTATTGTTTTGTTTTCTGACTGAGGGGGAAAAAGTATCTTCTTGCTTAGAAAAGAAAATGCCTTGGGCTGGGGATGTGGCTCAAGTGGTAGTGCGCTCGCCTGGCATGCGTGCGGCCCGGGTTCGATCCTCAGCACCACATACCAACAAAGATGTTGTGTCCGCCGAGAACTGAAAAATAAATATTAAAAATTCTCTCTCTCTCTCTCTCTCTCTCTCTCTCTCTCTCTCTCTCTCTCACCTCTCTCTTTAAAAAAAAAAAAAGAAAAGAAAAGAAAAGAAAATGCCTTTGTTAAATGTCAAATAAAAGGTTTATCAATTCTTCCAGGTGTATTTTTTCTCACTTACACAGAAGATGACAAGATTTGGGTTCTGGATATTAGATAACAGGGACAATCACACCAGGGACAATCACCTCAGGAGATTTTGAATTTTAATATTGAGCTAATGTCTAAATGCAAGGTCTGATCTCCTTACTCAGTATAGCTCCTTAGTGTCAAGCTGGCAGGTATGGGTACACTTACATCACAAAGTATACTCAGCCTGACACATTTTCTAAGTAAACCTTAAGTTAAAAGAGTAGGGGAGAGTTTATGGGGTGGTGGAAGAGATGTGCATTATTACTCTATATATGGGTATGATTGCACAAATGATGTGATGCTATATTATGTACAACAAAAGAAATGAAAAGTTGTGTTCCATTTGTGTAAAAAAAAAAAATTAAAAAAGAGTATTATAACATAAGCCAAGAAGAGAAGCACTGTCATAGGGTCATAGGTCTCTGTTCTTCAAAGTTAAGAAGTATAAATAATCACTTTGCTAGATAAATCATTTAGATTTACATACATTTCAATAATTCACCAAGAGATCTCCAAAGTAAATAAAATAATCATATAACAGACATCAAAATAAGTTGAAATACTATTTTTTGACATTTAAGTGAAAAAAGGAAGCCTATAATAACATATATCACAATTACCAGTAGTAGAATGAACATATTTATAGAAAAAGTATCACTACACTCCTCAAATTTTACTTTTCAGATATTCAGTATATATTTTATAAGATCCTTATATCCTGAATTATGATTCAGTAGACTATACATATTTTGTGCAATTAGTGCTGTTTTATGTATAAAATTGAGAATGAAAAAATGATATGCTAAATGTGACTTTTTATATTCATTAAAAATATCAGTAGCTACTAATTTTGATGATAACCTTAACATCAGATTTTTACATGCTGATTCTTTCTCAAATTGGTTATGACTGATAAATTAATATAGGAAAAAAGTCATCGGCAACATAAAATTCTTAGTAAATACCTTTCTCTTTACTTACTAATGGAAAAATGTCTTAGTACGACAATTACAAAGGTTTACTGCAATTTAGTATATAAATTTATGCATAACACTCCAAATTATCTACCTCTATCCACACAGAATATTGTCTATCCAATGCTGAGTCTCCTAAATTTCATCTCCTTTGAAAAGTATCATTACATTTATTTTCTGAATATAAACTATTGAATACTAATAATATTACCTCTCTAAATCAGTTTTTAAAAATATTAAAGTGTATTTTTATTCATCATTATGTAAAAAGTTAGTAACAAATCAAATATATTACCAATTTCCAAGAGGGAATTTTTGATGCCCTTTTCCAGGAAATGCCTGATGAAGTGATTCGGGTTAGTCCATTTGTGAATACTGTGTTGTTTTTTATCAGATTCTGGGCTCTTTGAAGAATGGAATTAAATGCCAAAATTACTTACAAAAAAATGTTTGAGGTGGAGCATGATGATGTTTATGAAATTCCATTGGAAGTGTTGTGGAGACAGACAAGAGACATCCAACTTCCCTTTGAAAATAAAAGGATTATTTTTCTAAATAAGACAAAATAGAAACAGTCTAATTGATGTGGTTTTCACAAGGTCAATAATAATATTTTTATTTTTAAATTTTGTTTTTAATATTTATTTTTTAGTTATAACTGGACACAATATCTTTATTTATTTTTTATGTGGTGCTGAGTATCGAACCCAGGGCCTGGAACATGCTGGATGAGCACTCTACTGCTGAGCTACAACCCCAGGCCCAATAATAATATTTTTCTATCTTCTATTATCATACACTTTTGTAAAATTTCTGATTGTTATGGGGAGTTGATCTATTTGAGTGATCAGAATGAAATAGACCAATACACATGACACAAAGTTTATCTCTAAGAAAATATGTCCATGTTCTTAACATTCTAAGCATCCAAAAGTTATCTTCAGGTTCCAAGTCATTTGAATTACTTTTTATAGTTTCTTCAGTAATAACAATTAGATGGTTTAATCCAAAATCAAAATATCTTGGGTAATGATTCCTTAGTTATGTCTGTAGAATTTTGGGTGGCCATACATCAAGCATGTGGGGTAGGAAATGCTATTCTACCATGATCTCAAATACTGTCATCACTACTCCTAATAACAAATCAGGAATTCTACAATTACATAAAATTGAAAGTATTAGGATGAAACCTTACTTTCATAGTTATTATTATGTACATGTTTATCATAATAATTATTAACATTGATTCTGATTTTGTGTCAATAATTCTTAACCTGAAAAGACATAACAGTAGAATTCTCATAGAGCATACTGATTAATAAATTTTCAAGTTGTAGACATTATTTTTATACTTATTCAGGTTTTTATGCTAAGTTAAACCATTACTTAAAGAAGGTAGAATTTCAAGATTACAGTTTGAGCTGAGAGATTTTAGGGTTTTAAAATATGACTAGAAGGGTAAGATTGATAATTAAGCATTATTAATTTGGAACTTGTTATAATGCAGAGATGAATAGGTTAAAGCTTCTTTGCCAGTAAAAGATGGTTCAGAATAAAGAAAATATATTTCAAAATGGCTGGATACAGTGATCAACTGACTTTACTGCACAGTGTTAAAATCCTTCCAATATTTTAAAATATTAGTTACAAAAACAGCTTTGCATGCATATGTGTAGGGCATGATGTAACATGTGGGGCATGTTGCATCAGAAAGGAGGAAACCTAACTTGATGTAGGGCATGCAACATGTGGGGCATGTGTCATCAGAAAAGAGGAAACCTAACTTGCTACTCACTTCCAGGTCCTGGGGCCACATGTGGCTAAGAGAGCACCTGGAGATCAGCCTAAGGTGTTGCCTGGGTTGTGACAAAAAATTAGACCACCTCTAGGATAGGCTCAGAACCCTTCCGCCCTCATGGACAGCTCCTGTCTCCTATTTCTGCCTGTAGTATGGGTGCACATGAACTCTCCCCACCCTGCTGACCTTTATCCTGATTGGCTCCTGTACATTATATTAGCTGTGTGTGTTTTCTCAATAAACTGAGATCCTGCTTTGACTGGTCTCCCTGACTCATCTGATTGTCCTCTGGTGGAGGAGGGCTGGGTTCAGGCAGTCAGTCCCTCCAGGTCAGGGCATGCTGCAATCTCCCACAGGTCAGGAGGGAGACACATGTGTGTTTGTGTGTGTGTGTGTGTGTGTGTGTGTGTGTGTATACACACACATGCATGTATATGAGTATATATAAATATATATATTAGTGGTGGCATTTGGTGTACCCTTCCATCACTTATTATATACATGTTTAATCTTTATTAGGAAGTAAAAAATGATACCCTTGCTTACTGATATAGATAAAGATATATATCAAGAATATGTCTGGTATATGTTTTACATATGTATATGTAAAATTCATGTATATAAATATAAATTTCTCCACATTGACTGTGGCAATTTGACAGGGAAATATAATAGATTGTACATTTTTTTAGGAAGCAAAAATTATTTTTGAGTGAAAGTTTAATTACTACATATAAAATATATTATTTGCAATTTTGAATGGATATCTGTGAGAGAATAAGCATTATGAGAATAACAGTGATAAATTCCACCAAATTAAACACTTTATTGAATTATTAAACCACAAAACAAAGATTGTTTAGATAAACATAATAAAATAAAGAAATGCAATGTGATAGGAAATTAATAATCTATTCACATGTATATTGTAAGGTAAAAATTTAAAAAAAGGAAAACAAGATGCTAGAAATAAATTTTATTCTGCTGGATCAAATGTCTAAGGAAACAAACATGAACAAAATTAACGTTACTACCATCAAATGTAATTTGATAATTTTAAATACAGGAAACAGACTCTTGCTGTGTTGATTTTAAACTGTGGAAAATGGTATCTAAATATAAGCTAGATTCATTTCACATTAATAATATTATTCAAATTAGATATTTTTTCAATGTAAACTATTTCAATACATTCATTTATGAAAAAATGAATTGATTTTAGCTTAAGTAGTATAATATCCTTTTAATATATGCCAGAGATATTCCTGTAGGCAACAATTCACATTTTACTTCCTAATCAAGATGTAATTTAATGTGTCTGTAATCTTTTGATGAAGAACACATCAAGTGCCACCTCTAATTACAAAGCAAGTCTTCAAAACCCCCAAATTCTTAATTCTTAAGGAAAACATGATGATATGGAAATTTAAATGAAAAATTAGTTTTACTTTATGTGCATAGCACTTAAAAATAATGTTGTTGTGTGTTTTCCAAAGTTGTAACAAAAAATCCCCACTAAATTATAATCATTTTATATGCATATCCATCTGAAAGTTCCTATTTTATTGATTCAATATTATATTCAAAATTGTTAAATAGGAGAAGCAAAAATTGAAAATTTCCATGGAGAGTTATGCAAACAATTTTAAGTGACATGTTGATTAACTATTGTGTGTCGAAGAGAATAAAACTACTACATTGTATTGATTGCCAGTTTTGCAGGTTGATAGCAGATATTTTGTTCAATGACATTGATAGGACAAGAAGTTCAGCAGCATTATTTGATAGTTTAATATATACCATGTATCTGTATTTCCTCTCATTTTTTTCTCACAAAACTTGAAAGCAACAATCCATAATTTACTGATGTGAAAACTGTGGTGAGTAGTCAGTACATAAAATAATTCAGTTTTTATGAAAAGGATCATTGGAAATTTTTAAAGAAATAATAGAAGGTTCATGTCAATGCATGGAATGACCATACTTTTCACATTCAGCCAAGGCAATGCTGGCTGACACTAGTTGCCTGAGAGTAATTAGTCATACTTCTTTCATTCTTAATTCTTTTTTGATGGCAAATTTTATGGTCACTGGAGTATGGGGCAAGATTTTTAGTGGATAATTACATGATACGTGTAAAACTTTAGATAAATTCACCTGAAGGAGATTGTAGAAAGGAGTGAAGATAAGAAAGAACTAAAGCAGAGAGATCAATTTTCTACTTCAGTCTTCAAAAGAAATGCACTGAAAATTTGAACTAGGACTGAGACATGGAAGAAAAAGGAGGATATATGTGTCAAACTTTTCAAAGCAATGTTACAGATATGGATAATAGAAAATGGACACAAAACAGTTCTTAAGAGAAAGTTTGAGAAGTTAATGGCGATTTTAAGTTTTGGATCCTGAGTGACTGATGATATCACATTGCCACTTTATAAAAAGGCTTTTTCATTATGTTTTGGAACATTTTTAAAGTAAACCATTTTAATTATTATGAGTTCTATAACAGTACTTCTCTATAAATTTTTCCCCTTCAAGTATTAGGATGCCAATTTCATGAATTTCTAGCATGTAAATCACTTTTGTGTATGGTTAATTTTAAAGACTGTATTAGCATAGATATCCAGATTCTCTAATATTTTAACAATTGATAATTGTTTCCTCTTTGCTTATGTTCTTCTGTACAACACTCCTTCCAGAATAAGCAGTATTTTACAGTGTTAAAGTGGTGGATTACCATAGTGTCTGTCACATCTTCCCATAGCATTAGCATTATAGAAGTCCTAGGTTACTATGATCAAATCTATTCAACATAAACAGTGCTGATGTACATTGCATTTCATGGGAAAATCAGAAAAATAATACTAACAAGTAAATATCAGTGAAAGACTAAAATTTTCATAAAATAATTTTAATGTAACTTTGAGAATAAATCATTGTATTGTATTTTTATGAATACAATGTTTAAAAATTTTACCTGGAAAAGTTAATACTTGAAGAAAATTACACATAATTAGACAGTAATAGTAGGGTCAATGAAAAAAATAGGTGGGATGTAAAATAAAGGGACCTTATCAGTGCTTTCAAGGGATTGGCATTGTTCTTTTATTTGGAGATTCAGAATGGATATGTAACATTTGGGACTTTATAAGTCTATCACTAGCTCTACTTATATTCTCCAATTGTGATAAGGGATTTAAATTTTAACTTACAAATGGAATAAAATGTGATACCAAGGATAAAGCCATTGGGTATTTTCTTGAGTTTTCTGTGCAGAGGGCAAAGGCAGAGGGAGTGATTAAAAAGAATACCTTTATCTCCAGGAAAGAAAATATCTACAGTGGGTCCCAGTAAGGTGTGAACAAGAAAAATAAAATCCTATGTATAAGAAAAAGAAAAAAACTATGGGGAAACTCAATCAAAATAACAGGTGGTATCATCATTTTAAAACAGCTTAGCCACAATTGTTCATAGGTTTATAAGATGAGTGGGAGAGAGTACACAAAGAGATTTATAAATCCAATGTTTAGGAGGAGCTCAAGTCATAGGTAAAAATAATTGCACTACCACCATTATTATAGCTGTTGTTACTAACATTTTAATGTACCAGCTTACCTGCTAAGCAATTTACTGCATCACAATGACACTAATAATAGTAATAAATTTTCCATTTTACAGATAAGTGAAGTGAGATTTGTAGGATGACACACCTTGCTGAAGTCAACTCTGCTCAAGGAAAGTTGGATAGGCTATTCTATGGTTTCAGACAATTAATATTATATTTTTAAGATACATCACATTCTGAACCCACATGTTCTCTAAAATCAGTTAAAAATTCTGGATCTTGGGCTGGGGATGTGGCTCAAGAGGTAGCGCGCTCGCCTGGCATGCGTGCAGCCCGGGTTCGATCCTCAGCACCACATACAAACAAAGATGTTGTGTCCGCCGAGAACTAAAAAATAAATATTAAAATTCTCTCTCTCCTCTCTCACTCTCTCTTTAAAAAAAAAAAAAAAAAAAAAAAAAGGGCTGGGGATGTGGCTCAAGCGGTAGCGCGCTCGCCTGGCATGCGTGCGGCCCAGGTTCGATCCTCAGCACCACATACCAACAAAGATGTTGTGTCCGCCGAGAACTAAAAAATAAATATTAAAATTCTCAAAAAAAAAAAATTCTGGATCTTGAACTCCAGAGAATCTCTAAACTTTAATAATTGAGTATTTAATAAATAAGTATTTTACCAGACATGTCTTGCTTATACTTCGAAAGGCCTGGATTGATAAGCCAATATCCACTTTCATCTTTATCTTTGGATAATTAAAGGCCTTTGTTCCCCCAGCTATGATCAAATCTATTTAACATAAACAGTGTTGATGTACTTTGCATTTCATGGGGAAAATCAGAAAAATTATAGTAACAAGTAAATATCAGTGAAAGACTAAAATTTTCATAAAATAATTTTAGTGTGATTTTGAGAATAAACCATTGTATTCCTCTGAATAAAATGTTTAAAAAATTTACCTTTTGATCATAAAATTGGAATTTTATAAGGTGAAACTAAAAAACAAAACAAATAAGCACATATTTTAAGGAAAGCATCTTCTGGTGGTAACAAACTGATGCTCTTTTGTTTATATATATTTTAAACTGCAAGTCCTATTTGTTTATTTAATTTTTAACTTTTAAAACTTTTCATCTTTTAATTGATACTTGAATTGTTCTTGATTAATATATAATATTTGTACATATTTATGAGGTTCAATGTGATGATTTTGATTGATAGGTACATTGGATAATGATCAGTGCAGTGTTGTCTCATAATTTAATTTTATCTTTCAAATAAAACAAATATTCTCTAAGTATTTATATAAAAACTACTTAAATTACAAACACCTTTCTTTGCAATTTCTTAATAGTATATTCCTTAAAAACACTCTATCTTCTATCTCGTTATGTTTTTAGATCAAAATTTTCTGTGGAAAACTTTGGTAGGAAAATGGAATTTGACTAATCAAAGTTTAAAAAAATACCTTTTAATAAAAATCACTTTAAATAAAGCTCTATCATAGAAATTTAATAGTAAAGCATACTTTAAAAGTTGCTAAGGATATAGAGTATCTTTTCCTTTGACACTTCACATGTGTCTCTGCACATTTTTAACTTGTTATGTGTCTCCTGGGGCTGAGACGTGAGTTGTATTAATGGGCTTTTCAGTTGAGTTCAGCAATTGTGGTACCCTGAAAGGACAATCTAAAAATGGGAACTGGCAATGCCAATTTAGTCTGAGAGATTTCCTTGACGGGACTGCATATACCTAAGGTCTCATCTCCCTAATTCTCTTATATGTGGGAAGTAACTCTTCTCCATCTCATCTACCTCTTCTGCACCATGAGAGTCAATGGGTGAGAAAAGACACAGGACATTAGTTCATTTCAATACCATTAGTCCTAAGGTTACACTAACAAAGTACTATGTGTGAAGTGGCTTAAACAACAAAGATGTATTGTCTCATGGTTCTGAAGGTTAGAGGTCTAGGATAAAGTTATCAGTGGGGTTGCTTCCTTCGGATACTATGAAGAAGAAACTGCTCTGTTTCTAGCAATCACTAACATTCCTTGACTTGTAAACATGTTACTCCTCTCACTGCCTTCTTGTTTACATGGCTTTCTCCTTATGTATGTGCATAGCTCAATGTACCCATCTTCTTTTCAAAGTCATACTGGACTGGGTTCTACCTGATAACATCATTTTTACTCCATTATCTCTGTACAGACCCATTCACCAAATAAGATTATATTCTGAGGTACCGAGTATAAGAACTCCAACATACAGCTTTTAGAGATTAAAATTTAACTCCTAATACTTTTTCCTCAACTTTATAAACAATCCTTTTATTAATCCCTCCTCATTTATGAAACTTCAGTATACTACTGATTCCCTAAAACAGAGTCCTTATTGAAGTAAAATTAATGATATAATTTCTTGAACATTCTTTAAGTATAAAAAATTCCTATTTTAAGATCTGGGAATTTTAAGATTACATATTTATTTCCTATCGGCAAATATGTGTGTAGAACATAGATCATAATATTTTAATTACAGAAATCCAAGTATAAGATATCAACATTGATTCCCCTTGGCTTAAAGTTTAAACTCCTTTAAGAAATTATATGAAATTTTTGTAGCAAAGCTTCTGGAATTTTGAAGTAGACAAACAAGTATAGTTCAAATCATATTATGAAAATTCTTATATTTTAAAAATATTAGTATTAAATAAACAATTAGTTATTTTTGCATAACCAAAGACTAATGAAGTAATGTGATTTATTTATGCTACATCAATTTATAATTTTATCACCTTTATCATTATCAAGACATTTATTGAAAATACAGTAAATAGAGAATTAATCAATTAGCAAATATAAAACAAGTTCTGGCTGTTTCATCGTACAATACTCACACTACAGTAGTCAAACAAATGTGAGAAAGGTGGCAATACAAAGAGTTTTGTTGGAATATAATTATTATCAAATAGTGAGAAAGTGTTCTAATCAAAAACAGAAAAACTTGATCACAGAATAGGAAGGTAAAAACAATTATATGATGGAAATGCTTGTAAAGTAGAAGTGAAAATGAGGATTATTCCAATGTAAATAAATTAAAGCAAGCCAACTGGCTCACTGAATGCTTTGATACACTTTTCAACTTTTTAACAGTCAGATGTCTTGGAGGATGTATGTATGGTAAAAACATTATGTGTTAGGTAATGTTATTCTTCTAAGACATTCCACATCATAAAAAATAAAAATAAGTTACATTCTAAGTGCATATTTGTGAGTAAAAAAAGAAGAAAAAGGAAAGAATAATTACCTTTAGATCCTATATTGCCTGGAAGCATAGAAAAAGAATGAGTACGTAGACTAAATGTTTGCAATAAGAAGAATATTTTAATTCTTAGAGGACCTTACCATCCCTTCTATGTTTGTTTCAGTGCCATGCTTCTAGGAAACAGGAAGTCAGCATGTGTGAAAGCAAGGTTGGGGAGAAGGCAAGCTTGCATTATCAAGGAAGGGATAATGAAAGAGCATTCAGAATTTTTGAAGGTTATGGTTGAATCAGAAGAGACACAAAGGTTTAATTTCATTTTGTTGCATATGGATTTCCAGTTTTCCCAGCACCATTTTTTAAAGAGGCTATTTTTCTCCAATACATATTTTGACACCTTTGTCTAATGTAAGATAATTGTAATTTTGTGGGTTAATCTCTGTGTCCTCTATTCTGTACTATTGGTCTACCACACTGTTTTGGTGCCAATACAATGCTGTTTTTGTTACTATTGCTCTGTAGTGTAGTTTAAGGTCTGGAATAGTGATGCTACTTGCTTCACTCTTCCTATTAAGGATTCTTTAGCTATTCTGGGTCTTATGCAACAAAATGAAATTAAACCCCTATCTATAACCATGCACAAAACTCAACTCAAAGTGGATCAAGGGCCTAGGAATTAAACAAGAGACTCTGCATCTAATAGGAGAAAAAGTAGGTGCTAATTTTCATCATATGGGATTAGGCCACAATTTCCTTAATAAGCACAAGAATTAAAATCAAGAATCAATAAATGGGATGGTTTCAAACTAAAAAGTTTCTACTCAGCAAAAGAAACAATCTGAGGTGAATAGAGAGCCTACATCTTGGGAGCAAATCTTTACCCCTCACACCTGATAGAGTACTAATCTCCAGGATATATAAGGAACTCAAAAATCTAAACACCAAAACAAAAACAAAAACAAAAACAAATAACCCAATCTATAAATGGGCCAAGGACATGAACAGACACTTATCAGAAAAGGATATTCAATCAATCTAGAAATATATGAAAAAATGTTCATCATCTCTAGCAATTAGAGAAATTCAAATCAAAATTGCTCTAAAATACCACCTCATTCCAGTCAGAATGACAGCCGTTATGAAGACAGACAACAATAAGTGTTGTCGAGGATGTGGGGAAAGGCACGTTCATATATTGCTGGTGGGACTGAAAATTGGTGCAGTCAATATGGAAAGCATAATGGAGATTCATTGGAAAACTTGGAATGGAACCACCATGTGACCCAGCTATCCCTCTCCTAGGTCTATACTGAAAGGACTTAAAAACAGCATACTACAGGGAAACAGTCACATCAATGTTTATAGCAGCACAATTCACAATAGCTAAAGTGTGGAATCAACCTAAATGCCCTTCAAGTAGATGAATGGATTTTAAAATGTGGCATACATACACAATGGAATTTTACTAAGCAATAAAAGAGAATAAAATCATCACATTTGCAGGTAAATGGATGCAGTTGGAGAAGATAATGCTAAGTGAAGTTAGCCAATCCCCAAAAAACAAATGGCAAATGTTTTCTCTGATATAAGGTGACTGACTCATAGTGGGGTAGGGATAGGGAGCATGGGAGGAATGGACAAACTCTGGATAGGGCAGAGGGGTGGAAAGGGAAGGGAGGGGACAGGGGGTTAACAATGATGGTGAAATGTGATGGACATCATTATCCAAAGTACATGTATGAAGACATGAATTGGTGTGAAATACTTTATATACAAACAGAGATATGACAAATTATGTTCTATATGTATAATAAGAATTGTGATGCATTCCACTGTCATGTATTTAAAAAATAAAAGCAATTTTTAAAATTTTTTAAAAAATAAAATTATGAGTTATTACATTGAAAACACATGGCTGTGACATGAATGGGAATCATCAAGAAAATTAATGTAGTTGAAGCAAATAATTAATGTTTTAATTAAAATACTTATTTTACTTTTAAAAAAAAGAAGAGACACAGGAATCTGCAGTAGTACAGACTAAGGGAAACATAACTTTAAAGGAACAAAGAAAAAGGAAGCCTGAATGAATGAAGATAAAAAAGTTGAAAAGCAAAAACATTGTATATTAAATTTCAATGGAGGGAATAAATTGGGACCAAGTGAAGAAAAGGAAGCAAATTAGGGAAGCATGCCTTTTTATTTCCCAGTCATTCAAATAAGGAGTTGCCCTCATTTTATAGTTGAGGTTGACTAGATTCCAAGTCTTAGAAGGAAAGCATAATAGGTAAAAGAAGGATTTATTAATTGAGGTGATTATTAATATTTATTGAGATTACCAAAAACTCAAGCAATAAGTTTGGTCTCACTGGTCACCTGTGAACTTTGCTTCATGGCTTCTCTTTCCTTTAAGTCCTCCCACATGAACTCAAACGTATGTCACATCTACCCACCTCTCTTTGGGAACCAGTTCTCACCAGAGCACAGAATATAGCAATAATATTGACCTCTTCCACTGATGACATGGAAAATCAATCTGTATTATCTAGAAATAGTTTCTGGAAAATCTCTTTTACAGCATAGCTACCTATAAACCTTAGGAACCACATTACTCAAGCCAATGTTCCCATTCTTTTCTCTAGAAAGAAACAAACTAAACAAACAAACAAACAAACAAAAAGGCATTGGTCTAGGATAGAAACCTAACCTTTTGCCTTAGAGAGACATCTACTGGCAACCACCTTTTTGTTTTCTGCTTCTGAATTTGGATACTGAAGATACTTCCCATAAATAGATTCTTATGTTTCAATCTTTCTGTGATTGGCTTACTTCACTGAGTGTAATGTCCTTAGGTTCATCCATGTCATAATATTTTACATGATTTTTTTTTCTTAAGGCTGAATAATATTTCATTTTTGAACAATCCATAGTTATTTGATAATCTCTAGATCAACATTTAGTTTGTTTCCACCACTTAGCTATAGTTAATCATGCTGCAATAAACGTGAAAAGAGTGTGCAAATATTTTCTTTAGATCCTGCTTTTAATACTTTTGAGAATATATCTTAAAATGTAATTGATGGATCATTAAATTATTTTATTTTTAATTTTTTGAGGAGCTTACATACTGCTTTCTACAGTTGTTAGTCCATTTTGTGTTCCCATCCAAGCCAGCATTTGAAATGTGTGTATATATATATTATATATATATAATATATATATTATCCTCAGTGGCTATTATAGCACCCTGCCAAAAGAAAATGATCAGTGAGTATTTCTGCAATGATTACACTAATAAATAAATCAAAAATAAAGTTTTTCCTTTGTTTTTAATAACAATATTTACCTCTAAAATCTGCAAGTGGTTTATTTCAGGTACATTTACATGACAATGATAATCTAATTCAGACACATAATTTATGTACATATGCAAATGTAATCTGAAAGCAAGTCCTGTTTTTGTGAAATATTATTTTTTCATATTTGGAGAATGGACATGAAACATGGTTAAAGTTGATTCACTATGCAGTAATCCATCTTTGTCAAAGTATTTTATGAAAAGTGTGGAGTTAAAGCAAATGCAATGGGACTTTTTTAGAAAAAAAATGAACTTCTGTAATAGATGAGGTGGAAAACATTGAGAATCTTCAACTCTTCTTTAATTAGGATTGATTAAATGTTAAAATGATAATGAAACAAAAGAATTGGGACCATGAATTGAAGATAAATATAGGTAAGAGGGCAGGTTATCTGTGAACTGAAATTGAAGGAACAGCCCTTCTGAAGTCATCTGAGACTGTCATGGGGCATATTATTCAGCTGAGTGAACCTTGTTGTTTGCATGAAGTCAATATATAAAACAGTGTACCAGATAGGGCCTGATTTGATGTAAATATTTATAAATAACCAAACAAAACATTGCATTAGACTTGTTACACTAAGTCTAAGGCATCTGATCACTTAAATGTTTTTCATAAATTTTCTATACTGGTTTGTCTTGATATTTTATGCTGAAATAGTAAACATAGCAAGTACAACATATTAATCTTCAAGAACTATTTTAAAATGTGTTATTTCTCTTTGTTTATAACTTTTAATTTCTTTCTTATATTTTTCTGGCTAACAGAACATTTTTATTTATTCAGTATAAAATGTCCTCATAGAACTATTTTCAGTAATTTAAGCAGGATTCTGTAAAATAAGTGATGCTATAAAACTCTTTGGGCTAACATTTTATAAAATAACTTAGTAACATTGCATTTTTATTCATAATTGCTATGCACCATTGAGGATAATTTAAAATCTAATTGATTTTATGTATGACACCTATGTTATATTTGTTCTACATTTCTTCTTCTACAGTGATTACATTACCTTAATCTCTGTTTTTATGTAAAATAACTGGACCCTGTACATAATATTTAAATCTTATAGTACAGAAATATTTATCCTATTGCCACAGATTTTCTCCTGTTTATAAGTTACAAAGGTCATATATATGTCATTGTATGAGATTATTGTTATTTAAAAAGATATATTATTTTAACGTTTTGTTTATTAATTTACTTTTTTGTGGTGCTGAGGATCAAACCAAGGCCTTTGCACATTATAAGCACATACTTTACCACTGAGGTGCCACAGAAGGGCTATGACATTGATAGCAGCTAATCAATTTCTTTACAGTTTGGGCCTTTTAACAAATATCTTAAATAAAATTTAAAATTGTTAATTTTTATATGTTTGTCAAACCATTCCACCCAAACATTACTATTTAGTTATTTGACCTGAGTCTATATGTTGTCAATTTGTAATAGACATGTATTCTACATCAGTTTGAAAACTCGCGCAGGCACTATCCCACATTTTTTATTTTATAAATTGATAAACGTTTGTCCCAGTAACAACATATTGCTAAAAAGGAACTGAATTTGGGTCTATACAAGGCTAACAAGTATTGTTTCTTCAGTGTTTTCAACTTACACTATGTAACTTTCCATTTAATTTAAAAGTTCTAAAACCTCTAAGTTTCACATATAAATATCTAATTTATCCTCATTTATTGCCCTCTCTCCCCCCATCATTTACCAAGGATAAACATACACTACGACCCAACAGAAATCTTTATAGAGTAAGCTGAGATAACTAAGTTCTTGCCAAAAATTTGAAACTTATTAATCAGAGGGAATATTCTTTCTCTTAGGTAGTAAAGTTTCCATCAACACTACTTCTGAAACCTGGTGTATCTTTTTCTCCAAAACATTCATAAAACATTATTTTAATAATTTAGATATAATTGATTATAAAGTTCCAGTAATATTAATGCACTGATTAATAAAAAATCAAATGATTAACTAAAATATAACAAGCTTAAAATATATTTAGCAAATGATGATGATACTATTACTCTCACTGACAACAAGAATATTGAATTCAGAGGAACAAATATTGAGATATTCATGCTTTCTGAAGTTATTGATTGGACTTGTATTTGCCGATTGCAGTGTAGGAAATGAAAATATAGCACTGAGGAAAAAAAAAGTCAAATTCTCATTCAGTAATTAAAAACAAATAAATTTACATATTTCTAGATTTATGTTTACTGTGTGCCAGAACTTCATAAGTTACATATATCAAACTTTATGAGGGGCTAGGGTTATGATTCAGTGGTAGAGTGCTCACCTTGCATGTGCAAGGCCTGGGCTCGATCCTCAGCACCACATAAAATAAATAAGTAAATAAAATAAAGTTATAAAACAAACAAAAAACTCTTATAAAAAAACTTATGAATGTAGTTATTTTCTCTGAAGTGATCACTGTGTAGTGATTAGATAAAGGGAGTTTCTAAAAATTCCAATAATGTAATAATAGGCATCTTGAAAGAATTCAGAAATGGTTCAAAGGAAGGAAGTTTCACAATCAGTTGTCAAATTAGATTAAGTTCCATGAAAGAAATGACATTTGATTATTTGATTGTTATTCTAGCTTCTTTCTGATTCAAGTACTTTAAGTTATAAATGTTCATCTGAGTATTGTTTCATCCCAGAGAGCCTTACATTTTAAACTGTTATTATCACTTAGTTCTCAAATCTTCATCATGTCGGCTTGGGGCCTGACTTCCTTAACAAGACTTCTAAAGTACAAGAAATAAAATAAAATAATAATAAATGGGATGGATTCAAACTAAAAAGTTTCTTCTCAGCAAAGGAAACAGTAGATAATGTGAAGATAGAGCCTACAGATGGGGAGAAAATGTTTACCACATGCACATCAGATAGAGCATTAATCTTCAGGATATAAAAAGAACTCAAAAAACTTAATGCAAAGAACAAATAACCCAGTAAATAAATGGGCTAAGGAACTGAGCAGACACTTCATGGAAGTTATACAATCATCAAATATATGAAGAAATGTTCATCATCTCTAGAAATTAGAGAAATGCAAATCAAAACTACTCTAAGATTTCATTTCACTCTAGTCAGAATGGCAAGTATCCAGAATACAAGCAAAAGTATGCTTTGGCAAGAATGTGAGGAAAAAGATTCACTCATATATTGCTGGTGGGAATAAAAATTGGTGCAACCACTATGGAAAGCAATATGGAGATTCCTTAGAAAACTTGGAAAGGAAACACCATTTGACCTAGCTATCCCACTCCTTGGATTATACCCAAAGGATTTAAAATTAGCATACTGCAGTGACATAACCACGTCAATGTTTATAACAGCACAATTGACAATAGCTAAACATGAAACCAATATAAGTACCCTTCAACAGATGCATGGATAAATAATTAAAGAATATTATGCTAAGTGAAATAGGTCAATCCTTAAAAAAACAAAGGCCACATGTATTCTCTGATGTGTGGATGCTGATCCATAATGTGGGGTTATGGGGCTAAGAAAGTTTGGATTGGGCATAGGGGAGTAAGGGGTTTGGGCTGGGAAAAATGGTGTAATGAGATGGACATTATTTCCCTATATACATGTATGATTGCACAAATGGTGTGACTCAGCATCATGGACAGTAGGAGAAATTAGAAGCTGTGCTCCATTTGTATACAATAGGTCAAAATGTATTCTGCTGTCATGGATAACTAATTAGAATATATATATATATATATATATATATATATATATATATATATATATAGATGTTTCTTGAATGATCCATATATAGGACAGCCAACTTAGGGGAAAACCCACCCCAAATATGGGCAATAGGTTGGAGGCCTGATAGAACAAAAAGATAAAAAAAAAAGGAAGCAGAAGCAGATCCAAACTCTATTATTCTTAAACAGTGCTTAGGTTGATGCTGCTACTACCTGGGAACGTCTGACTCCAGCCCTTCAGTCTTCAAAGTGGACTTGACTCTCCAGAGAGTTTCTTGGCCTTTGGTCCTGGACTAGGACTGCATCATTGGTCCTCCTTGTTCTGAGGCTCCAGCTTCTTGGACTGAGCAGCAACTGGTTCCTCCAACTCTCCAGCCTGCTGTGAAACTATCCAGCTGCTGATCATGTAAGCCAATTTAATAGACCCATTTTTATAATTGTTTGTGTATGTTTGTGTTCTGATGGCTCTAGTGCTTGCTTAATATGACAAGTTAGGTCTTAAGAACTCAGTGAACTTACATTTTGGTGGGAGAAGCCATGATATTTATGAGTGAATGGATGGATGAATAAATAATATTTTAAGATAATGATATACAGTGCCTAAAGTAAAAGGGAAAATAGAATGATCAAGAATTGAAGACATATTGTATTAGTAGTCAAGAAAAGTCACTTCAGAGAATGCAATGTCAAAGCATCATCCCATAGAAAATCTAGGGGAAGAGTATTCATGATAAGAAGGATTAAGTATCAAATGTTAAAATAGATATCAGCTTCACATGTTCCAAAAACAACAAGGCCCCAATTACTAAATCAGTGAAAAGAAGAGAAAGAATTAAAGATATGACTCCCTCATAGTGGACATGTGAACAACAGTAAATAGATATTTAAAAAAATGGAATATAAAATTTTAGGTTAAGAAAGAATATAATCTGATATATTTAAAATAAGTTGGCTGATGTGTGTGAAATGTCCCTTAATGATGAGAAAGGAGGTAACAATAGTTAAGTAATATAGTAGAGAAGGCCATACATGATAGATTAGAAATAAAATTTTAATAAGGTTGAACTAAGATACCTGGGAGAAAAAATTACAAAGTTCAGCAAAATTTGTACTGTGTATTTTTAATCACGTGTGAAGTTAATGAATAACCAGGGCAAAACAAGTCTTTTTCACTTAGTAGACAATAGGATCTTCTTAAGGGTGTTTTGTTGTTGTTGTTTGTTTGTTTGGTGAGGTGGATAGTAGTAGTTTTACTTCTCCTTCTACTTTCATCTCTTTCATTTTTGTTCCTCCTCCTCTTTCTCGGTTTTCTTCCTTTTTCTCCTACTCCTTTTCTTTCCTCTCCTCCATTTCCTCTTTTTCTTCCTTCTAATGGTCCTTCTCCTCTTGCTGCTATTGCTTTTGTTTCTGCTTCTGTTTTCTTCCTCTTCCTCCTTTTTTCTCGTCCACCTCATCACCAGAATGTTTGCCATTCCCCTTGTTCTTCCCTTATCCCTGCCTACCTCTCTCCCTACCCTTGTCCTGTTATTTTTACTTCTTCTGATTTTCACTACACAATACCCTAGTGGACAGGAGGCTGATCAATGGGTACTGAGTTACCTTTAATTAGGAACAAGAAGCCCTGGTGAGCTTCTGACAATAGGCAACAAAGAGGTAATGTGCATTTCAAAAATCTGGAAGAAATTTTCACCATAACAAATGATAAGTGTTTCAAGAGATATAATTGATTAATCTCATTTAAACATTACAAAATGTGTAAAACATCATGTTATCTCATTAATATGTGTAATTTTTGTTTGTATTAGTTAAAAACAAATGTTATAAAAATATTGATGATGTTCTTACGTTATTTTGAATATATTTATCAGTATGATTTTTCTATTTGCTCTATACTATGACAACTGTAGAATTTGAACAACTTTTCTAATATTGAGATTAATAACTTCTGTACTTTAATACCTAGTAATCAGTCATAAATTCTGGTTCCACTATATCTGACATTAGTTCAGGACTATTCTTTGGAACTCTGTTTGGTATTATATATGTCACTAGTCCCAAGTTGTATTCACATCTCTTATATAATTGTATTTTCAGAACAATTTAACAGCCAAAAGATCCTTAGAGTACAGGGGAGTAATGTGGAGGGAAAGTGAAAGGGAAAAAAGAAGTACTGGGGACTGAATTAAAACAAATTATATTCCATGCTTTTAAAATTATGTAAGAATGAATGTTAATGTTATGTATAACTAAAAATAATCAATAAAAAAGAACAATTTATTTTTTCTCAATTTTAGTTTCCATCCATATTTACCTTGATTCTGAAATGTTTCTCCAGTTTGTTAATTTCTTATTTAAAATATATTTTCCATTCTTGAGCATGAAATTCAAAATATAGATAATAATTGATTTTGTATACATTTATTCTACAATTGGAACATTCTCTTAAAAATGTAACTTATAAAATGGTATAAGTCTTGGGAATGTATTTCATCTTACTTCTTCATATCAACTTTACTATAAAGTTAAACACAAAATATTTTCAATAAAACCATGTTAAGTGAGAGAGATATATTTTCATTCAATTTAAGGATATACTTATAATTATTATTATTTTTAAATTGGTTTTCAAATAATTTTTACATATTGATAGTCTCTCAGATTTATCTCTCTTTTGCTTGGGTCATAGGTGGTGTTAGTAATATTTCTTCTACCCTAATAGGAAGTCATATACAGAATTGTAGAACCAGTAAAAAGGTTTTCATTTTAATTTTTCCTCAAGAATCCTTCCAGTATTTTCTCTTGCCATAGTAACTTCACATTTCAATACAAAAACCTATCACATAAAAGAGTCAATAGAATAACTCTTGATCTTCCAAAGGAAATTTTCATGAACATTTTTGTTAATATCTTATTGAAATTAAGTTTCATGAAATTTATGCAATTATTTTGATGTTATTTTCTCTGAATTTTTCTTAGTTTAGACATACTTATGATAATCAATTTCTTTGCCATTTCCCTTATTATCTTTGTGTTAACTATCATTTGTTTTTTCTCAGTTCCATAGCTTTTGTTTCATCCTATTCCCCTCCGGCCTGTCCTCAGCCTACATGTCACTTACCTATAAAATGTCATCATTCGGAAACTCAAATTTCTATTTTATTTTGTAATTCATAATACTCAAATTAACTTCCATTAACTGCTAATTCTGTTACTATAAAACAAATTAAGATTAATATTTGTTGAGATTAAATCGCTGAGAAATACCAAGTCAGAAATGCAGAGGCAGAGGAGTCATAGAAGGATGGAAGGAAGAAAAGGGGGAGGGAGGGAGGAAAAAGAAAAGGAAAAGTAACATAAAAGAATAGATAAAGGAACAGACTGAAAATGACCAGGCGATTTGATTATGACAGTAGGATGTGTGCCAGAGGCACCGAAAGAAGAATGTCTTTCAAGTCAGAAGTGTTCAACAGCATTAAGTGGCTCTCTTGTGTGTGTGTCTCCTTCTCTCCCTCTTCCTCTCTCTCTCTGTTTCTCTCTCTTCCCAACCACCAGAAGCATTTGTCTTCTCACCTCTGGAGAAGATTTCCCACTTTTGGAGAAGAAGTACAGGGGATCCTGCATACACTGCAGCTTCCTAAGCTGGGTGACTTGGGCTGGTTTTTCTGCAGCCTCTCAGCCACCACGCTCAGCATAGGTACACTGGCTGCCATCCTTGCCACTGGTTCACTCACAGGCCAAAGGCCCTGCAACCACCATGCAACCTCCTGATGCAGTCAGAAGAACTGGAGGACAGTGGCAGGGCCCAGTGAACTGTGATTGGAGGGAACTATCTTACCCACTTAACTACTACTATGATGATGCCAGGGTCATGTACCAGGTGTTAGGCTGTAGGCTTTGTATCTCAGGGAATGAGCCCTGACTTGGCTTCAGGAAACCCAAGCATCTGTAACAGTGGCTATACTATAGGAGGTGGCCAATAGAACCGAAATTCTGAAGTCCTGACTTCTCCAGAACAACTGTAAAGCAAGTACAGATCAGTTTATTGAGTTTTTTTGCACAAAATAAACCAGAATGGATCATTGCAGAATTGTCTCATTCTATGTATTCCATGGTGGTGCTGTAACTTTATGACACCTTGGGCCTTGGAGCTATTCCTGCATCACCAATACCCTGGACATCATACCATGATTTTATGGATAATACAATGATTTTTTAGATAAATCTCAGAAGAATATGCTTCTACTAGAGCATGTGGAGAACAAGGAGACTCTAGGGCTCAAGAAGATTGCCCTCTTGGAGTCATTTGTGGATGCCTTGAAAGAAAAGAGTGCAGAAGCTCGAGGTGGTCATCAAGTCTATTCAAGCTATGGAGGACTGTGATGGAGTGAATCACCATGCTCCTGTGATCCCATAGCCTGATGACCTCTCCTTAGTGTGTTTCACAAATGGTGCAACAGGGAACTCTGAAGGTATGATTCGCATCCATCGGAACATGGTAGCTGATTTCTTAGGCTTTCTGAAAATGACAAAGTGATTTTTCTGAGGTAGGATGATGTGCTCATGTCCTTCCTGCCGCTGGCTCACATATTTAGAGAGTAATCCAGTCCATTTTCTACTGCCAGGGAAGGTGTGTTGACTTCTTCCAGGGAGATATCTACCTATGATGACATGAAGGCTCTACACCTTACATCTTCCTGGTTGTCCCACAACAGCTGAACTGGATGTACAACAAGATTTTCAGCCAGGCAGACACTTCATTAAAGCACTGGTGTTGGAGTTTGCAGCAAAATGCAAGCTGGCTGAAGTTCAGAGTGGAATCATCAGGAACAATACTAACTGGGATGAACTATTCTTTAATAAGATTCAGACCAGTCTTGGTGGATGTGTGTGGAGAGGATTGTTACTGGAGCAGCTACTCCAGTAACTACATCAACTACCTCACTAGCAGCCCTGGGATTTCTTCTGGCAGCTCTGGGGTGCCAGATTTCTGAAAGTCACAGACAAACCAAGTATACTGCTAGATGCGCCTTCACCACACCTGGGGACTAGATCTCAGGGTATATGGGGGCACCTCTGCCCTGCAATCATATCAAGCTTGATATGGAGAAGCTGAACTACTGCAACTGCAAAGGAGAGGGAGAGACCTGTGTGAGAGGACCAAATATGTTCAAAGGCTATGTAAAAAATCAGGACAGAACAAAGAAAACTCTAGACACTGACAGCTGGCTTCATATTGGAAACATTGGAGAGCCCAGGATAGGAGAAGATTTATTGAGAGACAATCATTTTGACCCCCACTAGAGCAGTTTTTGAACAATATTTGGAGTGGCCATGTTAAGCAGAAACGATTTATGAAGTGAAGGGAAAAGAGGAAAATGAAGAAAGTAATTGGAAACATGACTCTCTTCTATTAACATTATGAACATTATGCTTTTCTAGACTAGATTACTTTATGAACAATAAAACAAGAACATTTATGCCCCATTATGATTTATTTTCTGTTGCCTGGAATGCCTTTTTCTTTTCTGCCAAGTTATCCTTTGTTTGTTTGGATAGAATTGGTTATCCCTATACTCCTTGCTGTGATTTGGATAAGTGTATTGCAAAGACCTGTATGTTGAAGGCTTAGTCCCCACGCTGTGACACTGTTGGCATGTGGTAGAACCTTTAGGAGGTTGGACCTAAAGAGAGCTCTATAAAATAAATAAGCCTATATTAGGAAATCAGTATACTTTAGAAATCAGCAAACATTTAACTAAATTGCTTATGGAGGACTAATGCCTATACAACTATTTCAAAATCAATTACATAGCTTGCAACGTAGCAGTTAACTTAAACTATGCTATGGTAACAGAACAAACACTTAAGCTCAAATCTCAGATTCCTAAAACTAATTTCAAATCACAGTGCCATAAAACAACTAAAATGTTTTTCTTGCTTGTGCTCCTTGACCATAATGGGTCTGCAAAGGTCTCTTGGTTTCTGGTTGTTCTTTAAGTGCCCAGTCTGATTGAGCAGCCATATTCCCAAATACTACACTTTTTTTTTCTTTCTTTTTTTTTTTTTTTGGCAAAGAGGAAGGAATCAATTAAAGTTGACTTTTATGTTTACCCATAATTCTTTCCACAGAAGTGGGCACATGACTCTTCTCATCGGAGACAACAGAGTATGATACAAACACATTCACAGAAGAGGAGCTGGTATTATTTGTTGATCAGCAGTAACAAATACCAAAGAAGTGTATCCTGTGTGAGAGTCCAATATATCGGAACTGTTTTCAAGTTTCTTCCTTGGCAGTTTTTGCTCTTTCCAGTTCAAGTAATTTCTGTGTAATATCAACAAACAAAAATAGACACTGAAGAATGAAACTTCAGGAAAAGCAGCAGAAACATATTCGTTTTATCCCTTAGCACATTTCCTCTCAGATAGTTCTCTTGCCATTCTTGTTCCAAAAGTGGGACAGCTGCTTAAAGCCGTATGCTTTGGAAGGATCTTCTATACAGGAAAAGCTAAAAAGAATAAAGAAAAATCAGTACTATTTGCTCACTTCACTAAACAGTTTTCACTAATTGCTTTCATGATTATTTGTTTTGTACATGAAATTTTACTAGTTTACACCTGATATTTTTATTATGAATTTTTATTTTAACATTATATTAGAATTTTAGGGATAGAACTACTGATATATAATATTTGATGCACTATATATATGTATACATGTACACATGCATCTATGTATAATATATTAGAATATATGATATATTACATGCATCTATGTATAATATATATTAGAAAAAAATGCTAACAAACTCCAGCTCCTTTCTCATCCTTTATATTTCTTGTGTCTTTTTTTCTAGCAATTAAATATCATACTTTGTGCAAAATTATCTGTCTAGCCAAATATACAGATTAATTCCAATTTTAACATTATTTTTCCTTGTATGTTATCTTTCTGAACTCAAGACATAGAGGTATATTCTTCATATCCTTGTACATTCTGCTCTCAAAAATTATAATGTAAAATATTACTGTGTGCTGTTTTTGAGATCTGAAAGATCAATTATTTTGTTTCTCATAAAAATTAAGAAGTTCAAATAAGATATTGATGGCAACTAGTTTGAATGTATCAGATTCTAAAACAATTAACATAGATTTGTAAAATGTTAAAATGGTCAATATTACATTACAAACATTTTGTAAGATCTATTTCTATACTATATTTATTTTAATGTACTTGCTTAATACTTTAAATCCAATAATAAACATGAGAGATTTCCATTATAAATCTCTTTAGCAGCATGCATATTAATCATCATTTCTTGGAAATACATAACTGTAGAGTTGTGTGAAGTCAAATTTCCATGTGTAATACTAACATTGGCCAATAGATGCCCTAAGAGTTCTAAACACAAGAACTCTCAGAATTAAAATTGCATATTTGAACATCAGCAATTTCATATGCTCTGTTTTCATAGTTCAGTTACACTTGTGAAATGGCACCATATTTTTAGATTTTAAAGACTCTTAAGATTACCAAACCCCAAATTACTTCCCCAGATTTTATTAACGTAATAGAAGAAAGGAAAGGAGACTTTTACAGAATTGATTTTAAAAACTAAATGAAGGCACCAATGCATCTGATCCATTTAAATTGTTACTTCTGATTTTATTAATGCAGCCAACACTATTGTGCTGCAGTATGACTCTAAGGTTAATTTAATCACAGAAGCTGATCAGGTGGAGTTGTGAAATATTTCTTGAATTATCTCATACATTTTTTTCTGATTTCAGTATAATTTTAAACATTTTATATAACAGCTAGTAGCAGAGTACACATGGAGCTTAATAATAGATCTCATTTTAATTATAGGTCTCAACTTCTGGATTATTTTAAGATTAAAATTTGTTCATAAAGAATAAAGGTTACTCAAGCATATTTATTATATAATTCTAGCTAAATAGAACTATGTTTTTCTCTCTCTACCTTTAGTTCATGAAAATTTACTCTCATATGGTTTTCTCTGTTAAGCCAATGACTAAATATTTTTTTCTGTGCTTATCTCCATGTCTAACATCCTCCTAATGAGGCTATCTAAAATTACGAAGATACATGCTGTTTAATAATAATTTGAACCATTACTTAATTATATTTACTATAAAAATATTTCCTTAGTTCATCATTTCAATTTACATTTCATTTTATAAAGCAGCATATTTTGAAACTACACAAGCCTAAGAATTCTGTTCATGAACAAAGTAATAGATGCCAGCTGTTATTGAAACTTATTCCCATTGTTTACAAACTAGTATAAAAAAAGAAAATATTATTTTCCAAGACAAAACAGAAACACAGAATATAACTTTAGAGGGAAACTCAGAGCAGTATCACTTGGAAGGCAGGAGAGTGTGCCTGTGAAAGAGATGATTAAGTGAGGAAGATAAAAAGTTTTACATGAAATCTAGAAAAGGTAATTTAAGCCTGAGTCTGCTAAATCTGTCTGTGAATTTTCTTTTCTCATGATATGGTTATCTAATAAGCAGGTTTATTTTTCCCTCCAATTTAGAAGATAGACACACTTTATCATAAAGAAAATGTTAGGCTTATCATAAAGAAAATATTAGGCACACCCACCACCCATAGTACAAACCTTTGATTACAATCTGTAGTGGTCTTTTGCATGGTCCATCACTATGTTTAATTATGAATTTGCTTTAGTCCCTTATTATTGCTGATAATGAGCAAAGTTATTCCTTAAAGCTTAATCTACATATTTTTATCCAATGTGGTAGGTTTTATCTTTCGGATTGAACAGTATTTCTTAAAGCATGTTTAATTTTTTTTTCTATTTAATATCACCTCAATGAAGATTAACATCAATGAATTCCTTGAACATCTATATTCATACTATGTATTTGTCCATGTGCTTGTAAAATTTGAAAAGTCTATTTACACAATGGAAATTAAAGTTCATATGTGCATTGATCTGAGAATTTGAATGACAGAATAGAGTTATATCTAACATTTAGCATGGTATTTTTGAGGAGTACCTCAACACTTTTATGAAATGAACCATTTAATGGTGAATTCACATTTACAAATCAAAAGCTTTTTTTTAAGTGTATGATCCTATGTGCTAAGGTAAATATTAGTGAAAAAAGAACTGTATTCCCCATGATTAAATTTAGCAATCTCTTATATAAAATCAATGCAAATATCTGGACTATGATAGAAAATAGATACAATTTAAAAAAAAAAACAGACTCAAATTGCAACATGTTTTGAGAGTGTTACAAATCAAACTAATATAATCTCAAAAAAGATTTAATTATTGCAAATATTGTTTAGATCACATATGTCTAATTGTAATGAAAGTATTCTCTATATCATTAGTATTGGAGTTTTAATTCTGAAATCCTACACTTTATGTCCAAATTTTGAAGGAAATACATTTGAAAATTCTCATTAGAACATGCTACCCCTACACACATTTGTACAAAGATATGTTTAAGGTCACAATTCTGGGTTAGCTAAGAAACTCAGACATGATATGTATCCACGTTATACCAAAAGTATTATAACATATTTAAATATTCTATGAAACAACAGATAGCTAGTAAACTGTTAAAATGGAACAATAAGATAAAATAAAATAGATAAAATGCATGAATGAAAATGAAGTATCAAGAGATAAAAGAAAGAAGGGAAAGAAGAAATAGAAGGAAAAAATAAGAGGAAATAAGAATTGGAAAATGTATATTTTCAAATGGCAAATATAGAATTTATATTTAATATTGTATATTCAACATTAGGAATCTCTACAAAAAGGCTAAAAGGTGAAAGCATAAATTAAATTTCATCCATTTTTTTTCTTAAAAAAATTAATCTTTAAATGCTCTAACTATTCTTTAAAAACATTATATGCATATATATTATCAGGGGAGAGCACCAGAAGTTAGATTGCAAACAACTTGGGATTTCTAAGAATCATATTTATACTTATGTTACAATCATTTTGCTCTCGTTAATTAGATAAGATTTGGGGGATTCAATGCTATGAATTTTTTTCTGGATTTGCTTTATTTTGAGCCCCCAAAATTACCTAGCAAAAGTACTGCATCTTAAAAGCCAGGCTCTGTGCACATGCCTGTAATCTCAATGGCTGGGGAGGCTGAGAAAGGAGGATTGTGAATTCAAAGCCAGCCTCAGCAATGTGGAGGCACTAAAAATCTCAGTGAGACCCTGTTTGTAAATAAAATACAGGTCAAATGCCCCTGAGTTCAAGTCCAGGTCCTAAAATAATAATAATAACAACAACAACAATAATAATAATAACAATTTATATATATATATATATATATATATATATATACTTCATCTTTGCTTTTAAAAATAAGCATGTTCTTTGTTTGCAACAAACCTCATAATTGACTCAAAAAATTAAATATGCACTTATTATCTTTACAATATAATTCTAATATACTACAAATACATAAAATAATTGTAATTTAAAAAGAAGTTTATAGAGTCTGGTAGCACTATAGAAATCCAAAAAATATTCACACTCAGAAAGCCACAATACAATGAGTTTCATAATTTCTAAGTGTTACAGCCTAATATGTTTATGTAAATTATCCAAGTTAAAATCCTTACGTATATGTTGGTTTTGTAGCTTTTAAAATATTTTCCCTGAGTATATTTACTCAATATTTTAGTCATCTTTGCAATGATTATTTGCAACTAAAAAGCCACTGTCTTTTTTGCATTCCTTAAACTTTATTGTTACTTTACAACTATTTTAAATATCTGAACAGTAATTAAATGCACGACTGCCTATGAAATATTGTAGTATTGCTTATATAGTAAATGACTACTTAAAGAGACCCATTCTGACTTCTTTTAATTTCAAACGTTGCAAGTGAAATTTACTTGGTACCTCTCTTAGCCTCCTATTTGCTCCTAGACACCCCTCCTCTCTTCCAACCTAATTACCTTAAGATAATTTTTTCCACAGTCAGAGTAACCAGTAACTAAACACCAATTTATTTTTCTTTTTTTCTTTTTATTTATTTATTTATTTATTTTTTAATATTTATTTAGTTAGTTTTCGGCGGACACAACATCTTTGTTTGTACGTGGTGCTGAGGATCGAACCCGGGCCGCACGCGCATGCCAGGCCAGCGCGCTACCGCTTGAGCCACATCCCCAGCCCCCAATTTATTTTTCTTAAGAGGAAAGTTCTTAAGATTTTGAATTTTAATAGAATTTTCAATTGTAATATATAAATTTGAGAAGTTTTTAAAATTCTAATATGGGTTCACAGAATGACAGATATATAGAGAACTGTAGAGTTACTTTGATATAATCCTCATATTCCACAAAATGATGAACATGATGAAACAGTAAAAAAAAAAAAAAAAAAATTGTCCTTAGTCACATTGCCATTTAGGACAGAACAAAACCCAGATTCCCCTAGGGCAGGGTACAATGAGAGCTCTCAATGCTTTATCTGCATTTATGTATGTTTGTGCATGCTTCCACAAATAGTTTATTTCTTTAAATTTTTATTTCTTTTCATTCTTTTTAAAGATGGTCTGAAAGTGATCTCATTTCCCTTTCATGTTTGGAAGGTAGTTTTATGTTCCAGTTTCATCCCCAAGGCTTCTGAATAATAGTATGACTGCTTTGATTGAATTCATTGCCCCAAACAGCCTGATCACTGGAGTAAATGGAAAGATAGTGTCCACTAAACAAATGATAGAGATTTTGGCAGAATTTTTTAATGAATGTGTAATATACTCTACATATCTCTACAGTATATTTTCAAGTCTTTTCTGGCATTTTGGCATAATGAAAACGAACCAGATAAAAGTACATGTGTTCTTTCCTAAAGAAACATACCATGTGTGCCATAGACTGCCTACTGAATCACTCAGTATGTGTGATGTGATGTGTGTGTGTGTGTGTGTGTGTGTGTGTGTGTGTGTAATGAGCAAGATAAAAATGCATGGCACTTGTCAATTATATATTAATATGAAATAAGTAGCTGTCAGAGGAAAATAAAGAATTGCAGATTATCCAGAATGTAAGAATTATGATCTAACATTATTAAAGTGACATTCCTAGAAATTTGTGTATTTGACAAACAAATGGGCAAGTTCTCAAATAAAACTGCAAAGAATGGGTTATGTAGGTGCAAAGCAGAAAAAAATGAAAGTTTCCTTAGAAGTAAAATTACTCCAATTTTTTTCCCATTTAGTAATGATAAAGTAAGAATTTGGGGCTATACGGCCATAAAGTAAGTTGATTAAAGTCCCTGAATACACCAATGAGCAGGTACAGTGTGACATTATGTTAGACTTCTGAAATATCATGACTCATATCAGTATGTGCGCCTTCTGACGGAAAACAAGGTGTTAAATGCTGTTTTTTTTCTTTTTTTGAATAAACAACTTTATTTTGAAAAATGCATTGTCGAATTTAAGACAAATTAGACTTACATTTATATGCCCATTGCTTTGTACAAGTAAGTCATGTTAGCTGTAGTTGAATTGTGTAGACGGTATGTGAATAATGACCCTTCTGGATGATTGATTGTTTCAGTTCACTAAAAGTGTTTGTTTACAAGTTTAAGCAGTCTGTGGAATCTGGCATGGCAGGCACCCTTTCTCTTGCTGTCAAAGCTCTTAGAGCTTCACTGGGACAAGAAACATCACATATACTGAGAGAATTGCTAAAGGCTCTGAAATGCTTCCAGCATATCCCATTTTTCATAGAACAATTGATATATTAGACATAATAAATATTGCATAACCTTCAGAATTTTGGCAGTGGAAGTTGAAACTGAGAACTTTTTTTGCCTCGTTATTAAAATGATTTTTTATAACCCCGGAATCGCCAACTGTATACTGTTTGAATATATATATATATATATATATATATATATATATATATATATATAATAAAAATAAATAAGGACGGCTCTACGGGTTTTATAGAAACGTATATGAAGTCTGATATGTACAAGGTAACATTCATGTTAATTTCTTTTTAAAATTCTCTTTTCAAACGGTGATAACATTGCAAGTGTTCACGTCTTCTCCTTGGGTTCGGAAATGTTTTTTTTTTTTTTTTTTTTTTTTTTTCTCCCCACAGTTTCTGCAGCAGCTCCCCACAGCAGCTCCGTGAACCGAGAAGAGAGCAGGAACCCAAATAAAGATCCTTTCCGCTAATCCATGGTAGGAAGAAAAAGCAAAGTTTGACCAGGAAGATCAAAAAGGATCAGGGATTTTGAGAGGAACAGATTAAAGAATTCATACCAATTTTCAGTCTCCTCCCACCGCCTTACCCCCTCCTCTTCCACCCTCTCCTCCACTGCCCTCTCTCTCCGCCCTGTCTTCCTGCTAGAGCTGTGCCAGCAGCGATCCTCGGAGTGCACAAAAACGGCGGTCCCAGGGAAGGCAAAGACTCAAGCGACGCGGAAAGCATTTAGTTTCTGCTGGACAGATTGTGAATGAATCTTGAAGTCCAATGATGCCCATGCTGGTTTTAAGCTTGGATTTTGTGGCCTTGATTGCCGCAGCTGACCCCAGCAGAAGCCCAGTCAAAGGGGCGGCCCCTCACCTCTCAGAGAGTTGATATGCAAAATAGTTACGTCAGAAGGTGGGGGCGGGGCTCCCCGGGCTTGAGTGGCAGCAGCTTTTGCCTGGGAGGAGGCGCGAGAATCAGCCTGGTTCAGTGACTGAGACAAACTGGAGGTGAGCAGAGCTGGTGCTGTCCACTGTGCTGTAGGTGCTGAACCTGGGACGCGACGCGAGGTTGCTCCAGCACCTGGAGGCAACGCCCTCTTGCACCCTCTGTGTCCTGTGGGACCTGCTTTACCAGCAGGACCCATATCAACTTGACAAAGGAGTGTATCGGACATGGGAGAGAGTCCTCCGTTTGGCAACCTGGGGGCCCATTCAGGCGTGACTTTAGAGATTTCTATAGTTTTAGAACAAACTATTTTGATTTTTTCCAAGCTAAGACGATCTTTTTAATCTTTTTTTTTTTTTTAACTGTGATTCACACATCCACATCCTTTAGGAATCTTTCTGGGGGACTTTTTTATTACTTAAAATAAGGTAAGAAAAGAATATTGCTATAAATGTTTACAAGTGGGTTAGAAATGCAGATTGTTATAATATTAAAAATAAGTTATGCTTATTTTTATAGTTTACATTAGGACTTTGGAAATGATTGCAAAATATATTTCAATAATGCTATTTTCATTATTATTAGGAGAGCATCCGTTGATGGTTATGTACCAAATTCTAGAGGGGAAGTTGAGAGCTTTGCTTTCTGTGAAGTTCTTATCATCATGTTATATCTTTCTTTATGAATACAAATATTTTAGAGCAACACTCCCAGTGTGGCTCAAAGGACAGAAAACATTTAATGCAAGTTCTCCAAAATGTAAGCAAATGACATTAAATCCTCTAACAATTTGTTCAATTTGAATGCACTGATATCTGTTTAATAAATATTACTTCCCGTATTTGAAGCTGGAACTGCAAAGTACAGAGCTCTCTTCAGATTTTTCTTAGAGGGGAGGAGGCAGAGATAGGAACATTTATACTACTGCTGGGTTCATTTAGATGTGTTGTTATGCAGTAGATCCAAATAAAACTTGCAAAACAGTCTGTGAGAATTCAACACCCAAGGTCATGTGTATTTTCAAGTTGGGGGCTGTTTTTTTCTGCTATTGACTAGTAAATGTCATCCCCTCCCCACCCCCTCAGGTTAGAGGTGGATGTAAATAGGAAGGTCTGATTTAATAATACAGTATTAGCTTGTATTATAGTCTCTACTGCTGTTGGTAATTGAATGGAACTGGGAAGCGTGGGTTGAGAAAATGTCTCGCTATTTCAGCAATGTTTAACCTCTTGGATGCTTAACAGAGAGCTTTTCTCTACTTAAGAGATTTTTCTTTTGAAGCTATGTTGCTTTTGTCAATGGGCAGTATGTTCTGAATGTGTATGGAGAAAGAATTCAGTGTGAATAACCACTTAACAGTATTTCTCATAGTGAGCAATTATTAAATGATAGAAGTTATCTTATTCCTTGTATTTGTTATTATTATTCATGACTTAATTTAATAGGCATAGTAAACAGAATTCTGATCTTTCATTTAGGTCATTTCATGGCATTAGATTAATTGATGGCTGGAAAAACATGAGGATTGTGTGACTATATAGTCCATGGATATAGTTCAGGTTGCAATTAGGTGTCCTATATTAATAGGAATGGGTTAAATATCACTCTGTTCCATGTTTAAGTGTCTCTAAACTATGTTTTTCAGCAACTAGAGAATAGAGTAAGTTTAAATATTTTTGTATTTTAAATTGCATAAAAATTTTATTCTACTTACATAGAGTTACTAGAATGGACTCTAGTTTTAGTGTTTTTTATTTTCAATAATTATCTCTGGGCAGATATTTTTTAAATTTTATTTATAACACAGTCCTACATGACAGAGATTGTTATAAGAAATGAATAGTGTTGTAAACACTAGTGGTCAAGGGTAATTTCTAAGAAATGGATAGTGTGTTGTAAACACTAGTGGTCAAGGGTAATTTCCTAAGTTGTTCCCATATTTTACTCTAAACTAATACTCTTTGTGGGATTCATATTGGTCATGTGATCTGTGTTTAAGTATTGATACAAATTATTAACATTCATCAAGAGAGAGAATAAATAAATAAATAAATAAATAAAAGAGGGGAGGCTTATAAAGCACTCAGCTACAGAGTTCATATCAAGCAATCTCCTGTAAGTATATATAGAATCATTCCGTACTACTCTTCATTTTTAATTTTTCTTATAAAACATTATAGTGAAATAAATATTCAGAGTGTAGTATTTTGAACAGTATTATTGTTCTTTAATTTAATTTTATCTATCTTGAATATTAATTTTATAACTTACTTGTAAAGCAGTAACATATGTCCACATTGTATTGTTTTAAATGTACATTGTCTTCTGTTTGTACAAAGTTTTTCAAGATATATGCATAAACTGTTACCTTGAACTATCAGTATCTGAGATTTGTTCGCATGAAATTTAATGCTATAGTGAAACATTAAAACATTTGAATGTTTTAGTTAAACCATTAACATTAAAAACAAAATATGTTATTGACAACAATAATGCTATGCATTGACTCAATAACATTGAAGAAGTATAAGATTACATAAAATTTTTTCTGATTTTCCTACACATTTAGCTTTGTATCTTTTTGAAGTAGATAAAATTTGGTTCCCATAATAAGCCAAATTATTATGTAAGAACATTATTTAGATAGAGAATAAAGTGCCAACTCTTTACTATTAAATTACCAACTTTGAAACATTTATTGAAGATAGTCAAATGTAGTAATTCCTTAATTATTTCAGAAAATGACCAAATTTTGAATACATAACTTCTTAATGTAAAATAAAAAGGAATATTCACTAACACAATACTGGGTAGCTTGTTGAAACATTAGTTTATTCCAGTGACTCTATAAATGTAGCACTGTTTGCTTCAAAATGATGAACTTTGACAAAGTGTGGTTAGAAAATCATTGATATAGTTTAATTATATGTCACATGACACACTCAAGTTGTTTTTTGTGGTTGTTTCTCAATTTCTTTAATAAGTACATCTATCAAACCAAAAATTTTAAACTCAAAAATGAAATTGCTGGGTAGATTTATATTTTTTCCTTAGAAATAAGATAAATTCTTACATATGTTTTGTAAATTTAAGATAATGATAAATCAATTTAGGTTTTCTGTTTTCAAGACTATGTTTTGCTTTATCTTTTTCTGCTTACTACCATGGCCAATGGAAAAATGCAACAAGTAATAATAAATAAAAATACTCTAAAAAGTTTGTAAGATATTTTGAAGAAATTTTAAAGTGATGTATATGAGATAGTGACTATAGTTTGTTGAGAATTTTCTTTGAATAATGGATATTTATTATGTTTAAGTTACATTTACCAAGGAGACCCAAAGGCCTTAATGATATATCCTATCAATCTTTAATTTCTTTGCCCAATTGCTGTATTAACTCTAGTACTTTTTGTTATTCAATATATTGTAAAGCTCAAAAGACTATTGAACTAATAGGATTGGAAAACATTTCCTGTTGTTAGCATCATTTTAACAGCCAGGTGACCAATTACCCTTTACCAAACAGACTTAATCACCTTCTGCTTCAATGCTTCCAATACCCTTTGGGTGTAGTCTACTTAAGGTGAGCTATAAAATCCCTTGTGGAAATACCTCAGTGTTCCAATTAAATTGCTAACACACAACCAAGCAATTGGTCCCTTTGTGCTTTAAATCCCATTAGTATTGAGGAATTAATATTATTACAATGGATACACAGTGTTTTGGTAAACTCAGTGTTCCAATGAGGTTTAATGTATATTTTCTAAAAGAGGAAGAATTAGATATTATAAATAGTCAATGAGAAACTGTGTGTGTGTCTATGTGTATGCGCATTTTGGGTAGATTTTTACAGCTTTGGGAATGATCTAGAACATGCAAGTTCAAGAAATGTTATATAAGCCATAATACAGAATAATTTTTAGTGGCAAACATGTCTTCTAATTATTTTTTTAAAATTTAGATTAGTATGCTTAATGAGATATCAGTTTGTTTGGTTTTGCATAAAAATGCCATTGAGAAGCTATCAAATTCAGTGGCAAGGGAAGGGACTGTGGAAATAAAAATTTGCAGGAAAAAGAAAATAAAGTGTATGTGTGCACAATGAAAAGTGTAGAGTACCATGTAAATACTGAGGAAAATATGAGTTTCAATAAAGGATTTGAAGATTTTTGCCTATAAAAGAAAGACCTGTAAAAGAGATGGGATGGTTCCTACGTATCTTCTGGGAATAATCCATACATTTCTCAGGAACAGAGCCTGGATATGTCCTACACATAAAATATTTTTATTCCTTCTATATCAATGTTTTGATACATAGATGTAAAACATGGGAAGAAAAGCAACTTAACATTGAACTTTCTTCCTTTAAAACCAAGTAATTTATATTACTTTAATGTGGCTTTGGGTATCAAATTATGTAAATCTCTAAAGCAAAGTGGTTGCTTAGTGAGTTCATTTGCATGTCAATACACAGAATATTATTCTCATTCCTAACCGGTTCATAGCACTGTTTGCAATTCTAAATCCAATGCAAAAGATTTAGAAATACTTTCTTTATTCAGTTTTATTTAAATCTATTCATCATAATTGACCATTAAAAGAAACTATATTTAGCATTATATTTCCTTTGTAAAGTAGCAGCAAGTTACCAATTAAAATATATACATCTAAATGATGGTCCTCAAAGATAATGATGAAATGGAAATATTTATCTTTCATCATTGGACCACTTATTCAAAACTTGACCACTGAGTCATAACCCCAGCCCTCCTCCCCCACTTTCTCTCTCTTGCTTTAGAAATATGGTCTCTCTAATTTGCTTAAGACCTTGCTAAATTGCTGAGACTGGCTTTGAACTCACAGTCCTCCTGCCTCAGCCTCAGGAGCTGTTTGGATTACAGGCTTGCTCTATTGCACCTGGCTAGATAGTGTTTTAATGACAATAAAATTTTATTTTTTATAAGTTCCTTAAGCCCTAAAAGTAAAGGTCCTTACATACTTGAAGAAACAAGTTCCTATGTGTCCTCTGTGATTATACGTCTATTTTTCTCAAATCCTCAGAAATTAACATATTCCTGATGTAGTCAGCCTGAACTGCCTTGTTCAGGAATAAGGAGGATAGAGCCTTTCATATTTCTAAAGACAAGGGTCATCGAGTTGCTACCAGTGAAATATATACTGCATAATACCAGAAAACCTACTCATATTTGAATATTTGATCTTTTAGTCTAGATTTGCTTGTTCATCTGTGAATAGAAAGCAGACAGAAATGGAAAACATTCTAAGTATTAATAGTATGTGGAATATATTTTATTCATGTTAGGTCATTTTATTCATATTAAGACATTTAACATTTACAGAACTGTGTAAAGTTGGTATTCATTGTAGATTTAAGAAACCAGAGCTCATATCAAACATTTGTACCTCTCCATCTATGTTCACACAACTAGGATTAGGTGGACCAAAAAATCAAAACAAGCTCACCAGTCTGTACAGACCTTCTGTCTCCGTTTAAGTCAGATAGTCAACTGGGTCTGCCTTGCTCAAAACTATTTTTCCCCTTGTTTCTCTCTTTGTGAATGTCTCCTATTACTTCTGCAAGACTTTTCCTCAATCATTAACTTATATTAAAGTTATTTATTACATATATTGTTTAGTATGTATGCTTTCAAATATATGATGTCAGAGGTCTAAGGATTTTCATATTTATATATTGTTATAAGAGAGCTGCATTGTTTGATCTCATAGGCCATTCAAAATATTAGTAGCAGCCAATGTTTTTCTTTGTACCTCAAACAGAAGAAGCAACAGTAGAATAGAGAGGTTAGTTCCTAAGAGTTCAAGTTTTATTTTTCCCCTAACTGAACACCACTTTCAAGAACAATAAATACATGGTTAACTTAAGCCCACTTCAAGCAATCAGTACTTGTGTTACCAACTGCTACTCAAATTGAAAACTTCAGACAAGATAGCTGCTAAAGTATTGAATAGACTGTGTAATTAAATAAAAGAAGCAAGATAAAATCACAAGCCTTGAAGCCCAATACCAAAAGAGGTGGTTTAAGGTGGGTGCTTGACTCTTTAGGAAACATAAAGTACTTCACTTTACTGTTTCTAGTTGTATTTGAGGTAAAAAGAAATATTGACCACTGGTTGCTGGTCTTCATTTTCATCTATCATTTAGGCTGACTGAGAAGAGGTGACCACAGATGGTGGTAATTATAATGTAGTTCCCAAGGGAACTGCAGAGTTGCATCAGATACCCGAGTGAATCCCCATTATACAAGTTTTTTTGTTGTCTTACAAAATGGATCCCAAAGGAGATAGAAAAGTTTGATTTTCTGAAGAAACTTGAAAGTGGAGTGTTGATAGGGACTTTTGTTTAATATATTACCTGGTTAACAATACCCACAGTTATCACTTTTAAAATGTAGTTTGATATAAAAAGTTGATACTTCTGAAATTTTTGCACCATTCTGTCTTCTGTATTCATTTGCCTTATTCTCTGTAGAGTCCTCCAGGAAGTCCTTTCAGGCATCAGCCAGAATTATGTTCTATTCACAGATATTTTCCTAATCTATAGCTCTGGATGAGACTGGAACTCCATTAATGTATTTACAAAGATGTTCTGGATATTTAACTCTGATTTCATCATGATAAATTCCATGAATTCATCATTTCATCTCTAACATGATCTCCCATTCTTTTTCCATTTACCTGTTTCTGAAAATTCATAGATATCTTAAACTTACAACTTTTTTTTGTATACTACATGAAGCAAAGTCTCCTAACTTTTGACATCCATCCCTTTGTAATATAGTTTTATACAGTTTTACATTCTGTATTCTTTCATCTTATCACTTTTACCTTGGCTAAGACTGTACAAACTCAAATGGAATCATTTTGACATTCTACATTGACCTCTCTTATTCTTGTTTCTTCCTGCTGGAAAATTAATTAATAGTAATAATAACAGTTAAAATTTTTGATTATTCTAAATATACCGTGTATACGGTGGATTATCTACAAACATGAATTTATTTTATGTGTACAATATCCTAGATGTGGATATTGAGAAACCAAGGCTCGAAGAGTTATGTTGTCTACAGAGCTGGGACTCAGATCAAATTTTGTCTGAAACCAGCTGCATGATCAGATCATAATCATTATTCTTTGTTGATAGAGATGTCATACCTCTTCTATATTTCTCCTGATTAAATTAAGCTTTCATATGCCTCTGTGTTCCAAGATCATCAGTATATCTGTAATTTTTATTACATTGAGTCGAGATCTCCTCTGGCTTTTAATTTATTTCTGATTGGTTTTATATGTTGGGAGTAGTCAGTTTGATTTTTAATTGACTCATATGTTCTAGAAACCTCTGTAAAACAAAGATAAATCAAAACCATAACAGAATTTCCTACCACCATATATATTCAATTTCCTGTCTGAACTGATTGTATTTTTAGTAATTCTCACTTAGAACACACTCCTTTATATCCAGTCAACTTTTTTTACAGTTATAAGAGCAGATTGTGTTCACACGTGATTTTCAGAATCTCTGAAGTTGTTATGGAAGTAAATGTCATGTCAGTGTCATGGTATCACCAAGACATTCATTTTTGAACAAACATATTTGTTTTCCATTGTTAAAATAAAAATTACTGCAAGTTTAATGGCTTAAATGTGCAGGATCTGATGGTTCCTCTCATGTATATCAGGAATTTGTCATGATTTAGGGTATCTGTAAGGTGGGTTCTCAGTTCAGCATCTTAACAATCTAAGTTTCAACCAGGGCAGGGTTCTTGTGTGGATCTCAAGTTTCTCCTCCAAGATCATCTGTTGTTATCAAGATTTATTTCTTAGATCCAAGAAATTCATGAAAGCTTGTTTCTTCAAGGGTAGCAGAAGATTTCCCTATATTCAGTTTCTGATCTCTAGAACCACTTTTAAAGGGCTAGATTAACTAGCATAATATTCCCTCTAGTACACAGAGTCCACTCATTTGAGACTTCACATCTTTAAAATTTCTTTCTCTTGGATTCAGAGATATATTTCATCATCTTTACAGAATACTGTAGTTAAAAATCAAGTTATTGGTCCTCCCTACTCATAAGGTGAGGTAACTATAAGAATATGGATTGTCAAAATTCCTGTTACAATTCTACCTACAGTATCTGGTGAGAGTTCTACTTGAACTGCAGAGTCTTTTTTTCATTGCTATAATATTGTGAACTCTTCTTTCTGGGCCCAAGATTTGTGACCTGCACTATGCAAAGTAGAGTCTGGACTTGCTTTTGTATTTTAAAACATATCTAACACTATTCTTCCTAGTTAATCCCTTTATAAGAAAAAGTTTGAGTGTTCTTTTCATGTTTAAAAATTGTGCAATTTAAAATTATTGCATATATACATATATATTTATACATAATTTAATGTTCATTTGAGTTTATTCTTTTTTTTACAATGTAGTATATTGAAAATGTAAGATCATACTGCATTTGTATGATGCTTTGTGCATGGATGACTATAATAGATTTATGCTGTGGGATTTTTGTTAATGTTTTTAGATCTTAGATTTTGGTAGTGTACCATTTCCCTATTCTTGACTTTGGTATCTAACTGAAAACCACACAAAAAGTGTTTTATTATTACCTTATTTCATGAAACATAGAATCCTCTCATGTATATCAGGAATTTGTCATTAATAACATGCTTTATAGATAATACAGAACATTAAATAAAAGATAAAATTATATCTTACTTTTGGTATTTTGAGAAAGTACAAGAAATTTATTTTATATTTACTTTGAAAGAAAAACTTCACATTTCAAAAGAACATCATCTTCAAAAGAATATTACATGTATGATAATAATAATTTTCCTTGTTTATTTAGTCTAAAAATTGGTAAGTAATTAGACTATTATATTTATGAACATTGAGTAGAAAGGAAAATGTCACTATACTGGAATCTTTTATAATTTATACATAATTAGGTAACTTAATATTACATAAGCTAAAGAAGATTAGTTCAAATTCAGTTTTTATTTTTCATATAAATAATAACTTACTTTAAATAATTAACATCATATTAATTGTAAGATTGTAATAAAAATAAATTTAATAAACATTATGTACACATGCTCTATCAGGTGCTGGGATTGAACACTAATGAGAGAGGTAGAGCACTGGTGTATTCTTTCTGCCGAAAGACACATTAAGCAAACAAAAAAGATCACGTGTAATACCTGATATTCTCAATCTTTTTTTTTTTTTTTCTCTCTTACTGGGTATTGAATCCAGGTGCGCTTAGCCACTGAGCCACATCTCCAGCTCTTTTTTATTTTTTATTTTGAGACGGGGTCTCCCTAAAGTGCTTAGGGCCACACTATATTGCTGAGGCTGGTTTTGAACTTGCATTCTTACTGCCTCAGCCTCCTGAGCTGCTGGGAGTAAAGGTCTGTGCCACCTCACCCAGCTAACACTGTTAATTCTTTTCTTTTCTTTTTTTGGAGGGGAGTAACAGAGATTGAACTCAGGGGCACTCAACCACTAAGCTACATCTCCAGCCCTATTTCGTATTTTATTTAGAGACAGGGTCTCATTGAATTTGTTTAGTGCGTCACTTTTGCTTAGGCTGACTTTGAACTCATGATCTCCTGCCTCAGTCTCCTGGGCCACTGGGATTACATGCATGTACCACTGCACCTGGATGACACTGTAATTCTTAATGTGAAAACTAAAACAGGTAAAGATTGCTGAGGGATAAGAGAGCTACCTAAGATAGTGATTATCTTAGGTATGATTTTATGCCATTCTAAATTAACATTACTTATGGAGTTTTGGTTTGGTTTGGTTTGCTTGGATTTTGTGTTGCTGGGAGTCAAACTCAGGGCCTCCAGCATGCTAAGTATGCACTCTACCACAGAATTGCATTCTTAATGTTATTCTAAAAAGTATCAATACTTTTGTTCATAATTATAACACTAAGAAAAAAGGATATTAGTACACCCCAGGGATTTCAGAAAAGAACTTATCATTCATTTAGCAATCAGTAATTTTAGGTTGGAAGAGTGTTAAATACTAAATATTCACTCATGGAAAAAATATTATGATTATCATATCTGGATTTGATCTGATACCTTAAAGTCCTCCAGAATGAGTTTTAATTTGTAAAATAGCACTCATTTTTAAGTGTCAAATTGTTGGTGAAACCCACAAGACTTATATCCTGAAAAAAATAATTATTTTCTGAAATTTGTAATTTTCTCAATGAAATGAGCTTCCATCTTTGGCAATATAGTATATTTAAAATAGGTTTATGAGGTCATATTCTTTTCACTTTTAAACACACTATTCAGGGCATTTTGCAACTAAATCTGTTAGTTATAGCCAATTTCTGAGAATAAGTTTGTACTCTTTGTGAGTAGTACAGTTTACTTGTTCAGACCTTTATATTTTTTTCATAGAAAGTTTAAGTGCTCTAAAATCTATGTTTCTTCAAGGCAGTGATTGAGTGAGCTGGTATTTTTTTTCAAATGATTCACTATCCAGACAGTATGTCATTATTAGGGAAAGAGAAATGCATAGAATGCTTTTTGAGTCTGTAGATGCTTGAGAAACCCCAGTGTTTATCATTTTTATGCAATTGTGTTCTTTTTTCCAAAACGTATTATATCATAGGAGAAAATAATGGCAACAAAAATGCATCTACAATTTTACAAAAAAAGTAACAATTAAATCCATAATATCTCAACCTTTTGGCAGGATATCAAAAGTTAGTGCATTTACAGAAAAGTAAGGCTTTATAGAATTTGTACAAATTGTGCCAAAGACTTGCATAAATTGTTTCTTTTGGTAAGATTTTTTATACTGCTATAATTAATTGAGCTAAAAAATAAAAGAGAAAAAAACCAAGGGAATAATTTCTACAAAAGACTTTGCATTTTAAGTCTGTATCTTTTCAATTCGTGATAACAACAATTTCAAATAAATAATCTTTTTCAGTTATTTATTTGCTTTTTGGCAAGTGTTGTATTTCTTCATGGTTCCTGAGGCCCAAAGAAGTTGAAAGAATTTTACTGAGTGTGTTTGCCTGTCTATGCACAAATAGTATGACTTAACTGAGAATATTGAGAGGAGGACTGTGTGCCCAGCTGTGAAAACTGCTCTAGATGCTAGCACTCTACCAGACATCTCATTAGTTATATGTATTTTGCTGAACATCTCAGTAACAACTGGCTAAATATCAGTAGAGGGAGCTCAAGAAGGCATAAAGAATATTTTGAAACTGGTTTTTGAATGCCACTGTGTTTTTCCTCAAAAATAGTCTTCAGGTATAGAACAAATTTATGGTTTTTACATGCAAAATAACCCTTGTGGAGTTGTGAAATTCACAATTATGTATATATTTGCAGAAGCTACATCATCTTTCTTTAAATGTCTATGTCCTACTTGTTATTGACTGCAAATGGGTTTGATTTATAAATTTTTTTATAAACACTGTAAAAACCCTACTCTGTGATTGAGACTTTTATTCTCCTAGTTTTTCTTAGAAGTGGGTTCTTGATACAGAAAATAGAATTTGAAAAGAAGGAAAAGAAGTCTCCTGTCCTGAAATACAGGAAACATCTTTAAAACTTTAAGAGATTTAAATCTGTGATAATCATGACAGGTCATATTCTAAAACTTTGCTGTTTAGCTTAACTGTACTGGACTTAAACATTGGTTTTGTTTTATATTAGTACCTTCTAAATTTTTTAAAGTGGCACAAGGCTACGTACATCAATCTTCAGAAATTGGTAAACAGATCTGATGTTTTCAGTTAACAACAACATATCAACAACTATATCTCAATTTAGATAGCTTAGAAATTTGAATATAGGGCTGGGGATGTGGCTTAAGTGGTAGCGGGCTCGCCTGGAATGCGTGCAGCCCGGGTTCCATCCTCAGCGCCACATATAAACAAAGATGTTGTGTCCGCCGAAAACTAAAAAATAAATATTAAACATTCTCTCTCTCTCTCTCTCTCTCTCTCTCTCTTTAAAAAAAAAGAAATTTGAATATAGTAGCTATCAGATTATTTGTGATTGGGACTATGCTACATAATTTTTACAATCTTGCTCAAAATGTAAAACTTGTTAATTTAGATTACCTTTTCAACTAAAATTATTATTTATTTCTATTTATCAGAAAGTATGAAATTATACTGTAAGAGTTCAGTTGAAAATGAACAATGCTGTAGAATGAGCTATTTAATAGCATTTTTTTTAAAAAAAGGTAAAAAAATATTTCTAATGTTTTAACATAGCTTCATTGTGATAGTATAATTTACTCCTGATTTAGTAACCAATTAATAGATCTATTTTTGCATAATAATGTTTTTTAAATTAATTGACTTTTTCAATATGATATTTAAATTTAGTAAAACCATGTTTATTGAGATTAAATAACAAATGTAACAAAATTTTTATATTGATTACTATTATTTGACATGAGGTTTTTATTTGAATGTCTGGAGATCTATAACTTTTGGGGGTTGGGTGTTACCAGGGATTGAGCTTAGGGGCACTCAACCACTGAGCCACATCCCCAACCATATTGTGTATTTTATTTGGAGACAGGGTCTCATTAAGTTGCTTAGGGCCTCACTTTTGCAGAGGCTGACTCTGAACTCCTGATCCTCCTGCTTCAGCCTCCTAAGCCATTGGGATTACAGGTGTGTGCCCCCTCACCCAGTTTGAGATCTATAATTTTATAAAATGTGTCTCTGAAATTCATTTATACTTCTATTCTTGTTATAACATTTACCCAGAAGTTGAATTACTTGGTAAAAATCACACGACAACTTTTTTAAAAATAGAAATAACAATTGTTGCATTATTTTCTATAACAATTACATCAATACATTTAGACTAGTTATTGTTGAGATATTTGACCATATTGTTGTATGCTATGATTTTATTCGTTCAACAGTGCAAATGCCCTTTCTAGATTTTATTTATATTTGCTGGTTAGTAGATATGATGTTTTAACATTTTTCATAGAAGTCATTTTTCTGTTGTAATAATTCATTTTATGACTTTTTCCATTAATCCAAGGGAAACTTAATCTGATTGTACAGAATCTATGGAAATGGATTATATGAAATAATAAGAATTTTATTTAGAATTATTGTGCCTTAAGTACATTTCTAGACATCACATGCTGTTTCATTAAAACTTTAGAAGAACTTTTAGGATAGAAGCACAGTTCGCCCAAGGCTTCCAGGAGATTATAGGAGACAATATTACAGATAAGATACACATGGGTCTCTTGGAATCTGAAGGCCCTAAACTTGCTTTGTAAGTACATATTAAGAACCTTGCAACTGTAGTGGCATGTAGTCCATGAAAGGTTTTTTTTTTTTTTTTAATATCTAAAGTCTTCATTAAAAATACATTAGGTCCAGTAAATTTTTCTAGAAAATACTTGGGTTTTCAAAATTACAAGTAATTTTATTGTGGAGTAATTTTACCTCTTACATGTCTGATTCTAAGCAATATATTTTTTCTGATATGATACTGATAATCCAATATTCTTTAAGTATAAGGTTGTAAGTTGTTAGCAAAAACCAAAAACACCATGATGTAAAACTTTCCCTAGAGGGAAAATAAAATTAATTTTATTAATTTAATTAAATATCTTTGCTTTATTCACTCAGGTATTTTAAAAATAACCCTTCCATATGAATAAATACAAATATATAAGCTAATTTCCATATAGTTTTTTAAATTGATACATAATAATTTTACACATTCATCAACTACAGTGTGATAATTTGATCCATGCATGTAATACATAAAGATCCAACAAGTATAATTCAAATTTTCTCTCCTTAAACGTTTACTATTTTTTTTGTGTGTTGGTAACCTTTAAATACCTCTCTTCTGGTTCTTTATAAAATATATAATAGATTGTCATGAACTGTAGTCACCCTACTGTGCTGTACCATTTGAGTTTATCACCAAATGGTGAAATATCAGAACTACTCTTTCTGACATATTGAAATGTTTTATCTTAATAACAGATGCCAAACTGAGTATAATATTTAAACTAATTTATTACTTTTAATAATATTTACTTATACCTAATACTATAAACTTAAACAATACAGTAGCATTTTACAGAGAACCAAAATATTATTAAAACCATCTATATATATATACGCACATGTATACACACACACACACACACACATATATATATATATATATATATATATTTACATGAAAGCTGACTAAATGGACAATATAAATAAATACAAATATACAAGCTAATTGAATGTACATTGACTCATAATTATGAAGAAATCTGTTACTGTGTAATTCAGTAACAAGATAACTAAGATGAAGCTATTTACTTTTACTTGGAATTATAGTTAATTATATGTGGATCTCATTTTAATTACTACACACTTTCATATTTATAGACAATCTTAAACTTTTATGTTCAGTCATTTCATTTTGGGGGTGTATTTTTATATTAACTTTTGAATATTTGAACTCTATTTCCAAGCCACAGTGCAATGACCACAGGGTGAATGATAAAAATCAAAAGTTTCTGGTTCTGAATTTCTAGTATTTTTTCTCAAGTAATCTCTAGTAGAGTAACCACTATCCTTGTTTACTTGCTTGCTGTATGCTCTTGAGAATACCTAAAAAATGTGGTTCTTCTTTCAAGAATTTACCTCATTGTTATCATTATAGCAGTTAAAATGCATTTTACATTATATAAGCTACATTCATTTGTAAAGTGGTTTGACAGACCATTCCTGTTTTGAAATGCAGGTTAATAACCTGACTCAGAAAGCAAAAGTATAGTCATAAATCACACAGACTTCAAGAAATTCCATGTCTTATTTTGAGCTACAGTATAAAATACTTTTACATGTTTAAGATGAACATCAAAATCTTAATTACTATAGTGGAATTGTGAAATATTTTAGTTTACTTATTGAATATACCTCCATTTTAAGGTATGGTCCAAAATTTTTTTAAATAAATATTCTACTTAAATAAATTGGTAAAAATTTCAGGAAATTCAACCTAATCTCAGCACTGGTCTTAGAGAGTATCCATCAGTATATTCTAAGCTGCACAAAATTATAAATTTTGAAGATTTTTGACTCTTCTCATTATAAGAACATACAGAAAGATTTTACTGTCAGATTCTCTTGAAATTAGGTGTGGTCCTGCGACTTTGACCAGAGGAAAAATAACAGAAGACAGGGTTAACTTGATCTGGAAATAAAGAGCTGATTCATTACTCTGTTTCTTCCCTTACTATGGTGTATTCTCCTACCCAAATTGAAGTGAGCCTGTTGAATTTGGATACTGTTAATTAGATTTTTGTTTTAAAACTAGCTCCGTTTAAAGAATTTTTCCCAATTAAAGCTCAGGAGATGTCTAATACCAGCAAAAGCACAATTTAAAAAATTTTAATGTTCCTGAGATTTTGAAATTGCTCTGTAACACAGACAGTCCATACATACTGAATAGGAAACTCTATAAACTTTCATTTTATAAATATTTTAAAAATAAAGAATTTTTTAAATAGAGTTTAAATTGTTTCTTACTAGTAATATTCTGAGTATCTGTGCTGTTTTTAAATATGCATCTGATTCTTATTTTTTTAGTAGTTGATAATTAAAATATTTTCCTTTTACTATTTGTTAAAAATAAGCTCTCACAGTATTTATGCATACCTTTCAAATAAATATGTATGTCTATATAGATTTACATTGTGTATATGTGTATGTGTGTACTGGTAGGGAATGTGTGTTTACTCAGGAATATATTATATATCATGGAAACTTTAAAAGATTATTGAGAATTCTCACTCTTTAATCTAATGCCATGAGGAAAAATCTGTGTGACTGTTTACCATTTAGAAATAGCTTTTAATTCTAAAGGATACATTTTTATAAGAGTTTTATAAGGAAATTCCAAAATAAAAAATAGATTTCGAAAATAACAATTAAGCCTACTAATTAAGAGGCCCTGGATTCAGTCTCCAATACAAGAAAAAATAAATTAACTAAATAAAAATTGAAGTAGGTTCAATTAATATGTATATACTACACTTTACTTAATTCATTTTTGCTTTTCTATATTGATTCTTTTCTGGAATAATGCATTCACTTTTTTTTTCTTGTTGCTAGTTATACTTGTTCTCTTCATTTTATTTTTACTATATAGTGAGAAATTAACTTAGTCTGTATTTATGAGGTACAATGTGGTATTATGACTTTTGAACACACTGTGGAAAGATTAAATTAGTTAACATGTCTATTGTCTTAAATATTTAAAATTTTATGATGAAAACATTAGAAATTTACCATACTATCAATATTGAAATGTATAGAACTCAATTATTTAGCTATATTTACCATGCTGGACAATTGATATTAGAAATGTCAAATTTATCCCTTCTAACTGAGGCTTTGTACTAATCAATTTTTCAAAAGAAACATGATGTCCTTGATGTTTACAATCCCATTGTTCAGAAGCACAGCTTTTGCATTTGGTTTCATCCCACAGCATTGTTTAAAAAATTAAGTTGAGGTTGATTTCATACTAATCATGCACTCTGGTTTTGAGTGATTGTATACAACATAGCCTATTCTGACATATTTGATTGTAATGAATGGAATATAGCTCAAATAGTAACTTAGAAATAAATTCCATTTAGAATAGCCTCGTGGGAGAAAAGTTCAAATTAAATCCTCTTAGTGCATTAAAATGCAAATATAAGAAGGCAATCCAATTGAGTTACATCGATAATAGAACATATAACACAAATGGAAATTCCTCCCAAATAATTAAGTTATAGCTATATAAATCACTGATGTGTGCATTTGAATTTTATTCCTTTTGTGCATGCTTGAGAGTTCATTAACTTTGTATCACATTCGAATGTTTTGTTTATCTCTCACAGACCATTCTCCAGGCAAGTCCTTTTCCCAAATGAGTCCCAGTGAAGACCCTAGACTTTCATTCGCATACTACTAAAGCTTTAAACTCTTCCAACTGGTTTTGTTTTAGACATACTTATGGAATCTCTGAAACTGGACATCACCCTGGAATGATTTATATCTTAACTTTTTCCAGTAAATAATTTTAACTGTAAAGTACACAATATCATGAGAATAGTAACATTCATACTTTAATACTGAAAGGAAACAAAAACTTTACAGAAATTTCTGTTTAGAAACTCTGCAAAAGCATGCTTCTCCTGGTGTGTGTGTCCACGCGCTCGTGTTGTCAGGTATGATGTCATCTTTGTTGTTCAGATTTGAGATTAAAAACCTTAGTATTTTAAGCTGCATATAATGATATAAAAATCCAGACACATATTTTTACTTATATTTTTTATTTTATATTTTATATTTTTGTTGTAGGTGGACACAATGCTTTTATTTTATTTTCATGTGGTGCTATGGATCGAACCCAGTGCCTCACACATAGGCAAGCACTCTACAATTGAGCCACAACTCCAGCTCCTTGGACACATATTTTTAAATGTAAAACCTAGGCAATTTCAATGCTAAGCTACTGTCACTGAGAAAAATAGGAAATACTGTGCTTTGAACATTTAAATTGGCAATGATAACAATTATAGAAGCAATTTTCATGGAGCATTAATAATTGTGTTGATCACTAAACCTGAAAGATCTCTAGTACACTTATTGATCTTGAAAAACAATCATGTGATCCCTGACTTAACTTATATAAAGGACACTGGGGACAAAATAAATTCATACAATATTAACAAAATGAAATTGAAATATAAAAAGTTAAAAATAAGAAAGTGAATGATTTTTCGAAGTCATTTTTTATCAGTGACATGAAAAACTAAATAACCCACCATAAGGAAATGACAAATGTTTAAGGAGATAATTTTACCCTGATTTGAACACAACACAAAATATACATGTATTGAAACATCATATAGTATCTCATAATATGTACACCTTTCATGTATCAGTTAAAATTTTTAAGTAAATATAAATTGCAGATGGTTAATGCTAATGTTATTTTTAATGAGATATCAGCATTTTTAGCAATGTCTTATTTTAAGAAATTGCTAAACAATGATAGACATTACCTATGAAGTTTTAAGTGATTATATCAGAAAAATATTTCAAAGATACAAGTGTTTCATTTTCTCAACAGTCACAATAGTAATACTGTAGCTATCATTTGAGAGACCAGTGTGTGTCAATGCAATGTGTTAGGTGTTATTCCTGCATGTAATGGTTTGGATATGAAATGTTCCCAAAAGATAACTAGGTGGTAACTTCAGGAAGATAGTTGATTACTAGAAAAGTAGGTCACTGAGGGCAGGCCCTGGAAGGGTTTTCTTCACTGCAGCCCTTTCCTTATTCTCTCTCTCTCCCTCTCTCTCTCTCTCTCTCTCTCTCTCTCTCTCTCTCTCTCTCTCTCTCTCTCTGTGTGTGTGTGTGTGTGTGTGTCTTTCTGCTTCTTTTTTTTTTTTTATTGGTCGTTCATAACATTACATAGTTCTTAATACATCATATTACATGGTTTGATTCAAGTGGATTATGAACTCCCGCTTTTACCCCGTATACAAATTGTTGTATCTTGCTACTGTGGGTGGAGCAGAGCTCCTCTGCCATGCCCTTTAACATAATGTTACGCTCACTGAGGCTGAGAGAGCAATTGAGTCTGATGACCATGGACTGAACTTCTGAAACCACGGACCTCAAGCAAAATTTTCCTCCTCTAATTTGTTCTGGTCAGGTACAATGAAAAGTGGACTAACACAATACATAAACTTATTTGGTTCTTGAGATAGTTTCTTACGAAGGAATGATAACAGAATAAAAGCTGAAGTAGAGCTTAAATAATTTGACTAAAATCTGATGACTAATAATTGAGAATCAAAATAATATTTGTGCAAATATGCATACATACCTAAAGAATGCTTATTCTTTGATCTTTTACTTTTTAAAAAGTTTTAGAATATATCAATTACTGTCACACATCTTCTCGTAGTACTCAAGGGAATTGCTCCCAGAGTTCTCTGATCTGTTTTCTGCCTCATCAATTTGTTCAGCTCTGCTGGATCATTTTCATAAGCATAAAAGAATATGGTGATTTTTTTCTATCCTTAAATGCAACAAACAAGAAAACTCTCTTGATAATGATAATTATTCAGCTATCATTTCATTTCTCTTCCTTATTTCATAGCAAACTTTCTTGAAAAGCTGTCTCTGTACACTCTTTCAAATTTCTCTTTATGCATTCTCTCTTGAAACTACCCTACCATTCTCTGAAATATTTTCCTTTCAAGGTCAGAAATGACCTACACATTAGTGAATATCTTGGTTAATTTTTAGTTCTCAATTTGCTTCAACTATTAAGTGATTTACTGTGGTTGATTATTTTCTCACCCTTCAAATATTTGCTTCCTCACCTTTTAGGACATTGCAATTTCATTTTCTTCCTGACTTGAAAATCACATTTTCTATTTCTGTTGTAGCATATTATTTGGCCCGTACTCCAAAGCAGGATTTCTAAATAGAGTTTCCTAAATTTGATATTTTTAATTTATTCTGATTAGCAGATTACATGACAATAGACTGCATTTGACACATCACATATAAATGGAGTTTAACTTCTCATTCTTTTTGTGTATATGATGTAGAGTTACACGGGTCATGTAATCACATATGCACATAGGATAATAATGTCCCATTCATTCTACTGTCCTTCCTATTCCTATACCCCCTTCCCTCCTTTCACTCCCCTTTGTCTAATCCAGAGTATCTCTGTTCTTCACTATCTACCCACTTCATGTGAATTAGCATTCACATATCAGAGAAAACATTCAGCCTTTATGGATTCAGTAATTCTTCATTCTGGAGTTGTCCTATACATTGTAGATGTTCAGTAAAATATTTGTCCTCTACTCACTAGATAAAATAGTATCTATATGTAGATAGTATATTTGTATATATATCTGTATAGTATATTTCCCATTGTGACAAAGAAAAATGTCTAAAGATATTGGTAAATGTTCCATAAAGGACAAAATTGCTCTGGGTAGGAAACCACTAAATAGTGGAATATTGTCAAAGTACTACTGGAAATTCTTTCTTTTTTTTTCTGCATGAGTATGCTTCCTTGATACTCACATTAGAATTCATGACTTTGAAAGTCTGCTGCATAATTGGGGCTGGACTTTTCTCTTCACCTCCAGACTTACATATCCAATTACCTCCCCAGATCTACATTAAAATACCTATGAGTCCCCTTCATCTTCATGTTTCAATAACGGAGCTGCTAATCTATGTTCCCTCCCCCTACTATCATAAAAAGTTGCTTTTGTTCAGCTCTTGCTTTCTGTTCAGTCTTACAGATTTTTTCATTTTTCTAAATAATTATGCCAACACAGCATCTTGAGATAATGCCAATCACCTCTTTTTCTGCTAGTCTTTCTATCAAATTAATAATTCTTTTAGGTTAATTGCTCTGTGTGTGTATAAATATATGAATATATATATATACGCTTTATGCTTTAGATATATATTTGTGTGTATATATATATTATTTTATTATATATATATATATATGAACAGAACATTATTTTGTCATCTCCACTCATGTTTTCCTCTTCCTCTCCCTGGATTGTTACTCTTAATACTAATTGCTTTGGTTTTATCTCTTCTCTCAATGTCTCATCAATATGGTAGTCTGGATAATCTTATAAAATTGTAAGGCCATGTCCCTCCTGGGCCAGATCCTCAAGAGACTTTCTATTTCACTCAGAGTAAAAGTCAATGTCATTAAAATGACCTGCAGTGGCTTACCTTATTAGATGTACTAAATAGTTTTCTAAAGCAAATACATCAATTTATTTTACATCAATAGTGTTTGATTTTCTGGTAGCTTCATATTCTGACAATATATGATATAGTATCAGACTTTTTAATGAAATCACCAATAGCTTGGAGTATAATGATATATCACTAATGTTACTTTACTTTTATACACAATAGTAAAATGAATGCATTTTAAAATATCAACTGAGCTTTTTTATTTTATTTATTTTATTTATTTATTTTGGTATCAGGGATTGAACTCAGGGGACTCAATCACTGAGCCACATCCCCAGCCCTATTTTCTAGTTTATTTAGAGACAGGGTCTCACTGAGTTGCTTAGTGTTTCACAGTTGCTGTGGCTGGTTTTGAACTTATGATCCTCCTGCCTCAATCTCCTGAACCTCTGGGATTACAGGCGTGTGATGGTGCCTTAGCTCAGGTGGACTTTTATATATTATTTTCTATAAAATTCTTATTCATATCTGTTAGTTGTTTTAATAAAATTTTTGATGTCATGCTCTGTATAGACATCTTTTGCTACTGACACACAAAGCAAACAATCTTTCAGTTATAATTTGTTCATCTTCTGTTAGTGCCATTCTTTCATTTAGTGAAAGTCTTATTTGATTTATAATTGAAATTTGTCATCTTTTACTTTATAATGCAAACTGCTTTCTATTTGGTTTAAAAATTTCCTCCTTACAAAAAGTCATAAAGAAAATTTCCTGTTTTACCTTTTAAGATTTTTTTCACTGTTTACAATTGATGGGTGTAGATTAGATGTTGTACATTGTGTGGAGCAGGAATGAACATAGTTTTTTATGTTGCTATTGAATTTTTCTACTGCAATTTGTCAAGGAAATAATACAACTTATGTACAAAGTCTGGTCTGAAAAAGAAAGTTCTGTGTACAATGCATTTGTCTTTGTCGATGGTGTATATGTTTATGTGGTATACGCACACACAACAATTTCTTCATTGATATATCTTAAAATCTGATTGAGAATATCTCCTTACTGATGCATAATTTTCTTAAATGAATTGTACATGTGTATGCTGAGATGAACTCCATTATCAGTGTCATTTTAATCAATAAATGTCAATTATAATCAAATCAGTGAATTTCAATAACTACTTAAAGTTCTAAAACACTGAAACATTCTTTCTACTATTCTATGCTTTCTCAATAAAAGTTTTTTCAAAAAAATTATTTTAGAAAACTGCTCCAAAATCATATCAGAGGTAGATTTTTGAAATTTGTACATTACTTAATACATCGAAGAAAAGAAATTCCTTTGTCATTTTATATCTATGGTATATCGGTGCATATAGTATACATATATATTTATATTCCATTTTCTTATCATTTCTGTTTTCATAATGCTGCTTCTTGGGAATCAAGGAGTTAAACAAAATCAAGGAGTTTGGAATTTTCTGTGGCCTTGTCTTTTGCTTCCCTTTCTCAGACCCCCAACTTCCAATGGCCCTAGAATAAGTTGCAGTTAGGATTAAGAAGCCAGGATACTGTGGTCATGGACAAATGCTCAAACTTCCATTATCCCTAAATCTAATCTTTATCCCACTAGAAAGTTTATATTGATTGATTCTACTTGATTTACAAATATATTAGTTTATGATAAATTATCTATTATCTACAAAAATATACTAGTATTATTTACTAAAAACTAGGGATATCATTGGAAACAAAAGCTGTTTTTATTGTAAGTTTTTACCTCATTAGTAAGCATGCTAATTATCTAATAAATACTATCTGTTCAAGAGTTTTTATTGTAAATTTGTAAATAAAATCAATAACTACTGCCGAAGGGTAATTCACTTTCTACATTAATTATAAAACACTTATTGTTACAAATTCTGAACTAGTCATTGAGGAAAAAAAAACAAACTACCTTACAAAGATATCCTAATGTAGAAAGTACACAAATTTAAGATATGATTCCAGATATCATGAAAAGTTAAGGTACAATGCATCTCTGGTATATGATCACTAGCCATTTTAGTTGTCCATGTTTTGCTGAAATTTCTTGCTCCCAAACCAGAATTATGTTCTACCAATGATTTTTGTGATCTTGGCATATTTAATCCCTGGATATTTTGGAATTTTACTTTTTAATTTATTTAAATTGAATTTAATTTTAACTGAAACAAACATAAAAATTATACATGTCAATGGGGTGTAATGGAATGTTTTGATATATATATATGCAATATGCAATGTTTAAGTCATGTTAAACATATCAGTCTCCTGAAATATGTATCATTTTCTTACTGTGAGAACATTCAAAATTTCTTTTTCTAGCTTCTGCTGTACAATAGCACACCAGAACTTCTTAATCTAACTGCAACTTACTACTCATTGATGAATCTTTTCCTCTTCCTCCCTCCTCCAACCATCCCCAACCTCTGGTAGTCATCATTCTGTGCTCACCTTCTATCAGCTTTTTAGAGTTACACATATGAGTAAAATCATTCAGTAATTGCTTTTCTGTGCCTGTTTTATTTTACTTAATGTAAGGATCTCCAGATCCATTCATGCTGTTGCAAATGACATGTGTTCATTCCTTTTTATGGATAGACAGTATTCTACAATGTTTATGGACCACATTCGTGAAGAATTAACTATACATTAAATATGCATTTTATTATTAATTGGACCATAAAAAAGTATTTTGGAGAAAAGTTGAGTGCATATTAAATAAACTTTCTTCTTTGTTTGGTATACTGCATATTGTTTTTAAGTTTTATTTTACTTAGTGCTTATTGTCTGTAACTGGGCTCCTTGCATTTATTTATAGCAGCCTATTTCAAACTTTAATTCCAGGTCTATTTATCATTAATGTGTTCTTTTATAAAACAGAAATTGTTGTTAAATATATTTATGAAACCCTGCATTCTATGACTTTCTCTTGGTATTTTCAATACCTTATCATAGTGAGGTCTCTAAGAACTCTTCTCAGAGAACTTTTGTTCTCTCAGTTTTCCTAAATTTTATTTGACTAAGTCTGTTTCTTCCTATATGAATCAAGTTATTTTTTACTGCTCTGAAGAATGCAGTTTGGAAGATATAGTTTTAGGAAATAAATGTATAATTTTGCAATAATACTGGAAATTGAATGACTTCCCTTTGGTATATACATGTCTATATTTACAAGAAAATAGGTTTTCTTGTAGAGAGTTACAGTTTTTCTAACTTATTTGAATATTGATCTAGCCTACTGCTATGAGTCCTATTTAGGCTTATTGGTTAATACTCTAACTAATGCTCTAAACCCCTTCCTTATCTCAATCCACTTTGCAGGAAACTTATGTCCTCATTCCCCAATTGTAAAATGAACACTTTTAATATATAATATTTTGGGGTGCATTTTCCTTAAAATTAAACATATAGCTTTGTTAGTTCTCCATAATAGACTTCAGTTCCTCTCCTTTTCCATTAATTAGTGGGATATCATCAGTCTTCACAGTCAAACTCAACCATCTCAGAGATGTGGTATCTCATTTCTTTCTTTTCTATTCCTTCCTCCCTCACCCCCTCCCCTCCTTTCTTTTTCTTTCAGCTTATAACATGCTGTTTCTGATATACTGTGTTTGTATCAAAGTAGAAAACAATAGTAGGTGGTCACATTTACAAATCTGGGAAGAGAAGATCTATGAAGAATTCTGATTGTGGAAAGATTAGCATATGTATATCAAAGTCAATAGTGCATGGATATTCAGGTAGAATGCAAAAGATGAAGATCTGGAATAGAAAATCATTAGCAATAGAGAAATAGAATAGCAATAAAAGAGAAGGAGAGAAACTTTAAACACCACTCTGATAGTAGTGAATCATGAATATGAATCCTTTTTATAATGAGAAAAAAATGAAATTTATTATGTAACAATAAATAATTGTTTTAAGTATAAATAAAATTGAGGTATTCTATTTATAGATTATTGGTATGATAAGCATAAAATGTCAAACAAAATCGTTCAAACAAATAATAACAAAACCTGAGTAAACCCACTTTGAGGGCTTCATTATTCTGATTGGCACCATAATGTTCTAATTAAGTACATAATTGTCAAAACTCCACTTGTACTCTGCTGACAATACACATCCACCAAGCTAAGAGCTCATAGAAGTTTTAAAAAGTAGAAAGCAAAACATTAATTTATGTGGCTTCTAAGTTGGCACATGCTAATGCTTTCAAGATGTAGAATAGCTTCAATTCCCACCAGTTTAGCAGCTGACATGATTATGTTCATGAATCCTCTAAGAAATTGAGGAAACAGTAATAACAAGCCTAGTTAACAAGAGAAGAAAAAGACTGCCTGGCTGGCTGTGTAAGTTTCTCGTGTTAACACTGATTATAAACATCAGTGGTGGTAAACACAGCCATTCCATGAGATTGAGCTCTGAACATTTTTATAGGAAAATGAGATCAGCCGCCATGATTCCATTTTATTAAAACAACTCTTCTGAGAACTCTGTAGCATAATACTTTTGTTCTCCCTTCCTCTAGCATGTGAATGAGACTATGGAATTACAATCTTCAAGAGCTAAATGGGAAAAATTAAGTTGCTCATTTTTTTCCCCAAATGTTATTTAATTGTTAAAAAAAATACACTTTGGAAACCGTGAACTACTAAGTTGTTTTTTTTTTCTTTTCTCCTAGATCCATTTCATACACATATTACATCATTTTAAAATATTCTCAGGTGGTCCCCTATGTCATTTAAGAGAAAATAGTGTGTAATTGCTAGCCTGAAGGCCATCAACCAATTTCAGATTAATCTCCATCTTCTAACATGTGAAACTTCAGGAGCAGTGAAATCACATATTTTAAAACTGATGACTTTGAGTTACTGAGCATATCTCTAGGCCCCTCTAACCAAAATTATTCTTCCTCACTATATTTCCACCAAGTCTCTATAACTTAACATGCCATCATGCTTGAAATTTTCAGGATTATTCTTATGTCTCAATGTTTTGAAAAATTTTTGTACTAGGGGGTTGAACCCAGGAGGACTTAATCACTGAGGCAAACCCCAAGGGTCCCCCGTGGTTTTTCTTTTCTTTTCTTTTTCTTTCTTTTTTTTTTTTTTTTTGAGACAGGGTCTTGCTAAGCTACCTAGAACCTCTCTAAATTGCTGAGGCTAGCTTTGAACTTTCATCCTCCTGACTCAGCCTCCCAAGCCTCGGGAATTACAGGTTTGCACCACCTGTTTGCTGCAATAGTTATAAAGAGTCTACCATATGACTAGTCCCAGTTGAAACACTGACCCAGTCTGAAAAAGGGATAAATTTTAAAGTCTCTAAGTATTACCAATATGTATTTAAAATAAAATGTTGTGTATAATGTCCCCACACACACACACACACCAAAAAAACAAAAGAGCAGAAAACAGGGTGAGAAGAAGAGAAAGGATCTGAGGAAGAGTTAATTAAAAGCTTCCAGTAAAGACTGGTATAAGTCTATCTCATCTTATGGATGTGCTGTAGAAAACTATTAGTAAGAACCATAGAGCTGAGTTTCCAGAGTGTCCTTGTAACACACTCTGTGACCGTGAGACAGACCTGCTTCAGTCTCACTTCCTTGATGTGTAATGTTAACCAGACTTTAACTCCTCTCTTATTTTCTATGTCATTTAAAATCACATACATCATGAAAAAGCTCAAATTCCCATGAAAATACTAAGATTAAATTCAACACTATCAGTTTCTGAATAACTAGAATCCCATTACTACCACTTTTTCTCTGTTACACTTTGAAATGGATTTGAATTATTTCTAATAATAAACAAAATTTAGATTTTACAAAACATAATTGTAACCAATTAACACATGCAAGAGTTTATTGGCTGATAATCTTAAGAATCACCTTCCTCTTCTAGAAGATGGAAGAAGCTCCTCTGAGAAAATAGACAGCAAACCACTCAAAGAAATTTAAATTCCTGGAATTTTCTTGAGTTCATCTTCTCATTTGTGTCTCTGAAGATTATTTCAAATCTCACCAATAGCAAATATACCCTATTGCCAAACTATAAAGAACCACTTACAGAGTAACTATTTTAATGCCAGTTACAATTTTATCTCCATTGGAAAGACTAGAATTTTAAAATTCTGAAGTGTACAGAACTTTGCATCTGATGGAGCAATGTACTCTCTACAATTTTTTTCTGACCCTTAACATTGTAAATGAGGGTACTTCCATAGTTAAAATTCTGCCACCCCCTGTTTAAGTAGAGAGGGTAAAACAGAATATAGACACTGAAATTCCATTATTTTTTAGATTATATTTAGTCTACAATGTAATTACTCACAAATATTTTTCCAGAACTTGGTATTCAGGTTTTAGTTCATATGAGCTGAGTTTAATCACCCCTATCCCACCCCAGGAGTTTAGATACTATAGATCAGTGTTTCCAGTGGGGGCTTGCTTCCTCTGTGTTGTAATCACCTGTAGTCCCTGCTAAAATGCAGATTCTTAAATTCATCTAAGACCACTGAAATCAGAGTCTCTTTTTTTGAGCCTAACGACTGTTTGTTAATAAGCAGTCTGTACCTTTAATTCTCTTACTCACCAAAATCTGAAAATGTAAGTAATGTTCTAAAATCCACTAGTCCAAGAGCACAGAAAAAGGAAGAGAGAAGACTGACAAAGACAAGAAGGTGAGAGCTGGCATAGAATAGTGACAGTGTTGGTGCTGTCACCACTGGCCCCCCGATTTGTGCCTTCATAAAGCTTCTGAATTTAATTCTGCTTGTATCCTTCCAGCCCAGGGAATCTTCTCTCAGTGAGACATCCCTGCTATTGTAGGTACTATCCAATTCCATGGAATAATTTTATATCATTGTGACATTTGATTACTATAATCTCTGAACACAGAGTTGAAACATTTATCTACAATCTCCAGAGAACCAAAGTTTATCTTTGAAAACGTGTATGCACTTTGAAATGATGCCACCAGATGGCCAATTTTAGAAAAGATCAATGAACTTGTTTCTAAGTGGTCAAAGATTTCCAACATTTTGAAACTCATTGGTTTTTCTATATTAAGACTATTTTTTTGTGTGTGTTGTTATAACTACAATCCATGTATTTTTACTGGGTAAGTGTAAACAAAATTTTTAATTGACTACTGCACTTAATACAAAATATGCAGAGATCTTTAATAGCACCTCTCAAGTAACAGGGCACTCTACTCTCTCCAATGAGAAACTATATCTTAGAACCACTGAAGTGAATGAGATGATACCCAAGATTCAAATTCTATTCCATTTGAGTGGTGACTGTTTTGTAATGTGTTCCTCTTTAAGTCTCAAGTTTTCTAAAATGTATTTAAACATCTTGGTTAACACAGCAGACAATGGTATATACTGGACCACCACATTTGCAATGAGCATAATGCAAATGCATTATTAATTCACATGTTATTTACGTAGTCTATAAGATTTCGGGGTAGAAAATGTGCCTTTAAAATTATATGTGCTTAAAAGAAAGTTTCCTTTTAAATTTAATATATCTAATGAACAATGAGGTCTAAAGTTACTGTTATTAGAACTGGAATGAACATATTAATGAAGAGTATCTTACATCATAATCATAATGTAATACATGTTCAATTCAGAATAATTAGTTATATTCAATATTTAATACCAGGTCTTTATTATGGAAATACAAATCAGGTAGATATTTTTAAAGACATACAGCTAATAATATTTTTCTTAGTGAACTGATAATTAATTAGAAAATCTTTATTTTTGGTCTTCATGTATAACAAGGATCCAAATTCCTTGTGAACATGGTCATCTTGGGCAAATCACTGACATTCTAGGTCTCAGTTTGAGATATTTGCGGGGATAATATTAAATTTAATTATTCATATAAAGTATTTAATATGAAGCCTGAAATAAAGCTAGTAGTTTACTAGTAGTTTGCTATTTCTGTTAGTATATTATGTTAACCATTACAAGACTTGATATATGTGTAATTTTCAATACCAAAAGCAAGAATTATAAGAAAACCATACTCATATAGATTTTTTCTTATTTAATGTAGACTATTAGTCATCTGGAAAAAAACTTATTTTTATTGTAAGAATAAAAAGCTTTTGTTTGTATAGGTCATAAATATTTGTTTCATGCATTTTTTCTAATCAGTTACATAGAAAGTGATTACAATATTTGAGCTCAAAGAAGCTTTTAAAGATTTATACTTTGCAAATCCATGAATCTAGTTATGCATTTGATGAGGGGTTAATTTATAGTTATAATGAAACATTTTATATAGATAATGCTAAACCTATGAATTTGGGAAGGCCATTTCAAAAATATGGACTTAAATAAGTAGTGAGAACAAAGAACAAAAGGAAGATTTTTCAACTGTCAGATACAGATGAGTTTTTCCTAAACTCTTTGTCAAGTGCTCAGGGACAGCGGAATACAATCATTTTAGAAGACCTTCAGTTTGTTGCTTAAAATGGCAGTGATTTCAGGAAATGAAAAATGCTCAGTATCTGCAGACTATCCCTTTAGCTTCCTTAGAATTTTCTTGCTTTTTATTTGTAATCTCACCATGATGTCTTCCTAAAATATATTTATAGTACTAGCATGTTTCCTCTTTTGAAAAGAACATATTTTCAATCTTGTGAGGAGTTAACTATCAAAGGATTTGATGGCTTTGTCTGATTAAGCTCTTCCTCTCCTCTCTTCAGAGCATATAAATATCTGAATACTATCTCTAAAACTATAAATTATGGAAAATTTTGTTTTATTATTTATTTAGATTTAAGCATAATATGCTCACTCATCCAATTCAATGGATTATTACTTAATTTATACCAAATTAATATGTAAGACAAATATAAGAAACTATTTTTTTCTTCTATTCCCCATTTTATTCTGTTTTCAACATGGAGTTATAAGATATCTTGTCTTACCAAAACATTTTTGCGGTAATTTCAAACTATTTTACATTTACCTGATGCCACACTTGAGCTCTTGTTCTAGTTAATCCCTGAGTGTAAACACTTAACTGTAATATTTAGAGTTGAGAGCTTTGGAGGTGAATAAGATTAGAGAGGTAATGAGATTGGAGTCCCCATGATTGAACCTGGGAAGTTTATAAGAAGAAAGAGAGAGAGACCAAAAGATTCAAATGTGTGCTTCCTTCTCTTATCATGCAATGTGCTATGCTTCCTGGAGGCGTTGCCACCAAGGCAGCCATCCCCAGATTCAGTCTCTCAATTTTGAGCCAAACCATAAATAAGAGCCAAAATAAATCTCTTTTCTCTATAATTCACCCAGTCTGTACAATTGTGTTATTAACAATAGAAAATGAATTAGTACATAGCAATTTTTAAATATCTTCTCTGGGATAGAAGGTAAACAGTATTATATTGATAATTTTGATTAATATGTGTTTACTATTGCTGTGCTTTAAAAATATGCAATGTAATACCAAGAATACTGTTTAAAAGGTTTTTTGCCCCCAATTATTACTTATGTAAGGAGTCCAGCAGAAATTTATTTGAAAATCTCAAATCTCCAATGAGTTATCTCAGAATTGTTTTAAAATTTTAAAAGACATTGAGAATTGCAGAATTACAAGGGTAATGAATCAGGTCTTGCTTGGGTTGCATGTTGTTGCTGGATTGCCATTATTTGGCTTTTAGTTTAGAAAACAGCATCTTGATGCAGTTACCTGCAAACTCTAATTCTATGTAGTTAAATTTTGCATCTAGTCTATCTCTAAACTTGATTAGAGAAAATAATCCCCAAAATATCTTCTGCAACATTCTTGGAAATCAATTTGTTACCCATGTTTTGCCTTTATTAGGCTTTAGGAGCATCTATTTAAAAAATTTATATTAGTCATATATGAAATACTTAAGGCAACTCATTTATTAAAGATGAATGGTTTATTTAGCCCATGTTTTTGGAGGCTCATGTCCATAGTTGGGTAGTTCATAACCTTGAGTTAAAATGTCTGCTGCTTCCTCCACCAGAGGCAGGCTGAACTACCAAGTCTTGGCCTTTTTTCTATTTCTGTGCCTGCCTTTTTTCCTAATCTCCTCATTGACAGGTTTAGTTACCCCTGAATAAAAGTGTTGTGCAGGGTGTGACTAGAGATCCTACAATCCCTTTGGAGGGCAAAATGACCTAAGGATTTACCACTAGGCTTTACATCTTAGAAGTCCACAGCACCTTGTTGTACTGCCACACTGGGGACTAAGGCTGTACAAATATGGACTTTGATGGAACACTCAACCAAACCATAGCAATCCACAATTTAGACTGAACTGGCATGTGTAATATACCTAAATGAAAGTATTTGGAGTTGATTGTTATCAAGAATGTGAAAGCACATCTATCTATAACTGCGTGTGAAAGCTGTAAATATCCAGTAAATACTTTTGTTATAAAAACATATATCAGATTTTTTATGTTTTGTTTTTTCTTTCATATGATATAAAATATCATATCATATGAAAATATGATAGAATTTGGTTAAAGTGTGACCTTATCTGTGGTTCATGTTTTTAAATTTGAAACATTGGTACAAAATAAAATTTAAATTCTCTTATGTTGCTTGCTGAGAATTAACTGTACTTTTCTTGTGTTAGTTGTTCCTGAATTGTATATGACAATTGGCCACCACTGACCACATAACAGCACAGAGCAATTCCAACAGCTTTAGCTTTTCTTGTTAAGTTTCAACAACTCTTGTCTGCTTTGGTTCAAACTTACTAAAAATGTGCTCAAGTCCTCAGTTGACTGACCTAACTGAAGTTTATCTGGAGGGCTGGTTTACAGAAAATGCATTTTCTGTATATTCTGTGATAACATGGAGGTTTTCATCTGAGAAACTGTGAAAATCCTCATTGTGGAACTAGGAAATATTAAATTTTCTTCCCTATTTGGCCTGCACACCAGCATGGACAGCTCTCTTCTTTTGAGATACTTCTGGGCAATTTCTTGGGTCACAATGACTTCTACCAACTGTGGACTCCATTAGATTCTCTGCCTGGTTTTCTGAGAATGAACTAGAATACCTCTGGGACCCAGCTAACCCTAATGAATGGACAAATTTTTTCCCATTTCAGTTTTAAATACAGAGGAAATTAAGTTGTTCCCTGTGTAGCACTTCATTGTTAAACAGTGACAGATTTTTTTTTTCCTTTTACAATAAACGTAGTCCCAGATATAAGGAGCACAAGCTGCTAGAGACCTTTGTATGGAATAGGTTGAATTTTAAATCTTCCTGACATTGACAAAATCGTAATGATTTTTTTTAATAGCAAATAAAATTTGTAACATAGTATCTTTGGGATTTTAGGCAAAGTCAGTTCTAAGAGCTCCATTCTTCCTTAATTTACATTTTAAGTGCTCGTCAAGGTAGAAGGCAATGAATTCAGGAGACAGATCCTATAATAATTTCTTTATCTCTTGGATCAGGGAAGGATCTTCAAGGTCATGTAATATATTATAATTTTAAAAGTATTAAGACAATATTTTTCTCATTATATCAAACACACAGTTTAGATACAAACTATGGCAATAGTCTTTTATGTACAACAAATATGACATTATAGTGAGCTACATCCGTAATGTCTAGTAGAAAACAATTAATCAAGAGTCAACATGATTGATTAATTTTAGTTTGCATGATAACAATCACTTTGTACTTAGTCTGAAAAGAAATACAATTTTTTTTCTCACAATTTTCAGTATACACATATATTCCTTAAACACTTATGGAAAATAATGAGAATATTGTGTGTTTGAAGCTAAAGTGAGGAAAGGTCAAGTAATGTGAAAAATCCTAAGCAAGCAAATTGTTTCAATGAATTTTTTTGGTGGTAGAACCTGTATTACCCTGGGATGAGAATAACAATGCAATGCAAGTGTCAAGATAATCTATTTTTAAGCAGAGCCAGAAACAAAATCATATCTTTAAACTTTTAACCTATTGTTCTTCTTACTATATCATGTTGCTGTTCAACATTAAAAATATTTATCCTGAATTGGTGTAACATTTAGAAATAAATATTTTCAGTTTACCAAGCCTAGGAAGAAAGTGTCTGGTGTCAGACTTCTGTGAAAATAAATTAAAACTTGAAAATTTAATACATAAAATAAATTTCAAATAAAGATACAGGAACAATATTGAAGTCACTTTTTTCATAATGTCACACATAAGACAGGTTAGTATACAGCAGAGAAAAGCTAACTGCACCATAATAAGTTATAACACAATTTTGGTCACATTAGGGCATGATTTTAACCAGTCATTGTACAACATGTTGCATACCTCAGCATTTAACACATGGGAGATTGGTGATCCATAAAGTACATGTACCAACTTACATAATCTAGAATATTTATTTTAAAATAACTCAGAGTGCTCCTTGTGAAGAGAAAGCCAATAGCAGATGAATTGATCCATCTAAAGAACTGAATAAAATTATGATCTCATCTTAAAATAGTCATTCAGAATTAATTTCACTTGAGGCTACCCATGATGCATATTTTGACCCTTGAAGCCCACAGACCTATTCTTAGAGATGGAAAATGAGTCACTGTGTGTTGTGTTGTTTTTCTCTGCCGAATCTTGAAACACGAGTGTATATAGTTTGAAGTCCAAAATTACTGCAAAATTGGACAACTTTAAGAAATTGGTTGGTTGAGTCAGCTAAACACAGTTTCACTTTGTTTCACAGTTGTTAAAGGTATTTTAGAAAAATCCAACCTGCACTATGTATTATCTATATGTACTCTAAGCATCTACATGATTATGGAACTATATTTATCTACCTAAATATCAGTAGTTATAGATATATTCATAAACAATTTTATATATTTATAAGAAGTAGTTAGGTAACTATAACTATAAACATCTATCTATAACTTTAACAATAAACGTATATGATTACATTCTCAGTGAAGATCATTATAGTGAAATAATGTACCAAAAGTATCTTTCCAAAATTTGTACTTAAAGACTGTGTGATTCTCTGAAGATGTTTACCTATCCTTTCAGATGGATTCAAAAACTCCAATGAATAGTAAATGAAAAAAAGTCAGAAATTTAACATTTAAAATAAATTTCATACAAAAATATTGAATATCCAAACCTCTTGTGGCTCAAAGAGATTTAGCATCTAAATAATGCCTTAGAAACAAAGGTAACTGTACATGCGCTTCCTTATCACAGTGAGTAGGTTCTAGCTAAGTGAAAGGGATCTAGTGTTGTAGTGTATAAATGATACAGTACTGGGAATCAGGATTGCTCTGTTGTATACCTGCTTGTTATCATGGGGACACCATGATAATTTTACTGATTGTTATTTCCCTCACTTAGCAAAAGCAGTGGTCAATTTTTTTCTGTTGTTATCTTGTGTACTGTGTTGTACTATGGTTCTACCTTTCATTTAGATATTTGCCTTTACAAACCTTTTGAGTGCCCCAGAGAATTTACTAAACTGCAACATAGTTTTGTAAGCAAAGATAGTATTGAAAAACAATACTAAACAAAACCAGGTTAAAACCTAACCTGGTTTTAATAATGTGGCATTTTCATTAATACCATTTGTATAAAACAAAGTACACATAGCTTTTAAAAACAAGCAGAATTCAGCATGAAGTTTCTTTTAGTGAAAACTGAAATTATTACACATTTTACATTTCAGTCCTCTAAAATGGCAATGAACATATTGTATCTATATTTAGCTTCGTTTTTCAGATTCAAATTAAAATGGTTATTGAAAGATGTAATTGATTATAATCTATAACAGTTTTGTTCAACCATATTAATGAGTGAATGTCATTGAAATAAAAGTTCCTTCTTCTTTGAAAAAGTGGAATTAAATCAATGGTCATAATTCCTTTTACCTAACACTTCAAGTTCTATTCTGATCCCATATTCTAAGAAAAATGTGTACTGAAGATATAGTAATTTTTCAACATACATCATTAGAAAGAAAAAGTTTTGGACAACTTCACCATGTGAAATAGGCCATAGAATTAAGAATTAAATACACCTCAATGTTTGTTTGCATACATATAGATTTGAAAGTCTTCCCTGTATGATCTGAACACTGGAGTCCCAAAGCTATTGCACTCTTTTTATCCCAGCATGTTTATCATGTATATTATTTACCTTTATTTTTTTACCTTTATTTACACTTGCAAGGTAATTATTGTCTACTGCAGTACTATTCCATAAGAGTACTTATTTGTTTTTCTCTACAGCTACCTCTTAAATAGGAGATCTTATACCTGTGTTATCACAGGTGTCTCTTAAGAAAGGAGAAATATAGAACGGAACTGTGAGTCAAATTTGTCAGCTTGGGTCAGATGAACACTTTTCCTCTTTAAGCAACACACACACACACACACACACACACACATACACATACATGTTATATTATATATGAGCACTAATACCTATAAAAACATATTTGGAGAATAAAATACCATATGGCATTTTCCAAGTATGTTTAGTATTATATTTGTAGTCTGTTTTTCCTTTCCTGCTTTGTCCTATGGCTATACAAAATGGAAAAATATATATTAGTTTTGTTCTTGTTATTTTTAAATAATGCTTGTTAGAATGAGGAACTGAATTTCGTAAATAATAGAGTATCTCCATTGTTCTGACAAGGAGAATCTACTTGACTAATGAGAAGAAACTACTGTCTTTTGTAAGGTTGGGTTCTTTGGAAGTCATTTTAGCATCTTTTAGACAGTTAATCAGAACTCAACTACAGAATTCAGAGTAGTATGTGTGAAGTTAAAGTGGGTCAAAAGAGAAGAGGAACTGTTATAGTAGACTTGTCTAGTGAATATGATAAGTCTCTCTGGTCCTTCCAATTTTAGGTAAGCCAAGGAATGAATGGTTTGTCTGGATTGACATGTGAGGCTTTTTCAAAGAAATTTCTCACTGAAACCTCAGTTTTGATCCAGGCATAAAATAAAAGTGTTTTGTGACAACTGCAACTTAATTTGTAGGCTTATTTCACAGTTATTTAAACAAGAGTTCCAAGTGAAAGAGAATAATGATAATTTACTAATGTATACCTACTCTTTCAAGTTGATCACTTATCACCATTTGTTTATTCATTCATTTATTAATCCAAAAATATTTATTGAGCTCATACTATGTGCCAAATACTGCTCTAATTTACAAAACTTGTGAACAAAATCCTGTCATTATGGAATTATAGTGGGATACAGAGAATTTAAAAATTAACCAATTAACATGTAGCATGTTAATAAGTTTTATGGTTTATAACAATAAGTTTTGTGGTTTATAGTCATGACATCCCAATGAAAATTTCTGTGTATCATTTTTCTAAAATTACCATTTTACCAACATCATTTTCTCTATCTCTTAGAAATATTCAACTTTACATTTCAACTTAACCTTCCTGGGAGCTTCATCTTTGGATCCCTTGCCTCTCTAACCACATCCTGTATCTCATACCTGGAATAGATGATTTATAAGTGCTAAGGACACTAGATGACTGTTTCCTGAACTTTAGGTTCCTATGTCCCAATGCCTTGTTAATATCTCCATTAGGACTGCTACAAGACATAACAAAAAAACAAATTATAGCTTGCTCCTTAAACTTGTCCTTCCACATACCTTTGGCAATTTTATGAATCTGCTCAAAAGTCCTGACAAAGAAAGGATTGAAATTATCTCTTAAAACATCTACTGCTATTTGGCATCAGTTTTCCAAAATAGAGTGAGCAGTTTTCCAGGATGGAATGAGATGGTATCCAAAGTATTCCAGGAAAAATCCTTCTAACACTTGACTTCTCAAAAACATTTGTTTATGTTAGAGATACTATTTCATCTTGCTACTCTTTTCTTTCATAGTCATGACACAACCATTTCTTTTACCATCTCAGATGCTGCATTTTGTCCTTAAGACAATACTCTAACACTTCTTTTACACATTCAAATCCAAATCTTACAAATTTGAATCTAATAAATAATTCAACTTCTCTAAATCCTACCACCACCAGCAGTGTGGCATGTTGATAACATGTGGTGAAAAGAAAACATAGTTTTATTCTGAAAAAATAATGCTAGTTTTTGAGAAATAGAAACCATTTTTTGATGTTCTGCGTCATTTTAAAGTCTAACTTTCTTTACCCAAAGTTAGGCAAATACTTTTTTGATTCATGCACTTTTGTTTTCTCTAAGTTAATAATGAGAATATTTTCTGACGGTTCATATAATTGTGGAGGTTATAAGGAGAAGGCAAAAGATCATCATTTTTCCAGCTGTTCTGGCTAGTTTGTTTTACTCATATGCTTTTCAGTGTTCTCAGTGAGTGGTCAGCAACTGCCAATTAATTATGAAAACCTAACAGGTAGTCAGAGGTTACTATACCAAGAAAGTGAGATCATGAAATCGATTACTGCTAAGCTACAAGAAATTTTCGAAACAATTCTGTGGATGAGCTAACTTCTTAAGGTATGATAATGCCATTCTTAGATCCTATAGGTGGAGAGAAATAAGATGAAGAAATTTATTTTCTGAGTATCCATTAAGAGGAGCTTTTTGTTCAGCATGCTATTTGATAAATATTTAATTGGATTTAGCTATTTTTTAGTGATGTTTCAATGAAGAATGCATTCAAAGAACCTTTTCACAAAAGATAAACACAGAAACTAGTCTGGTTCTCTGCCTCATCTTTTAACTGTTCACTCTACACAGCTGAGCTCAAATGACTATCTGTAATACAAATCAGAGTTCTTCTAAGGAAGGACATGTTATCTGATTTTTTAAAAATTTTTAGTTGTATATGGACTCAATGACTTTACTTGTTTTTATGTGGTGCTAGTATCAAACTCAGTACCTCACACTTGTGAGGCAAGTACTCTACCATTGAGCTACAATTCAAGCTGCTGATTTTTCATAGTAGTTCTAGTTAGCTTTATTTGTGATAGTGAGTAAAATAACTTCAATTATATAACTTGCTGAGATCAAGCATATGTATTATTTTTACATAACTTTTTATTATTTCATTTTGTTTTTATATAACTATTTGTTATTTTTAGACTTGAAAATCATAGGAATATCAATGAAGATAATCATGACAAATAATATAACAAATAAGAAATAGATTAAAATAATACAAATAGGTTGTATGTACATTCATCCAAAACTTAACCATTGAGATATATTCTGAGAAATGTATCATGTTATATTTTCATGTTATATTTTATGTTATAATAATGCATGCTATATTTTCATTGTGTAAACATCATAGTGTGTACTTACACAAAACCAGACAATGCAGCTTACTATATTACTGGTTATATGGGGTCTATTGTTTCCATGTTACAAACCTGTATGCATGTAACTGTACTGAATACTGTAAGCAATTATAACACAGTGGTAAACATTTTTGTATCTAAACATAAATGAGCATAGAAAAGTACAGTAAAAATAAGGTATAAAAGATTTTAAAGTGGTACACTAATATAGAGTCCTTACCATGAATGGATCCTGCAGTACAGGATGTTATTCTGGGTAAGTCAGAAAGTGAATGATGAATGAATGTAAAGACTGAGGACATTACTGTGCACTAGTGCAGACTTTTTTTTAAGGTGGTAACTTTTTATAAAGCTTTATTTTATTCATTTATGTTTTATGTGATGCTGAGAATTGAACCCAGTGCTTCAATGCGCTGGACAAACACACTGTACCACTGAGCCAAAACCCAGCCCTCGTGAAAACTTTTTAAGTACTGTGCACGCAGGTTACACTAAATGTTTAAATTTGTTTTCTTTCTTCAATAATAAGTTAACCTTAGCATAACATAACTTTTTTCTAACTTTATAGGCTTAGTTTTTTTAAAATTGACTCTTTTATAATACTTCCCTTATAACATGCTCATTGCACAGATGTACAAGCATATTTTCTTTCTTGGTATTCTTAGTCTATGACATTTATTTAATTGTTTGTTTGCAAAAGTTTTTGTTAAAAAACTCAGAAACACACATTAGCGTAGGCCTCCTCAGTGTCAGTATTATCAATATTACTGTCTTTCATTTCCACATCCTGTTCCATTGGAATGTCATTGTATGTGTTCTATTTTGATAAGAATGGCAGTAAAGTAGATATACTTACACAAGAATCACCATGGGCATGTGAGGAATGCATTTCACAAGATCTCTGGGACATCACTAGGCAATGAAAGTCTTCTGGTTCCATTAGGATCTTGAAGGAACACCATGGTGTGTAAAGTCCATCCTCGACTGAAACACTGTTAGGGAGTGCCTGACTGTACACACCAACATTTAATCAACTTTTAATGAGACTTAAGGCATATATTTCCATATTACTGCTTTTTGGTAGAAAAAAATATCATAGAGGAAAATATTACAAGAGAATGTTTTTTCTAATTATTAATGTATGAAAGTTTACTCACCGAAGATTAATGATGTCTTTGGTAACCTGTTAAAATTAATTAATTATTAATTTGCTTTGTGTTTTATTGTGGGTGAAATATTTGTAATATATGTATGGATGAAAGAAAAAGAAGACAGGAAAAGAGAGGACAGAGAAAAAGAAATCTTTAAATGAACACTTTTTGTAAGTTTATGATCTCATCTGTAACCCAGAATCATGCTATGATAGGATTGGTTTCTGCCTCTTGCTTACTCTCCTGGTGGATGACAGAAATTGTAAATGTATTCAGAGTCCTGTAGAAACTATTTCTTTTCTTGAGCAGGTCCTTTTTGTTTTTTTTCTTGGGCTCTATCTTCAATTTAATATATTCTATTCAATTGTCTTCTAAATAAATATTTACCTCTGAGAGAAAGATTAGACTATACATCAAAATGACAGAAAAGAGATGGATTGCAAATGAAAATATTTCGTTTTCTCAGGTTAGTTTTCAGATGCTTTGTAGCAGTAGTGCAAATAGGAATTGCATTCAACATTGTCCCACTGCAAAGATACATGATCTTAACTCTTGCCCTCCAATACCAGATGACATTCTCTATGCATTCATTTCTTGAGTGTCTAGTAAGTGCCAGGCTATCTGATAGGTCCAGAAGATATAATGTTGAAAAAAATAGAATTTCTGTATTCATAAAATTTGAAGAAGACATATACATAATATAGTAAAGATAAACATTGTTAAAATAATTATATTAATGAGGTGTAGTAAATGCTCTCAAATGAATGAAAATTGCTCAAAGAATGAATAGTAACTCAGTCCTGGTGTTATGCAAAGAATTCCAGAGGGAGTTGTTTGCTTTGTGAGGCTTTCGAATAATAAACAGGAAAAGAAAGATATATTCCAAGTGAAGTAAATAGCTTATAAAAGCCTTAAAACAGAAATAGCCAGAATGACTTCAAAAATATGAGTAAAGGATATTGTGATCAGGAAATATATTGAGAGAGCGAGAAAGATACACATGGAGAGAGCCCAAACTCTGGGGGAAAGATCAGGCCCATTATTTATTTATTTATTTCATCTTAAGAATATATGGGATCCCAGTGACATTTTTCATAAAAATAGAAAAAAAAATCACTAAATTTATTTGGAAAAATAAGAAACCTAGAAGAGCCAAAGCAATCCTTAGCAAGAAAAGGAAAGCAGGAGTTATCAGAATACCAGACCTTAAACTATACTACAGAGCGATAGTAACAAAAATGGCATGGTATTGGCACCAAAATAGACTTGTAAACCAATGGTTTAAAGTAGAGGACACAGAATAGAGAAACCCATATAAATATGGTTAAGTTATATTAGACAAAGGTGCCAAAAACTTTCACTGCAGAAAAGATAGCCTGTTCCACAGATGGTGCTAGCAGAACTGGAAATTCATATGTAGCAAAATGAAATTAAATCTCTATCTCTCACCCTGAACAAAATTCAACTTAAAGTGGATAAAATAGGATAAAATACTTAGGCACTAGAACAGACACCCTGCACCTAATAGAAGAAAAAATAGGCTCAAATCTTCACTGTGTTGGCCTAGGATATGACTTCCATAATAAGACTCCTAAAGCTCAAGAAATCAAATCAAAAATCAATAAATGGATGAATTAAAATTAAAAAGCTACTTCTCAACAAAAGAAACAATCAATAATGTGAGGAGAGAGCCTAAAAATTGGGAGAAAATCTTTATCACATACACCTCCGATAAAGCATCAATCTCCAGGTCATATACATATAGAGAACTCAAAAAACCTAACACCAAAAAAACCCAAATAACCCAATCAATAAATGGGCTAAGGAAAGAGCAGACACTTCACAGAAGAAGAAATATAATCAATCAACAAATATATGAAAAAGCGTTCAACATCACTAGCAATTAAAGAAATGCAAATCAAAACTAAGATTTGTCCAAATGGCAAAGATCAAGAATACAGGAAACAATAAATTTTGGTGAGGATGTGGGGAAAAAGGCACAATCATGCATTGTTTTTGGGACTGCAAATTGGTGAAACCACTATGGAAAGCAGTATGGAGATTCCTTGGAAAACCGGGAATGGAACCACCATTTGACCCAGCTATCACACTCCTTGGTTTATACCCAAAGGACTTAAAATCAGTATATTACCGTAATGCATCTATATCAATGTTTATAGTGGCTCAATTCACAATAGCTAAACTATGGAACCAACTCAGATGTCCCTCAATAGATGAATGGATAAAGAAAATGTGGTATATATATATATATATATATATATATATATATATATATATATCAATGGAATATTACTCAGCTTTAAAGAAGAATGAAAATATGGCATTTGCCAGTAAATGAATGGAATTGGAAAATATTGTGCTAAGCAAAATAAGCCAATGCAAAAAAATCAAAGGCCAAATGTTTTATCCAATGTGTGAAGGCTAATTCACAATAAGAGAGGGGGAACTAGAGAAGAATAGTCTTACCTTAAATTAGGTAGAGGGAGTTGATGAGAGTGAAGGGGAGGGGATATGGGGGTAGTAGAGATAGTAGAATGAAACATATATATATATATATATATGTGACTACATGACCAACATGATTTTGCAACATGTACACTCAGAAAAATGAGAAGTTATATCCCATGTATGTATAATATATCAAAGTGCATACATTCTTTATATTTTCATGTATAACTAACTAGAACAAATTAAAAATTAAAAAAATATGGGAATGTGCTATTTATTCATGGTCACTTTTGTGGAGGATGTATTTAAGATACCAGAGTGCATATGGAGTGCTAATAAGTGTACGGTTGGAAAGTTTAGGTGAGACATGCCCAGATGTCTTGACCTATAATACATTTGGGAGGGACTAAAGATGGGAGATATGTTTAGAAAGGACATTTAACAGAACTCAGTGATAATTTTAATATGAAGAATAAGGGAGAGGAAAAAGTCCAAGATGACCCCTCCTTTTTTCCTGATTTGGGTAAGTAGATGAATGACAATTTGGGGATGCATGACTTCATGTGAGGGTGTGCATACAATGAGGAGTTGTTTTCAAACATAATACTTAACTTTTGAACAGACTACTTATGCCCATCTAGAGATTGAACAAGAAGCTATATATACAATTAAAACCATAGACTATGTTGAGATAACCTATGCTGAGAGAATGGAGTAGCAGTGAGTGATTGGCAGTGAGATTTGGTAAACCACAATACTTAATGAAACAAGAAAGAAGAAGGATAGAACAGCAGAAGGACAGAAGAAGTTTCATGAAATCTACAGAAACACAAAGGATCAAAGGCTAACAGGTGTCTAATAAGAAAGGGATTAAGAATGCCCACGAGTTTCTGAAATATTAATGGTATTGGTTATCTATGTGAGAATTAAAAGGTAACTTTATGAAGTTATGGGAGCAGAAGCAAAACTGAATTGGACTAAGTGAAGAAAATAAGAATAATACTTACATGGCTTTCAGAAATCTTGGAAAGAGGAGAGAAATAATCTTGAATGATTTCAGTATGTTTAAAAGTAGAAGAAAATAATTGAGACAGACTTTAGGAAACAGTTAAGAGCAGTATTAGTCAATTGGTTTAGTTTCTCAAGAAGTTAGTCTTATACCATGACTTAGGTAGAAAAAAAGAAAAAAAGAAGAAGAAGAACTTGTCTACTGTCCTCACAGGAAACTAGGTATCTTGATGAAAAGTGGTAAAGTAGAAGACAATTGAACTCAGAGCATAAACTTGGGGGTTTTGAAAAGGGCTTAGTATTTGGATGATAAGATTATATCATTTTACAACTCTTCTGAAACATATGATTTTTAGTTTAAAGCATTTGTAGAGGGATATTTTAAGAAATTTCCTTTTAAATACTACTAGGAAAAATTCAAATTCATTAATAACTAAATATAACCAGTATAAAAATTCTGTTGTACTAAGTTTATTTATTAAGTACCTATCATAGCAGTCTAACTTATTAACTTTCAGTATTTATCTGTAAATTCTAATAACTAAAACTTTTTGAGATCTATTCATCAAATACATTCAAAGAGGAGATTAAGATTTTTAAGTAGCATTGATGATTGTATTAGTATTATGTAGAGATACTTGGAAAATTAATCATAGCTTAATATCTTTTTCCTTTTCTTTCAATTGTTTATTAACAGTGGATTTTTATTAGGTACTGTATTTCTTCTTATTTCATGTTCTGTAAGGCTTCATGAAAACATAAACAGCACTTGTTGTTATCAAAGATATAACCTTATAGAGATGCTTATCTATTATGAATTCAGCTGGTAACTTCCAGAAAGTTTTGATTAGATCTATGGAGATTTCTACATTATACTGAATATTTCTTTTTTTTTAATTTTTTTTAAAGAGAATTTTTTTATTTATTGTTTCAGTTCTTGGCGGACACAACATCTTTGTTGGTATGTGGTGCTGAGGATCGAACCCGGGCCGCAGGCATGCCAGGCGAGCGCGCTACCGCTTGAGCCACATCCCCAGCCCTGAATATTTCTTAATATACTTCTTCACTATATAATAAATTTTCTCTGATTATTGCAATTCTAATTTTGACAGGTGAAAGTCAATAAGGATGTTTAAGCACTAGTCAGCTGTTTTTGTTCTTGGATGCATTTTTCTGGAGTCAGAAGGAAGACCAACAAAAGAAGCAGGATATGGCCTTAAATCCTATCAACCTTTAATAAGATTGCAACATAAGGTACTGTCAACATTCTGAATCTACTTGTTGTGCTTACCAATTATGAGCTAAGTTATTAGTTGTTAGGTTTAATTTTCATTTAGGACCATTTATTTCAGAAATTTACCATTGGGGAATTAAGTACTTCTTCTCTCTCTTTTTTTTTTAAGAGAGAGAGAGAGAGAGAGAGAGAGAGAGAGAGAGAATTTTTTTTTAATATTTATTTTTTAGTTCTCGGCGGACACAACATCTTTGTTGGTATGTGGTGCTGAGGATCGAACCTGGGCCGCACGCATGCCAGATGAGCGGGCTACTTGCTTGAGCCACATCCCCTGCCCTAAATACTTCTTAATGAAGACTAGAAATAGGCCCTTTAAAAATATATCATTGAAATTTTTATGAAGTAAGAGTAATGAATTAATAAAAATAAGTAAATGTCTTAACGCCTAAACAACCAGATAATATTTTTATTCTTTTAATAACAATTTTAAGTTTAAAACATTTTTAGAATAAAAATATAGTGTTATGGTCTAGAATTTATCAAAAAGTAAAATATGATGTGTAAACCACCTTCAGAAATACAGGTTGGCGGGCTGGGGATGTGGCTCAAGCGGTAGCGCGCTCACCTGGCGTGCGTGCGGCCCGGGTTCGATCCTCAGCACCACATACCAACAAAGATGTTGTGTCCGCCGAGAACTAAAATAAATAAATAAATATTTAAAAAAAAAAAAAAAAGAAATACAGGTTGGCAAAATTTTAGCATTCATAGAAAATATTAGATATTTTAATTTAATCAAAAATCACAATATTAACTTCTTTAATTTAAAATTAAAGTTAAAAGTATTCTATGGACAAATACTGCTTTATGTGATACATTTTCAACACTGAAAAAAACTATATTTAGGTATACTATAAATTTTATAAATACAATAAAATAAAATACAGCTTTTTTTTTTTTCTGGTACTGAAGATTGAACTCAGGGGCACTTAACCACTGGGCCACATTCCCAGCCATTTTTGTATTTTATTTAGAGACAGGGTCTCACTGAGTTGCTTAGCATCTCATTAAGTTGCTGAGGCTAGTTTTAAACTCATGATCCTCCTGCCTCAGTCTCCAGATCCTCTAGGATTACAGGCATGTGCCACCATGCCCAGCCAAAATACTAATTTTGTTTTAATAATTGCCCATGATACTGCAAATAACAGACTAAAGCGATTTCTTTATTAACTCAAAGAAAAGTTTATAATATACTTGTTTAGTTTTCACAGAAAGTAGAAAAGATCAAGAAATGTCATGCTAATTATGGGAGAAATTTTTCTATTTTTGAAAAAGTTGTTATGCTGTTGTCTTTATATGAGACTTTTGAAAGAAACAAATATAGATTTTCTTCCTTATATTCAATACATGATATTATCATTTTATGTTGTATACAATTTGTTGTAGTTTTTGCATAATTATCAAAATGTTTTGTTAAAATGGTTTTTACAATGATTATTATGTTCCAAACACCAAGTTAGGCTCCTAAATATATTATTTTAATTAATCTTCAAAACAATCTGTAAAAGATAAAACATACCTATTTTTATTTTGTAGGCAAGACATTAAAAATCTTAGACTAAGGGATTTTCCGGATGCACACTCTATTAGATATACAAATTGACTATCTATACCATGAAGGATAGATTTGATGACCATAGAAATAAGTAAAATGTAAAAATATAATTCAGTATCACAAATTATGGTGACCATTTATGTGAAAGTAAATATGTCTTAGTCTCTAGTGTGGATAGATAATTGTCTATATTCTACTGTTTTTAATTATCCATGCTATCCCCTACCTCATGAACTTTTTATTAGATTTATGTTCATCCAAACTTTAAAACAAAATTACCCCTTTCTGAAATCTTCCAGAACACATTACTGATAACAACAGTTTGGCTGACACTATTACATAAACACTGAATAAATATTTATTATGTGCTATTTATCCATCCTGAGTTTTGTCTCTTGAGGTTAGGAATTACACCTCTTTCATCCTTTAGTTTCTGGTATCTTGAGCATATACTATTGAATTAAATTATTGACCAAAAATGGAGAGGTAGTATGAATAACTACACTTTTCTGATTGTTTATCTACAACATAATACCACAGGTTTTTATGCATCTGTAAAATTTATACATTTATAAACAAATTATTTTAATTTAAATTGACATGTGAAAATATCAACATGCTGTGCTATATAAACCCACACATATTTTTAAAAAGAAACAGCACACTGAATTAAACTTATTTGAGAAGCACTGATACCCACCAAAAATGATCTAAGTTACCTTTCAGTGTTTTTCAATCTGTGTGTCTTTATTTCTAAACAGTATTTAAAATATACAATCATTGAAAGTTAAAAGCACAGAGGCAGAAATTGTCATGGTAATATCTTACTTTCAAAGAACTTTGGATAGAAGTGAGATTAAGCTACAAAAGGCAACATGTCTGTCTGTGTGTGTGTGTGTGTGTGTGTGTGTGTGTGGTGTGAATGTGTGTGTTTATGTGTGCGGGAAAGAGAGAGAGAGAAAGAACGAGAAAGTCAAACAGAAAGTGGATATTCAACTGGAGTAAAGAGGATCCCTGAGATGTTCAAGTCCCTGTAATCCCTACCAGTTTCCTTCCATTCATCATCAACATACCTTCTTGCTCTGCTAGAACTACCTTTACTTTTCAGAGACTTTGAAGATTACAATATAACCTTTATTTTTGTTTGTGTCAATCACTATTAGGAGTCTGGGACTTCCCAGTGATTGTTTTACCACTGCATTCCCATTCCCATTAGTCTTAAGTCACTTTATCAGTGAGGCTTTCCCCAACCATGACTGAAAATAGAGCAGTCATAAATATTCTCTATCTCACATTTATGATTCATGTACATTCAGAAAGTTTATCACCATTTGTCAACACATACATTTTATTTATTTTTAGTTTGTGGGATGCTGTTATGGTTTGGATCTGAAATGTCCCCCCCAAAGATTATGTATTGAATGATTGGTCTTGGTGCAGCTATTGCAAACTGATGGAAACTTCAGGCAGTGGGATCTAGTTGGAAGAATAAGATCATTGGAGCCATGTTCTTTTATTTATTTTTTAAAGATTTTTTTGCACAATACCTTTTTTTATTCATTTATTTTTATATGGTACTTAGGCTCAAACCCAGTGCCTCACATGTGCTAGGCAAGCGCTCTACCACTGAGCTGCAGCCCTAGTACTGGAGGTATGTTCTTTAAGTGCATATCTTGTCCTTGACCTTTGCTTTCTCTCTCTGTTTTATGGCTTTCATGCCATATGCCCCCTGTTATAATTTTCTACGTTATCATGGACCTAAAGCAGTGGTCTATGGAATAAAACCTTTGAAACTGTGAGTCAAAATAAATCTTTCTTCCTTTAAGTTATTTTCTCAGGTATTTTGTCACAGTGAATAAATGTGAAATTACTAACTCTGATAACTAGCATAATGCTGAGAATAAGATTATATATTTATTATATATTCATATTTATATTGATGGAATTAATAAATTCTTTTCTAATATGTATCACAATAAAATTAATAGAGTGATACTTGAAATTCTAAAAATCAATGATTTTAATAGTTTTGTATAAATTAATTTCCTTCAATCTTTAAATTTTGTACAGTTTTATTTTAATTGCAACAGATACAAATATCTATAATTTTGTAAGACTGAGAGAATACATAAAGAGATTTTCCATTTAGCTTAAATTTCTTTAATTTTAAATTTAATTATTAACTAGAAAAGCATAAAATAAATAATAGACACAGCTAAAACTTTAAGTCTGATTAGTCATTTTCCAATTTTTTGCTAAAAGTGTCAGTACTTGAATCTGAAAAAGTATATATATAGAACTAATTTCCACAAGATATTTATGTGCCACTTATATAATAAATTCTATTTTGAGAGTAGAATGAAATGTGGGACTTATTTGTCAGATTACATTGAAATACTGCAGACTTAAATGTAAACATATGCATATATATTTACATCATTTACAATTATATGTACACAAAAATGTGATTAAAATTTGTCTATATCTTGCTAGACAAATGATTAACACATGAATCTGTCATATTAATTATAGAGATCTTGGGCTGGGGATGTGGCTCAAGCGGTAGCTCGCTCGCCTGGCATGCGTGCGGCCCAGGTTCAATCCTCAGCACCACATACCAACAATGATGTTGTGTCCGCCTAGAACTAAAAAATAAACATTAAAAATTCTCTCTCTCTCTCTCTCTCTCTCTCTCTCTCTCTCTCTCTCTCTCCTCTAAAAAAAAAATTATAGAGATCTTAATTATTATCCACAGATATATGTCTGGGGGAATTAAAACACATGTGTTTTACCCAATATGTTTATCCAACATCATTTATAGAACATGATATGGGGTAATTCATTAGCACTCTAGAATTATAAGATGCAATCATGATTCCAAATCCCCAACGTGATTCCTTTTCTTATTATTATGTTAATTTAAACATTGCATACTTATAGAGTGCAAGGTGTTTTCACATACATTAATTATTTTAATTTAATCTTGAATAATATTTCTGGGATGCAGGAAATACTATTCTAGTTTATTCAAATGACGTCATTAAAACTCAGGGAGGTAAAGTAACTTTCCAAGGACAAGAGAGGTCAATAGCTGGAACCACTGAGATAAGGAAGAGGCAGGTAACAGCAAACAAGGTCAGAGGTGGGGGGCGAAAGACCAGAAAACATAAAGATGATGATAGTAAAGCTGTCTGACAATTGTCTCAAGAAGAATTATCTAATGTTCTTACAGATTGTGTTTCTCTTACCCCTTCATGAGCAAGCTAAGCTGTACTCATATTCATTTCTGAAATAAATATCTTCTCTTATTGGTTGCTATAGCCCTTTATCAGGCCAATTTTTCTGTGAGATCTCATTAGGAAACTCTAGTGACCACCTTATTTACGACTTGTGACCAGGGACCTGGCTGTTGAATAAGGTGTAGTAACTCTTACTGCCCTGTGCATTTGGGAGAAAGATTCCCAAAATCTTTCCAAATTTGATCTATCTCTAGAATTGATGTAGTCAGAGTAGTTGATATTTAACTAGACTTAACTGCGTCACCAGGCACTGCTAGCTTTATAATACACATTAGGTCCTTTAATTATATTGATATTCTCATAGGGAATCTCCCTGTAGCAAAGAGAGGCAAAACAAGGCTTGAGTTCTGGGACTTTTATGGGGCAGGATCAGAAATCAGAGCTTGGCAGGTCCTAATGCAGGAGGTTAGGGGTTGGAGTGGTATGAGAGAGTGGTGAGCCTTTCTCAGAAACACCCGTGTGTGGGAAAGCGAAACTTTTTCCTTAAAATGGTAGTTGTCACTTAAGATGACCATCCAGATTCTAAGCAAGGACCTTATAGTTATCTTAAAATATCCCCAGTTTATCTTCATAATTAAATATAGCACTAGTATTTAAGCCAATATCACCACAATTCCTGTGTTGTTTTTATGTACATTGTTTGTTCCCCATTTCATTTACTTTGTTAGGCTTTTCTTACCTTTACTTCTCTCTTCTTTCTTTTTTCTTTTCATTTCTTGCCTGGTTGTAATTTCCCAACACATTTTAACTCCCTGTTGTATTTATAGTACTGCAGCATGTAGGCACTAATATTTCAGCTTGCCAACATGCACCCTAATTGGTTGACGGTAAATCCTCCTCTTAGGATCAGTACCTTATCTTACAACTCTTTTCTTACCTACAGCACCAATCACACTACTACATTGTTTGCTGATGAAGACTTATCAAAGTCAGGCTTGGGGGAAGATCTTATGAGGGCAGAAGGAATGTTCTTTGAATATACCCAATGGAACCACTTAAAGTCTTTTAAATTCTTCTATGTCTATTTGCCCAGAGAACATTGTGTCCAACTTTATAGTGTAGAGCTCTCCTGCACATGTAAATTGATTTATGATTCTTTTACTTCATAAATCAAAATGTCTGCCAGTGAGGGTAGTTAGTATGTAAATGGGGCAAAGATTATGCATAGTTTAGTAACTCCAGAAAGCATTGCTTTTCACAGTATACCACAAAAAAAAAATGATTTGTGGGATATGATTTTTTTTTCTTTTACTTTTGGTAGTCAAAGAGTGGTAGATATGGCTTAGTGAAGAATAGTAGGAGAGAACTCTAGGGAAAGAGACAGACATTAAAGGAAACATCAAACTCTCACTGCTCAGAGGCTATGTACTTTCAGGGAAACAAAGGAACATTATTTCCTGAGAAAAAGTTGTCATATCCTTTTTGAAACAGCTGACTGCTTGTAGTGTGTTCCAGGAAAGGGCCTTTAAAATGTTAATGCATTTTGCTGAGGTCAGGAAGCAATTTGGACCTCCATCTGAGAGTGAAACTATAGAGATTGATAGGAGTTAAAAGTAATAGTTAGGGGCTGAGGTTGTGGCTCAGTGGTGGAGTGCTCCTCAAGCATGCTTGAGGCACTGAGTTCGATCCTCAGCATCACATAAATGTAAAATAAAGATATTGTGTCCACTTAAAATTAAAAAAGAATAATTTTTTTTAAATAAAAGTAATAGTTTAAAAATTTAATGAATTAAATGTTAAGGGATATTCCAACTAATCTATATTGATAGGTTCATTCTTTATTCTAAATTGCTTTTGAAAATAAGAATGTTTTTAAATTTTTTAATAATTAAAATCCCAGTACTCATACTTTTGATTGTATAACAAGTTTTAAAAAACAATTTAAAAATCTGAGTCTGTGACAAATAAAATCAAAGTACAGATAATAATTCCATATTCTTTATAAATGAGAAGAAATCTAAGAAATCTCATGAATTTTTGTAAAAATGTTCTCTTAGTCACTCAAGAGGTCTACATGATAAATAAAAGGCAGATGAGTGCAAAAGTCTTAAATACACAAGACAGACGAATCACTCTGCATATCTAATGCACAGCATGGTGACTACAATTAAGGATACAATAGTGTGTGTTTAAATTTTTAAAGGGTTAGACACACTGAAAAAGAAATTATAAATATGTGAGGTATATTTTAACTAGATTGATGGTGATGATATTTTCGCTATGTATATGGATATCAAAACATCAAGTCCTACAACTTAAATGCATACAATTGTTGTCAATTATACTTAAGTAAAACTGAAAACAACAACAACAACATTAAAAAGAGAAACTCTTTTGACTAAAAATGGCCTTTACTTGAACTTCACTTGATAGGCAAGATGTTTTCTTAATGCTGTAATTCTTATGCTAAAAGCCTGAAAAGAACTATTGTAATGAGAACTCTGTTGACAAAGGACCCTTTTTTCTGAGCTCCTCTGCCTTCTCTGTCTTCCAAACACTGGTAGGATAGGAAAAGATATACTAGTGAATAACTTTGGCAAGAATTTGTGGGTCTGAGATTTTATCCTCTTTGTAGCTAATAAATTCCCCTGATACATGTCAACTGGACAGTGACAGAAGATACAATACTGCTGGTTCAGAGACAAAGGATATTATATTGTTCACAACAATGGCAGAGTTCAATATTTAAACCAGTCATCTGTGCACAATTTTCAGGGGATAATGTAAAGAGAGTCATTTTTCCAGCAGGCACCCTCATACATGTTAAACAAGAAGATGCATAAGTTGAAGAACACTACATCTATTTTTGGGCCATAAACCCATATCTGTCCTCTCAAAAAGAGAGACTTTATCTCTATTATACTGGACAGTATTCATTCTTGTCCTTTGCCCTAAATAAGTATACAATCTTGGTAATATAAGAATATGTACATAGTGTACAACCAGAGATATGAAAAATTGTGCTCTATATGTGTAATATGAATTATAATGCATTCCATTGTCATACGTAACAAATTAAATTTTTTAAAAAATGAGATAATGGTTAAAAAATAAAAAGACATACACCCACTTGCATTCTGCTCCAGAGGGAAGCATTTTTTCATTTTTCAATGTTCCAATACTATTTGTTATATAAAAATTCTTGAACTGGTAGTCTGGAACAAACATCAGTGTCTCTGCTCATCAGATGTGCATAAACACCAGAGACCCATGGTTGAATTATCTGCCAGTACATACTGAGAGTATCATCTGTAGCAAAAGAAGTCAGAACTGCCACTAGGTAAATCTGAGTTCCAAACTGTGTGGGGAAAGTTGATTTTAACACTAAGTACATGGTTATAATCTCATTCTTCATACTACCTTTTTGACATGGTAACTTTGTTCTTTTTTAAAAATAAAAAGTTTTATTGACTTTTAGGTTTCTTGTTTATATTTTTTTTTTCTTTCAAACCAAGCTGTATTTTCTCATTCAGGAGAAAACTGGCATTTTGCTTAAATAAAACAAGTAAATAAGGGATATACCTGGGTTCTAACATATTCAGGGTAAGAACCTACTGGAGAAAATTGTCTTTTAGTCCCTTTGATAATTAAAATTCACTGCAGTAGTCTTATTACAGTTCTGTTCATGGATTAAGAAAAGGATGCTCCTTTATAATCTCTGTGACCCTACATTAAAAATTTTTGCTTAAAGCTTTAAAAGTCGTCCTAATTTTAAAAAATTAAAGTTGCTTTCCTTTGAACAATTTTAGTTTTAAAATGCTAAAATGTGATAATTTATCACTCTATTTATAATATTTCAACACAAATGTACCAAAGTATTTAAATAAAGTCAAATTTATATAGTACATTAGAGGCAAGCTTCTCAGATTCCAGAACATTGCAATACCACTAAAATATGGATTTTCTGGTGAGATGAGGTACAGTGCTTTCTCTTACCCCATTTCTCTGTCTTTCTGTCTCTCTGTCTCTCTGTCCTCTCTCTCTCTCTCTCTCTCTCTCACACACACACACACACACACACACACAAACACACACCATCTTTGTAGTTACAAAATATATGGCTTTTTCTCTATTTCCATAAACAATCAGTGATGCCTTTTCTGATAAATCAGCACCCAAATACTAGGTTGTAATCACCATTCATTTCTCTCTGGTTGACTTTTAAGCCTTCTTATCATTAAATCTATTTGTCAGTTCCCACACTTTTTGTAGAAAAGATCATGTGCATATTGGTTTTTTAAGAAAAAAAAAAACTATTAATTCACCTAGATCTACATAGATTAAGTACATTTTCATAACTCCTATTTAAAAAATAAAATAGAGGTGTTGTTGTTTGTAATAGGTTTCAGTGTCAATACTCTAAACATGTACTTGTAAAAATAAAAAGGTTATGAGTTAAGAACAAGTGAGAAAGATACATTTATCTAATCTTTAAAATTAACTTATTGGCAAGCTGCTATATTCATTACTACTTCAATGTGTAAATTAATTATAAGTTGTTTTGCACATCTTAAATTATTAAAAATTCTATCATGAATTCAATTAGCAATGCTCTGTGTTACAAATGAAAGGAAATATCCTGATTCATCAGCTTGACATTCAACATGTTTAGTGATTAAATCCCTGTGGTATATAAACCACAATAGAAAAGGGTGGTATTATTTTTAGATACTATTATTCACTGATATATTTCTTGCAGGTAGGCTGAGTTAAGGTTTTTAGATCTACAAGATAATATAAAATATTCAGTCCATTTAATACATACACACACACACAAAGTTACAAATGAGAAGATTGAGGACCTAAAAGTAAAGATTTTTGTTAAATGTTACACAGCCAGGTGCTGTTCAGCTGAAATTAGAAGCAGGTTTTCTTTCTTCCAGAGGAGTTATTTGTTTTCTACAATCTGTACTCAAATTGACAAAGGTACAGTTTTTATCAACAAAAATATACATTTAACAACTATTTATTATATACCTTATATATATAAATATTTATTATATACCTTTATATATATAAATATATATATTATATATATTTATTATATACAGAATGTTGAACAAAACATCAAATTGAATTCTACTTAAATGCACAACTTAATTTGCACTATGACTATTGGTGAAGCAAAGATCTCAAATACATTGATTAAAAACACAATTCAAATACTTACAGGGCTGGGAATGTGGCTCAAGTGGTAGCCGGCTCGCCTGGCGTGGGTGTGGCCCGGGTTCGATCCTCAGCACCACATACAAACAACAATGTTGTGTCCACCGAAAAATGAAAAATAAATATTAAAAAATTCTCTCTCTCCCCTCCCTCCCTCCCCCCCCTCTCTCTTTAAAAAAAAAAAAAAAAAACAATACTTACTTACATATGTAACAAGAAGACTGTCCAGGGAGAGCCAGTGCAACATTTGTATTAGACGACATAGTCCATAGGAAAATATTTAGAGAGTAGCTAATTATATTTGCTATACTAAGTATGTAAGGGACCGGCGAAGTGTCGGAGGAAGAGGCCACCAAGAGACCACTCATGCAATTGGCAGAAGGGGATTTATTGATCCAGCATGCTGGGGCTCCGTGCCCACTCAGGGAGAGAGAGCAGCCCAGAGCCCCAGGCAGGGGTTGAGCAGTGCTTAAGTACACTTTTTGGGGAGGGCGGGGACTTTACACACATCACAGTCTCCTTTAACAAATCACCATACACTGCGGGAAAATCAAACAACAATTCTTAGACTTGATTAGTACATTCATTGGTGGGAACAGGGCGGGCGGGGGTGATTGGTCACTCCTAAGCGAGGTACACATTCAAACTGATTGGTTTTGGGCCCTGAATGCCTACGTGCTGGGCTACACAGGGTCCTAAGTTATTAAACAACCAAATGGCCAGTAGGGCATTGTCTTAACTGCCTCAGGAATTTAACCCAGGCTTTGCAGCTTAGAAGCAGGTTTACAATGCCTGGTCCTTTACATTTTAACTCAGGCTTTGCAGCTTAGAAACTTTACCCTTTCAAGTACAAGAAAAACTTAGTTTAAGAAGTTTAACTAGCCACCAGGCTCTTTGAATGGGATATACACAGGGTCCCCTTCAAAGAAATGAAGAAAGAGATAGACATTATTACCCCATATACATGTATGATTACACTACTGGAGTGACTCTGAACCATGTACTGTCAAAGGAATGAGAAGTTGTGCTTCATTTGTGTATTATATGTCAAAATGTATTCTATTATAAAATAAATGAATTAATTAATTTTAAAAACCCAAAGAAATAAAAATATATTCAAAGATACATCTGTCAATCATTATACAACCAGTTGGTAGAAACAGTCAACAATAAATGTCTATTTTCTACACACAGTATGAAGTTTGCTGCTACCAGAAATCCTGGAAGTGATGTTTTCTTCTCAGTTGGGGCCCTCTTTTCTCTTTTTTATAATTATTAAAAAAAAGATTTCAAAGTTTACAACTATTCAAAGAGTGTAAAAAAGAGTTCCCATATACAAAGACACTTCATAATTAATATCCCATACCAGAATGGTACTTTTTTTCTATAATCAGTGAACCTAAATTGACACATTATTATTGCCCAAAGTCCAGAATTTGCAATAGGGTTTATTTTTATGTTTTACACTATATCATGTTAGGTAAACATATGATGACATTAATCTGCCATTATAATATCACAGAGTTAATTTCACTGTCCTGAAAATCTGTGCTCTGTTCATTTCTACCACTTAAAAACTCAGGCAACCACTTATCTTATTAGTTGTTTTGCTTTTACAAGAATGTCAAGATAGCTGGAATCCTATAGTATTTAGCCTTTGCAGATAAGCCTCTTTCACATAATAATATGTATTTAAGATTCCTCTGTGTGTTTTCATGGACTGATAGTCCATTTTCTGAATGTACTGCAGTTTATTTATACATTCATGTACTGAAGGACATTTAGTTGCTTCCATGTTTGGGCAATTACAAACAAACATGCTATAAACATGCATGTATAGCTCTTTCTGTGTATATGTTTTCAGCTCACTTGGATAAATATCAAGGAGTTTTGAAAGAAATTGTTAAACAGTCTTCTGAATTTTGCATTCCCACCTGCAACAAATGACAATTCCTGTTATTGTACATCCTCATTGATATTTGATATTGTCAGTGTTTTTTATTTTGCTGTGTTACACCTGGATATTTTGTTTATACCTGGACATAAGTATAAATGTGTGCCAATATTAATACTCACAATTTAAAACTATAACAACCTTAAGATGGTATGACACAATAATATTTTACTAAAATACAACTGAAGATTGTTTCATATATGAATATAAATGTAAACATACACATGTGTAAGCACATATCTCTATATATATCATATTAATTTCACTAGTGCTCCACTGTTGAAAAAATTTAGGAATTTCTATTTTCCAGTGTAGTCAATTGCTGAGCTATAAAAGATAATCAGTTACACTTAATTTAAGATCTAAAATGGTATTTCCCTAGTATGTCATCTCTGTAACTCATTTCCTCAAGAAAATTAATTATATACAAACCAGAAATACAGAAACAGCATTGCAAGAGGATTAAGTCTCCAAATAGACAAAGAATTAGTAAACAAATATAACTACTTTAATGACAAAATATCTCTTATTTTTTATCTAAAATTTTAGAGTTTTAACAACTTTTAAAAATGTGTAACTATTTCACTTTGAAGAATATGACAGTAAAATGTATTTGATGCTAAGTTCTAGCTTCCTATTAGTACTGTTAAGTACAAACAGATACTAATAGAGTTTCAACAATAAAGCATTCATTTGTTGATTCTATTTTATCATTTGAATATTATTAACATTTTATGATTTCTATATTTATCTAAATTTTATTTTGGATTTATGTATATATGAGTTATATGTGAATAAATTTTATAAGTCAGATGATTTCTTCTTATTTAAGCAATGATAAATTAAAAAATATTTAAGGCTGTCTTTTACTTGTCCTTAAATGCAATTCCATGACTTTTAATGAGCATGTTTTTCGACTTAAAAGGAAAGGGAAAGTAGACATCTCAGTCAGAGCTATAGATTAATATTTTCCATACCATTCTGTGCATACCTTTAAAGTCATTTGGCTATGACCAAGAAACAATGTTGAAAATGGAAAACAACCAGAAGTTGAACAGAAAACCTACTTGATTCCCTGCTCTTATTGCACTTAAGTACATTTCTGACTATAAGTGATTCATTAATATTTTTTTCTGACTAAATATTTCTATGTTTAAGTAAAATTAAATCATTGGAGGGATGTTCTTAAATCCCCTACCAATATTTTAAAATTTGAAAATAAGTGACTGGGGTTATAACTCAGTGGTAGAAAACTTGCCTAGCATGTGAGAGGCCCAATCCTCAGCAATGCAAAAAAAAAAAAAAAAAAAAAAAAAGAATGATTGTGAAACTCTATTCCTGGAGAGAAAATTAAATATTTGGAAGCACAATTACATGCACTAATATTACAAAAACATCAAAGAGAATTAAAATTGAAATATGACTTATCTGTATGAGGTTACTAACATTTTACCTATGAGACACTTATATCCTAATTTTCATGTGGCCAACTTGCTAAGATCAAGTAGTATAAACTTGGAAACAAAACTCTGATCTTTAAGCAAAATAAGACAATTTCCAAAAAACAAAGGCTGAACGTTTTCTCTGATAAGGGGATACTGATCCATAATGGTGTTGGGGGACTAGGGAAGAATGGAAGAATTTTGGATTTGTCAGATGGCAGTGAGAGAAGGTGAGGAGTTGGGGGATGGGAAGGTTGGTGGAATAAGATAGACATTATTACCATATATATATATATATATATATATATATATATATATATGTATGATTGTGGGACCAGTGTGACTCTGCATCATGTACAATGAAGAGGAATGAGAAGTTGTGCTCCATTTGTGTGTACAATGTGTTAAAAAGCATTCTGTTGTCATGTATGGATAATTAGAACAAATAATAATAATAAAAAACCCTCTGGTCTTCTCACAAAGAAAAGGCAATCATTTCACACATTAGGGATAACTTTTCTAATACATTTGTTTAAAGCACTTTCATATTATTTGCACACACGTGCTTTATGTTTGCATTTTATATATAAATATACCCACCACAAGCCTATTTACATTAATTGTACTACATTTTCAGGTATTATATAGAAATGATTTCTTCAAAATTCTTAGTTACATAGAAGTGTGTTCTCAAAAAATAAGGCACATTGAGTAGGGTCACACCATTTGTGTCTTCATACATGTACTTAGAGTTATGATGACCATCTCATTCTATCATCTTTCCTATATTCATGTCCCCTCCCTCCACTTTGCCCTATATGAAGTTCATCTATTCCTCCCATGCTCCACCCCATCCCCATAATGAATTAACATCCTTATATCAGAAAAAAAATTTGGCATTTGTTTTTTGGGGGATTGGATTACTTCATTTAGCATCATATTCTCCAACTCCATCAATTTACCTGGAAATGCCTTGATGTTATTCTCTTTCAATGCTGAATAATATTCCATTGTGTGTGTATATATATATCACATCTTCTTTATCCATTCATCTACGAAAGGGCATCTAGGTTGATTCCACAATTTAGCTATTAGCCCTTTGGGTGTAAACTGATGAGTGAGATAGCTGGGTCAAATGGTAGTTCTATTCCAGTTTTCCAAGGAATCTCCATACTGCTTTCCATATTGGCTACTTCAATTTGCAGTCCCACCAGCAATGTATGAGTGTACCTTTTCCCTCACATCATTGCCAACACTCATTGTTACTTCTATTCTTGATAATTGCCATTCTGACTGGAGTGAGATGAAATCTTAGAGTGGTTTTGATTTGCATTTCTTTAATTGCTAGAAATGATGAACATTTTTTCATATTTGTTTATTGATCATACATTTTCTTCTGAGAAGTGTCTGTTCATGTCCTTGGCCCATTAATTGATTTGGTTATTTGTTTTTATGGTGTTAAGATTTTTGAGTTCTTTATCCTAGAGATTAGTGCTCTCTCTGATGTGTGTGTGGCAAAAATTTGCTCTCATTCTGTAGGCTTTCTATTCACCTCACTGATTGTTTCTTTTGCAGAGAAGAAGCTTTTTAGCTTGAATCCATCCCATTTATTGATTCTTGGTTTTAATTCTTGTCCTCTAGGACATGATGGAGATTTGGGCCTACTTTTTATTCTATTAGGTTCAGGGTCTCTGGACTAATTTGTAGGTCTTTGATTCACTTTGAGTTGAGTTTTCTGCATGGTGAGAGACTGGGGCTTAATTTCATCATGTTGCATATGGATTTCCAGGTTTCCCAGCACCATTTTTTGAAGAGGCTATCCTTTCTCCACTATATGTTTTTGACACCTTTGTCTAATATAAGATAACTGAATTTATGTGTAAAATGAATTGAATTGCATTCTGCTTTCATACATAACAAATTAGAAAAAAAAATAACAGGATCCTTGTGATAATAACTCAAATGTGTATGGAGATACCAAGGGGTGGGTGTTGTTCTCAGACCTTATTTAATCCTAACATTAGTGCTATCAAGCAGATGCTATTATCATCTCCACCTTATAGATAAGGAAACAGAGAGGTCAAATGACCTCCCCAAGGTCACAGAAGTTAAATTAAAGTGGCACAGCTGGGATTTGAACCCAGGTAGTCTGACTACTGAGTTCAGGCTGTTAAACTAAACACACATATGAGTATTTTAGTATCAGGAACTTGTTAAATGGTTCTATGAAGGAAAATGTTGCTTCCCTCCCATGACTCATTGAAGCCTGGATCCTGGACGAACTCATCCTGACCTGTCTCCCCTCAGAATCCTTTGCCTTCCAAAGGTGATGGTCTGAGTCCCTGACCCACCCTTTACTTGGCAATATTTTTCCACGTTTCCCTAGAGGCCTGTGCTGGGGACACTGCCATGGCTCCTCTGGGCCAGTTGTCAACTGGGCATCTGGAGACCTGGGCACAATTCCCAGATGCTTCATTAGAGGTCCCTCTGCTCATTGGAGCTCATAGAAAGAAAGAACCTATGAGCATCCTCTCCTTCCTGAAGGAGCCTCCAGTTCCAAGGTAGAGTTTTCTGTTGCTAAGATTAGCTGGATCACCCCTAGTTTTTTACACAAACCCTTTCTCCTCTTCCACTGAGCCCTGTGGAGCCTAAGGTGGAAGACAGCTCGATGAAGGGAAAGACATTGGACCTGGAGGAGATAACGTGGGAGGTCCTTGTCAACCTACCTGGGCCTGGGCCTGTACCTGGGAGGATGAGCTCCTCAAATGTAGAAATATGTCCCCCATCCCTGCCATGCTGTGTGATGGCCTCCTGCTGCTACAAATCCTTTGAAAAAAAGAGGACCTTCATAAAATCATGTTTTGAAGAGCCTCAAAATTTAGAAACATATGTATATATGTGTGTTTGTGTGTCTATAATAAATGCATATATGTGTATAAAATATGTGTTTATATACATGTGCATATATAATATAAACAAATATTTGTATTCTAAAAATATGTCTTTTATCTCTCACTGTTTGAGTTTATCGTCATAGTAAACAACAATCCCTTTAGGAACATACATTGGATTAGTTTATGTGCGATAAATACCCACTATTGTGCCCGGAATCCTTCTCTTTGGAAAACTTTTCCTTGAGATCTTAGGATTTATCCATTTGATTGACATAATAAAGCCTCTTTATTGTCCTCCCAGAAATCTATATTCATTTCCCTTGAGAACATTATTTTTGTGAAAAACTAATGGTCAAGTCATTGGGAGAAAACTTCCTATGATACTTCTGTGGAAACTTGAATGCACAAGAGCACATTGAAGTCTGAGGACAATTCTAAACTTAACCTAAAATTTCCTAACTAAAGGGACTATACAAATTTTTGAATACCTCCTTATATTCTGAAAAACACAATTTGGGAAAATACACTCCAGTGGCTTGAGAATTAATCACTGTTACATATATTAGTGTGATGCCTTCTCTTGAAACTGACTGTGTTAAAGATATGTCTTAATATTATTTTATACTTTTAAATAATAAAATACAATAAGGGCATTGTTCATTTATAGAAGTTCATATTTAAGGGGTTTTGTTTTCCTAAAAAGAAAATATTCACATTATAGATCAAGAATTATAGTATAGATTTGAACCATGTGCTGGCCATGTAGAGAATGCCATTCCTAAAAATATTGTTATTAGTACCCAGTATGTATATTATAGAAAAAAATTGAAATACGTGAATTTTTAAATGGTAATTAAATTATCTTAGGTGTACTTAAGTACATAGCTTATCATAGTACATTTTAATAAATTTTTACATATGTATGGCCTAACATGGCCACCACTCAGATTATAACACAAAAATTTCCTACAATTCATTTTTTGCCTGAATATCACCACTGATCTGGATTTTTTCACCATAAATTTGTTTTGCCTTTGTACTTTTTATAACTACAGTCCTACAGAATGAATTCCAACATGTTTAGCCTTTATTTATTTGTTTTCCTAAATGCTGAGGTATTTTTTTCACAGTGTCAAAAGTAGCAGAAGTGTATTATTTTCATTACTCCTCAATGTTTCATTATACTAAATTTACAATTTCTTATCCCTTTTCACTTGAACATAAATTTGAGTTGCTTCCAGTTTGAGGCTATTCTGATATCCTTGAATATGCATTTGTTGGACATATGGCCTCATTTCACTTGGAGTGAAATTGTTAAGTCATCGAACCAGCATTATGTTTATATTTGATGGATAATTTTAAATAATTTTTCAAAGTGTTTGTATCAGCATATTTATTTTTGTAAAATATTTCAAAATGGATTTTAGAAGTTTTTTTTAATTTTAGCACTTTCTTTTGTTTACTTAAAAAGAGAAAAATGAGATACATAGGGAGGAGAATTGTTACTGCTGCCAAATGTTGAGCAAGCCAAATTAGAGCATGATTAAATGACTTAATACCTATTAGTCAAGTGAAAATATGCTGAAATTGAGGCTCTGGAATTCTTTTTTATTGTGTCTGTTTTTGAAAGTACAGTGAAATAAAAACTTAATGCATATTTTCTATGTGATTTTTGACTCATAAAAAAAGTTATCCCTCAGTTATAAATTTACCTGAAATTATAAGCAAATCAAAGTGCCTCGTAGTCCAAAATTTTCTTAAAAATATTGCTGTCTTGTATTGGCAAAAACATGGCCTTTTCAACAATGGTGCTGGTAAAACTAAAAATCCATTTTCAGCAAATTGAAATTAAACCACTATCTCTCATGTTACACAAAACTCAACTCAAAGTGGATCAGGGACCTACGAACTAGGAATTAGACCAGAGACCCTGTGCCTAATAGAAGAGAAAGAAGGCCCAAATCTTCATCTTTTTGGATTAAGTTCTGACTTCCTTAACAAGACTCCTAAAGTGTAAGAAATAAATTAAAGAATCAATAAATGGTATGGATTCAAACTAAAAAGCTTCTTCTCAGCAAAGGAAACAATCAACAATGTGAAGAAAGCGCCCACAGAGTGGAAGAACATCTTTACTACATGCACATCAGATAGAGCACTAATTTCCAGAATATATTTAAAAAACTCAAAAACATCAACACCAAGAGAACAAATAACCCAATTAATAAATGGGCTAAGGAAATGAATAGACACTTCACAGAGGAAGATATACAATTAATCAACAAATACATTAAAAAACGTTCTACATCCCTAGGAATTAGAGAAATGCAAATCAATACTACTCTAAGATTTCATCTCTCCCCAGTCAGAATGGCAATTATCAAGAATACAAGCAACAACGAGTGTTGGCAAGGTTGTGAGGAAAAGGTACATTCCTTCATTGCTGTTGGGAATGCAAATTGTTGCAACCACTAGGGAAAGCAGTATGGAGATTCTTTGGAAAACTGGAATGAAATCACCATTTGACCAAGCTATTCCACTCCTTGGTCTATACCCAAAAGATTTAAAAACTACATACTACAAGAATGTAGCCACATCAATGTTTATAGCAGCACAATTCACAATAGCTAAACTATGGAACCAACCTAAATGTCCTTCAATAGATGAATGAAAAAGGAAACTGTGGTATATATACACAATGGAATATTACTCAGTCTTACTCTGGCATTTGCAGGTAAATGCATCGAGGTGGAGAATATCATGCTAAGCCAAGTAAGCCAATCCCCCAAACCTGAAGACTGAATGTTCTCCCTGATAAGTGGATTCAGATCCATAATGGGGTTGGGCATGAGAAAAATGGAGAAAGTTGGGAAAAGGGGAGTGTGGAGAGGAGAGGGGATATGGGGGTAGGAAAGATGGTGGAATGAGATGGACATCATTATCCTAGGTACATGCATGAGTATACATATGGTGCAACTCTATATATTATACCACCAGAGAAATGAAGAGATGTGCTCCATTTCTGTATAATGAGCCAAATTGCATTCTGCTGTCATGTATAACTAATTAGAACAAATAAAAAATAATATTCCTGTCTTTTGACATGGAAGAAACTTAGTGGTTATTTAATTAAATCTTACAAATTTTTGTACATAATACAAACACTGAAGTTCTTAACATTATTTATTTAATTATTTCACATAAAATTATCTTTTGGGTATGAAGCTTCATAAATATAAAGTATAAATAACTTTTAAAAGAAGGAATATGAAGTTACTGTCACCTTTCCTCAATTCCTACCTGTATTACCTTCAGTATTATATTTTTGAAATATTTGCTGATAATTCTATAATTTAATTAAATTCTATAATTTTATAAAAGTGTTGTGATTTTCAGCAGATCTTTAACTTGTCAACATATTAGTTCTTAAGCTATTTCAAATGTTAAGAATCTGATAACAGTGAAGTAATTACTAAATCAACAAAGCTAAAATAAACACATATAAAAATGTGCACTGTCATACCTTGGTGATTTTCATTTCTTTTTTAATGAGAACACCAAAATCTGATGGCTAATGTCATAATTTATACCTATATTTCTAGTCATTCACATATTGAATGAAACTTGATACTCAATTTGCCAATTATTTTTCTCATAGTATTGATAATGTTACTACTGAAGACATCTGAATGTAGCAGTCATGGAAACTATCTTAGTTTATAAAGCATAAACCCCTACACCACTAAAAGACTTAAAATCAGCTTTCTTTTTAATTATGAGCCAGATTCCAGAGCTTTTAAATAAGGCTAACATTTTATTTCTTTCTTATTTACCAAACATAGAAAAACTACTTCTAAATCACTTACTTCCATTTTTGTACTATTGCTGGCAAGAAAATGAACACCTATTGGGAATTTTTCTACTTATATTATAAATGATAATAAATACTCCCGATTATGGGCAGATAATTTTTGTTTAGTATCCTCAAGGCTAAATATTATGTAAACATGTAGAACGATATTGTGTATTTATGTTCAATTTGTTTCTTTTTAATGATTTAAGGGTATTTAGGGAAAAATTACAAGAGTAGAACAATTGTACTGACCACCAAATAGGTTGTTTTCAATTTTGACTGCATATTAATATTGCATGGGTACATAGAAACATACAGATGCATGGGTCTTTTAGAAATTCAAATCACAGTTTCTAAGTCTGGACCTGGACATTTATATTTATATAAAGCTTCCTGAGTCATTCTATAGTGCAGCCAGAGTAGAAAAGCCATTGTAATAATGGCCCAAAATCAGTATCAAAGGGTAGAATGCAAAAAAAGCTTTAAGAATACTGATTTTAAAAAGCAATTATAAGTATTAAATTTAGAAATATTGATAATTCTGTTTTATATATATGTACATATTCTATATATAAACTTATAGACGATTATGAGAATAGAATTAATAACAAAAATGGTGTCATGTGAAAGTAAATCCACCCTGATGAAAACATTGTGCTGGTTGTAAACACCTTCCTTCCTTCCTTCCTTCCTTCATTCCCTCCACTTTCTTCCTGTCCATTCCCCTCCCCTCCCCTTTCCTGCTTTTCTTCCTACCATTTTTCCTTCCTTCCTTGTTCTGTTTTGTTTTTACTGCTACAGTTGTTGACAGACCAAATAAAATAATGGCACAACAATACTGAGCAGATAGAATGTGAATATATGGTACATAGAGTAGGATGGCTATAATATGTACATGATATAAGTAAATGGCCATAAAACCTCTAATCTAGCAGGCTACAAGTAAGGCTGAGATAATGAACCCAAAGCAATAATAAGAACAGGATTTCCAGAGGGAATGGCTGTATAATCTCTCCAATTAGTGCAACTATTTTCCAGGTTGGCTGGGGACAAAGTCCAGGAAACAATTAATGACAATCTATGGTGAAAGAGATCCCAAAGGAGCCTAACACCCGTGGGTCTATTTATAACTGAGTGAAAATACACAGGTTTATGTCATAGCTCATAGCAGTTGGAGATTTTGCAAGATGCCTATTTGAGGCTTATTTAATATCTTTCACTAATAATATAAATTTCTAAAGTATGTATTGGTGTAGATATTTCAACAGTAGGTAGTAATAATACAGTGATGGAGATGAAGAATCATTAAGCAGAAAACCTGAGGTAATTGCAGAATGCAATGCATTACATAAGATGGTCAATTAACCTGGTTTTGAGGGCAGGGTAAATGAAGGAACAACAACGTGAAAGTGAGATATTGGAGTCACTGAATAAGATGAAAAAATAATAGTGTTTTAAATAGAAGACAGACCCTGAGAATCAGGTCAATATCTTCAAAGAATAAAAGTATATGTACTTTCATATTGACATGTGGAAAAGAACAAGTATTTATACTTTTTAATTAAAATATATATAATTTTTGTATGCTGTGTAATTAAAAATGTAAATTCCTTATTTCAAAATGCAGAGGGAGAAGGCAGAAACAGAGACTCAGTTTAAAGACAAGGGAGGCAGATAGATAATGGGCCATATATTAATCAATAGTACAAGATATATTGAAATGTCACAAGAAAATGACATTCAAGGGACTGGGGTTGTGGCTCAGTGGTTGAGTGCTCACCTAGTACTTGTGAGGCCCTAGGTTCGATCCTCAGCACCACATAGAAATTGATAGATGAAATAAAGGTATTGTGTCCAACTACAACTAATATATATATATTATATATATATATATATATTAGAATATTTATAATTTGTCAACAAATTTTTAAAAATCATTAAAAATGAAGAGTTTGACTAAAATTCTATAAAATTACCTGTAAAGGAAATGAATTGAGGCATACAGTTAAGCTAATATTTATTAGATACTCCAGAAACCTCAGATTTTAACAAAATATATATTGATTCACAACTTGTCACATCTGTTTTATTTTGAGTTTATACTTGTCATGATATTTGAATATCTTAACTTGAATAATTTATGAAAGATGGAGGAGGAGGAGAAAAATAAGCTAGAGGTTTACTAATACTACTATTCATGTTTTGGAGACATTTGTAAAAATTAAATATTATCTTGGGAGTATTTCCCTATTCCATTGACAGGGAAGAAACTTTGGTATATTATATCGTAGTCCAATAACAACATCAACAATAACAAGTGTAGGGAGCTGCAACTGAACGGTTCTGAACTGTCCTGTGGCAAAGGTGAAGGTCCTTGTGGAGAACTCTTGGGGCTAAGACACCAGAAGGGGGTGGTCCAGTTGCTATGGTGACGCCCTGTTCAATAGGTGATTCTGTGCTACAGAGTTATTCAATTCTTGACCTGGAGTTCCAGATGCCAGCTGCTGGGGATACAAAGTTGTGGGCACAAGCTGACACTCATAATTGGGCTGCTCGTACTCATGACCCTGGCTCTGCTTGCTTTGAAGAAACTTTTCCACAACAACCCTTTTAATGATAAAACTGCTATAATAAACATGCTGAGTTTGCTGTTGTCGGTCTCCCTCCAACAGAGGCAGGCTGAACCACCAAGCCCCAGCCTTCTTCTCTATTTCTGTGTCTGTTTGTCTCAATCCCTCTCATATCCAGGTTCATGTAGCCCTGAATAAACTGTCCCACTGGTCACTACAAACAATGATTTCTTGGCTAATTATTGATTGATTGATTGATGATGCTTCCGAGGATTGAATCCAGGGCCTTGTGCATGCTAGGCAAGGGCTGTACCACTGAGCATCATCCCCCAGACTCTTAGCCTTTTAATGGTTGTAAACTTAGCTGAATATATTTCAATGTCATAGAAATTTTAATAGTGATGCTAAGTACACATACTTTGATTTAATGAGAGATATGGGATTGTGGATTTAAACTATCCAATACTATTTTGACACCTTCAATGCAGCACACTAATAGGAAGATTCATAGCAACTCTGAAAGGTTTTTATTAAGGAATATGTTGACGTGTCTACAAAGCAAAATGACAATGGAATATTTAACTTATGTCTACACATAAATGTTCCAAAATTCTAGTGGCTCTAATGTTTTCTGCAATATTTGAGAATAGAAGTTTGTATCATTAAATAACTTTAATCAGAGTGAATAGAGCTTCTGTCTTTGTTTCTATCTTATATTTTCATTTTCTAAATGAAAGGTATACCCATCCCTTCACATTTCCTCCTCATTCCTCCTCATTCCCTTTGTCACTATAAAAATGTATGTAGAATTATTTGATCAGACATACTAATCATAATTAATGTTTCAATGTTCTATAGGTCAATACAGAACATTATAAACCAATAAAAATGGCTGAACATGTTTAGATATAATTTTTATTTACTGGATAATCTTATATAAGACATATTCATAGAAAATGCCTCTGTGGTGTTTCATGTGGGCAGATTTTGAATTTCATTTTTATTGCTTTACTCAAAGACAAAAAAAAATTGGTTTGTTTCCTTTGGGTAGAAATAAAGTAGTCATGATGGTGAAGAACATAATAAATCTGGAATCAAGTTCTGGAATCTAAGTGGCTGCATTTTACACATTAGCATTACAACATTTCTGCACATATTTTCTCAAATTTGATGCATTGGTAAATTAAATTTTTATGGATAAAAATAAAACAATTTTTCCATCAGAAAAAGTTATCACTTTCAAATACTCAAATATTCCAGTTGATATTCAGAGAATAATGTGTATCTTTACAAGCTTGTATTTAACTGAACCACTAGATATATTGCATTCTATTTGCCTTAAATATTGAACACTGCTAAGGTATTAACTTCATACTTATAAATCTAAAATTATGTTATTATTTTCCTAAATGGAATTTTGTTGAGTACATAGGAATGACATTTCAGCTCATTGAAAAAAATATAAAAATCTATAGCTCTCATAATGATAAACAGTTGGGAAATCAAAAGAGAAAAATAAACCCTCAGGCCAACTGCACTTGGAATAAACCATAAAAATGCCACAATTCAACATTAAAAAGGTAATAAACAGGAAACACATTTCAGATGGTGTTGATTTTCTCAATCATCCCACAGAGATATGAGTCTTAATACTAAAATAATAAAAATAGCATACCACATTCTCATTACACCAGAACTGAGAATTTTACAAATGTAACACATATTGTTAATATTGTCATAGATTACAGAGTAAGAAAAAACTGAGTAAATAACACCCATTATCAAACTGAAATTTGAGAAAATAACAGCAAAATAAGGGGATGGTGAGAGATGAGAGAAGGATGGGATAAGAAAGAAAGAGAGAGAAAAAAAGATATTATAAAAATAACAGCAGTGATATAGGGGATGGAAATTATGTAAAGAAAAAACTGAAGTATATATTATATGCAGCCTGAGTTACAACAATTTTGGATTCTTTTTTATTTTATTTATTTATTTATTTATTTTTTTAGCCTGGATTCTTAAAAAATTAGTATTTAAATGTATACTTTAAATGGACTCTGATGATTGTGTAAAAACCACTTTAAGTTTATTAACTATGAAGGAAGAGAGGGAAACAAATATTAAATATTACATTTAGCTCCTACCTTGACAAAGCTATATTGCTAATAACAGAGTCAACTTTAGAGACCTCCTATTTAACACACTACCCATTTTTAAAAACACTGCTTATTTTTGCAGTTTGTTTTGCATTGCTTTAGGACTTCCTACTTACTGTAGCTACATGTACAACTTTGTGATGTAAATTACATAGTGACATTCATAGAACAAAATCACATAGCATGAGTCTGATATCTCAATTGTACCACATCCAAATCCCTGTATTTCAGTATTCTAGAGAGTGCATCCTTGGAGATATGGTGAATCATCACCCAAGTGACAGAACTACTCAGTGGCAGGCCACCACATCACAGTAGGAGTTAGGAGTGCACTAGTCCACACTATCAAAAGAATCATTATCTTTCTTTTCCACACTACTCTTCATAACATTTCCTTTTAAAGAGCCTGGTGCTTTATTGTGTGGAAAATTATATACATGGATGTACTGAATATGCAGTGGATACTGAAGACAAATATATATTTTACATAAACTTACATATATATTTAAGTTATAAATTTTATACATGAATTATCAAAGACTTGAAAGCATACTTGTAAGCAATTGAGAAATGTTAAATATTTTATTTTTTCAAAAATTATTATACAAAAATATTATCTTGCTGAAATCTTATCCTGAAGCTAAAATACCCTTGTTATTAAATATTATTTAATTTTAGTGAATTTAAGAATTTTTTAAAGCTTATTAGATATTCACATTTATACAAGTATATAAAGACATTAACACTTTGGTCCTACTTTTAAAGAAATCTTCCCAGTCTGTTAGATAGCCTCAAAAATTATTAGTGAATAGTACTAGTGTTTTCAGGGATGAAAACTTAAGTTATTTGGCTGGGGTTGAATCTCAGTGGTAGAGTGCTCACCTAGCATGCATGAGGCACTGGGTTTGATCCTCCGAACCACATTTAAAAAAAAAAAAAAGATATTGTGTCTACCTAAAAAAAAATTAAAAAGAAAAAGAAAGGAAATCGAAGTTACTGAGTCAAAATAAATTTCTCCATTTTATTGGCCTTTACAATCACTCTTATTTTTTAAGAAAACTCTCTGTACCTCATATTGATGGTGTGCTAAAGACAAAATGCTCTCCTAAAATATTTATTGTATAATTTACACAATTGAATAATTTCTTTTTATAGTGAATAAATATGCATTGCAAAATGTTTGGAATACATTTTGTTGTTTTTCTTATATTGATGATTGAGTTAGAAATATCTCTCTCTCTCTCTCTCTCTCTCTCTCTCTCTCTCTCTCTCTCTCTTTTCCCAGTGATAAGCCAGTTTTTCAAATGTTATTTAAAAAAATTTCAACTTCTTTAAATGCTTTTGAATAAGTTAAGTGGCAATGTAAAAATATAAATGAATCTAGGAGGTAATACTCTAAATATTTAAGAATAACTATTCCATGGGCATTGACCAAATTGAAGGACTGTTGCTGTGTCCATATCAGCTAACAATTAATCCAGTAAAATTCTGTGTGTGTAATTTATATTGATGATGTATCTATTTATTTCAGTATACATAATAAAATTTTATTGAATATTGTTTTATGATAGTCTTTAATACTTAATATATACATTTCACATTCTAATTACTCAGAATTCATTTGTTATAATACTTTTCCATAAATACATTGAAAAGTGTATCTAAATTATAGAATGATTTATTGCATTAAAATTATCATATCAAAAGTTTGTTGTCATATATACCAGTCAATTTTGCTTTGATATAAACTTATAAAATATCTGTCAATTAATTTTCCCCTTGTATCTCTCAACTATTCATAGTTCTCCTGATATTGATTTCCATGTTTTCTTAGGTTGATTCCTAAGACTTTTGCATTTTATGTTATTATAAATTGTAGTTTTTACAATATTGAAAATTCTTCCTTGTAGGTATATAAAAATATTCCAGATTTTAAAAATTAATTTTGCAACTAGCCCAGTTAATGGATTCTCCTCTAGGCCCTCATATATTTCCAATTTATGATCCTGTGTTTTCCAGTGAGAAAACTTCTAAGATTATTTTTTCTTCATAATTTAATTATCTCCTTTAAACAAAACTCTATAGTCTGGCACAAGCTATTTGAATGAGAACATATGTTTGGTTGTATTCTTAGAAAGAGGCAATATTTTGTCCGGAAGTTGAACTATCTCAGTTTTTGTCATGCCTTGAATAAAGTGATGTATATATCATTTATCTTTGTGGGAATTAGAGGTGTCAATGATGATTGTTTACTGGCTTTGATAATTTTATCATTTGAAGATTTGCATTATACTTGCTAACTCATGAAAACACCAGGCAGTCATCATGTGTTACCCTACATGTGTTCTCTATATTTTTCCAATTAGTCTATATTAAATCAATATTGTAAAAGATTATGTCCAGCTATATTGTTTGAAATATAAAAAGTGGTAAAGTAGTGTTTTATCTCTATAATGAATATCCTCTTTTTGAAACAAATGTCTCTCTAAGCTTTTGGCATTGTATAAACACTAAACACTGTCAGCTGCTTTAACTGATAATTCCTGTTTAGCAAACTGATAAAATTTCACTATGAGCTGGCTTTAAAATTACCATTTACTTTGTATTTCATAGTGATTTACTTTGTGTTATGCACTGAGGAATTTTTTGAGGTTTTTTTTTTTTTTGGTGGTTAGTTTCTGAGTGTGTGTTTGGATGCTAGACAAGATTTAACAAGAATACATATACAGAAAGAAGAAAGAAAAGAAGGATGGAAGGAAGAAAGGGAGGGAGGGAGAGAGAAAGAAAGAGAGAGAGGGAGGGAGGCAAAAGTTTTATTCCCTGACTTAAGTAGCTAAGGTTTTTACATTTAAGATGATCCTGCTGTGCCCCAAGTTCCTACCATTGCTGTGTTGAAGTTTAGAGATTCAAATGATTCTGGAAACCAAAGAAGTAACATAAATGAATGAATTGGGCTTAGTGAGTAATGCAAAAAACTGTGATATTTAGAGAAAAAGATAAATGCTTAAATGCTTTCATCATTAAGGAATTTGAAGAAGTGATAAGCTAAACCAACTCGTTTATCATAAAATTGAACAAAAAATAAATCAGATAAAAGCAAGAATAAGAAAAGAGTAAAATATAAGTAAGCCATAAAATTAGCAGAACAAGTAAATATATCCGAAAGCTATTACTTTAAGTTAATAATAATGATAATAATAATAATAATAATAATAATAATAAATAATCCTCTTTTTAACCTGACCAAAAACATATCTGAACAACAGGAAAAACAACATTTCTCTGACAGGAGAGATGACAAGAATCATAAGCAATTTTTGCAGCAAATCAATAGCACCAATTTAAAAATTTAGACAAAATAGATGATTTCCTAGAAAAATGCAAAGTCTGAAAATCAATCCAAATGAAAGTGGAAATCTCATTCTACAAACAGTGTAGAGAAGATTGGAGAGGAGATTAAAGATCAACATTGATAAAGGCACCTAAACCAGATGGCTCTAGAGCTGAGTGTTATCTATCTGACATTTAAAAAACTAGATAAGTCCAAAGGTATTACAATTCAAAAAAGAAGGCCACATTTTCACACTGGTATAAAATAATTCAGTCTATATATAACATTGATATTAGTTAAAGTTTTATAAAATACTCGAAAGCAAAATATTTTTGCAGAATATATTGTCTACTTGTATGAAGTGTCATTAGGACTAAAGGTAGCCTGGGGAGTGGTGGTGCTTATTGTTTACTAAATTCTAGAATTCTCTGAAATATCCGTTCTTATACACCCAAGAAGTTGGTGTGTGTTCGTGTGTGTGTGTGGGTGTGTGTATTATGTGTGTATGTAAGTGGGAAGGGAGGGAAAGGGAGTTAGAGTAATTTTCTATCTCCATTTTCATATTATGTATTTTCTTCAGTTTACACTATCTGTGAACAAGGTGCCATTCTATAGATGAGATCTTATTATATCAACTACATGGTTTTGTTAAATAACAAGTAGTATGCTTTTTTTCAGTGACCTCCACAGAAACAAAGGAAGAGTTTAATCAGTTTTCTAATGTCTGACTACAATGCAAAAAGCATCTGCTCTTGTTTCCCACCTATGTGTATTTGCCTTTGGAAAGGCAAAGACAAATGATTATCTGTGTCTCGTTTTCCATACATTGTTTGATTTATCTGTGTTCTGTTCAATGATGGAGAGAATCATTTTGCAAATTGGCCTTTGACTAGGCAAATACCAGGCCAAAAATAAATGGGAATTAAATTTTTCTGACTGAATTTTTGCCTCTGATCCACTTCATTAGCAGAGGGTCCTCCCCAAGTGGCCCCTTGAACTTCTGGTTTCACTGTGATCCATTATATCATGTCAGTTTTGATCTACTCTAGAAGTTGCTAGTTAAGAGCATTTGGTACTGCTGATCCAGGAAAACTTCAATTTTGTGTAAAGCCCAGCATCACTAGTCATTCGTCAGCTGGCAATAGATGAAGTGTGATTAAATATTCATTATTAAATAATTATAATGCTTCCTAAAGTGAAATTTATTTTGAGGACAGGAATAAAACTATGCCCTAAAATGAACTTTACAACTTAATCAACCTAATGGCGTATTTCAATCTCAGAATTTTCAATTCTCATTTTGGAAAAAATAAAATAAAATCCCATGGATATGATTTGCACAAAATAATAATGTTTAAGAGCAACAAGTCTTATTAATATTTAGTTAAAATCTTTAAATTTGGGAAATTTAAATATACCAAAGTCCATTTATTTAATTTATGTAGGACTTGTTGATTAACAAAATTGTGCTTTAGAAGCCATGATATTTAATTCTACTGTACAAAGTTTGTTTGTCAACTTCACATCAAAATCCTTAACAAGAAACATAACACGTGAGCAAACATGATAGCATGGGAGTTTTGGCCAGAATCAGTTTCAAATTCTTGACACTCAAGTTAAACTAAAAATGCCATTTTCTAAAATAATGAAACAAAAAACTATATTATAGAAGAAAACAATAAAATGTTGAAAACTGATTGTCTTATAGATAATTTTGGAAAAATTACCAACCTAATGTGTATAGTTAACATTATATGTACTATTTTCCCGGGCAGTCTTCATATGATACCTGCAGAGTACAGAGACTCCCTCCCTATATCTCTCTCTCCCTCTGTCTCTTTCTCCCTCACTTTCTCTCTCTGGGTACTTTAATTTTTCATTGAAGTTTTGTACACAGAAAGAACATACTTCCTTAAAACCCTCTAGCAATCAGCTTATGCCCTGCAGCATGAGATTTAATTATTCATGTCAGTGTTAGGACCCACATTAAATATATTAAATCAGAATAAATGCTAGCACAATTTACCATAGAAAAATAAATATTATAAAAATGTAAGGAAAATTATCCCTAAAGGTGATTGAAATAAACCGTATCTGAAGATACACAGGGAATCCATCAAATAAAATATTCTCTCAGCATGATGTTGTTTGAAGAGATGTTTCTTGGAGCATGATGGACAATGTAGAATATTTAAAGGTTCATGTGGAGCAACAAAGAAATACCGTGCATGGGAAAGTAGCATAGTTTTCCTGAATGTAATTTATATTATATTAGTTTTTGAAGATTTGTAATACTTTCAGTTATGCACACATCACTTTCTTTGCCACTTTAATCTTTTAATTTTTTCTCTGAAGTGCATATCATGCAATGATCTCCTTGACCAATAATGATGTGTTCCTAAAACCAATAATAGTATCTTGCCCCTCAAACCACACTCTACTATTACATCAAATCCAAAGGACAGTTAAACATTCTAAAAGATCTTAACAATTTGGTAGTTTAAATAATCTTATATAATTTTTCCTTCTGTTATATCATTATTACAAATGAATTGGACATTCTAAATTTATTCATTTTCTCATTTACATGAGTTTTCCTTTTGGGAATTAAAGTGTCTTGAGGATACCCTTGTCCTACTCTGAAGAAAAGGTGATTGAACTATAGCTCAATAAATTAAAGATTATTTTTTACAATATCTAAAAATTTGCACATGTAGATAAAATAAAATCAAACATGAATCTTTACTTAATATATTTATTTTATTGAGTTTTAAAAACCCTTAGTATCCATAATAGTAATATGTATGTATGTATATATATATATATAATAAAAACCCATGTGCTCATAGCCATTTACAGAAACATTAATAATTTTCTATTCCAGAGTTCTATTAATAGTTCTATTTATAAAAATGAAAAAAAAGAAGTAGAAAAGATCTTATCTCTACTTCTTCCTTCTTTCTACCTTGACTCCAGAAATCAATTTCTTTATTTTTATTTTTTTTGTTGTTGTAGATGGACATAATACTTTTAATTTATTTAATTTGTTTTTATGTGGTACTGAGGATCGCACTCAGCGCCTCACATGTTCGAGGCAAGCTCTCTAGCACTGAGCCACAACCCCAGCACCAGAAGTCATTTTCTTTGTAGTTGATATGCCCAGAATTATACATACTGAACTATGTTAGTCATGGGATGTTTCTTGGAAAGATGTTAATTGCACCAATTGAGTTATACAGTCTCAACTGGATATGCCCTTACCTGAAAGTTAAATTAGGAAATTAACCACCACCTTTATGCCTTATGTAAAACTATAGAAGAAAAGTAAATTAATATGAGAAAATTTATTAATTGTTTTTTATAAGAATAGAATATAGAAAGGAATGCATAAAACACAGTTTCTATGATTTAAAATTCTCAACTGATCACATTATAGTTAATGTTTAAAATATTCTTTCTCCACTAATCACTTAAAGTTTTTGGAATCCTTAGGTAATATCTAAGTCATTTGAATTTTGTTGTTACTATTGTCGTCATTGTTGTTGAGTTTTCTTCAGTAGTACATACACAAATTTCTTTCCTGAAGCTACTAAGTTCCTAAGTGATTTTGTTGAATTAGACTGCTATAACCTTTCATCAATATTTACCAATGCATGTTGAAAGATTATGAATTACTTCTGAGAATCTTCTGAGTTCCAGACAGCCACATGTACCTTAATTCTCTTCCTTTGCTAATCACAATCAGTATCCCTACTTGCTTCTTTCTGCAATTGCACAAAGGTATAAAATTATCAAGTGGCAATTTAAACATCCATACAGCAGAATCTCTCTTTGTGGCCTAATGGGAGCATTCCTCTCCTGAATACTAAAGTAACAATTCGAAGTCAGAAAAAAAGGTTAGCAAAACTTGAGAATAGATTATTAAATATAATAGTGAGAACACTTCTCCCAATTATTCCTTTTGTTCCCTGGACTTATGGGATATAGAAAAACAATTTATTGGTTACCTACTTATAGTATCTATCTCACTGCATACCATGAAATCACAAGAATTATTTCCTGATGGCTGGTGATATAACTGAGTACTTAGTAAAATAAACCATTACATATCTCTGTAAAGCCAGCTGCATTTAGATATTGGGGTTCATGATAAAACCAGAGAATTTTATTGTCACATTGATCACTTCAGTAAGCAAAAACATTGCTTACTGAAAATATAAATCCACATCCATATTGTTCTCTAATCCAGAGTGGAAAAATCTTACCAATTACATTACAAAATATAATCAATATAATTAACCTACAATAGGTAGTTAGCTAGTCCCTGTATGTACAGGTGCTATATCAAGAATATAGAGTTGGGCTGGGGATGTGGCTCAAGTGGTAGCATGATCTCCTGGCATGCTTGCGGCCCAGGTTGGATCCTCATCACCACATACAAAAAAAGATGTGTGTCAGCCGAAAAACTAAAAAATAAATATTAAAATTCTCTCTCTCTCTCTCTCTCTCTCTCTCTCTCTCTCTCTTAAAAAAAAAAAGAATATAGAGTTGGTACTAAGCAATTCAGTGAAATCCTGTCTCTAAATAAAATATAAAATAAGGCTGGGTTTTGGCTCCCGGGTCGAGTGACTCTGAGTTCAATCTCCACAATGCCCCCCCCAGAGAATATAGAGTTAATTTATGGTATTAGCATAATTGCCATGTGTTTCAAGAATGCTAGTGATCAACTCACCAATGCCTTTATAAAGATTTTGTGGCCTAGTAGTGCAAGGGACATGATTAAACACCTTGGAGTGTAGCTAAAAGAAATTCTCTTTACTATCACCTTGAGTCTTGTATTTAATCTTTCACACTATATCACAGAAGTTTAGGACACGCATTATTCAATTTAAGGCACTGTTGATTGTAGTACTGTTGTTCAGTAAATCAAGTAAAAGAATCAACAGTCATATTCAGAAACTAGCCTAATAAATCCAGAATACTCATAATTATGTCCATATTGATAAATATGGTCTAATCTAAAGTTATTTTTCTTCCTTTCTAACCCATTATTTTTACTATCATGCCCACATAAGTCTTCTGGGTTTTTACTGATATAAATCACCAATAGTTTACAGTATTAGTGATTTCTTTTTCTGTCCGATTTTGTATTTTTTCCTACTAGGCCATGCTGGATCTGATACTAAAGGGTCAAAAAATATACTGTTTTATGAGATTTTAATGCAGTTACCTTGAGTGAGGTTATTACAATATGTTTAAGCAAGGTCAGAAGTAGTTTGGTTAGACATGTTGCTATGTTCATGTGTTGGAAATTTGATCCCTAATGCAGTAGTGTTAGGAGATATTTGGGTAATGAGGGCAGCACTATCATGAATGGATTAATGATATTATCAAGAAATAGAGAGAACCAGTTGGACACTCTAATGGTCTCTCACCCATTCTTGTTTTTCTGCTAGGAGATGATACAGCAAGAATGCCTTCTTGGATTCTAGTCTTTTAATATTGAACTTACTAACCTCCAGATCCATTGGCAACCCCCCTTAGATTTTTACTTTAAAATATTTTCTTGATGTTATTACTAGATTATTTCATACAAAAATACTCTTGATCAGCTTCAGAATATTTTATCATGGATATAGAAAAATTCAAAGGAATTAAATGAAGTAAACTGAAAATATCTCACTTGGAACACAAATTCCTTTAGAAATATTCTGCAGATTTAATTTCTCATATACTCCACAATGAAAATAATGACTTTCTGTTACTGAATCAATATTTGGTGTTTACCTTCAATCCTCATCATTTTAAAATGAATACAAAGTTCATGACAACATGGCTAAACCTTAATGTTAAGTGAAGTAATCCAGGAACAAAATGACAAATATATGTGTGATCCTACTTATATGTGGAACCTGAAAAAGTAAACCTATTAGAAGCAGGAAACCAGGGTGGGGTGATGGGAAAGAAGACTGGAGAGATGTTGACCAAAGGATGCAAAATTACAATTAGGAAAATTAAGTTCAAGAGTTTATTTTATATCAGTCTGACTACAGTTGCTAGCAATATGTTGAATATTTGTATATTATTGAAAGTAAATTTCAGGTAATATTACCACAATTAAATGTCCATTAGCTTGACTTAGCCATTCCATGATGTTTGTGTGTAAACATCATGTTGCACACCCAAAACACATAAAGTTTTCGTGAATTAAAAATAAAAAACAAATTAAAAAAGATAAATACAAGAAAATTAGAGGAACTTGCTTACATGAAATTTATATTGAGTAGATATAAATTAGACTACTAAAGAAGATACAATAAATGTGTAATGAGTGCAGAGTAGAATAAACAATTATATCTATTATTTTTATGGACCTTAATATGCTAATAGGTAATGTATTCATAAATGTTAATTCAATAGTTCCTCATTAAGTTCTTGATATATTTATAGTACCATTGGTATTCCATATTGACGCTTAAAATCTATACTGAAAGCAGTTATAGAATTTAGACTGATGCATTTAGGAAGGTCAAAAAACAAAAATAAAATTTAGCAAATATTCCTGCTAACAGCATAATTTAAACAATATTAAATATTCTGAGAAGCTTGCATAATAACTATTATAAAAGTATCCAATTTTGCAGATACAATGATTTTAAAATCTCCTTAGGAAAGAGGGAAATGATAAATCTATAAAACAGTAAGTAGTAAACAAAATACTTGGCCTTGGTAAATCTTGGTTAATAAAGGAATAATTTATAATCACCTACAATTAAAAATGGTTGTACATAATCCAGCTGTCTTTGTAAAGAACTGATTGTGCTAGGTTAATTTCTTTTTATAGTTAAATTAGAGTTTTAATAAGCAGGGAAAACTGAACGATGTGGAGATGCAAGTACAAAAGTTAGGTTTTAGGTTTTTACTTTCTCATCAAGCTGAAAAATGCTTAATGGACTGTATTTAATTTATTTTTAGAATTCCTAGGCTTACAGATTTCAATGATAGTATCTGCATTGCTTTGCAAAAACTTGTATTCAATACAAATATATTTGTTAATCAATCCTTTTTTTTTCTGTAAAGAAAGAGCTTTGCTATAGTGTTTGTTTTTACATATGGTTATCCTAGAATAAGTAGAAGTTTTGGTTTGGAAGCATTGGTTCCCATATAGTTTTATTTGTTACTTATTATCTAGGCAAAATGTTAATTCACTAAAGTGAACTATAATCACTAATATAAGTGCTCATTTATTATACTTGCTATTAGAGTCAAATATGATTTATATACTTTTTAACCAGAAGCATGTTTTTAAAATATCATTTCTAAGATCCTGCATTCCCCTCCTTCTCGAGATGTCTGTTGATATAATATTTTCCTTTTTTTCCATTGGTTAAAAACTATCAGGGTAATGATGTAGATCAGTGGTTGAGCACTTTCCTAGAATGTATGAGGCCCTGGATTCAATTCCTAGCACTGCAAAGAAACAAAAATCTTTTAAAAATTATATCATAGTTTATAGTTTTATAAACAGCTTAACTATTATATTTATAATTTATCAATTGGATACTTTATTTTAAGAAATATGTCAACAGCAATACATCTGACTTTTCTAAACTGACCAACTTAAAAGAAGTTATTAAAAATAAAAATTGTATTATTATATTGAGTTCATGTTTACAAACACACACACAAATGATACTATAATTTGGAACAGCCATGTATTAATATTTATTCTTGTACATTATCTATTATTAGTAAGTTTCTCCAGATAAAAGAAATAGGATGGTGATATCCAATTATCTATGTGAATACATGTGTTGATAGATCTATCTATCTATCTATCTATCTATCTATCTATCTATCAATCATCTATCTATCGGCATATAAAGAAGTTTATTATAAGCATTTAGCTCATGCAAATGTGGAGGCTGACAATTTCCAAGACTTATAGGTGAGTCACCCAACTGGAGACTCAGTATTGCTGGTGTACTTCAGTTCAAGCCCAAGGACAGAAAATAGCTAATGTCCTATTTTGAAGGCTTGAGGAATTCTCTCATTCTTGGAGGAGAGTCAACAGTTTTTGTTCTATTCTTACCTTCAAGTGATTTGATGAGTTCTATCCCATCAGGCAGAGCAATTTGGTGTACTAAGTTTACCAATTTAAAAGTTAAATACCTCCCAAGTATCTTCATAGAGACACCTAGAATAAAATTTGACTAAATGTCTGAGCATCAGTGTGATTCAGTCAAAAGGACACATAAAATTAACCAATGTTCATTCTAATCCTAAAAATGTTAATTAGTTGGGCGTAATGGCACATACTCGTTATCCCAGTAGCTCTGGATATTAAGACAGGAGGATCATAAGTTCAAGACCAGTCTCAGCAACTTAGTGAGGCCCAAAGCAACTTAGTGAGACCCTATCTCAAAATAGAAAACAACTACAAAAACAAAAAAGGGCTCAGGATGTATATAGCTCAATGGTAAACTACCCCTGGGTTAAATTTCCAGTAACTGACCCCCCCAAATATTAACTAGGTTATAATTGAATATATATTACATTTTAATTGTTTGCTATTGTGCCAATAATTAGACTATAACTACATTATTTAAAATGTTTCTACTGAGAGGTGCCTGTATTTATCATGACTTAAAACTTGGTTTTCTCCAAAGAACTACTTCCACATTTTGAAAAAAATTCAAGTAATATTTTCATTTATTTAAGTGCTAGTAGATAATTACTTTTGAACTCATTTGTTGATGATTTTTCCTTATACTATTTCTAACAGATTTTAGAGCAATGCTATATTTCTTTATGATTGCTTCCTATGATTTATTTCAATACTATATTTTTTAATAATATTCATAGTTGAATTTCTGTTGATAACATTTTATTATTGTTCTATGTCTGTGGTGGTTGCAAAGAGAAGATATACTTAAATTAAAAAAGCACTTGGACTTGGACTTTGCACATGTGAAGAAATATTATAAAATATGATTGGATTTTTTTGTACTGTTATATACTATTTTGTCTGTTGAACTAATGTCAATTAAACTGACATTCATGATTGAAAAACAACAAGAATACCTGCTGTGTCATTTATTTCTGATAGGACACTTTTGTTTCAAAGTTCCTTATATCAATTTGTATAGATATTCATATCATTTCGATATCACATAAATTAGGGCAACCATGCCAATCTATGATAAGTGAGGCCAATCTGCATTCAATATTTGTGTCATGAATATTTTATTGGTCTCTTTCCATTTTGGTATATTATAAGAATATTATATATAAAAGGTGTAATGAAATTAATGCACAGGGAAAGGAGTTCCAGTACTGACACCCTTCTTAAGTGATTATTTCTTATATAACACTGTTATATGGGACTAATCATGTGGCATGAAAGCCTTTTTTTTCATTCTTGAAATAGCCTTTCTAATATCACATTGCTTTTTCACCAAGTTCAGAGGATTGTGTTCTTTCTCGGTGTATTATGCATGTGATTCTGTAGGAGGAACAATAAAAGTGAACGTTTCCAAAGATTCTAACTCAGTGTTTATTTCCCCAATATTCCTCTTATCTAATGCAACTCTGGGAAAAATGCCTCCTTTTTGAAAACAGAAAACACTGTTAAAAACTGATAAATATTTACACATGCAGTAACCATTCCTTTTTTCCAGGAGGAATAATTTTCTTTCTGCTGACAAAAGACTTAGATTAATATTTCTGATAATGGATTTCAGTATAAAGATTAGGAGAAAAATACAATGACATTGAACAAATCTTGTCTTTGTTTTCTGTTCCTATAACTGAATTTCTCATGATGGGCACTTTATAAAAATGAAAGTCCACAGTCTGGAAGCTGCAAAGTCCAAGTTGAAGTGGTACATCTGGTGAAGGCCTTCTTGCTGTTAGGAATCATCCACAGTATCACAAAGAGGAACAGGACATCACATGATGAGAAGTGTGCCTGTGAGAAAATGAGACCAAATGAATTTTATTAAGATTCTCCCTCAAGATAGCTAATTGACATGTTAAACCATTGTTTCATGAAAGGATAATCAACTTATAAAGAAAGAGTTCTTAAGATCTAATCACCCTTTAACAGTCTCCCTTGGTTATACCTCTTAATTCTTTACAATGGAGATTGAATTTCAACATGAATTTTGATAGAGATATACTAAGAACAACAATTCTCTCATATAAGATGAGATACAATATGATTTGGTGGTGGACACAGAGAAGTTAAAATTGTGTTATTGTAAACCTCAAAGAAACAAATAATAATTTTTATGAGGTGAAAATGTTGTAGCTAGTAGTAAAAAAAATCTGAAAATGGACCACAGATTTAAATAAATGTAAGTGTAACAAACTTTCAAAAACTATGAAATTCCTAGGAGATAACATAAGAGAAAATCTGGATGACTTTGGGTGGTTGAATCATATTGCAGTTGTATTTTTTATTTTTTTGAGTATCCTCCATGAATTTTTTCATAGTAGCCAGACCAATTTACAGTTTTACATATCACCAACAGTGTACAAAGATTCAACATTTATTATCTCTTATCTTTTACATAATAAGCATGCTATCAAGAATGGGTTGTTCTCTCATTGTAATTTTGATTGAAGTTTCTCTAAAAAATAGTAATATTGAACACTGTTTCCTGTTGTTATTTGTATTTCCTCTATGAAAAAATAAAATGTCTGTTCAGGTCCTTTGCCCATATTTTAGAAGTAAATTATATTGTGTGTATATGATACAATACTGTGGGGAAAATATAGATAATACAATATTTATTAGAGTGAATTAGATTAGCACAAATACCTTCTCTTTCACTTTTTTCATAAGAAAAGCAGATAAAAATATACTTATTCAACAAAAAATTCTAAATGCAATTTTATTAACTTTAACTTTTGTGTATTTCTTTAGATCTCTACACTTATCCATCCTAACCTTTCCGCTAGTTTTAATCAACCACTGTTTCCTTACCTCTGTATATTTGAGGCTTTTTCAAAAAATTACACATATAAGTGAGATTTGTCATAGTGTTTAATTTGCATTTCTCTGATGATTATAAGGTGTTGAGTAATTTTTCATACACTGTTAGTGATTTTTATAATTTCTTTAAAGAAATGTCCATGTCTATTGTCCACATATTTTCACCTTAGGAAAAAAACCCTTAAATTGTTACTTGTTTTTCTGCTTTTGTGATTTTTGCTACTGAGTTTTTGGGCTTTCAATATATTTTGGATACTAAACCCTTGTCAGACATGCAGTGTGCAAACATTGTCTCACATTCTTAGTTATAATTTTATGGATTGTTTTCTTTGCTGTGCAGAATCTTTTCAGATTGATGTGGTTTTACTTGTTTTTTTGTTTGTTTTGTTTTGTTGCCAGTGAATTTGGTGTCATATTCAAAATAATATAAATGAATAAATAAATAAATAAATAAATAAATAAATAAATAAAAGAAAAACTGTCAGGACCAACACTAAAGAGAATGTTTCCTACATTTTTCTTTGAGGAATTTTATTTTTTAGAGCTTACACTAAAATTTTGTGGTTAATGTAAAAGTCTAATTTGATTCTATTCCATGTAGATATTTAGCTTTCCCAGGGCCATTTGGTGAGAAGTTTTTCTTTCCCCCTTTTTGTATTCTTAATTCCCTTAAGATTAATTGAAAATACATGTAGGGGCTTATTTTGAAACTCTGTATTTGAGACTTTCTTTTAGTCTATGTATCGGTATTTATGACAGGACCATACCATTTTGATTTCTATAAAATCAGAGAGTAAAAAAAAAGTATACATGGAACATCTAATGATATAATATTTTGAATCATAAAAACATTCTTATAAAAAATGTCATTCTATTATAAAAATGTGCAAAGGAGACTCAGTGGAGAAAGGATAGTGTTTTTAACAAAGAGTTTTAGAAAATTGTTATTCTCACAAAGTGGAGAGGTTTGAGGTAGAAAGTGATCTTTTTCACATTTTTTTCTAAAGGGTGTATAGCTCATGGTATTTCTTGTATGCTACATTGGTCAAGATTCTCCAGAAAATTAGGACCATATATGTGAATGCTATGGAGAAGCTAAACACCATGTATGTATATATGAAATTGGCTTACACAATTCTGGAGTCTATGAAGTCCCAAAATTACAGTTGGCAAATTGGAGACACAGAGTCTGAGAGTTGGTGGACTCCAGATCAAAGATAGCAAATGTTTCAATGCAAAACTACAGGACCTATGTTTGAACTCAATCTGGAAAACTTCTTTATTCCTTTCTTTTTATTATTCTCAGGTCTTTATTTCATTGGATGAGAATTTAATTCATTGGATTCATTCACACAAGAGAGATAAATCTGGCTTACTCAGACTACCAATGCAAATGTTATTTGAATTAGAATCCAGAAAACATCAGAGACACAAAGAAAAATATTTGAACAAATGTCTGGGCACTCTGTGACCCAATCAAGATGAAATATAATTTTAAACATTGCATATGTCCTCTTTGATAAAACTTCACACTCTTATAGTAATGAGCTCCAGGTGCATTCAGCAAACTTCATAGAGGTATTCAAAGGTATCTTTGGTAAATAAATAAATAAATAAATAAATAAATAAATAAATAAATAAATCTGTGTAAGATCATTATCTCAAGGAGAAAACAAGAGGTGTAAATATGAGTAGGAATATATGATTATAGTAAAAGCTGTTGAACAAATTCAAGCAGGGTTACCAAATGAAAATAGAGTGGAATAAAATACTAAGGAAAGTGTATTTATTTTTCTTTTTTCTTTTCTTTGGCAGGGGGTAGGAGGGGAATGCTGGGGATTCAATCCATGGCCACTTAACCTAGACATATCCCTAGCCCATATATATATAGCTCAATATATATATATATATATTGAGACAAGGTCTCACTAAGTAGCTTAGGGTCTTGCTGAATTGCTCAGGCTGGCTTTGAAGTCATGATCTGCCGCAGTCTGGCTGGGCACAAGATCAGGAGCCACTCACAGCTTTGTAGATTCAAACAGCAATTCTTTATTCCCGAACTCACACCAGCCCTCTACAAACACATTCTGGGGAAATCCAAGTTCTGCCACCAAATTCACGTACTCCACCAGGCTTTGAATCCCAAATACTTTCTGAATTCCACGAGAACTCAACAGGAACTCATGCAGCAGGATACGCCCTGTTCCCAGCAGCAATAACCTTAAACCTGGAACCGCCCTAAACCCAGATTGTTCTAAACCGGGAACGCCCTAAACCCAAGGAGCATGATACTCCCTAAAACCTGATCCGCCCTAATCCAGTAGGATCCTCCTTAAACCCAGATCCACCCTGGTCCTTGAGCAGGGTCACCTTTCTCAAACATACATGCAATGTCACAGCGAATGTCCAAGGCAAGTCCATTTCCACGAGTCCTTCCTCTAAGCAACATGGGGTACGCTGGCAAGGAAATTTTGGTGCGTCATTCCTACTTGGCAATGGCTCTCAGCAATGCTCCTACTGCCTTGGCCTCTCTTGTCACTGGGATTAAAGGCATGCACCACCGTGCCTGACTGAAAAGTGTTTTATTTTGTCTATCTTTCATTAAATTTATATGAAGATAGATTTAGGACGTTTTCACAAGTCTCTGATAGGGGGAACACAGGAATGAAAAAAATCACTTAAAGTTGAGAATTAGCTTCATAAATAGTAAGAATAGTTGACTAGAAAAGAATCATGACATGGATACCTTTATTAACATGAGAAAAATTCATTAAAGGAGCATAACTCTTCTAACTCAAATCTCTCAAAATAAACTGTTTGTTTTATAATAAAGGAGCACAGAAATTAATTTTTTAAAGTGCCCACAGTTAGTTTTGGTCAAATAAAAATCAGATTTTAGAGAAGAGATTTTTCTATTATTTAACTATTTAGGTCAAATTTAACCTAGCTTATTCTCACATATAATGATATATATTGTTTTTCTTTTAAAAATTATCATATGGATTTGGAATTTTCAGTAAGATTTAAGAGGAGTGTAGTTTCTATCATGATTTTCATTCCAGGACAAAGAATTCTAGTTGAAGTGCACATTAATCAATATAGGCTGTCAGCAAAAAGCAGGATGTCATTAAAATAGGTGTTTTGAAATTAAAATGCAATCACCAGAAAACAGGAATGTAAATGTTTTTTTTTATAGGTGGAAAACAGGAATATAAATGTTCTCTTGTATAAGGAAAGTTTATAAAAACTGCAATGGAAGGGGACTTTCCAAAAGTGTGTATATTTGAGGATGAAAACTGAAGGGAAACAAGTTCTTAAAAATAGTTCAAAATTTCCTAGATGAGAAAACTTAAAGAAGAATGATGCATGGTTGGGTAGGGGGCAGCACCAATGAAGTAAAATAACAACAAATAATAATAATAAACACATGATAATTAAAAGACCCTCTCCAGAAGAATTTAGGACATATGAATCATTAAGTGATTTTAAGAAGTAACAAGAGCCAGTTATGTGGTGTAGACCTCTAGTTCCAGCAACTGGGGAGACTAAGGTAGGAGGATTGCAAATTGGATATCAGTCTCAGCAACATTGTGAGGCCCTAAGCAACTTAATGAGACCCTATCTCAAAACAAAAACAAAACAAAACAAAAAAAACACAAAAAAACAAAAAGAAATTCAAAAAGGTTTAGGATGTGGCTCAGTGGTTAACCACCCCTAAGTTCAATTACCAGCGCCCCCCCCCCAATTTTTTTATTTTTAACATATAAAACATAAAGGAGAATTTTGAAAGTTTTGCTTAAAGTGAGCAAAAAACTCAGTTAAATTAATGTGAGTATTTATATGTATGTCATATATATATATATACTTGTTTTTTAAAATATTTTAAACTAAGTTCATTCTACCCTTTAATTTCAAAGAGCAATAGGAGAAAGATAACAAATTATTGTTAAATAATTGATTAAATTATTAATCAATCCAACATTGGCTTTTTATTTAGAATATAATGACTAAAAAATAAGTTTGGAAAATATCAGGTTTGTGAATGCAAGCTGTTCTAAAAGTAAAAGTATAAGGAAAAATAAAGAAAGTGTGTATTACCTACATTTATGTAAGTAAGGCTGGTACTGTGCTTCATAGAAAAGACTAGATTTTACTTACTTTTTAGGACATTCTAGCCACAATTGTTAACCAAAGGCAACATATTAAAAATTAAAATTAAAGTTAGAAATTCCTATTTCTGTATTCACTGTCTGCCTTATGAGTATATGCTCACACTTAAAATGAAATTTCTTAATTGCTACTTAGAAATTCATGCCATTGAACAGAAAATTCATAATAGGTGAAATCTTGTTTTTTTATTGTTTGTCTATAGTAAAAATACACCATTTGTATAAATGTTTCTAATCAAAAATAATATTTCCTATGTGTAAATTAAAATTTTGATGTCATTGATATAATTGAGGTACTTTGGAAAATATTCCTTGATTTATTTTAAAGTTGAAACTAAAAAATAAGCTCTCACAATTGTTAGCCATTTATTAGATTATTAGAATATTAGAATGCTTAATATTCTACTATGTATGAATATTAGAATATTTAGTCATATATATTTAAAAAGATGCATTTAATAATTCACCATTTGAAATTTTTAAATAGAAGGCAGTCAGAAAAAAGAAAAATAAATTACAAAATTTCAATATCAATCATACTAAATTGAGGAATTATAGGAAACCCATTGCATATTTAACCATAATCTCATTGTGTTGATTATACTATTGCATATTAGTCTTTACCTCTATGTGTTTATGCACCAATCACCTCCAGGTAGGGCTGCCTTCATGGTCAAGTAGCATAATCTTTTGCATACAGTCTAGTGTTTAGAAAGCTTCACACTTGGATTTAAAACTCTGCTGTTACCATTTTGAACTTCTCAGTTTTTTAACAAGGTGCCCTGTATTTTCATGTTGCACTAAGACCTACAAATTATGTAACTGGTTCTATCTCTAATCAATAAATATTTCCTTTAGTTATTTCTGGAGTTCTTAGGGTGGTAGTACTTCCTGTGTGCTTTTGCCTTTCCGTGCAAGCATAATGGCAGCACTAAGTTCTGATTGCTTGCTGTTCTTAACATCATCTCCCAACACTCTGGATGCCTGAGGCATTTTTATTCACTCACCTAGAATGAAGAGGATGAATCATTGTACATGTCACCTGTATTCCAAAAAGCAGTAGAATCTCAAAAAAATCCTTCAGCAAAGCAGTTTTCTGAGATTCATGATTCTCTTTGTGACTACCAGGAAGACTGGACAGGGAAGTGACCTTCTTCAATTCTCCTCCATCACTCAGTGACTATTCATTTGACTCCTGTTGTTTATCATGCTTTACTTCTTTACCCCCCTCATTGTGTTTCTTTTATTTTATTCTTTCTATTCTTTGTATTCTAGAATCTTCTTGCTTTTTATCTTCAATCAAAGTCCTTGATTTTATTTCAAGCACACAAATAGTAAGCAAACAAAGATCATTTTTAAACGACCAAAACATGAAATAATAAATGGTGAAATACCTATTTAGAAGTGGAGGAAAGTTGCTGATTTAATTTTCAAATATGCTCAGTTTAGGCAAATAAATGTTACTTTGTTACAGAGGCTTAGGTGGAATTTTACATGATTCCCTACATACATATAAATCAATAGTTGGCTTATAGGTGTTTAAAGGGGAGAATTGATCAATTTTCACTAATATATTTTATATCAGGCACAATGTTGATTTTTTTACTTGAGAATTTATTGGTATCAAGTAACAGATACCATGCAAACAAACTCAAGTCCTAAAAATGATCACCTGTTATCTAATTTAGCTAGGACTGCTCTAACAAAGTACAATAAACTAGCAGCTAGAGCAACAGGTATTTACTGGCTTGTAGAGTCCAGACATCTGAGATCAACAGGTTTGGTTCCTTCTGAAGGCTATGATTTAAAGATTTATTCTAGGACTATCTTCTGGTCCCTAGTAGCTTGTTTACAATCTTTGGAGTTACTTGTAGATATTTTTTGCTCTTTGTCTTCATACCATATTCTGTCTGTATGTATCTTTGTCTAATTTTCCCCTGTTAAAAGGACACCAGTCTACTTGGATTAGGGCTCATCCTAATGATATAATTTTAAATTTATTACCTCTTTAAAGACTATCTCCAATTCTGGTTAGATTCTGAGGTACTAGGGTAGCCCTCTTACCTATTTTTGAAGTGACACAATTCAACCTGCAACACATGTCTAAACAAACAAGGAAAGGAACCCAGAAGAAAAAAATTGTAGAAAAGACATTTCATACCTTATTATTGTGTGGATTGTCACTCATTTTAAAAGAATAACTAATAGAAAGAATAGAGGTTTTCAAACATGAAGTGAATTATTTCATATTCTTGGTATCTGATTCATAATTTTCATTCTGAAGAATTGAATATGGCTATTTTGAGGCATGAGAACCTTTTTTAGAAATTTTATTTTATTATAACAGTTATTAATAAAAGAATACATTTTTAAAATTTTTCATGGCATAAAAGCATGTGATACATTAAAAATGTTCTCAAATAAATCTCTTCCAGAATATATGTAAAAGGTTATTAACAGGATATATGATATAATTCTTGAATACATAGTTTCTCTTGGGTTGCAAAAACAGGCAAAGAGTTAAAAAGGCAAAAAATGATAAAGATCAATCCAGCATTGTAATACCCAGCTACTTGACAGGCAAAGTAGGAGAACTACAAGTTTGAGGCCAGCCTGTGGAACTTAGCAGGATCTTGTCTAAAAATAAAATTAGAAAGGGCTAGGGATATATAGCTCAGTGTGAGTGTGCTTCTTTAGCATGTGCAAGGCCTTGGATCTAAAAAAAAAAAAAAAAAGATGCAATACAGAGAAATTCAACCATGCAATGGGTGGCAGGCTAGAATGAAACAGAATAAAAGTGGGCAATACTAAAATATAACATATACAATATATTATATGAAATCAACATCAAAATATGAAAACTGAAGTTGATGAGACAGTTTTTGTAAAACAAAAGTAAAAATAGACTATTTACTAGCATATATATCCAGAGATACCCAAGCGTTTGTGTTAGGTTTTCCTCTTTGTAACAAAATTACTGACTTACACAAATTATAAGGAGGAAAATTTTATTTTGGCTTACAGTTTCAGAGGTTTTATGGTTTCTGGACCTACTTTGGCCTATGGCAGCACAGTACATCATGGTGAAACACATAGCAAAAAAAAAAAAAAAAAAGAAAGAAAGAAAAAAGAAAAGGGAAGGAACTGGGGTCCCAATTTTCCTTTCAGGGTCATGCCTGCCATGACCTAACTTTCTTCCATTGGACCCCATCTCTTAAAGGTTCTGTCAGTTTCCAACAGTGCCACACGCTTGGTATTAAACCTTCAAACCATGGCCTTTATGGAACACTTAAGATCCAAACAATAATAGTAATATTTATCTAATTTTATTCTTATAAGAAAATAGCAGAATGCTCTAAATTTGAATTAGAGACATAAAATCACAATTCTATAATTCAAAAATTCTGTGAATTATAAAGTTTCTACTATGCTATGATGCTTATAGTCTGACCATTAATCTGCTGATTTGACTATAGATACAATGTAAGGCCATTATTAATTTTAAACTTTATAATGAAATATCTCAGCTACAGTTTTTAAGAAAGTAATATATCAGGTTATAGAAAGTAAAAATTTAAGGATTAAAATTAACAAAACTAAAAATACAAAATTAACTTAATCCCAATAAACACAATTTATTTATATTTACTAATATAGATTGATTTATATTTGCTAATAAGTTTTTGAGAGAAATGATAAAGAATGGCTCCCTTGAGGAATTTATTTGAGAGATACTTTAGATGAAATATATTGACTCAATTCATTCTCTTTCTGTAGATTCCAAGAAAGTCTTCATTTTAATGAGTTCCCCTGTGATTCTTAAGCACAGTAAAATTTGAGAATTTCTGTAAGATGTTTTCAAAATTTGACCTTTATCCAGAAATCAGACATCTGTGAATAAGTTTCTGATCTTTTAACCTTGATCTTCTTTGCAACCCATCTTTCTCTATGGACTCCACTTAAAATTTGAGTGTGATCTTGTCCTGTCTTCCCCACGTTTATATTAAATGTTTCTTTTTTGTTGGAGTTCTAGATTGTGCTACTTATAAACTATTATTAGCCTTTCGATTTCATTCTGATTCTTGACTTTTTCTGACCTTTGTTATTGTTTGTGCACATGCCTGGAAAACTAATATTACAGTGTTTTTAAATGGAATGTGAGTTTCACATTGTACTTGAAAAATACTGATGAATATATAGAGCTAATAAATAAATAATAACATTTTTCTATCAATTTTCTTTTTGGTTTTCAATACGATGATGTAATTTAGAGCTCTGAAACTCATTATTAGATTGCAATTTAATTTTTATTTGACTCTGAACTAGTTTTAAAATTTAAATGTTTTTACATAACTATAGTACTAATATGTAAGAATGTGTATGTACACCACGATGCTTGATGTTTTAAGAGAATTTTTGAATGTTAGTGAGTATAATAGCTCTGTACATGTCTCCTGATTCTTTTCTTCTCTTAATTCTGTTTTATTACATAAGTCATTTGACACCTTTTGGGATTGAAATATCAAATAATTTCAGATTTCCTGAGTTCTTTTGACATTTTCTCAGGTTTTTAGAAATTTGTACTGGTACAGTTTTCTAGCTATTAATCATTTTAAATATTGTGAGATTTCTAACTTATTTTTACAAGTTTTCCTTTATTTTAAAATATGATTTCTTTTCTTATATTTGAAATTGAATCATACCTGTTCAAAAATCAAAGGATTATTGAATTTTCATTTCTGATACGAGTATGCCATTAGTTTGGATGTAATAATGCAATATATTATTAAAAACCTTTAGGTGTACTGACTTTCTTTCCTAATTATATGAATACTGTAAATGGTCCTTACTTTCTTTTGCCTATGTTTTTTTGACTCAAAACAAGTACTGTCTCCTCTTTGCATTGGGTTACAAATCATATTCTATGTAATCTCTATGTCAACATGATAAATGTTCTAATTGATCAGATAACAAATTGAAAATGTAAAGCTGATCATGTTTATGCTCACTTTTTGAAAATTGATATCAGGTTCTGATCTACTTTTCTATTATTTGATATTCTTGCTTTCTTATGGGAAACAATTCAGATAAAACCTCTGTATTCCCTACTTAGATTTGTTTCTATCTTCTGGAAAATGAACTTTTGCTTCCTTAACACAATTATCAGAGAACATAAGTTCCTCATCTACCATCATCTCCATCTTCACCTACCTCATTACCTGCACTCAACCTCAAAACCCTTGTTTTATACCTTATCTTGACTATAATTACAAATGGAATCAATTAAGTATCCACACACATGTATAACAGATAGATACTAAATTTTTAAATATATCACACTATTCCAGATGTATTTATGGCATATTACCTTGCTATTGTCCCATATCCTCCAGCATTACATCTTTCAAACAGAAAAAAAAAATGTATTGCTATATAATAAAATTAATGCTGATTTTAAAGAGCAATTGTAGGAATGTATAATAAATTCACAGGTGCATTTTTACTGTCTCTTTAAGCAAAGTAGTTGAAGTAGTTGTAAATATATTTAATTTTTATACTGTTATACATTATGTGGAATGCAAGAACATTATAATTAATGAAAAATATGAATGCATAAATCTGTTGAAATAGCTTTTACCCATATGAATGATTACTAAATTATCCTTAGATTTTTTTAAAAAAATATTTATTTATTTATTAGTTATTGGCAGACACAACATCTTTGTTGGTATGTGGTGCTGGAGGATCGAACCCGGGCCGCACGCATGCCAGGTGAGCGCGCTACCGCTTGAGCCACATCCCCAGCCCTAGATTTTTTGTTTGTTTGTTTTAATTTTAGCTCAGGGGATTTTATTTTCAATATTGTAATGGCAGGGAATATGGAGAGTTTATCATAAAAGTAGCCTTCTATAACTAAAGCTCTGGAGAGAAACCCAGATTAAAAAGGAATAAACAGAGGGAAAGCTTTTGCAATCATAATAGAAGCTCTGATTTAGTGAAATGAGGTTCTTGGAATTTAAAGATTAAATAAAAATAGAAGCTGCTTGTCAGCTCCTTTCAGCAGTGGTGCTAATCGGGCAGATGGGCTACACACTCCAGCTGGGATGTTCTATCCCCTCAGGCTTATTTGCAACCTGCTGCACACAGGTCTATTTATGTGAAGCAGCAGTTTAAATCATATCCTGTGAAGATGCACAAAATCAAATGTCTCCATGTATCAACATATTTGCTTCTGTGATAATGAAATTAACAACAGATGTTTGAAGTTAAATAATTCCTTTTATTGATTTAAGAGAGGGAATTTTGTTTTTAGACACATGTCTTTTTTTCTTCAGTTTATTGGAAAATATTTCAGATACCGAATAAAATACAAAAATGAATTAATTAAGCCCTGTGAGTCCAACACAAAAATAAGAAATAACATATTAACAATAAGGTTCAATTTGCTTTGTACTTCTCTCCAATTACATTCTTTATTGGTACACCTCTGCAAAACAAAAATATTTTATTTTGGATTAAACATTCCCACTTACATTCTTTGATGTATGTCATATTAAATCAATAAACAATGAATATGATTTTGCATGTTATAAAATGTTATATAATATTTTCTTTATCCATACTGATTTCCATAGCTTTTACCCATTTATTTCCTCTATAATTAATGTCACAGATGCAAATATGCTACAATGGTCATGTGAAAAACAGGTACTTTCAAATTTTGATTACTACAAACAGTGCCGATAAAAACACTCCTATTCATTTTTTTCCCAAAGTACATACTTAGAGATCTAGACGATACTTACTCAAATGGGATTTGATATCTCATAGGATATGAGCATATTCAAATGTAGTTGATATTCACAAGTGATTCAAAAAATATGTTAACAATTTTTTCCAACAACAATGTAACTGACCATCCGGTGAAAAATCATCCGCATTGATTCTAATTTCTTTGTTGATCCTGTTTATATATTTAGCTGGTTTTTGTTACCATTGGATTCTTTATCTCTCTATCCATGTTGATTTTTTAGTGCTTTCTGTAAGTCACTTTTTATGTCATTTACTTTTTGTAAGTGACATTCATTGCAAATGTTTTTTTCCACTGTAGGCCATGATTTTCACATTATTTTATTTTTTTGAATGTTTATTTTTTGTAGTTGTAATTGGACACAATGACTTTATTTTATTTATTTATATGTGGTGCTGAGGATGGAACCCAGGACCTTGCATGTGCGAGGCAAGCACTTTACCACTGAGCCATAACCCCAGTCCCTGTTTTCACATTATTAATGGGTATTTTGATGGACATATTTAAAAATTTGATAATTATAACCAATATTTTTACATGATTTTGTTTTTCATATTTGTTTTTCATTATTTCTTCTCCTTACCTCATGGGGAAGCTTACACATCTTTTAAAATTTTCAGTTTTGCTTCCTATATTTTGATATTTAAACTAAATGTAATTGTATTATTTGTATTATTTGAAGCACATTTTGATCCTTATCTTTAGCTACATGATTATCCAGAAGCCCAGCCACTATTTGTTGTGTAATCCTTTCCTACTGAATTGCAGGGTCACATTTTTCACATGCATACACCTTGCTGTATTTCTTGTCTCTCTATAGTTTCATTAGTGTAATTTTCTATCCCTATTTCTGGTCATGAAAATTTTACAAAGTTTTGACACACATTAAAGTAGCTCTGTCCATCATTTTTTTTCCAAAAAATTCTTAGTAATTCTTGAACACAACATTTCTAAATGTTTCAATAAAAATCCAGCACTTAATTGAAATAGATTTAATGAAAATTAAGAAGTTTACAATGTTGACTTTCTATCACTTGACATATATGTATGTATTCAAATGTTTTTCAATTGAGATTATTATGCTTTCCATAGGGTATATTTATATAATAATATTACAGGTAACTTGCTAATTTTATTTCCATATATATTATAACAATTAAAATGTTATTATTTTTATAGCTATCTATTCCTTATATGAAATAATGCAATTTATATTTTTATATTAATTACACTGTTTTTTGAGTGTCTTATTAATTGCAATAATTGTTAGGAAATAAAATTCTCAAAACTCTTATAACACAAAAAACTTCTATACAAAAAAGTAGAAGAAAACTATTAGTCTTATTATTGAATATGAACTAGACTACAATTGATACATTTTATAATCCATTAAGAGATTTCAAAAACAGAAAGAAATTTTATCCTTTTATATAGACAAGAGGATATAACCATATAAAACCTCTGTTTTCCTGAAGATATACAATAACTAGTTTCCAAGAAGATTTGACAGCACTGTTTTTCACATAGTTTATCCACAATTCAAGAGGTAATTAGGTGACTATCTGTGTTAGCTAATAGGTTTTACCAACAAATAAATAATGACTTCTATATAAATGCTAAGAAGTAGTTTTGCCAACTTGTAGGTAGTTTAGAACTTGTGGCTGAAATTAGGCTCCTATTCTCCCAACAGAACCCCCAATATAGGGATTTTCTCAGCTTTGATGATCTTATTTCAAAGAGATGGTGCTCAGGTCCTTAAGAGAGATTACTGAGTCTTAAAGTTGGATTATTTAGGTTTTTAAAGATTTATGTACATTTCAAAGATACAGAGAAAGGAACTTATAATTAAAAGTTTTCTAAAGTAAATGCTCTAAGAAAAGGGTGTGATGGGTAATCTGTTCCCCCTTATTCTCAGCAGGAAGAAGTAAGACTTGTATTTTACATTTTTACTTCCTATTATATTTCCATTTTAGTTCTATTTTGTATATTGAAAACTTCATAGTTATTCAAATAATGGTAGTCTGAATCAATTTTGCTACTATTTATTTATTTTTCTTTTATCATTTTAATATTCACACCTGCCAATAAATTAATAGAAAAGCAGATTGTGAATATCATGGCTAGATTCTAGATTTTAAGTAGAATTCACCTAATATTTCATGATAAAGTGACATGATTCTTCCAAGCTTCTAATTACTAGATGGCAGATATTCTCTATAGAATGACACTAGTTTTGCTGTATACTCAAATTTTATAATAAAGTATATATATTCTATCTATATTATTTCATATATATTGATATGATCGAATTTTCTATGGCCTATTGAACAGTATTATTAAATTTTCTAATGTATATTCACCCTGAATACTTTTAATTAACCCAATAACAGCTTGATGTAGACACGTGTGTGTGTGGGTGTGTGTGTGTGTGTGTGTGTGTGTAATCAAATGTACTCATCAATGACTTGATTTTGCTAAATATTTTATCAATTTTGTATCTATTTTTTAATTAAAGTTGGTCTGTATTTTTATGTTGAGGTCTGTTAATACATCAAGATTAGATAAAGCTGTACCTCACTGGTTTATGTATAGCATTATTAATATTATAAGTTAGTGCTATATTTCCCATTAATTTTCATTGGAAAATGTTTCCCTTTCCCTATGAGTTAGAAATGAGTGTAAAAAATGTTTACTTTGATAAAAATTACCAGTTATTTCAAATTAATTATACTGTACCTACAGACTAAATTCTATATGTCACTTATTCTTTGTTATCAAATGAAAATTATCTTTGGTCTATGACAGAGTATGTTTACAAATTTTTATCTGCACTTCAGAACAATGCTAATTTGTGCAACATTTTTTCATGTTTATTAAACATGTTTTAAATTATAGTTTTCTAGACATCTCTGTTTTTATATATGAACATTGATTTATATACCAGTAATCTGTTAATTGGATGCAGAATGTCTTATGATTCAAAACACAAAAAATGGTTTGCCTTTGATTTCCAAAGCTTTATTATTGTATATCAGTTTCAGAAACAGTTGTGTTGAAATTTCTCAAAAAAATTGTGGCTTGGAATTTTGTTTACTTAGATGTGCATGTCTAGTCAATATTTTTATTTGCACAGCTTGAAATAAGTTGATTGAATGCATTTTAAAATGTTTCAAAAAAAGTAATTGTTTTTAGATTATTCTGCCTAGCATATTTCCCCCCCCACCCCCGCCGAAGTCTATTTTTGCTGCTGTGTATTGAGGTTTGATTAGTCAAACTTCTGTGTTTGCTATTTGTGTATGCTCTGGTCTCTTAGTTTAATTACATATTTAATGTTTTGATCAGTTTAAGTTTAACTTTTCAAAATTCATTATGAAAATCTCTATTAATCTACAAAATTTAATACAGTAGAAAAAAAGCTTAGTTATATAGAGAATGACTTTTCTTTCTTTTTTGGTATTTTTTTCTGTATTAATGCAGTAGTAATTCTAACTTTTGTTTAAAGGCTCTAAACATTATTTTTCTGTTTCCAAAATTTGAAATTACACTCTATTTCTATTACTGAAATAATTTAGCTCAGATATTTAAAAGTGTACTTTTATTTAAATTTTATTACATTCTCCATTCTCTTCTGTAGCATAAAAAGGAACTTAAAATATTTTATCCCCTCCAAATATTCTGTTTTTGAATTATTGTTGTGAGTTTGGGTCATTCCAAAATATTACTTTTGCTTTATTCCTTTATATTACTTTTATTTGTTTTGTCTGCTTTTCAGATTATCTGCATTAATTTGTGTGTGTGTGTGCGTGTGTGTGTGTGTCTGTGTGTGAGTGTATGCACTTATATTTCCTTTCCTACCCAAGCTTTTCTTCTTAGATTATTTTTCTTTTTCTGAAGTTCTCAGAAGTTCCTCTTTAACTTTTGCCCATTTTCTCTTTAGTTTTTCTGAAAATATTTTCATTTATTTATATTTTTTTCTTTATCACTTAAAATAATAGGTCAAATGGGGAAATATTTTAGTATTTAAAGTTCATTTCTCATAGAATACACTTTTGGTATAATATCCCAGCTCACAACATTATCATTTGAAAGTCCCCAAATTTCTCATGCATATAAGTTATTTTGTGCATCCTCTGGTTATTTTTAAAATCTTCTATTTATATTTAATTTTGGAAGTTTCTGCACAATGTGTTTAGTAGTGTGTATCTGTTTTCATGTTCTTGGCATTCTTTTTGCTTTCTAAATTAAAATGGTATTTTTTGTCAATAATTCAAAAGTTTCAGCTATTACATCTTTAAATATTTCATGACACACACTCAACTACATAATTTCAAAACATGATTTTATTAAATAATTTTTAATTTTGTGTCTATGTGGTTTCAAATACCTTATACAAATATGAAAATATTTTTCCTACACCTAGAAAATAGATTAAAAATGACACCTTCTCTTGTTACCCCCAATTGTATGTCTTTGGTTTGACATACAAATTGGTCCAGACCTAGTTGACTGAAACATATTTTTGGTACCTAATATCATCAGCCTGCAAAATGAATTATGCACTTTCTTTTTATCTATTTAACTAATCAATCTATCTTATCTATCATTCTACCATCTATCTACCTTATTATCTCACTGTTCTTGCTCCATTTATTAATTTTATCGTCATTCTCTGTGTAACTCTTCTCCTCCATTGCCAAGCATTTTAATGTTTGATGACCAATTTTTATTTGTATTATTACAAGTCATATGTTTGTTTATGTATGTATTTGATACCAGTCAGAATGAGGAAGTTCAAGAGTTTTTGGATACCTTCCTCATCATGTTCACTATACTTAGTAACGTACTTGAAAAATAGAAAGTAGATTTTAGGCGTATTTACCACAAAAATTACATATATTGGGCTGGGGATGTGGCTCAAGTGGTAACGCGCTCTCCTGGAATGCGTGGGGTGCTGGGTTCATCCTCAGCACCACATAAAAATAAGATGTTGTGTCCACCGAAAACTAAAAATTAAATACTAAAAAGCTTTCTCTCTCTCTCTCTCTCTCTCTCTCTCTCTCAAAAAAATACATATATCATGTGTGTGTTAATTTACATAAATAACATTTTTTTGTCTTTATGTCATTGCTTAATATTTCCCTCAGCATTTTAGTTTGAAGTCTTTCCATGTTTGATGATTGTTTCCAATTACTGTATCTTCCTATATGAAACCACTGCTCATATGATTAGTACTTCTGTTGCCACCTAAATCTGTTATCACATATTGGTAGTTTGTTTATCCTCTCACCTAAGCACTGATGGACTTATGAGAATTTCTCAGCTTTTATAGTGCAAGGCTTGCTGGAGGTTGTTCCTACTCAATTGCTCTAGTCCAATTGCAGCAGTCTCACACAAGCAATAGCCTACCTTTTGCTTTTCTATATTTTCTTGAAAAAATTATAATCTAGAAATCATTTATTTCCTGTCTAAAATAATTGATCTATGAAAGCAATTGGGTATAGGTATTTTGAAAACAAAGATGTTTTATAGTGACTTTAGGCATTTGTGTGTGTGTGTGTGTGTGTGTGTTTCAAATTTTATTCACCTCTGTAAACTTTCTTTTTCTTTTCATGCAATTTTGGTATTTTATTCTTTTCCAGAAATGCATCATTGGCTTCTAGTTTTCTTAAATAGTTTTATTAGAAGTAATGTTTAATTATATTTTACATTAAATTTCTATTGTCTGCATTTTCAATTCATATTTGGTTTAAATTTATTTTATATATTTATTAACATATATAAAATATATTTTATTTTTTCACTCAATCTCAAAAAAGTTTATTGATATGAATTAACATAAACCCCAGTTCAAATTTTGTTCATATTCATTTTTGTTCTCTGTTTCCATGATGTTTCTCTTGCTTCTAATTGTTTATATTTTTACTATCTTTCAGCCTCTTAATTTGAATCCATACTTCCTATTTTATGACCTTTCTATTTTCCAGGTAATTAAAGCTGTAAATTCCCTCACAGATGTTGCTTTGTCTGTTTCCATGAATTTTGTCATATGGTGCTTTCTTTGGATCAAACTAAATATTTTATAGATAATTTATGATGCCCTTTTAAATCAAAGGTTTATTTAGTAATGTTGGGTTTCATGGGGAGCTCTTATCCGCTGCAGCTATGGTAGAAGGGACTTTCCCCTCCAGGAGGGAGACCCCTTCAACCTGGGTGTCCTGGGGAGCTCCTATAGCGCTGAAGCCAGTGTAAATGGGACTGGCAGCACTAGGTGGGAGACCCCTCCCACCTGGGTGTCAGGGGGAGTTCCTATACCGCTGCAGCCAGGGTAGAGCCCTCCCACCTGGGTGTCTGGGTGAGCTCCTATACCTCCTAGCCAGGGTAGAGGGGACTGGCCACTATAGGCAGGAGACCCCTCCCACCTGGTGTGGGGGAGTTTGTATACTGCCAAGCCAGAGTAGAGGTTGTTCATTGCTCCAGGGAGGAGAACCCTCCCACCTGGGTGTCGGGGGAGCTCTTATATCCCAGCAGCTATTGTAGAGGGGACTCACCCCTCAAGTCAGTAGACCTCATAACCTGTGTGTCGGGGAAGCTCCTATGCTGCCAGAGCCAGGGAGAGGGGACTCCACCCTCCAGGCTGAAGATCCCTTCCACCTGGTTGTCAGGGGAGTTTACATAGTGCAAGAGGCAGGGTAGAGGGGACTCCCTACTCCAGGCGGGAGACCCCTCCCACCTGGGTGTAGGGGGAACCTCCTATACCACTGCAGCCAGTGTAGAGGGGACTTGCCTCTCCAGGCCCGAGACCCTCCCACCTGGGTGTCAGGGGGAGATCCTTTACTTCTACTTTGGCAGCCAGCATAGAGGGGATTCACCCTTCCAGGTGAGAGACCCATCCAACCTGGAGGTCAGGGAAAGCTAGTAAACCATTGCAGCCAAGGTAGAGAGGACTGGCCCCTTCAGGTGGGAGACCCTTCCAATCTGGGTATGGGGTGGGAGCTCCTATACCACAGCAGCCAGAATAGAGGGGACTCACCCCTGCAAGCAGGAGATCCCTCCCCTCTAGGTGTCTAGGAGAGCTGGTACACCCTTCAGCATCCTTTTGGTATTTATTCTAATATTAATGATATTTCATAAAAGGTATAGTAACAGGGATTGAATCCAAGGGTGCTTAAATATTGAGCTATATCACAGCCTTTTTTTATTTTGAGACAGGGTCTTGGTAAGTTGCTGAGGACCTCACTAATTTTCTAAAGCTGGACTTGAACTCAAGGTTCTCCTGCCTGAGGCTCCTCAGCCACTGGAATTACAGGCATGCACAACCACACCAGGCTTTTTCCATTGTTTTTCAAGAAGCTTCCCGTATTGTCTAATAATACATAATTTTTGTAAATTTGTGCTTTAAAAAAGAATATTATGTTTTCTCTATTCTTTATTTACCAAAAATGATTTTAAGATGGTTCTTTCTATCTCTCTTTGTATGTCTAATAGTGTGATCTGATTCTTTTTTGTTTGTTTTATAATATTTCTGGTTATTCTTCTCTTTAACTTTTTAATTTCTAAAAAGGATGCCAAAATCTAAAAAATAATTTGTTGATACTATCATCATTATTAGTATTTGGTGCTGGAAATTAAATCCATGGCCTGACACATGCTGAGCATACTTTCTGATGAGCTACACTGAGTATACCTCCAGCTGTAGTATATTTCCGTATCTAGCTGTCTTTTTTTAATAATTAATTTTCTGGGGTGGGGGTAACGAAAATTGAACTTAGGGGCACTTGACCACTGAGCCATATCCACGAGCCTATTTTGTATTTTATTTAAAGACAGGGTATCACTCAGTTGTTTAGCATTGCCTTGCTTTTCCTGAGGCTGTCTTTGAACTTGCAATACTCCTGTCTCAGCCTCCTGAGCAGCTGAGATTATAGGCATGTGCCACCATTCCTGTTTTTTTTTTTTTAATAACTCTTTTTTATGTATTAAGTGTTCAAACTCTTATTAGGTGAATGGATGTTGACGACATACCTTGTTTTTCTTTTATTATTAGGGCTATATTTTTTCTATATTTTCTTTACAACATTTTTAAGCTGCATTTTATTTCAGATTAAAGTAGTGCTATATCAAAAATTTATTGTGATTCCTATGTAGGCCAACCACCTACACTTATGTACAAGTTGGTACTTTGTTCTAAGTGTTTCTTAAACACCATGTATTGCTAGTTCCTGTTTTTTGAGCCATTAATGTGTTTTAAAAGGTCAATTTAAGCCATTTGTAGTTATTATTACTTCTGTCACACTAATTTTTATTTCTGCCATCTGCCATGTATGTTTCTAAACTACTCCAATGTTCCATTTTTCTTTCTCTCTGCTTTGAATTTAAGAATTGATTTCCTTTTTTTGGTCTGAAAATCACGTTTTGTAACATTATTTTCATTTTTTTATTTTAACATAACTATTAAAAATTCATATTTATATTTTTATTGATTAAATTCATTAACATTAATGCCATTCTATCCAATGACAATTATTTTAGAATAAACTAAAATTATCTTTGTTTTCTACTTTCTTCAACCTCAAACTCACCAAGTTGATATTATGTACATCTTTCTCTTTACCTTAACATGAAACTAGTTTCCCTGTTCTTATTCTATTTTGTTCTGATTATTTAAGTAGTAATACAATTGAAATCACATAGTTGTTTTCTTATCAAACTCTCCTGGAACTTTGTTTGTCTTTTTAAAATACTTTATACAAGAATGATTTTCAAAGTGCACCACCACCACCACCAACAAATCATACTGATAATAGTGAAGAGCTCTGCTGAGTTATGAAAATCCAAAATATTAAAACTATGTTCATTCCTCTAAGGACATATATATTATTAACTACAATATACATTTTAATGTATTTTATGTACTAATTATAAAATAATACTCCATTTTGTTATTGTAGTCATGTTGCTGTGAGAAGACTAATATCAAAATAATTGTTGTTCCGTTATGAGTACTGATCTTTTTTGGAGTTTAATATATATATATATATACATATATATGTATATATATATATATATATATATATATATATTTGGAGTTTAATATATATATATACACACACACACATACACACACATATATATGTGTGTAAATACATATATATTAATATATTTAAATATTAATTGTGTATAGTATATATATTTCTATATTTATGGTTGAGCTTTCCAAATTTAATTCTATGAATATAATTGTGTTTTTTTAATGATTTCTTAGTTGACATTTAAAAAACTCTTTCAGCTGGGCATCTTGGGTGCATGCCTATAATCCCAGTGATTTCAGAAGTTGAGGTAGGAGAATTGCAGGTTCAAGACAATCTCAGCATCTTAGAGAGACTCTGTCTCAAAATAGAAAATAAAATAAAATAAACAAAAAGGGCTCAGGGATGTGTCTCAAGGTAAAAATTCCTGGGTTCAATTCCCATATCCACCACAAAAAAATTAAATTAAAAAAATTAAAAAATAAAAACCTGTTCAATTTTAGATTTATATTTACTTGTGGAAAATTTGGTTTCACAAGTTCTTTAACTCTTTCCTAATTTCCATAGTTAGGCTTCTTTTTTGTCTGGAATTTTTCTTAACAATTGATTTTTTTTTGTTTATTTTTGCTACATAAAACCACCCTAATGTTCTTTAGCTGTTCTTATATAAACTCTTGCTTTCTTTCTAGAATTCTTTGCCATAAGTCAGTTTTCAAATTTACTGACAATGTAGCTTCATTTAGTTTGTTGTTTAATTCATTTATCATATTCATTAAACTACGATATTGAATGCCTGATATTTTCACTTAGTTTTCCTTCATTTTTCTTGTTCTAACTTCATATTTCTAAAATATTTTAGAGTCATCATGCTTATTTTCAAATTATAATTTTTCCATATAGTTTATGGTAGTCATTTTGCCTTTCATTTCTATAGAAATTTTACTTCTGAGTTCTTTATAGTTATTTTCATCTGCACCATCTCCTTCCAAGTGGACGATGAGCTATTTAAATTGAGAAGGATGAATAATCAGCCTCTGTTGCTATTAAAACTTGATTTCATTTAAGGGAAAGGAAGAGTCAACTGATCTGAGATTCAGGTTCATCAAAAATTCACTTAGATAGAACCCAACTTGATGAAACTCTTTCATGAGCTTCTTTGTTCTGTAAAGTTTATATTTGATTTCTTTTAAAAACATAGCATTTTAATTATGTTATGCCTTTCTTTAGTTTGATATTCATTAATCATGGCTAATTTGAAAACTTCTTCTTACTAAACTCATTTTCCTTATTTAATATTTAAATAGTACATTTTTAATACCTGATATTTACTTAGTCTTTATTTTTCTTATTCTAATTTCATGTTTCAGAATGTCTTGAGTATACTCATTATGCTTATTTAAAAATCGTAATTGCTTTAAATAATTAGTAGGTAAGTGTAGGAATACAACAAGTAAATAAAATTTGCCAATTTTTCCTACCTGGGGGTTTGGTTTTCAATGAAATAATCCTACTGACATTAGGCTCTGTAGTTTCTCTACAAAACATGATGTGTTACGTTGCCAATGGTGACAGTCAGTTTTCCATCACTATGACCAAAATATCTGATAATGACTATTTAGAGGAAGTAAAGTTTATTGGGCTTCACAGTTCCAATTTGAGCCATGGTGAGCCAGCTCCCTGCTCTGGGCTTGTGGTAAGACAGAAAATCATATCAGAAGTGGTGGTGGAGGAAAGCTAATCAGATAGTAAGCAGAAAAAGAAGTCACAGATAAATGTATTATTTCCAAATCATATTTTCCTACTGTTACCACCCTGTACAGTAAACCTTTCAAATTATTAAACCAACAAGTGGATTAATTTATTTTTATGTTATAGCTCTTAAAATTGAATCATTTCAGCTGTGATCATTCCTACATTAGTACATGAGATTTTTATGATTATACTTCATACACAAACCATACCACAAATGGAAGGGGAATTTATAAGTTATTTGAAGTTGAATAGATGTAGAGTTAAGAATAAATATTAAAAGTGTTCTCTCATTCTAAAGTCCAATGATTTATCATTGGTTACCCATACCAATTACAAAATCCTTTAATCTTCCCATGGATTTATCACAATTTTTATGGTAGTACTACAGTTGCATGTTTTTACCTTGCTTTTTGTACATTTAAAAAAATTAGTTAAGTTAATTAAGTTCAGTCTTTTTTCTCAGACCAATTCAATGGTTTAGTGTTATAAGCCATTTCTTTTCCAAATCTTCATTTTGCACAGTTTCAATACCTTTTCCTCCCTTTCCATAGGATATACTAAGTGGAACACATTTCTACAGTTTCACCATCAGTAAAAGACTTTTACTTTCAGCTATCTTTTTAAATTATGGAAACCACAAATCTTAGAGGATGGCATATAAGAATATCTAGTTTATAATGTTACCATAAATTAATAGCTGAAATATCTTTCCATTATTCATTACTATTATTTATGTTTATTTATTTTCTTGGTGATTTTAAATACTTAAAACGAGTTAAAGCTTTGGGGAAATATCTCATGGATATTAAATGTACTTGTAAAGTAAATCTGTCTGCATTTTCCTAAAGAGGAAGAAATTAATAATGACAGGGAGGAGAATTCAGATGAATACTTGACAACCATAATTGTATCTTTGTCTCTAAGATGTTATTGAGTGTCATGCATATAATTTATTCTGAGATTTTCCTTTTCAATAAATCTTTCACATATTTTAGTCCTTCAAGTTGATTATATATTTTTGAGACAGAAGCTTTAACATGAACAATTATAAGTATAATGATCTAGGTCTCATTCGCCTTTCCATTAAAATTAGACTGATTTTATGATAGCCATTTCTACCTACCTGCCAAAATAGAATTGGAAATCCTGTCAAACATTTCTTACTTATTTTAAGAAGATCCCAGATACAGAGTTCATGATTTTTAGATGGTAGTTAAACTCACATTTTGTTCTGATATCATGAAATCGTATTTTCTGGAAAGTACTACTGTATATGCCACAGTCATGGTTCCCTTACATCTCCCTGTACATTTGAGTTGTAAGGATTTAAGTTGGGAAAACTACAGCATGATATTTGGGCACCTAAAATGAGCTAATGTATGTAAAGAATTTAAAAATTGGGCTGGGGATGTGGCTCAACCAGTAGTGCGCTCAACTGGCATGCTCGGGGCACAGGGTTCAATCCTCAGCACCACATAAAAATAAAATAAGGATGTGTATCCACCAAAAACTAAAAATAAATATTAAAATAGTCTCTCTCTATTTAAAAAAATATTTAAAAATTGCCTTCTGCTTTGTAAGATGATGTGTCTTAATCATTATTGTTACCTTCATTATTCTACATGTCTTAATTTTATTTTATTAGAGATATGAAATCTATTCCTCTGCCTTCTGAAATGGGCAGTGGGGATATTTGTACTTAGACCCTATTATATTGATTTCCATTGGGTTGATCTTTCCCATTAAGACCCTTGGTTGCCTGAGAACAGAGTATCTTATATTAGTTGGGGATTAACTGAGATATCTGGCAATAAATCTCTTTTCTACATTATAGAGTGCATGTCTTTTTGATAATGATTTATTGATAGCCTCTATAAATTATATTACTAGATAAGACACATTCTACTTCAAATCACTATAAAATCAAATATAAATCATTATATGGCCATAAAATTATTATCCATAGACCCTTTAGGAGACAATAAGTTACAAATGTAAATCTAGTAATGGATAAATAAGGTTTAGAAGGAAATATAATATAAAGTCTTCACTCAAATCATGCAACCTCACTAATTTCCATAACAAAATCATTAAGTATTAGTGACTTATATTTTCATTTATTAAAAATCCCTTTATTAGTGATTTGTGTTGAAAAATCATCATTATTTTTCACACTTCATTGTTAAAATATTATAATATTTGACAGGTTTATTTCTGTGGATTTTTAGTAAGTAGTTTCAGCTATACTACTTAACTGGGCATACATTTTGTTTAGGAAATAGAAGAAAATTATTTTATCAGTATATATTAATATTATATTTCCTCATATTTCAACTCAAAGTTAAATGTTGCTTACCCCTTTAAGACCAGACTATTCATTACTTTCTTGAGTCCATCAAGGAAAAATGTCCTTACTGATACTTTGAACAAATCCTTTTTTATTGCATTTGACACATGTACTGATTGTTTATGCATATGTCTCATTTATTTACTAAACATTTGTGATCTTTGTAATAAAATACAAATTTCTGATGTTTACATTTAATTTAAATGAGAATGATTATTTATTTCTTATAATGAATATTTATTTTATTCTTAATTTACATGAACATAAATTTCCATCTCAGAGGACTTCTAAAATTAATATTTAAACTAAGAATATATGTAATACAACCACAATACAATTATTATTGAGTCTTAAAGATATTTGTTGGATAAATTTAGTTATACTTTGTTTTTTGAACAACAGCCCAAGATTTTTGATCTTCAAAATTTGACTTTCTTTTTCAAGTTTTAACTTGAATGAATGCACACACACACACACACACACACACACACATACATATGCACAAACATACAAATTGTAGCAAATATTCTTATGACTTTTATGTCTGCTGAGTATTAGATAATTAATAAATCTAGTGATCTTCCTTGTAAGTATAAAAATTATTTCTTTATGAATCATTGAAACATACTAGTTTTGAAACCCTATTTAATACCTACTATTTCCTATTCTGCACTAGTAACCTGTATCTATAACTTTATAATGTTCTTTCCTCTGTATAGAATGGATTTCTTCCCTTTTCTGTGGAGATAAAATATTTTTCTCTTACCAATCACATCTTCTCTTGTAGATTTCTCAGTTTCTCCCTTACCTCACAAATTCCCTTCATCTGCCCCAGTTAAAAAAGACTGAATTTCTCTCCTGACTGTATATTCTAGATTCAATCCATTATTTTACTATTAAAAGTCACATCTTATTGCAAATATTTTTAATCTCCTTCTACTAGACTATTATATTCTAGAGTTCAGAGACTGTCAGGAAAAGTGCCCACTCTGGCAGATGTTCTTTCTGGACACTGAGGCTATTTGAATAAAGACTGTAAATTTCTATTGCTCATGGAGTATCCACTTCAATGAACAAAACAGACAATGCATACATAAATATATATTATTACAGGAAGTGGTAACTTCTGTGAAGAATGGACAAATCTTAAAGAAAATCAAATAGTAATAAAGGTATATTTGAAATATAATATCCAGGAGGGTCCTCATTGGGAAGGTAACACTGGGTCAGGAACATGACTCAAATTCCAATACAAGTATTTTAAATAAAATATGAGAAAACTGTGATTAAACTAAATAAAACTGAAAATTCAGCAATACCATTTATTGACAATATATCTATGTCACCAAGATTGAGTAGGCTGGATACACTGCAAGTGTTTGCCTATAACTTTCATTTTGCAGGCATTTCTATAATGAAATTGCCACCAGGAAAATAGATTTTCTGAGAAAATATGTGGGTGGGGGCTGGGGGGTACTCACATATTCACTGGTATTTATGGGTCAGAATGGCATGGAAGACATTTGTTATGAGATTATAATAAAGTGATTCTACTCAGTCAGTCTCCTATTCCCAACTTTCATGAATGTAAAATCCATATTACTTAATACCTCTAATAAATACTTTAAAAACTCTTCAATATTTTATATTTTCTCCATTTAGTACAGGGGAACAAATGTAGATGAAATTGAGTATTCTACTGCTAATTAGCACTCATTTTTACCACTTTGAGTTGAATGCATTTGTCTGGGAAATAATAATTACATCAAAGGAAAGAGTTAAGAGTAAGGTAGACAGCCTGCTCTGTTAATAATTGTCATGCCATAAATTCGAATTTGGGATAAAAGTTTTAATAATACTACCTACTCCAAAATGCTCAGTAGTAGCAACTTCTGTATTGTCCTTATTTGTCTACACTCTAGTTTACTGAGATGTTTTAGGAGTGCTTCTCGTTTTTTATAAAATTACTGTGCATCCCAACTTTACTTGGTTTTACACTTACATTAAATTACTATATAATTTTTAAAAATAAAGAGACCATTTTATATACTCCTGTATCTTTTCTGAATCCAACTTCTGCCCAAATTACCTTTGCTAGTCTTTATCATACTGTCTGAAAAGGCTATTAGTCCTCTTTAACCATGGGGCTGTATTTCATAAAGTCTATTAATATAATTAATATGTAGTATTTTGGAAGTTTTCAAGAAATATTGTAGTACAAAGTAAAACAAGAATGGTTGCTATTATTTAGTTTTGATACATGGCCAAAATATATTTCTTATTTTAAGACATGATTATGATATCATAAAATCTTTGGAAATAATATTAAAATTGAGTTATATCATGAAATATTGATGTTCTTCTATTAGAAAAGACATAAGTTTTCCTATTGTAAAATGTTTTTCAAATGTATCATGTGGACAAGATACAAATCTTTCTGATTTTTTATGACTCTCACATAATTATATAGTCACAACTTTCTACATAACCTGTCTCAATTTCAAAATTAACATTTTATTTTATTTTTTCAAGGTTGAATGGGACTTTTATTCTTTCAAGTACTTAAATAACAATTAATCCAAATCTTCCTGATTGTCATGTAGTTTTTTTTAAATTTTTTTATTATTAGTTGTTCAAAACATTACAAAGCTCTTGACATATCATATTTCATACATTTGATTCATTTTAAAAATTAAGTATTAGTTCATAAAATAAAACAATGGAAAATATACATTGTTAGTGCAATAATGCATTATTTTAGTGATCAAAGCAAAGCAAGTAGAAATAGTTAATACTTGAAAATCTTAAATAAGTCTCCACTAAAGGGATCTATGCAAGGTTGCAGTGAATGAAGTAGTTTATGTTTAAATCCCTCCTCACTTGTCAAGTCTGCTACCATTCTTCCCCGTACACTAAATCAATGGCTAAGTTCTCTTCCCTGAATTCATGCTTTGTAAACATTCTTATTTATGGAGTATTTAAGCATTAGTAATTTATAATTATGTACAATTGTACAGAAATGGGTTTTAACATTTACAATAAATTATAATATCAGTGAATTTCAGATTACTTATCTATAGCTAAACTAATGTTAATATCATTTTTATAAACTTATGGCACAATTTGCTGCAAAAGACTTCACAATATCAAGATTTATTATGTGAGATTCCACCTACTTATAAATCATAATGGATTGAACATGCTTAATTTTATCATACTTATATACACTTTGTGTTGTTACCTTTCTATGCCCAACTCTACTGTTAAAAGAACTGGTTACCCTATGAAATTTCTCTTTTTGTATATCATGTCCACCTTTTCAATAACCTTATAAAATACGTTACATTATCTCTTCTCTTTATCTTAATCCTATTTCTAATATGTATTCATCAACATTTAAATGTTCTGAAATCTCATCAAATGATGGCAAGTCCACTGATATAAATTTCTAGCATATTTAGAAGATGACCCATACATATTTGGTGAAACAACAACAACAAAAAGCCCAAATGAGCTAAAACAAACACAATATCTTTATGAACTTGACTTTACATACCATCTCAAGGCTATCTTTTCTAGCTGTGTTTTTATATTCATTTTTTTACTGCTTCATACTTTTCTCAATCTTCCTCTCTTTCCCTAAATAGCTTGAAATTTATTTGTAAACCCAAAAGAACACCAAAATTTCTTAATGCAATCATTCCATCCAACACAATAACCCTATGATCATATTATTAGACACAAGATTGTTGACCTCTGACAAGAATTCTGTACTATTGAAAAATTTAGGTGAAATAATATAATACTTTGGAGTCCCTGCAGCTCTAGTTTTTATTTCCTATAATTATTTTTGTCATGCAGTTTCTGTGTCCTTTTCCTTTTTTTTTTTTTTTTGGTTGTTGTTGGGTAATTTGCCCTTACATTTTGCTCATCATTTTTCTAATACTTAGTTGTATATCATACACTTCTACTAGATGTTCTCTGATGATTTGACACATGTGTTGGTTATTTCAAAATTTACTTGTCTGACTGAAATATTGCTCATGAGTTCTAGACACAATAATAATCTCCCTTCTTTTTTTATTTATATATGACATAAGAACGCATTAAAATTCTTATTATACATATATGAAAACAATTTTTCATATCTCTGGTTATAACAAAGTATGGTCACACCAATTCGTTTCTTCATACCTGTACTTTGGAAAATAATGATCATCACTTTCCATCATCATTAATAACCCCATGCCACCTCCCTTCCCCTGGGATGCAAGCCTGGTTCAATCTATGGAAATCAGTAAATGTTATTCACCACATCAATAGACTTAACCATAAGAACCACATGATCATCTCGATAGATGCAGAAAAAGCATTCGACAAAGTACAGCATTCCTTTTATGTTCAAAACACTAGAAAAACTAGGGATAACAGGAACTTACCTCAATATTGTAAAAGCTATCTATGCTAAGCCTCAGGCTAGCGTCATTCTAAATGGAGAATAATTGACGGCATTCCCTCTAAAATCTGGAACAAGACAGGGATGCCCTCTCTCACCACTTCTATTCAACATATTTCTCAAAACACTGGCCAGAGCAATTAGACAAAAGAAATTAAAGGCATAAAGATAGGAAAAGAGGAACTTAAATTGGCACTATTTGTGGATGACATGATCCTATACCCAGAAGACCCAAAAGGGTCTACAAAGAAACTTCTAGAGCTAGTAAATGAATTTCAGCAAAGTGGCAGGATATAAAATCAACATGCAAAAATCAAAGGCATTCCTGTATATCAGTGACAAATCTTCTAAAATGGAAATGAAGATAACCACCCCATTCACAATATCCTCAAAAAAAATACTTGGGAATCAATCTAACAAAAGAGGTGAAAGATTTATACAATGAAAACTACAGAACCCTAAAGAGAGAAATAAAAGAAGATCTTAGAAGATGGAAAAATATACCCTGTTCATGGATAGGCAGAACTAACATCATCAAAATGGCAATATTACGAAAAGTACTCTATAGGTTTAATGCAATACCAATCAAAATTCCAACAGCATTTCTTATAGAAATAGATAAAGCAATCATGAAATTCATCTGAAAAAATAAAAGACTCAGAATAGCAAAAGCAATTCTAAGCAGGAAGAGTAAAACAGGCGGTATAGCGATTCCAGACTTCAAACTATACTACAGAGCAATAGTAACAAAAACAGCATGGTACTGGTACCAAAACAGGCAGGTGGACCAATGGTACAGAATAGAGGACACAGAGACCAATCCACAAAATTACAACTACCTTATATTTGACAAAGGTGCTAAAAGCATGCAATTGAGAAAGGATAGCATCTTTAACAAATGGTGCTGGGAAAACCGGAAATTCATATGCAACAAAATGAAACTAAATCCCTTTCTCTCGCCAAGCACAAAAGTTAACTCAAAATGGATCAAGGAGCTAGGGATCAAACCAGAAACTGTGTCAGATAGAAGAAAAAGTTGGCTCTAATCTACATCTCGTGGGGTCGGGCTCCACATTCCTTAATAGGACATCTATAGCACAAGAGTTAAAATCAAGAATCAACAAATGGGACATACTCAAACTAAAAAGGTTTTTTCTCAGCAAGAGAAACCATAAGGGAGGTAAATAGGAAGTCTACATCCTGGGAACAAATATTTACTCCTCATACTTCAGATAGAGCCCTAATATCCAAAGTATACAAAGAACAAAAAAAATTAAACAATAAGAAAACAAATAACCCAATCAACAAATGGGCCAAGGATCTGAACGGACACTTCTCAGAGAAGAATATGCAATTAATCAACAAATACATGAAAAAATTCTCACCATCTCTAGCAGTAAGCGAAATGCAAATTAAAACCACTCTAAGATACTATCTCACTCAAGTAAGAATGGCAGCCGTTATGAAGTCAAACAATAACAAGTGCTGGTGAGGATGTGGGGAAAAGGGTACACTTATACATTGCTAGTGGGACTGCAAATTGGTGCAGCCAATCTAGAAAGCAGTATGGAGATTCCTTGGAAAACTGGGAATAGAACCACCATTCAACCCAGCTATTCCCCTTCTCGGACTATTCCCGAAAGACCTAAAAAGAGCATACTATAGAGATACAGCTACATCAATGTTCATAGCAGCATGATTAATAATAGCTAGACTGTGGAAAACACAGCCTAGATGCCCTTCAATAGATGAATGAATTAAAAAATGTGGCATTTGTACACAATGGAATATTACTCAGCACTAAAAAATAACAAAATCATGGCATTTGCAGGGAAATGGATGGCATTAGAGCACATTATGCTAAGTGAAGCTAGCCAATCCCTTAAAAACAAATGCCAAATGTCTTCTTTGATATAGGAGAGCAACTCAAAAGAGAGCAGGGAGGAAGAACATGAGAAGAAGATTACCATTAACAGGGACAAGAGGTGAGAGGGAATGGGAGAGAGAAGGGGAATTGCATGGTAATGGAAGGAGATCTGCATTGGTATACAAAATTACATATAAGAGGATGTGAGGGGAAAGGGGGAAAAACAAGAGAGAGAAATGAATTACAGTAGATGGGGTAGAGAGAGAAGAAGGGAGGGGAGAGAAGGGGGGATAGTAGGGGATAGGAAAGGCAGCAGAATACAACCGACACTAATATGGCAGTATGTATAAACATGGATGAATAACCAATGTGATTCTGCAATATGTATATGTAAAAATGGGAGTTCATAACCCACTTGAATCAAATGAATGAAATATGATATGTCAAGAGCTTTGTAATGTTTTGAACCATAATTAAAAAAAAACTCAAGCAGGTGCCTGGACTAACTTCCTTTAAAAAAATGCCCAAAGTGCAAGAAATAAAATCAGGAATCAATAAATGGGCTATCAGTAAATCATAAAGCTTCTTCACAACAAAGGAAATAATTAAAAATGAGAAGTGAGTCAACAGAATGAAAAAAAAAAACCTCTTCATTGGATAACAACAAATAATCAATCAATAAATGAGCAAAAGAACTAAACAGAAACTTGTCAAAAGAAGAAACTTAATTGACCAAAAAATATATGAAAAAAAGTTTGAATATCTTTTGAAGGCAGGGAAATGCAAGTAAAAACTACATTAAGAATTCTTCTCACTCCAGTCAGAAGGATATTGAATACATATATTAACAAATGATGGTGACGTTTGGGAAAAAGGTACACTTGTACATTTTTTTTTGGTAAGACTGCATACTAGTACAACCAATCTGAAGAGCAGGAAGGAAATTCCTCAAAAAAACTAAGGATGGAACTACCAAATGACCCAGCTACTCTATTCCTCAGTATTTTTCCAAATGATCTTAAATTGGCATACTAATAATGATAGAGGTATTTCAGTGTTTATAGAAGCAAAATTCAAAATAATAAACTATGGAATTAACCAGGTGCCTGTAAATAGATAAATGGGTTAATATAGACATATATGCATATAGATATAGATAGATAGAGATAATAGATATAGATATAGGTAGATATATTAGAGAGATAGATAGATTAGATTTTTTGATAGATTAGATAGATCGATAGATAGATGGATAGATAGAGTTCTTCTCAGCCACAACACAGAAAGAAATTATGGTATTTGCTGGTAAATTTGTGGAAATGGAGAATATTATGCTAAGTTAAGTAAGCCAAACTCAGAATCATAAAGGTCAGATGTTTTCATTCATATGCAGAAGCTAGAAGAAAATAAAGAAAAAATGGCAGGAATGATAGAATAACATAAAGATAATGCAAAGATTAGTAATGTAGAAGGAGATCTATAGAATGAGAGGATGAGTAAGCAGAGGCAATGAAAAATGATTTTAAGAAAATTATGTCATGTATTATCTAAATATACCACAGGGAATTTTATATTAATGCAAAAAGGACCAGTGAAATATGAATAGGTGAGTGATAGGAAGTCTAGTGGAGTAGAGGAAGGAGAATGGGGAAGAGAGGGAAGGTAGGAGGGAAAAGAGGTGAATCATAAACTGAAATCAAATTCCATTTATGCATGAGTTTGTTGCAATGAACCCAACAAATATGTATAGCTAGAAAGCTCTAATAAAAATAAAAATATATTCTAATTGTTATATATTAATTGTGGTTACCTTGTTTATATGCTTAGTGCACAGTATGCTCATTCTCTTGGTTTTTGTTTGCTAAAACTTTTTATAAACTAGACATTTATAAAACCCTGATATTTTTCGGTATTAATAATACCTCCATTTAATTGTAATTGCCAAAATGTGAGAGAAAATACGATGCTGAATAAACAAACTGTGTGTGTAGTACTTGCAGAAAAAAAAAGAGTCAGATGTTAAAAAAAATCAGTTAGTGCTGGGGTTGTGGCTCAGTGGTAGAGTGCTTATGTAGCATATGTGAGGCACCAGGTTTGATCCTCAACACCACATAAAAAAAGTAAAAAAAAAAAAGTAAAAAATGTTTCTATTAAAAGAGTCAATTGTTTTAATCCTAGGATATAATACTGAACACGATCTCATGTAAAATAAAAATAATATGCCATGCTGCAATAAGAAATATATTCTTTTGAAAAATATTAGTGGCACAGTGCTAAAAAAGAATATGATTTTTAAAACATGATTAAAGTTCTTTTGTATGGACCAAGAATAAATACTTTATGTTATTTTGGAAATAAAGATAAGCTATATAAAAATTGTTTTTCATTGCATTAATGCATAAAAATATTTAAAAATTTGTTTTTTTCAAAATAACTATAATTTAGGTCCACCAAAATAAGACAAACAATTGGTTAGTCTTAATATATAAAGATTTTCTTATGTTTGTTTGTTTTAGAAACAACTTTCATTCTCAAATTCTCCTGTTTTGTGGTAATTATATTGTTGTCAGAGTAATAATTGTTTTAGATTTACTCTGTTAGTTCTTTTTATTCACCATCAACTCTTGAGGAATATTTGGAATTCAAATAATTGGATGTCTAACACACGTTTGGTGTTGGAGCTTCAGAAAATTTTAGAGGTAAGACAAATTTAAATTAATGTTACCAGAATTTCACATTTTATTTTTGAGGGTGTCTGGGCACAAAATCACGAGCCACTCACAGCTTTGTAGATTCAAACAGCAATTCTTTATTCCTGAACTCACACCGGCCCTCTACAAACATGTTCTGGGGAAAATTCATGTTCTGGGCAAAATCCACGTACTCCACCAGGCTCTAATCAGCAGGATACGCCCTATTCCCAGCTGGGTACACCTTAAACCTGGAACCTCCCTAAACCCAAGGAGCAGTATACTCCCTAAAACCTGATCCGCCCTAAACCCGGATCCGCCCTGGTCCTTGATCAAGGTCACCTTACTCAAGCATAGAGGCAATATCACTGCAAATGTCCAAGGCAAGTCCATTTCCATGAGTCCTTCCTCTAAGCACCATGGGGTACGCTGGCAAGAAAATTGTCATACCTACTTGGCTAATAGCTCTCAGCATCTCCCCCCTTCTGATTAATTAAACTACAAGCAATGTGGCTTAAGGACCGTGCCTGGTAGGTTGTCCAATTCAACATATGGTTCTTACCTGTCATGGGAAAAAGTGACCTCTAGGCGTCAGCCTCCTGTCTTAGGTTGATACCACTGCAATTGGATCATACCCGTCACTGACTACTGGTCCAGCATACAGCCATACTTATGGATAGGCCTATGCACCAGTGGGGGGGTGAGGTTCTTGCCTCACCTCTGTTGGCCCCCAAATTTAGCCTTGGTGCCAGTGGGGGGGGTGAGGTTCTTTGCCTCACCTCTGTTGGCCCCCAAATTTTAGACCATCACTAGCAGAAGGGAGGAGGATACAGAAATGCCATGACACCAAGCTAGTTGATGGCTCCTTTGGAAAACTTGCATCACTGGTGACACCATCAGCAAAGATATGCCAGCACTACCACAAATTGCTGCACCAAATGATAGTTCACAATGCATACAACTGATATATAGTCCAGGCAAGTTCTGCAAGCAGTTCAAAGCGGAGGAGTCTATCAATATGTCCATTTCCTCCCAAAGTAAATTGAGTCCTTGATTGAGCATTACTTGTTGTGTTATATTCATTGATGCATAAGTTTATACAGTTTACAATGATAGCTATCATAGAAGCTGTAGTTTGGTTTTATCTTAGTCTTCACCAGCACTGGGATGGAGATGGGAATTCTGGCAATGATGCTAAAGAGATATTATCCTGAACAGAATTATTAAATATAATGAAAAGGAAAGGTGAAAGTAAACAAACAGATCTGTTAACCACCTTTAAAAACAATCCTTAACAGCTGTTTACCTAATTTAAATTAAACCATTTAAATCACGTGAATAAATAATAATAATAATTCGGATCCATTTTTTCATGAGTGCTCCTCATATATGAAATATGGACATAGGCACATATAGACATACAACACAAAACACAAATGTGCACACAAATGTACAACACATAAGACAATAGTAAAGACCTTGTAGCTTTACCTAGGTGAAATCTCCATTGCAATGTTTAAAAACTCCACAGTCAAAAAATAAAACTGATCAGAAAAACATTAACCTAGGTTTGTATGAGCTCAAAAATAAAATAGAGCTTTATGATGTGGGAAAAATGCAATAATAAAATAGATATTGAAAAAAGCATCCTGGTTAATCACTGTTGCAGATTTAAGAATAGCTAAGCTGGAGCTCTGGATATCAGCTGTTATGGATTTGAGTCAAATCATCTTCTTTTTAGGAAAAACTACAGGATGCTTAGACCAAAAATACAACAAAGGATTAGATGGTAAATGATTATCAAATGAAACATTAGATTTACACATGATTATTGCCCAAGTATTTAACTCATTAGCTAACTCATCAATTTGATCCATAGTATATGGAGTAATAATTTTATTGGGAGAAATTCCAAACACTCCCTTTGCTGCTCTTATTCCTTTGAATATTAATTGTCCTACAGCCTCAGCATACCTAGTAAGAATAGTGTTAGGAGAATAAGATAAATGTATCCACAACAATGGACCTTCTTGCCAAAATACTCCTGTAGGAATATTTTTTGTTGGTAGTACAATAAATAATAAAGGCAAACTTATATCAATTCTATCCAAATGCATATTTTCCATATATGTTTCAATAATTTTTAATGCCTTTCTAGCTTTAGGAGTTAACATGTGGGGTGAATTTGGATCTGATGGACCTTTTAGGATATCAAATAAAGGTCCCAACTCTCCTGTTCGTATGCCTAGATAAGGCCTTATCCAATTTATGTCTCCCAATAACTTTTGAAAGTCGTTAAGTGATTTGAGTTGATCTACTCGTATTTGAATATTTGGTGGACGGACCATGGTTAATTATTTAGAACTCCTAAATAATTAATTGGAAAATTTAATTGTACTTTATCTATTGCTATCTCTAGATTATAATTTTTTAATAAGTTTGTAAGTGTGGCATAACATTCCAGCAATGTTTTTATCTGTATTTGCTAATAATACATCATCCATATAGTGAAATATTTGTAGTTCAGGATTTTGATTTCTAAGTGGCTGGATTGCTTTGTTAGCATAGATTTGACACATAGTTGGACTGTTAGCCATCCCTTGAGGGAGTACTTTCCATTCATATCTCTGATCAGGACCTTCATGATTTAATGCAGGGATAGTAAATGCAAAAGGTGGACTATCCTCGGGATGAATTGGAATCGAAAAAAACAATCTTTAATATCTATAGCTAAAACATGCCAGGTTTTTGGCAAAGCAGACAATTGAGGAATCCCTGATTGAGCAGGTCCCATAATAACCATCTCACTATTAATGGCTCTTAAATCTTGCAATAATCTCCATTTACCAAATTTCTTTTTGATGACAAAAATGGGAGTATTATGGGGAGATACGGAAGGTTGTATATGCCCTTCCGCTAATTGTTGTTTGACCAGATCATGGGCTACTTGTATCTTTTCTTTAGTCAGGGGCCACTGAGGAACCCACACTGGTCTTTCTGATTTCCAAGTAATTTTGATTGTCTCAGTGGCCCTTTCTGAAAATCCAACTCATGTCTTTCTGTTCCTTGATCTATTTGTATTGATGCTGCTATACCTTGTTCTTGTTCTCCTAATATTTTTTCTTTCCTAAAACCTTGTCTAGCCCTAGTAGTGGGCGCATTAGGATTGATGTTATTTGTTAACGTCAAACCTAATTGATCTAGGACATCTCGTCCCCATAAATTTACGGGAAGATGATCCAATACATATGGCTGTATAGTTCCTTCACATCCTTCAGGATCCTTCCAATCTAATATCATTGCACTTCTATGGGGATTAGTCACCACTCCTAGGCCTCGAAGCGTTTGAGTGGCTTGTTGTAATGGCCAATGTTTTGGCCATTCTTGATGAGAGATGATGCTAAGGTCTGCACCTGTATCCAGTAGCCCATTAAATTCATGTCCTTGAATATTTAGTTTTAGCATGGGGTGAGAATCTAAATTTAAAGAAAGCATAGCCCAATCTACACCTGTGGAGCCTAATCCCTTGGAATCTCTTTCTACAGCATGACTGGAAAATTTATCATGTAGGCTTGGTATTATTAGTAACTGTGCGATTTTATCTCCTGGTGAAATTACTGATATACCCTTTGGAGAACTGGCTATAATTTTTATTTCACCTTCATAATCGGGATCAATTACCCCAGGACTTATCAAAAGTCCTTTTAGAGTAGAAGAGCTTCATCCCAATAATAAGCCTACTGTTCCTTTGGGAAGAGGTCCTTTTACCCCTGTGGGAATGATTTGAACTCCCATCTCTGGAGTTAGTACTGATCTGGCGGAGGCGCAGATGTCCAACCCTGCGCTCCCTCTGGTTTGTCTGATGAGGGATCTGATGGACAATGTGTCCTGGTCACTACCCTGATGGGGTTGCTGGGTTCCTCCAGTGCTCCGTATATTTGTGGTTTGGGGCCCCGGAGCATTGGGGCCCCCTTTCCATTTTTTGGCAATGGAGCCCTATGCCTTTCTCCACGATATCGTGAGTAAATACCTGGTCCTTGTCCGTTTTTTGATAAGGGAGTACCCTCTATGGTGGTTTCAGAATGGCATTCATTAGCCCAATGTCTCCCTCTACGGCATCATGGGCAAATACCCAGTATTCTATTCCTTTGATATCTAGTTTTGTTAAACCCTCCTCCTATGGTGCAACTCCTTTTAAAATGTCCTGTTTGCTCACAATTATAGCATGTTTTTGTCCTGGCATCTAAAGCCTGTTGTACTGCAGCTGCCAAGACTTGCCCTTGTTCATTAATGTCTCTACATAATTTAATATATGTGTTTAAATCTTCATGTCTCCATGGTCTAATAACCTCTCTGCAGCAAGGATTTGCTTGGTCATAAGCCAGTTGTTTTATTAATGGCATTACTTGATCTGTATCCCCCAAAATTCTGGCAGCTGTTTGAATAAGCCTATCTACAAAGTCAGCGTAAGGTTCATTAGCTCTCTGTATTACCTTAGATAGCTGACCTTGTAAATCTCCATGTCCTTGTAAAGTCTTCCATGCCTTAACTGCGTCTGCAGCAATTTGTGCATATATAGCAAGATCATATTCAATTTGTTGCCGTTGACCCTCATAAGGTCCTTTTCCTAACAACATATCTAGATTTCTTTGAGGGTAACCGGCTGCTGCATTTCGCCTAGCTGTCTCTGTGCAAAATTCCTCATTGGCAACCTTCCATAACAAATTTTGTCCTCCATTTAGCACAGATTTACACATGCTAGCCCAATCTGCTGGTGTCATGTCCAAGTTAGTAATGGACTCGACCATGCTTACCGTGAAGGGAGCTTGGGGACCATAGGTTGTTACAGCCTCCTTTAACTGCTTCACTGTTTTAAAACCTAAAGCTCGGTGAATTCGTTGCCCTCCTACCTGTTCAAGTATAGGGCATGCTAATCTTTGAGGTCCTGTCTCAGGATCCCATTTATCAACTACGGGGTTTGAGGGCCACTCAGCTGTCTCCATCGGTGGGGCTGTTGGTTGAATTACACCTTCTGGTGATAAAACAGAGTTAGTAACAGCCTCCTGTTGTGGGCTTTTTCCTAATAACCCCTTTTCCTTTAAATTTTCTTCCTCTGTCTGACTAGTCTAGAGAGACCTTCTCCTTTGCTTGATCTAAAATGTCTTTCTCCATGGTCTGAACCTCTAACAATTTACTTAACACCTTTTAAGTTTGTTTTTTTTTTACTAATTTCTAATCTACTATAAAGATAATGCAACCCAGTAAGATAACACAAAACAAAACCGAAACTGAATGAAACAAAAGCGGAATAAAAAATCGTTGTATCAATTTTCTCTTCCTCAGGGCCGACAAACTTCAAACCTTGAGCCAACCATTTTTCCCAGTTTGCCTGAGAAATTTCTAGGGATAGGCAGCTTGAAACAAAAACAAAATAAATCAAAACAAAAACACATTGTTTTTTGAAATGGTCATCCATTCTCTCGCCTTCCCTCAGGGGTGAGCAATTTCACTTACCTCCAAGTTTCAGTCGTTCCGCGTACAGGCCACCAAATGCTGCAGTCTGGCTGGGCACAAAATCATGAGCCACTCACAGCTTTGTAGATTCAAACAGCAATTCTTTATTCCTGAACTCACACTGGCCCTCTACAAACACGTTCTGGGGAAAATTCAAGTTCTGGGCAAAATCCACGTACTCCACCAGGCTCTAATCAGCAGGATACGCCCTATTCCCAGCTGGGTACACCTTAAACCTGGAACCTCCCTAAACCCAAGGAGCAGGATACTCCCTAAAACCTGATCCGCCCTAAACCCAGATCCGCCTTGGTCCTTGAGCAAGGTCACCTTACTCAAGCATAGAGGCAATATCACTGCAAATGTCCAAGGCAAGTCCATTTCCATGAGTCCTTCCTCTAAGCACCATGGGGTACGCTGGCAAGGAAATTGTCATACCTACTTGGCTAATGGCTCTCAGAAAGGGTGTTTATTCTAAATGCCTAAAACCTGAGAGCTACATGTTTAATCCAAAAATATATGGTTCATCATCAGTACAGAGGGATTGGAATTCAGGACCCCATGAGTCAGCTCAGCCTTCTTTTCAGCACACCCATTGTGCCGTGCGTCAGCTGCTAGCAAAACTCAGGTAGTCCCATAAATTATGGCCAGTTCCAGCTAAAATGATTTATGGTTTCTCTTATGCTCTCTTGTTGGTTTTGATTTATAGATTTATGAGGTCACATTATGTTTCTACCCATTTATTTATTCTTATGTATTTTCTCATGTATTGACCAATAAAGCATATTTGAACAAAAATAATCAGTGCATAGTTTGAGTTAAATTTATAAAATTATCACTTGCATCAAGTAAAGGTTATCATTACCAAAGTACCTTCCCTCATGTTCCATTCTAATTAGTATCTCCTTCATCCTGAAGTAACAACCATTCTGACATCAGTTGATAGATTTATTTTTATGACTTGGCAGCTTTTATGAATGGAGTCATACTGTCGGTATTCTTTTAGTCTGGTTTCATTTCCTTGTCAAATGTAGCTGTAAATTCTTTTCAGTGCTATACTGTATCTGAATATAACACAAGGTCTTTATCCATTTTACTGTTGATGGACAGCTAACTTATTTCCAGATTATGACTGTTATAAGTAGTGCTACCATGCACACTTGTGCTAAGGGGAAAAAATGTAAAAGCTAAGGGTAGCTACTTCTGCTTTGAAACTTCAATATGAGCACAGGAAAAAATATTTCCTAAAAAGATTCTCCTGCCTCTATGTGAATCTGCTGAATGATGCCACCCAGAATGGGATACTTTCTGCTTCTTCAACAGTATACTGTGCTGAGACATTTTACATAACCATGTGGGCATGGGTCACAACATTATCCTATGAAGAAAATGTTTCTCCCAAGTTCTGAACATGAACCTCAATGAGCTTAACACATTTCTACTATGTTAGTGCATCATTTCACCACTAGAGGGCAAAAATGATTTGGTCAGATCTGAAGTCAAATGATTAATAATGGTGAGGCAGAAACAAGAAGCCAGAGAGTAAAATGGAAGAGCATACGGAGCAAAGTCAACATCCAAAAACTTCAACTTTCCCGGGTTCAACTTTTTTCCTCTTTCTTCTTCTCTCACTTCCTAAACTTGGGAGAAGTAAGATTACCTTTCTTCCCACCTTAGGCCAAATTAGGTGTGTGAACACACACCACAGGAATGAAATAATTCAGACTACAGGGGTGGTTCTAGAAGATCTAAGAAACAGCTATCTTCTCAAGTCTACAAGTGAATTATGACCACTCAAAAGGTACAGCTGGAATGTAGCCTTTAAACCACCTCTTTATTTTTTAAATTAATTTTTATTTTTTTTTAAATACATGACAGCAGAATGTATTACAATTCTTATTACACATATAGAGCACAATTTTACATATCTTTGTATAAAGTATGTTTATGCCAATTCATGTCTTTATACATGTACTTGTTTTTTTGCATTACAATTCTTATTCCACATATATACCACAATTTTTCATACCTCTGTTTGTATTATAAAGTAGGTTGATACCGAATTCGTATCTTCATACATGTACTTTGGATAATGTTGTCCATCACATTCCACCATCCTTGCTAATCCCCTGCTCCTCCTTTACTCTCCCTTCCCTCTTCCCTATCTAGAATTCATCCATTTGTCCCATGTTCCCCCTCCTTACCCCATTATGAGTCAGCTGGGTCAAATGGTGTTTGTATTCCCAGATTTCCAAGGAACCTCCAAACTGCTTTCCATATTGGCTGCACCAATTTGCAATTCCATCCATAATGTATGAGTGTATCTTTTCCCCCACATCCTCGCCAACACTTTTTAAAAAATATTTTTCATAATAGCTACCATTCTGACTGGAGTGAGATGATATCTTAGAGTAAACCGCCTCTTTAAAAGTCTTCTGTACAATTTGACAGAATTACATCCTGGGATAATAGTCCTGTGTTTCTACTTTGCTAGCAAAGCAATACACCTCCCCCACTTTTCTCCAGAATACTTGTCCTTTGATATGAATTGTCATCAGGAATAAAGTCTGAGCTTTGGGTAACACCATGGTGTTTACTGAAATGAAGTCACTGATGGGCAAGGCTATGGGATGTCATAACTCTTTTTTCTCTTCTCCTCTTTTTCTGTCTATGCACTTTCTCCTCTCATAAACTTAACCAAGTTAATAAAATGGAGATTTTTTTTCCTTTGGGGGAGAAGAAAATTGTGAAACCAAGTTGCATTTATACTGTTTATAATAAATCTCTACTAGAGAAGAATATTTGGTTGACAGTCATGTTCTCCTGCCTAAGTATGACCAAGTCCATTAAGAATTCAAAATAAAAACTAAAAAGCAAAGAAGAGCTTAGTAGGAGCAACCTGTTTTTCACATATCATTCTGCCAAATGAAAAATTGGAAAGGAGACTCTAGAGGATATCCTGTGTTCCTTATGTCCTTTTGCTGCTTTTAAGAACTAAGAAGCAAGTTCATGGTTAGCTAACTTCAGGGTTAGCCAAGACTCCCTCATGCTTTGGTTTAATCATCCTTGCATAATTTTAAATACACATCATATCTACAGCACAGCAATTAATGGGTAGCCTAAGTTCTTACCATTTCAAACTAATTTATATATATGAAAAGTTTAAATAAACTAAAAGGAATAAGGGAACTATTTTACCTTTATTTATTTTTATATGGTGCTAAGGATTAAACACAGTGCTTCACGCATGCTAGGCAAGCACTCTAACAGTGATCTCCAACCCCAGCCCTGGGAAACTTTAAATGATGTGTGGCCAGTGAATTTCTTCTTGCCATCAGCCTGAGAGGAAAGTCTACAAAGGCCAATTTCACTGATCTGCAACAGAACATATTTCAAATATCCAGCACTTTTTGGCCCTAGAGTCCTTCTGGGTTTTAAGAAGTGTGCCTCACTGAATCCCCTTACTGGCCAAAAAAAAAAAAAGGTAATTTCTTCAATTCCCACTCCAGCAAATGCAATAGGAAAGTTCAGAAACTTACTGAAGAAAATACTTTTAAATGGAAGAAAGCAGAAACATCTTCAGAAATGATTGAGACCTATGATGTTAGACTATGATGACAACATTTTGAAAATTAGAAGGCAGATTTTTTTGGAACAAAAATCTTATTCATGATAAGCTTAAACTAGAGGGGGAAAAGTACCTTTAAAACTTATTTTTCATAAAATTTTATGTCAAAAGATACGAATGACTTTTTTCCAAGGCACTTGAACTTCTTTTCAGGTGTGAACTCTAATCTACAGACAGGGAACTTCTCAGACTCTTTCAATTCTGGTATTCTGCTTTATTTGGGTAGCCCCACACATTTCAAAATGTGAAAAAATAAGAACCTTTAATTTACAACACATACATTCAAGACCATATTCATGTATGTATAATATTTATTCATCCTATTGGATGTCAAATATTTCTAGAGGCTGTTCACAGTTCTTGGATATGTCCGCAAGTGCCTCTAGAACATGCTGCATTGAAAGAACATAGCATTGCATGCATGATATTCCTTCTCTAATGGCTTAATCTGATTCCACTCATGAGGAAATATCATGTGATTCTAAACTAAGGGAAAATCTACAGAGGTACTGAAGTACACCATTCAAAAACATATGTGCCTTTTATAAAGAGCCCAGAAAGACTAAAGAAATATCCCAGATTAAAGGAGGTGAAAGAAACAGGACCAATAACGGATTCTGAAATTTTCCAAGACTGAATTTTATTTTGGTTATAAATAACATTGCTGAAATAATTGGCAAATTCTGAATCATATTTGTAGATTAGATATTTATAATGAACCATTTTTAAAATTTTGGTCTTTACACTGTATGTAAGATAACTCCTTGCTTTTAGGAATACAAATATTCAGCAGTGAAAAACAACATGCGTGTAACTTACAAATGATTTAGAAAAAAGAAACTGTTATATACTTATAATTATATTTACTAGAAAGAGAGAAAGAAAAGAGATAAAGAAGAGTAAGAGAGAAGATAAAGAAGAGAAAGAGGAGAGAAACATTTTATCAAAGTTGATAAAATGTTAACATTTGGGTTAACATTTCTCTGTACTTCAATATATTAAACTTTTATTAATCTAAAATTGTCAAAACACAATATTTCTGAAAGAAATATTTTTATAATAATATTAACAAACAACAGTATACTCAATTAAATAAGCCATGGATCTGTATAGGTACAAGTAAATGAATAAATTGAAAGTTGGATGAATAATATTTATATAGTCTCCAAGTACTTCCTCACAGAACACTAAATAATTAAAGGGAAAATATGACATAACATAAGATATATGTAGCAGATAAGACCTTTAGTAGCTAATGTTATTATCAGCAATGATGGAGAAATTAAAATATAGGTCTTCATCTTGTGATTTAAAGAGAAAAATCACAGAATCACTTTTGTGATACTCATGCCCAAAATATGTAACCTTGTCTCAATCATAAAGAAAAATCCATCTTAGGCACATTCTACAATCATTATTCTTGAAAAGATTCAAGGCCATGAAAGCCAAGAAAAGATTAAGGAATGTTTGAATCTAAAGGTGTCTACAAAATACAATATTAAGTTCATTTCATGGATCCGAATGGAATTATTTTGTTATAAATGACAATGTGAGGCAAGTTGCAAAACATGAAAAAAAATAGATTTCAGTTGTAGAAGGCATTCGATAGAATGTATTAGTATTGGCTCTTTCATTATGAAGGTTGCATTGCAGTTATGCAGCATGTTCTGACTTTTAGGTAATGTTTAAAAAGTCATGAATAATGGCATATGACAGCCATTTACTCTAAAATTATTCCGTGGGAAAAATGTACTTTATGCTAGAAGCTGTAGCTAGACTATTATTTTTTCAAGAAAGAATAAACAAAGAAAAAAGGCAAAATATCTTAAGCAAATGTATTTCTCATCATGAAAGAATTATAAGTTAGTGCTTTATACTAAAATCATAAAATTTAAAAATATAAGTTTTTTTCTTGTTTGTAAGGAATATAAGTTTGATGGCACTATAATTGTAATACATTAAAACATGTGATGTTTAGTTCCACCAAGGTAGTAGTACTGACCACTTTGGGTAATGTTTAAATGCAACAATTTACATAGTTTGGATACATAGAACTCAATAAAAACTGTTATGTACTTGCACTTCAAATTTTGTTATAGATGCAAAGAAGTAGTCTCATGTTTTGAGAATTTTACACATGAATAATACAAACATATTTTCTTCAATAAAGTTTTTAAAATATTATGGCGATAGTCTGAAATATGCAATACTATCTTTCATATCTATTTTTCTTTAAAAATCTCTTTGGAATCCTTGTGATGCTTATACAAATAGATCTTGTCTTGACTTTTTAGTAAATCTTATGGACGAAACTCCAATTAGTCTAGATTCAAATTCTGTAGCAAATGGAGAGAAAAAGGATTATATTTTTTTACCTCAAAGGTTTCATAAACATCAATCAGTAAACAAAAAGTTAAAAAATTTTCATTGTTCATAAAATGAATTTTTTTTACATGTGTACGACCACAATACAAAGTTACTATGAAACAGTTTGCCCCTAGTTTTGTATAGAATTGTCACTGTGAATGAGTATCGGGGTTTCAGATTTTCCATCCCTCTTCATGAATATAACAATCATGTACTAAGGTACTATGGCAAGCACTGGGATGACAAGATGGAGATGATAAAGGCCACTCCTCAACAATCATAATTTCCATACAGATTAATGGGCACTATGACATGTATAGAACAAGGTACTACTGAACACAGAGAAGGGATTTCTGTTCCAATTTTGTGGCAGTGTTGGAAGTCCTTCCATGAAGGTGCTACATGAGTTGACACCTGAAGGATACAGGGAAAGTATGACAGAGAGGGAAGGGATGCATAGAGACAAGGAGATATGAGGAAAAAAAATTGTGGAATTGTAAGTGGTCCTGTGTGACTAGAAGCTAGAGCAAAGTGACAGTAGTGTGAGTGGGAAGAGATAAGGTTGAACAACTTGACAAGAAACACTTTGGTTTGGGTATTTTCACTTCTTGCTAAGAAATTTCAAACTTTTCTTGAGAGCAACAGGTAAACCAATGACAAAGTCATGAGCAGGGTGTTTTAAATGCTTGACTAAGTGTTGCTAGATGAGTCTGGGCTAACTGCCATAAACCTCAGAAAATGGGTGATGCCTTTCTTTTTTCAAGAATACTTTCAGTGTATAGGCTGACAGTTTCAAAGTAGGGCAAAAGCGTAAAAAGAGGCAGTTTCAAATCTAAGATCTTTGATTTGTTCATTTCTCAGATTTGGAAACAAATATAGCTCTTTCATTTTAATTGATTTTTACTCATAAGGTAGGACTAACATTTTTGAAACATGTAGTTCAATAGTTTATGTACTTGATTAAAAATATGTAGAAATACTTCCAGCTATTTGTTAAGTGTGGCCATCTAGGTTTTTTTTTGTTGGTTTGTGCGGTTTTTTTTTGTATAAAAGCAATTATCTTGCTAATTCTACAAACAGGGTCTAAAGTAGATTAATGAACTTAATAAGTACTATTTTGTGATAATAATGATGTGATGTTTAATGACTTTACATTTTTTTACATGTGAAGATAAATTCTTTTGATAGATTTCTAGTCTTATCCTTCTTCTTCTCCTTTTTTAAAAATCTATGTAAGCATCAAAGAGGCGTTTATTGAGAGCTAGCTTGGTCCTCTGCGCACACAGCAACTGGCGACACTGAGAGGCCATCCTTCTTTGTTAAGTGAAAGTATTTTAAAATTCTTACTGTCATTTAACTATACACGGAAGTGGTATTAATTATGAACTATTAAAAGATGCACATAAAATAATTTGATCTCTCTTCCTCCCCAGTTCCATTTTCCTCTCCTGCCTTCACCTTTGGAGGCATTTTGCAGTGATTAAGGAGAGGTGCCTCTATCTTGATAGAGGAGTGCTTTGTAAAGTCTCTCATTAAGGTTAGCATGATTTGAAAAATTAATCCTCCACAGGGAAATCTACAGACTACTAGATTGAATTTCAAATAAACTAGCCTTTAAGGAAGTAAATAACAAACATAACTTTCTCTACAAAAAATAGTTGATTCCCCCAAAATCTTCCTTTGCATTGTATCTGCATTTACACACTCATTCATGATTGTCTTGTAAAACAATTACATGATTTTTCTGGTAAGAACTAATGAGAATATCTTGTATTTGCATTGTGCTTAATAAATTACAAAAATATTTAACTTTCATTCTCTTTTTGTACACAGTCATCCAATTTTATGACTTTGAAGCAATTCAGGCCCATTTCTCTTAATTTTTCCTGAAAAGTATGCATATAATCTAAGAAACAGTTAAAAAATACATAACACCTACCTTTGATCTTTAATTTATGTATTCAATGTTCCCTTTTCAAGTATTCTACTGCAATGGTGTTTTATATAACTTAGATGTGCTGTTTCTTTATCAGGAGTCTGCTAGTATTACCCTCCTCTAGGCTCTTTTTGATTCCTATAATTTTTTTTTTAAACTCAAATCCAAATAAAAAGTGAGGCCTCTTTTTAACATAGGAGTTAAGATCATCAAAATACCATTGAAGCTCTGACAAGGTGCAATGAAATTGATATTTTAACAACAATGACACATAATGAAAACAAGATGCTATCTTTTATTTATATGATTTTCTAACAGATATCTCACTGCTGTAAGAGTCCCCCCTAATAAAAAATGGTCAAACATTATAGAAATATCTTAAAATGTGTCCAACATAGTTGAACATTGTTTTCCTTATTAACTCTTAAATAGAGCTCAACATTTTTTGAATAATATTTAAATCTTGCAAAAATATTAGGAAATCACATAGTGGGACTGCAAGGTTCCTGTTATAACTCCAGGAAGATGGGATCAGTGCTCAATGTACATAAGATGATAGAAAGATTATAATTGATTCTGTTTTATAGTGGTTGCTTTTCAAAGACTCTTGATAACACTGCCACCTTAGACTGCTTCCAGTCATCAAAATTCTTAGATACATAAAAATGGTCTTAGTATAGCACTGCTATACTGCCCATTAATCTGTATGAAAATTACCAGTATATGATTGTTGAGGAATGGCCTTTATCATCTCCATCTTGTCATCCCAGTGCTTGCCATAGTACCTTAGTATATGATTATTGTATTCATAAAGAGGGATGGAAAATCTGAAGCCCTAATACTCATTCACAGTGACAGTTCTGTATGAAACTATGGGCTCCTTGTTTTACAAATTTGAATACATGCTTAATTCAACTAGTTTAAATATATTATAATAGCAGTAACAGTGAAACAATAAACATATTTTACAAGAACTATGATAAAGATTATGTAAGTAAAACAACTAAGGATATATTTTTATTAAAGAACTGTCAAAACAATTTAGCAAAAGCAGAAATCAAATAATTTTAGTGTTACAAGCTTATTTAATTTATAAAATTATTTAATATTCCTTTACATTATAAACATCCATATTGGTGAAATTTTTGAGTATCAATCATACACTTTTGACTGAGTGGAAACCTTGGGGGTGGTGCTGGATAAATAAAGTGTTAAAAGCACAGACAAACTAAAATCAGAAGCCATATCAATCACTTCAATATCTCTTTTCAATTATGGACAGTGATATTTATTTTAAAAATTAATTTAAGGAAAGCTCAAATTATAAGTTCAGTTAAATACAGTTAAGAATACAGTTAAGAAGTAACTGTCTCTTGAAAATGAGACCTCCAGTGATTTCTTTTAAAAAAATGTAAGATATTTTTGTTTTTTTTTTAATATAGGTTAACATGACCTTTACTTAACATTCATAACTTAACAACTCATATTTCACCAAAGCCAGAACAAGACTACCAGAAATCAAATCTGAAACCCAAAAGAGAAATATAATGTAACTAATCTCAGCAGTTAGTTCTCAATGCTTTGACATGAAGCTACACCGTTTTGGTAGGATTCACTACATTTTCTCTTTGAATAAAACTTTTGTGAGGTAACCAATTATATGTAATCCAAGAGTGCAATGGGACAGAACTTGTTCACAGAGGACCATATGCCATTTGGCTCTGCTGTTTCTCCATCAGGAGTCTGTTAGTATTATATTACCCTTCTGTAGGCTCTTTTTGATTCTTTGAGGATTGCACAAGACAATTATTTAGTATTTCAATTTTTTCCTAAATGACATGCATTTTTTTAAAAAAATCTCATTTGTCCTCATACTTTCCCTGCTGTACCTGAATCCTGCCATCCTCATAGTCTAGAAATGGAGATTCAGTTTCAAATTAATGAATCATAGATGAGTACAACTATCTTTGTACTGGATGAGTCTATATCCTTTTCATGATAGCAATTAAGTTTTGAAGAATAGTCTGAGCAAGATATCATGGACATAATCAATAAATTACAGATTTAATCAACCATGGTTTTGCTGCAATTTATCACATTTGTCTCAATTTATGATCATGAAAAGTAGATGCTTTTAAATAGTTGAGAGGTCATGAAGATAAATGAATTCCAGTCAGCTATTTTTTGATTTAAATCAATTTGACATGAATACAATTAAATCTACCAACTAGAAATATATAACATTTAGTGAAAGAAATATATCATGAAATACAGCATCTGCATTTCAGTTTGGCTGGGAAATCTGTAATGAAATGTTAATTGCAATTAGGTATAAGCATTTCCATTTATCTATTTCCTCATGGTCTTAAAGTTTGGCAACAGGAAGACATGGGGATAGTGTGTATTCCAGTGGTAGATCATGTGATTATCATGTGCAAAGCTTTGGGGGTTCAATTGTCAGCAACAAATATAGATATTGTTTCAACATTATTGAGAATATATTATGAATGCCAGCATATATAGCTACTAAAAATCTATAATTCAACCTCTTAAAACTTTACAATTCTTTACTCAAAATGAAGTATCTATTAGGTCCAAGGTTTTCAATATTTTTTTCCTTAAATTTTAAAATGAGTTCTATGTAACTCTAAGTCTTCTGTGTTTAATTGGCTTATAACTGTACACATTTATGAGGCAGAGTGTTATTTCAAAATGGGCACAAACTGTATAACAATCAGATCAGGGAAATTGGAAGACTTATCACTTCAATGAGGTCTAAGTTGTATTTGCTGGAAATCAGTTATGTTTCTGTGTTGAGACAGAAAATGTGTTTATAATATTTGAATTTTTACATTCACCTAGATGTAACATTTAGCCATACACAAATATCACTTTGAGTGCTCCTTCAAAGACAATTCAAATAGTTTACTTGCTTGATACTTACCTTCATTTTCTGCTTTCTCTTTCCATACTGCTGTCTTTTTGTAAAAGACTATTTTCATGGATTAACCTCATATTTCTGCTTTTGATTTTATTTTCAAATTTGATTTTAATGTCATGAAATTCTTGTTGAAGCTGTGTAATTTCACTTTGGAGTCTACATATTCTCCTCTCTCTAATAGATTTCTGCTTTCTGGTGTGTTCTTCCATTTCCCATTGTTCATTTTCATATGTATGTCTTTTTTCTTGTTCTGAAACCAAAGTCCTTACTCTGAGAGTATCTCTTTTCTGACCAATCTCATTTTCTAGGTCACTGGTTGTCATTTCCAACTGTGAAACCTGTTTGGAAGGAAGATCAGGATATCAGTTATGATATGAGAATTGCACACATTAATAAATGATAGAACTAGGGTCAGCACTTAGCATATTTATCAATAAACACAATTCTGGAAAGCAGGGTGGGGCCAAAAATATAGGCAAGTAGTGAGATTTTTTAAATATCTTTATCTATTTGTTTACTTAAGTGATGCTGAGGAGCAAACCTAGGGCCTCACCTGTGCTAGGTGAGCACTCTATTTCTGAGCCACAACCCCAGCCCCAAGTTGTGAGATTTTATCCAAGCCTTCCACCTCTGCTTCTAGTGCTCATCCACCATTCTGTCCTGTGCATGTATAAACATCAGAGAAGGCTTGTGTTGCAAGATACTAATGGCAAAAACAATTTCTAAGTTGCTGCTCAGTATTATTTGTTTCTTCTTAGTGAAGTTTGAAACATAATAAGTATGAAATAGAGAAAATAAACTGACCCAATTTTTTAGGAACAAATACCAGTAAGTTATCACTGCATACATATCATGGTATATCATTATTTACCAAAGTGTTCTATATAAAATAGGAGATTACTTGAGGCAAAGTATTTCTCTTGTCAAAAGTGGGGAAATGATATCCAAAAACAAGGATCTCTGCTAGCCACATTTTTCCTTCTTACTTAAAAGTGGTATAGTAAAAAGCACATCTTCACATTAACACACCAAGGGAGAAAAATCACTTCCCCAAACCAGAAGATATATTGTTAGAAATCAAGGGTTTTGAGATCCTAGAAAAATCATCAAATCCTGTGAAAAATATTAAAAGCCTTTTCTCTGAAACAGGACACTGTGAAAACCACCACTGGAGTGCTGCAGACAAACGGAATTGAATAATAACATTACTTAATCCAGTGGGACAAAAATGCCAACATCCTCACTCCCTAATATGCGCCTTATGGTTATACATTTATGTTTTTCATGATGGATACAGTTACTATTCACACACACACACACACACACACACACACACACTTGAAAACAACAGAAGAAAACAATTGATTTCAGTTTTGGCCCTATTTATCAGTTTTTGTTTGCAAAATGTTTTGCTGGAATCACATCTTGTAAATTCAGGCAAACTGTTCTCAAGAAAGTTACCTATAGGTGTCATTTTGTTCTGATGAGACCTAGAGATTTTTTAGTAGGTTTTGGCCTTATCTCAGTAGGGAGTAGAAAGTCTAAAAGCTTAATTAATAGTAGTATCTTCAAATTAAATAACCATTCAAAAGAAGTAGATTATTAAAGCACATAAATATTTATTACACATGAATTACTCAAATTTAAACTGCATAAATGACAGAAAAAAATCCTCAAAGAGTAAAGATATTTATTAAATACAGGATAAATGCAATTGTGAAATTTTTTTAAACAAAATATTTAACTAGTTTCAAATCTATTTACTCTATACCTTAACATTTTAAAAATCTTTTTATTATCTTCATTTACTTTTTCTTTTAATTTGTCCTTATTTTGTCCAAAAAACAGAGAATCATTTCTTCTATTCTCCTCTTTTTTAAAAAAAATACTTTATTTTTTTTTGTAGTTGTAGATGGAAATAATGCCTTTATTTTTTCTGTTTATTTTTTTGTAGTGCTCAGGATCGAACCCAGTGCCTCACACATGATAGGCAAGCTCTCTGACACTAAGCTATAGCCAAAGCCCCTCCTTTTTTAAGGCACATCTTCAGTAAAATTGATAATCATATCAGTGATTAAACTCAACTCTTTCACTCAGGAAACAAATATGGAGCATCTACTAGATGCCAAGATTTGCAATAATTAATCTTGCAACAAATGTCATCAATTAATTTTAGGGTGAGATAAAATTTTGTTTTAAACCAAAATAATAGTGTCACACTCCACATACCAATGCTTTGTGAGAATATACACTGCATGTACAATGGAGATCCTGGAAGATTATTTATTCTGGTATTGTGGTAGATGTCTGAAGTTTGTGCAAGTACACACTTATGATGATTGTATGTTGGTATAATTGCCAAACAGCATACTTCTCAGATCATATACCCTTCATGAAGTGAAACATGGCTGCATATAGTATGTTAAAGGGATAGTATAAATAAGTTTGCTGAAATAAAATAAGAAATTTAAAAATGTACTGAAAGCTCATTTACCTGATTAAATTCATCTGCTGTAATATTTAATTCTGTATCAAATTTTCTGACAGATGTTTCAGGTTTCTTTTTAATTTCTTTATTATCTTCATTTTTTATTTCATTTAACTTGTCCCTATTTGGTTCAAGAAACAGAGAATCATTTCTTGTATTCTCTTCCTTTTTTAGACATATATCTGCAGTAAAATATACTTATCTTAAAACTGAATTTTCCTGAGAAAAAAAATAACTTTATTCTACCTTTTATGTTGCTCTTATGGTAGCACTTACCTTGTTAATCATTACGTATTTTGTAAACAAGTCAAAATCCCCTTTGGAACAAGACTGAACCTAATATTAATCCAATAATTAAGAGTATGGGTCTTTTCAACAAAGAAATAAGAAGAAGTTTTACTTATAAACCAGAGTTAATTTGAATAAAATAATCAGTAATCCCTTTCCATTTCATTTTTAAATGAATGTTAATATTAAAACTATAGCTGAGGGTCTAGCTCAGTACTAGCATATCTACTTAGTTGAACTAACCCCTGGGTTTGATCCTATATAGCAGAAGAAAAACTATAAATGTTTTAAAATATTTCTGGACAGTGAAAAATGCCCATTTTATTATCTTTGGGTGAATTGTAAATAACGTAAACTTTCTTGAGAGGAATTTAGAAATCTATCAAACATCTTTTTAAAAAGTACCTCTAATCAAATAATTCTACATTGAAAATGTATTCAGAGTAAATTAAACAAATAGAGAAAACTGTTTTTCTAAATTTCATTCCTTGAAACATTGATTGTACTCCAAAAGGCAAAAATATAGATACAAAACCACCAAAATTTCTATTTGTTATATAAATAGATTCCTATTCAGGTATGGTGGTATATGCCTTTAATCTCAGTAACTAGGGCAGGAGTATCTGAAGATTAATGCCAACTTCAGTAACTTAACAGGGACCTAAGAAACTAGCGTATCATACCTCAAATGTTGAATTTCTTGTTTCAGTGCTACATTTTCCTTTTTAAGCTCCGATGCTACTCTTTTTTCTTCAGTATATCTCTTTTTAAGTTTATACAGGTCATTTTCCAGTTTTGCTTTTTTTTGTAGTAAACACTGTGAGCAGTAACTTTTTTTATGTTTTATTATGTGATGTGAAGAACCTGTATTCAAATGTTTTAATTGGATAACAGAATTTGTATCAGGAAGAAAACAAAATAGAAATAATATGTGAGTAATTTTCATAAGTGAATGACTGTATATTTTCACATGCAGTATTCATACACTATACAAATGTAGAGTACCTAAAACGTGTGTACTATGTTCTATGGGGTAAAACCTCTTTTGTTGTTTAGCTTAAAGTCTAATGGATGTGCTCCACTGTGCCCAATAAATCTTGTCTTCTTTAGGAAGTATTTCTGATTATCCAAACAGAATCTTTTGCTTGACAAATATTTCTTTGTGGAGAAAGTGAATGTCACCAGGTTGAAAGCAAATAAATATCTCAAAGATTCATCCACAAATCCACCTACTCAGTATAAATGTACCAATTCTTAGAAACAAAATTTTAAAATAGATAAAAATCATAAATTCACATTATTCACTATTTTTTACCTCATAAAAATAAATTTTATGCAACTCCTGTTCATCATTAATGGCCTCCAAAGTGAGTGATAATTTTTACACTTTTATCTGTGACCACCCTGTTACTTATCTGAAATGTTTTATCTGAAATTGTGACAATATTATTTGCTACTCTAAAGACACAGTGTGCTTCATGCACTTCCAGTTGACTTGGACTCTAGTTATTGCAATAAAATTGCTTCTTTACTCAAGCCAACATTAGTACTTTATCAATTTTTTCCACTATATCCTTTTAACTTAAACAGTAAATTGTTTATTTAGTTGACAGTCCCTTTTGCTTGTGAAGAAGAGATAATCTTTTCAGTCATCTCTGTGAAAATAGTGTCTATTTATTTGACTCATTAATTATTTTTGAGTTTCTGGTAAGTGCTAATGTAGATAAATGGTATCAGAGATAATGTCTAGCAATAATGCCTGAGCCGGGATATAAAACTGATATTATCAGCCAGCTTAAGGGAAAGGATAAGAGCTTGATAAGAAGTAGCAACTGAGGAAGATGACTATTACATGGGATCTGTATTTGTCTAAATATGTAGGGATCCATGAAGAGTAATACCTGAGGAAAGGGTAGAGGGAGGAAAGAGATAAAGATAATTAGGCAAAAATCATATTATGAAAGATTTATATGTAAATGTAAAATATTTTGATATTCTTGTTCTAAAGAATGCTTCATGTCATATTTGCATTGGAAGTAGATCACCCAGAATGTGGGCAGGTGAAGATGAGGTGCATAAGAATGAATGGAGAACAATAGTTAGAAGGCATCAGTGCAAAATAAAGATGACACAGGTCTGAACTAAGGGAATGTTTCTGAGCATTTGGGATACAATATTTTCACTAACTCAGTAAAGAATAATGTGTTATTAAATTTAATAAGTAAAAGAAAAATTCCGAGTCTCTGTGAAATGAGACTCTGTCCAAAACAAAAACAAAAGGTGTCAAAGAAGATGTAAAATTAAGCACCTGAACTCTTTAAGTTGCTTGTATTTATCATGTGATTTTTTTTTTAAATTAACATCTTCCTATTTCAATTGAATGAACTTGTGTATTTTCTCTGAACTATTCAAATAAAAAGATTTTACAGGATCATCAACTTTAAAGAGAAGGCTGGAAGCCAGTCTCAATTGTAGAGCAACTGCTCAGCATATTAAAAGGCCTCGTTTCAATTATTCCCTCCATGGAAAAGAAAAGAAAACAACAACAACAACAAAACTGTTACCTAAAGTACAACATATGTTCATTGCAATTACTCAATAGTTTGGATCATGCACTGGAAATAAAATAATAAATTATTTTAAAAGATGTCTCTCTTATATTTCCCAAACTAAACCCTACCCTCCTGGCTCAAGTAAATTTGTGCCTCAATCTTTTAGGAAGATGGGAATATAGTTTTGCCCCACTGCCTATCTCTGCCATAAGAATTTTAAAACTATATTATTTTTAAAAAGATTACATTCTGATAATTTACCTTTGAGAATCCATAAATGTTTAAGGGATTACATTAGGGAACTTGAGACATAGTAAAATTTGAGAAACAGTTCAAATTTAAAAAATCTTTTTCATATGCAGGAACATATTATTTAAGAAAACTTGAATACCAATATTGAGATTGATATTTTCGAGGATAAATCCTCTCATTAAATTTCAGGAAAAAAAGGAACAGGGAAACTTCCAGCATTTTCAATGGTTTCCAGGTAACTTTACAGAAAAATTGTACTGCAAAATTTACCTAATTTCAGTGTCCTTCTTTCTTGCTTCTGTTTTGACTTATATAGAAGAGAATCTTTGATTATGATGGAAGGCTTCATTTGCTTAGAGACAAAGATATCATATAAATAGTGTGTATTTAATCCAGTACCCAGTTAATACAATGAAATAATCATAGAAGATCAATTACCTTGCCAGGAGCATGTGAGTTCTGAGATACTGAAAAGGAAAGAAAATATATTCTCAAAAAACCCCAAATATAAAGAGAACTACTCTCATAATCTTACACAATGAATATGAACCCGAGTCCCAGTGGTTATGTATCATAAACATGATTTTAACTTTGGTGAGTCTGCTTGTTTGGGACTTTTTTTGAATACAGCCACATGTCTAAAATGTGTTAAATCAAAATTGGGAATATAGCTTTTGTAATTAATGTTCCAATTTTGAGGTCACATTTGCCATGACCATAAATACATAATCAAAGGGTATATGTACCAGTGAAAAGATGAAGAATGCTGGTGAGCACAGTGATCTGTATTCAGAGGAAAATAGAAGGATCCGAAAAGTTCAACATGAAAGCTGAAGGAAAAACACAGCTACACATATCTTCCAGGAAACTGATCTGAATTACTTAACACATTTTTTTTTTTACAAGTACAGAACCTCTCTTCATTTGCCCTACAATTTAGTAAGTCCAAATTTGTGATGGGATTCTAGGAGAAGGTTTACTTAATTTCGCCTCAGAGAGTTTTTTGAAATAATTAGTTCAGACATATGCTTTTAGAAGAACAGCTAATACACATGTCCTTGTTTTTCATACCCATGTGGAGCACTAGTGATTTTTTCCCCTGTAGCCTCTGATTTAACCAATGTCATTTTTCTTTTTTCATTCTTGCACAAAGATACATGCCCCACAAAGAAAAAATGTAGGACAAGGCATAAAGAATTGAGATATGGCAATCCAAAGAAAAAGAGATCCGAAAACTGCCAGAATTATCAGACATTAATAAACCTTTGTATTTTAGTCATTGGAATATAACTACGATGAACAGTTCTGCTAGTTAAGGAATAAACTTCATGAAAACTATGAGTTAAAAAATGAATCTGATTTGGTATATCTTGACAGATTATCAAATTGTTTAAAAAAAGGGGTTGGCTGATCAAAAAATTAGGTATCTATCAATGAGAAATTTGCTCAGTAATAAAGTGAATTAATGGCATGCTCAAGTTTCATTCCAAATCATCAATAAAATAAAAATGGTAAACATAATGATAATAATAATAATTAAGTAAATAGCTGTCTTGAAAACAAACAATGTTTCAGCAATGCTAAAGTTCTCATATGAATGACTCAAATGGATGCCACATACATCATGGAAGCTGGTAGGGGTGGAGAAGAGAAGTTTAATTTGAGGTTGATACACTGAAAAGAGATGAATTGCATTATACCAGTATTCTCATTTTTTTATCCAAAATTACCTAGGTAATTCTTTGGTTTCTCTCTAATATTGTCTCCCATTTAGCTTTAACTAAGAAACCTCTAGAGCTGGAGACTTGATTATTTCCATTCTTATTTACTTTCCATGTATTATTCCATCATGTTGTCTTGATAAATTTCCATAATTATGCCTGATATTTATGACATAAACTGTTTTTTCTTTCACTGGGACTACCTCATACATTTTATAGCTTCCAAACTAGGTAACAAGCATGTGACTTATAAATTATTCCTTTTTCTGTCTACTCCATCAGTTCCTGGACTTAAAGAGGACACTTTTGCATCACATTGTAATCAACAGCTTTGTTTATTCCACCCACAATTGGGTTTGTGGTAAGACCTTGAGGAGAAAACAGATGCCAGGGATGATTTCTTTTCTAGAGATGGAAATAATGGAGACTTCAAAAGTGAGGTTATGTGCCAGAGGCTAGAAATGCTGAGCATGAAAAGCTGTGCATAGAGAAACAGGGTTTAAAAGGGAACATGAATGAATGAATGAATGAATGAATGAATGAATAAAATAAATAGAACATGTTTTTATGATGATATAGTGATTTGTAAGAGAAGAATCAGAGGACATTGCAGGCAGAGAGAGGGATCAATAGACACAGTGAGGAAAAATTTGTATTATGAAAGATTTCTAGGAAAGTTAAGGTGCTTGGACATCCATGATCTAAAGAGGGCTGATAGTCATATGTGCAGTATATGCATAAATAACAGGACCATCCTCAGTGCTATAGCAGTTTAACAATGAAGGACCTGTGCATGATGGAGATAAATAATGAGAAGGCCACAGTGCACTGGAAGTTGATGCCAGTGTGAATGGAGGGAATGTTTCTGGAAATACAGAGGATAGAACAATTTCAGTGAACTGTGTAGAATGAAGACTAATTGCATAAACAAAGAAAGAAGCTGGGCCACAGGAATGTGTGATTCTGCTCCTGACTATAACTCAAGGATTCAAATAACATGTGTAGTAAGTGCAGCTACTGTGAATGTTGCTTTCCTTTATCATGTAGTTTCTTCATGGCACTATCTTCCTATGTTGATGAAAATTCTTTAAGAAGAAGATGGGCATTTTTCTGAAGCTTGGATACACAAAACACACCAGAGAAACAGAGAGGTCTGTGGGAAAGGATCAGTGGGAGATCAAATGCTTAGCATGCAAAAGGATCTCATTAGTGCCCACTGAGAATAACATAAACAAACCATGTCAGAAATATGAGCAAGTGCTACTTTGGTATGTGGAAGTACATTTTTGATTTACAACTTTTAGTCAAAATTTCTGGAAAGAAGGTTCTCCAGCAATAATGGATTCATTTTACAGGAAAGGAGTAAAATAAATTACATAGGATCATACATTGCATGCTTTCATGCTATAAACTGACCACATCAGTGGTGAAGGGAGCAAACAAAAATATACCATAAAACAAAACACCAGTTCTTGGAATTAGTCCATAAACATGGTGTCATAGTATTTCTCTTGTCAATGAGTTTCTCATGTGTCACAGATTGGCACTGATCTCCTGGGTTCAAGCAAAAACCATATCTTCATTCTCTCAGGCTTCTCAGTTCTAGCCCTGCCCCTTTAAGCTCTTTTTCGATTTAGGAGGGATAGAAAAATCAGCCTCATATTCCAACTAACCACTGTAATGACTCCAATGTGGGACACATAATTTTAGAGACATATATGATATAAACTCTTTTAATATATTTTCCTCATGAATTTACAGAAATATTTTAAAACACGGGTGCAAGCATCAACATCCAATGTTGTGGCAAATCCTCCTGACACATTGTGGAAAAACTATATATATCATGTATGAATAGTTTGCTATCCTTTCTAATGTTTCACTATATGCTTTCTAGAGAAGTTGTACAATAAGACTTACCTGTTTTGATTTTCCATGCTTCCATTCTGCATTTTTCTTTCTTTTGGAATTTTCCACCCTCTCCTGACTATCACTGATTCTTTTCTATGTGTACTATGTGTACTCACTGCCTTTCTCAGTCTTCACTTTCCCTTCTTCTATCCTTTGCCTTATTTCAGATTTACCTGTGTCAGAAGCATGTGTCAAATGCAACTCACAATGCAGTTCCTTTAGCAAAACATCCAATTCAATCTGTGGCTAAACTTACAAAATATGCCACTTCTTATCTTTGTTTACCCCTACTAGTTATTTAATGGGCACATTCCTTAAACAAGTACTACATACCAGTGGTCATATATTTTGACTTTGATCTTTCCAATGTATTTTATATTCTATGTGGTTCTTACCTTGTCCAAGTGCATTTATTGCCTTTGTGCTTGGTTCAAATTTACTGGATACAAAAGCAGCACACACCTCTCGATGTTTCTCAGAATCACTCTGGTAAAAATAATGACAATAATAAGTTTCATGTAGCTTTCTGCATCCCTCTCTGTTCATCATTATATTTATAGTTAGGAAGACATTGCAATTTCAGATTAGACCATTACATTTTCTGCAATGATATTTACATCTGAGACACGATTTCACATGCTGTCCTGATAAAGCTGAGCTCCTCTCTTCATCTGGCTACTGATGGGGAACATCAGGAAGAATGAAAGAGGAAATGTATTCTCTTACACCAAACTCACTGATATGCATATATCCCAAACAACTAACATCAGTGCTTAATTAGTAAGCTCTGCATTCTCACTCAAATCTAAAAACAGAGTAGAAAATTTATTTAAAATGCTTTTGTGAATTAGATTTCATGTTATACAGATTCAACATTTCTAACAATGAAGGGCCAATTGTTTTATTGATTTATAAGATACTTGTTATGATAAGAGACCGTCCAATGGGTACCTCCAGTAGGAATAAAATATTCTTGGACTTGTTTCATTTGAGTCTCCAGAGACTTCCAAATATTCACCTCATTGAGCAAAATATTTACATAGTCAAAATTTCATTAAAAAAAGAGAGTGTCAGTAAGAGAATGTGTCTATATTTTATATGCTAATTTGTTATATATGACAGAAGAATGATTATAATTTATATTATACATAAAGAGCACACTTTTTCATATCTCTGGTTGTATACAAAGTATAGTCTATATTTTATGTGAACAAACAAGCACACTCAATTTGGTTAGAGTATGCAACACTTTTCACTGAAGAAGGAACTAAAAGGAATTTCAAAAAAGTAAGACATTAGCACAGCATCATGCTGTGTTTCTTGACTGACTACTTTCACAGGTTGGAGCCAGAAAAACCGATGGATCTGCTTAACAAATAAGACAGCCTTTGTGGAAATACTGGGGACCCTTAACAGGAATCAGTGATCAGATGAAACACAGAAAGCATGGCTTTTAAAACAAGATGTACATTCATAGAAGAAATAGATGGAACAGTGCCAGGGAAAACTAGTGATGTGCAAGCAATGAATTTCCCCTTTGGAGGGCTGAGGAGAATCTCACTAACCCAATTAGGCAAGGGCAAAAAGCAAGAAATAGGCAGTTCTCAAATCAGGAATTACAAATTGCTCATAGATATACCACATTTGGTTAACATCACTAGAATTCAAAGAAATACCATTCACATATGAATTGATATTTCAGATGTTCCCAGTCAGAATGACATTTATCAAGTAGTCAAAAAATATGTGCAGTGCAGGATGTGGCAGGAAAGTCCAATCCTACACTGTCAGACAGAAAATTATGACTTCCACACTGGAAAGCATTATGGAGATTCCTCAGGATGACTGCCATATGACCCAACTTTTCCACTCCTTGATCAGAACCCCAGTGTACCAAAACCAGCATGCACATGTGATTTATGAATGTTGCTGTTTTAGCACTGTTGTTTTAGTCACAATCATAAAGTTATGGAACTAAATGTGATACCCATCCACATTAAAATGTATTAAAAACACAAAAAGACACTTGGCACTGATTCTTAGCAATATACTTATTCATTGTACCCCACTATGTCAAAATCAATACCATCCTTTATATGAATTCAGTCCCCTAAAATATTCTAATCTACAAAAGGTGCAACAGCAAGATCTACTTAAGTATATAAAAGAAAATATTTTAGGAAAAAATAGAAAAATAATATAGATTCCTCTCAGTTCAAATACAACATTTTCAGCAAAGGAGAGAGTTGAATTTTTTAAGGTGTATCAACCAGTATTTGAAATATTGTCAAATCTTCTAAGCAAAATGGGATTGCAAGTGCAAGAGCCTCTTCATCCCATGTACATTACCATACTTTTTCCCCAGATTTCAAAAAAAAAATCCTTCCTATTTTAACTTTTATAAGGTGGACCTCTGTCATGGAGGCACCCACAACATGTATTAGGATGGTATAAAAATGAAACTGAGACATAGATCTGTTGATAGCTCTGGGCAGCTACATTTTGTTTCTGTGGTCCACCTAAAGATTAAAACTCCTGGCACTTTCATTGAAACATGTTGTTTGACGTTCTGTGACAGCGAGTGCCAAGGTTATGTCTAGTAAAAAATTGCTCTCCTTTAAAACAACATACATGTGCCTACACATCATGTAGGGTCAAGCCACATTATCACCACACTGATGCTTTTAGACACCATCCAGGGAATTACAATAAAATCCTGAGGGCAGAAACCTTTGAGAAGTGTTCCATTGTAGTAAACTGTGGGCAAAATCTGAAACCACTGCATGTTTGAACTTCCCAGATGCATAGCCAACTCTCCACACAGAATGGTGGAAGTTCACCCTCTTCATATATTCTCAGGATAGTGATAGTTAGGAATGGGCTGAAAATTCTCATCAGGAATACATGTGTTGTGTCTGTGGGAGAGTTAGTTGAGTAGAGTTCCATACAGTACTGCCTTTTTAAACAGGTGGTTTAGAATAATGATAGTAAAGGAGACTGCTTTTTGAAAATTCAAGTGACACAAGAATCCAGCAGTGCTGGGGCATTGTCAGGTGCAATGGTATGTTCCTTCAGTTCCCAAAAGATTCTGCAAGCAGGCTATGACTGCCATGCTCCAATAAGTTGCCAGGAAACTGCTCAGAGACATGGAATCTTGCCCACCTTTAGACCACTGACTACAGGAATCCATGAGGTGGTATGAATTACATACTAGTCCCTAGGCTCCATGAACCAGAGTGTGTGTCAGGAAGTTTTCACATTAGATAGGCCCACATGTCTGAGTACATTAACAAGTAATGATGGTGATATTCTCCTTGAAATTGCTAAGTTCCTTCAGCATTCTCTGAGTGTGGTGGGGGCCAAAGGAGCAGAGGAGCTCAGCTTATTCATGCAAATAACTGGTTAGGACTTTTGGAGCTAGAACAAATAAAGTGTTGAATAATATTTGTTTCCCAGAAACCCCCAAAGTTATGTGTGAGTAAAATTAGAAATCCTGGACAGAAAGAAATATCTTCTTTTCTACTGTGTTAATATTAGGGAATCTCAAAGCTTTTGCTATTATTGTTTTTGATATTTTTGTTTGATAATTTCTATGAGTTTTCCATGTTATTTATTTTTCTCTTTCTATTTATTTGAGAGATTTATTCCACTCATTCATTTTTTTGTTAGCCAGGGAGAATTTTTATTCTCATTTTAAATCTTTTCATTTCTCATTTTTATTGCATTTTTTCCTCTTCTCCTATTCTGACTCTGCTTACTCTCACCACTTTCACTCTACTTACTTTTTTGAAATATGTTCTAATAATTATATTATAACCACGACATAATTTTTTTTGCAGGTAAAACTCGTTATTTCCTACTCTATCTTTTCATTTTGTGATGTTCTAGAAATCATTTAAAACATATTTTATGTAAAGTGGATACATATTTTGGTTTATGCTGTGATCATTATTGGAGTTTATTCTCTCCTGACAGGAGCCAATGTGAACTTGGTGTGAAGCAAATTGACTTAGAAGCCACTGGCTTCTTACAAAGCTGTCTCAGGTTCAGCACTGCACTGGAGATGGGTGGACCAGCTGGAGCCACACAGCTACACAGCCTTTCAGAGTTGGATATGGCCTGTCAAGATGCCAATCAACTTCATTGCTGCAAGAACCCTAACACACCAAAAAGCAATATTCCTCCTGCTAAAAAATTATCTCTGCCTTTGATCTACTCTCCCTTAAATAAACAACTTGATCCTTTTTCTAGTTGTTCAGTTCCAGCTTCTACTGGGATTGGGGAACATTTCAGGAGCTCTGCTTTCCTTTTCAAACATTCCCCTTTCTCCTTGATTAGATGCTGGTGTCTAAATACAGCATGTGAAACATGCTCATTTGGAACTTGATTCTGAGAGTGATGGCCTCACCAAACACATCCCAAAAAAAAAAAAACCCTGACACTGAAAGGACACACACATATCATTGGAACTAAAATGATTGTAAAATCGCCTCCTACTACTGTAGACAACAGGGAAAAAAGGGGACATTAAGATACCACCAAAATTTTAAAAGTTTCCAATAACTGCATCTAAGATGTGTATCCTTGGCACGAACTGTAGCACTTCATTTTGACGAATGTCCATTTCAGAGGTAGGAAAGAAATGTTTAGTGATTGTCTTGATGTCTTGCATGATAGGTAAATGAACTAGAAAGTTTCTGTGCCTACACTAACAGAAAGGATACATCCTGAAAGGATCTGATTCCTTTAACAGACTGTTTGGTTTCTAATTTAAGCTTACTTCCTGCCTCAGTTTACATAGTGGAGTCAAGGGAGAATGGAATCTTTAACACAGGTATGGATTAGTGGTAATGGGAAACTAAAATTTTGAGCCTTTGGGAATGATGATGCCTTAACATGAATGTGATCTCTAGACATTGCCCTTGTGTATTTTCTGATTTTCAACTGGCCCTTTCTGAGTCTCAGATTTATTCCTCATCATGTGAGGAGGTCACACAGAAGGTAACTGAAAGAATATTCAAAATATTTCCTTCTCTAAAAGGTAACTTCAAGCTTGCGCTTTCATGATTTCTAAAGCTTTTTCATGTTTATGTCCTGTTACATACTTTAGATTTAAATATTGAACTATGATATTTGATTTCCAAGTAAATATTGTATGAGGTCATTTTCTTCAGCCATAAAGTCCCTTCACAAAGCAAAGAAGGGACAAATGGCAGGAATTTAAATTGACACATTTACATACCTGTTGAGGCCTATTTTGTGTGCCATCAGGACACTCCTTCTCCTCTTCAGATGAACTGTCCCAAGGAGAGTCTGGGAATGAATGCATAGATGTACTTAAATTACTTAAAAGAATTAGACTGAGTGAAAATCTAGCCAACTACAAATGTAATAATCATAAAACTTTATTTTCACAATGATACTTCTAAGTTTAGCTTAATTTTAGGTGAATGTTTATGTTGTCTGAAATTTTTTCATTGTTTTGTGGGCCTGGTGGTTGTACCCAGAGCCATGTGCATCCTTGGCAACAACTGTAGCACTTCCTTCAAATCCGAGGCCTTAAATGTTTTTGGAGATAGAGTGTTTACATATACCCTGGTACATTGGTAACCTGACATCTGCCTTCTTCAGCCTCCCAGTAAGTTGAAAAATACAAATGAGTTCCACTTCACCCAGGGCCTATTGAGAGATTTAGGGAGTAGTTTTACTAATCCAACTTCAGACACACTAGACATCACATGTTCAATCATATGATATCTCAAAGATTCAAACATTCCTAAAAAAAATGATATTTTTCATAAAAAGTTTGAAATGACAATGGAAAGAAGAAACCTCACACTATTTACTATGTCTGTTTCCTAATAGCATTTTTTAATGAACCACTGCACACAATGTTTGGTTTCTGCAAAAAAAAAAAAAAAAAAGAATGAAGGAAAGAAAAAAAGAGGTCACTGTCATACCTTTGCCCGTGAACCCCGTATTCCTTTCCTTTCCTTTTCCTGCATTTGTTCTGTTAAGAATTACTCTATTTTTTGAAGGATTCCTCCTGGTGCCTTTTGAATCCTGAAATAACCTGGTTTTGCTTCTCTGGTGTTAGCTACCTCAGACCATGACCCGCTATTGTACTGGGTAACAAATACTTGGCTTTTAAATTATTTCTTCTCTGTCTAGTTCACTAGGTCCTGGATTCAGGTTCTGCTTTTAGAACACACTGATTTGGATACCACAATAAAGTGTCGGGTAAGTGTCTGAGGCAATAACACTTGGCATGGATGGTGTCTTTTCTAGAGGTACGGATGAATGGAGACTTGAGGAGTGAGGCCATGAGGCAGAGGCAGAGAATGGTGAAAATGTGGACAGGTATAGTATGACATAGAGACAAGGGTTAAGGGGGACACTATATGCCTGATGATATAGGGATTGATGAAAACTTCCAGAAGTTCATGTCGGTAGAAAACAGGCTAAACATAGATTTAGGAAGACTTGCATTGTGAAAGATGCCACAAAATGTTAAGGTGCTTGGACATACATATACCAAAGAATGTCATCTATGCCATGGGCACATGTGTATCTGGAACCATCTCAATTCAGTGGGCATGTAAACTTGAGGAGCATGTTCATGATTGGAGATGAATAAGGAGAATGCAAATTGCTCTCTGCGGTTGATGCAGGCCTGAATGGAAGGAATGTCTCCAAAAGGATCTGGGTTCTGTTTTTACCATACAGATGTAACAAGCAAACAACAAGTCAAAGAACAATGAGCAAAAATTCCATTGGGATGTGCAGGTATGGATTGACTACTCTGAGATAAAATTTCAAGAAAGAGTGTTCACCAGCAAATGTTCACTTTAGAAGCAAGGGGTAAACTAAAGTATATATGATCATACATCTTATTATTTCTTGCTACAAACTGACCACAAGAGTGGTCAGAGTCAGGGCATCAGTGGCATAAAAACAAGTTTGATGCACATAAGACATGTATGTCACACTGGATGTCAGGGTAGAGTGCACATTGCCTTCTAAATGAGATTTTCCTGTATTTCACAGACTGGCCTTGACATCTTGGCTTCAGGAAAACTAGAATTCCTCATAATCTCAGGATTCTGGATTCCAGTCCTGCTCCCTTGGACCTATTTTTAAAATTTGGGTGGGAAGAAAAATCAGCCCCTCAATCCAACTAACAGGTGTCATGAAGTTTAATTGTAGAAACACCTGTGATATAGGTTATTTTAAAACATCATTTCCTGAGACATTTACAGAAATATTTTGAAATGTGGATACAGCACCAACACAGACCCGATGGGGCAACTCCAACCAACACATGTCAGAAAATGGATATATCAGGAGTTAGGAGATTGCTATCATTTCCAAGGTTTAAACATAGGCAGTTTTATAGAAGCTGTACTGCAACAGTTACCTGATTCCACTATTTTTGTTTCATTCTTCCATTTTGTTTTTTGGGGATCTGTATCTTTGCTTTTGATGGTCGGCTTGATGTGCATGGAGAGAAGATATTATGTAAGTATTTTACAGTACATCCAGCATACTGTTAATAATATCACATAAATATAGAAGATGAATTACCTTGTAGGAAGCATGTACGTCCTTAGAGCCTGAAAAGCAAGTGAAATATATAATCCATAAAACCTGAATATTAAGAAAAACACATTCATGACTCTTTGAGATAAGTAGAGAGCTCAGTCTGAGTGATAATAAATTTTGTTTGCATTGATACAGGCTACATTCACTTGGGGGTTTGTGTTTGTGGATTTTGTTGAGTACAATGACAAGACTGAAATGTAGTAAATCAAGATGGAGAAAATATCTTTAGTAATTAAAACTTGAAGATAAGTTTCAAATAATAAGAACACCTTTGCAATCATCATAAATATTTAGGCAAATTACGTATACAAATGTGAAGATGCACAATCTGGGACCACAGTGATCTGTATTTAGAGAAGCAAAAGGAAAACCTGAGAACTTCAATGTCAAACCTGAACTAGTCAGATGGCAGTACACATGACAAGTGACCTATGAATTCTTTAATCCATTTTATTATAACTGAGTATCCTGTACCTCATTCGCCTTATTATTAAAAAGTTTTCATCCAAGATCTGTGGAAATGTACACTTTATTTCTCCTCAAACTTTTTTTTTCTTCTGAATTAATTGGACCAAATGTATGCATTTAGAATTACAGGTAATACATATATGTGTGTGTTTCTCATACCCGTGTGGGACCATGGCACATCTTCTAATCCTGCTTCTTTTGTTTTAGGCAATAGAATGTTGTCTTTTTCATTCTTGTGCAAAGATACATGTCCTGCATCTGAAAAAAAATGTGAGAAAGCATAAAGAATTTAGATATGGCCATCCACAGCAAACTGTGATCTGAAAGGAAGCAGAATTGACAAATAGGACTGAAGTATTGTGTTTCATAGTCTTTTATATGAACAGGTTAGAAAATGTCTTAGTATAGGTGGAATAAATTTCTTTTTTTTTTTTCCTTGGAAGGGTAAAAATTTTATTTTTGAGGAATTCATACTGCACATTTTCAAAGAGAGTCACATAAGAAAGCAAAAATGTTATCCTCCCCTCATCCTAGAAATAAATAAGAAGGGCATAAAATTTCTTTTTAAATCATGACACTTGTAAGTTTAGCACCAGCATCCAAAATGAACAAAAAAGGAAAAAAAAAAGCATTTACTATATATTTCAGATTTCTTTGGTTGGGGTTCTCCCCATGTGGTATTAATATTTCTTCTTTCAATTCATATTACCAAAACAGTAAAAACCAGGAAAAAAATATAAACCTAGTGGTTGCTGAAACTGGGGAGGTTGCTCTCTCGTACTCTGTGCAGACATTCCCGGAATGGCAGCTTGCTGGAAAAATATGCTGACATTTTCATTTCGCAGTTGTTAGTTTCTCAAAGAATAACAGTAAACATTCTAATGTCCAAATCTTGGTTAGTCTTCCACTTTATTGCTTAGATGTTTCTTTGGTGTTGGTAAGGTTGTGGGTGTGCTTTTTGCTTTACTTTTGAATGGTCATTATTCTTTAGGTCACCCTGCTGGTGGTGAAGGTGCCTGGGGAGCTGGGTGTCACTCAGCACTGCTCTGCTCGGTGGCTGGAGCAGGGTTCTCAGTTGGTGCTTCACCTGCCTTGGTCTCTTTGCCATCTTGTGAAGGAGCATTTGGAGGACGGGGGGCGACGTCGATAGTTATAGGGACGCCGGTATCCAAGGCGAGCAGATGGCTGGTTTGGACCATTGGCTGCTTGTTGATTCTCTTTATCTTCAGCCTCTCCAACAGCTGGGGCAGGTCGTGGGCGAGGAGGTCCCCTACGGTACCTTGGGCGATAAGTTGGATTTCTATGAACTGGTCCCGGAAGCTGTGCTCCCTCGGGGACTCCATCCTTCATCTCTCCAATCTCACCAGCCTGCATTCTGTTGGGATGGGGAAAGACCCGTGAGCGACGGTCAAAGGTCTGTCCCACGTGGTAAGGCGGGAACCGCCGCTGCCGGTACTGAGGGCGGTACTGGGGGCGGCGCAGCTGACTCCGGGCCCCAGAGAACTGCCCGTCAGTGGCAGGGGGGTCAAATCCTTCACTGCTGCCGCTCCCTTCCTCCTCCTCCTCCCCAGCGTAATTACGGGGAGGTCCACGGCGTCTGCCATAGTAGCCACGTCTATAACGGCGCCGATCAGCAGCATATCGACTCCCTTCTACAGGAACTCCATCTGGGCCAGTCACATTGGCTGCTTCAGCACCCTTTTCTCCTTCAACCACATCAAACTCCACAGTTTCTCCATCTCCTACACTACGCAGATATTTCCGTGGGTTATTCTTCTTGATGGCAGTCTGATGTACAAATACATCTTCTTTGGTGTCATTTCGATTTATAAATCCATATCCATTTCTGACGTTGAACCATTTGACAGTGCCAAGGACTTTGGTGGCGAGAACTTTTTTCTCCGCGTCTTCGCTGCCGGCGGTGGCTGAAGAGGCGGGGGCCGCGGTGCCCGTGGCTGCCGGGGCCGCGTCCCCACCGGGGTTTCCTGCGACGAGGGCGGCGGGCGCGGGAGCCACGGCCTGGGGCGCACCGCTGCCCACAGGGCTCTTGGGCGCGGGGTCCTGGGGCGCCGCAGCGGCCGCCTCCGCCGGAGCCTGCGGGAGGGTGGTGGTGGTGGTGCTGGTGGCCTCGCCCGCCTCGCTCATGCCGCCTCCTCTGCTCTCACTCGGGCACCTCGGTGGCGGTTGGTCGGCGGTTGGCGCGGCTGGTGGTCGCGACGGCCGGGCTCGCTCTCAGGGATCTCGCGGCGCAGGCGGCGGCGGCCGAGGGGGCGTCTCGCGGCGGAGGCGGCTCGAGCTCTCAGGCTGCGCGCTCGCGCTGGGGCTCCTCGCTGGATCTTACTCTGGAATAAATTTCTTTAAAAAATTCTGTTTAAAAACAGGAGTGTGGCATAAAACTCCCAGACATGATATCACATATTTTCTGAAAGTGCTGAGGAGCAGAAAATGAGGCATCTAGAGATCAGAATTAAGCACAGGAATGGAGTTTATTCTTGCAGCACAAGGGACATGGTTTAATTCCAAAGCACCAATATAATATAAAAATTAAAATCATAATCTTTGTCATCATCATCATCACCATCATCATATAATACTATAACCATATTAATAATAAGTCACTATCTTAAAAAAAAAACAGCTTCAGTAACACTAGGTCACTGATCTAAATCACTCTTATGGATGTCACACACATGGTGGTGCCTGGTAGGTGTGCAGGAGGGTTGCCCTGATTTTTCCAGTCCCTACTTGTTTCAATCATCTGTGGACCAGGTATCATCTCACTTTTGGTTTGAAGGCAGGCATACTGAAAAATGCCTAATTGCCTTCTCTCATTTTCCCCTTCAAAATTTCCTTGCTAACTTCTTTATTTTCTCCCACATTTCCCCTTCCTTCTAGCTGTTTCAAACAAAACAACAAACAAAAAACAAACTTCTGGTGTGGGAGACTTGATTCTTTCCACTATGCATTGTTTGCATGGGTCATTCCAACTCCTTCCTATCTACCAATGTAGAAAATTTATCTGAGAAAATGATTTCTAAATTTTGGTCTTTTTGTTATCCCCACTACCTAAGAATTATGCTCAGAAGTATAGCAATATTGATCCTGGCGCTTGATCATCTTCTATTCTGGTGTGTAGGATCAACCAGAATTCTCTTTGATGTCCCACAGGAACATTCTTTCCTTGGCTACAAAAATGCTGTTGGCAAACTAGGATCATTGGAGTCACCTAAGAACATAAAGCAAGTGTAGAAGGAAAGAACTTCTGAGTCACAAGGAGAATCTCCTGGCCCCAACTGACCATACACTACAGTTTGAGAGCTCCAGTGAAAATGCTGTTGGCATCCAATACCTCTACCTTCACTTGAACATGGATAGCCCTGGGATTCTCCCTAAGATGATCCACTCAAATGGAAGTTTAGAAGAAGGTCTAATCTTTCCAAATTTAATTTTAGCTATCTGGGAATTTGGGGACCTATCCGTAATCATTCCTATCTCTTTTTACTCTCCTAATTGGCGTTTCTGCTCTATAAAATTTTTGTACAGACTAGCAAGATTTTATGTGTCATTATATTGTACACATGGATAAACAAACCTAGCAATATGGGATTCCTTCTTCACTCCTCCATTGGATTCCAACTGTCACTAAGTTAAGAAGCTTGGAATATTTTCACTCTAAACTTCATTCAGCTTTGGACCTGGCAACTCAAATATGCTCCCCAGATTATGAGAAAGCTGCTCTTTTCCCTGCTCATATGTAACTGAGTGTCCTTGACTCCACTGACTACAGCTGCTGCCTCTTCCTTCATTGATTCCCTGTAATTAATTAATGCCTGTCTCAGTGTTCATATCCTCTTCTTCTCGCTGATTTCTACTTTACTTTGAGGGAAGCATGTCTCAAAATGCAATTCCTAATTCAGATCCTTTAGCAATATCCCCAGTGTAGCCTGTGACAGAAACCTAATATCATATGACTCATTATATTTCTTTGTCCTTACCAGGTAATACATACTCTCTTTGAACAATTATAATATACTAGTGCTCATGTATTAAGGCAATAGGCTCAGCAATATATTTTGCATTATTCATGACTCTTACCTTCTCTATGTCCATTTATTCCATTCTTTGCTCTTGAATGGAACCCATCAGATATTCTAGAAGCCCAAACCTCTGGAGGTTTCTCACAGACACTCTGGAGAAAGTAATGCCAATAATGAGTTGCACAAAGATTTCACCAGTACATTTATCTCATCACCATATGTCTATTTCTTAAATCATTTGAATTGGTAATTAGATGAGTGCATTTTAAGCAAGAAGGTATGCATTAGTTTCACTGTCTTAGGCACCTCAGATTAAGTGAGCTCTTATATCATTCTGGCTACTGATTGGATAAAACCAGGATGAGGGACATAGGAACCCTGTTCCCTCAGAATATACACACTGACATTCATATACCCCCAAAACTAGCATCAGCATTTAATCAGTCAACTTTGCACTTCCCCATTTCTAAGAATGCTGTAGAAAGTCTTTTGAGAATGGCCCTTGATGTTCTAGAGCATTCAAATTTTATACACTGAATGGTCAATATTTTATTCTGAAAGTACGATACTTGGTAAGATCAGAGTTTCAATTCTGTCACCTTGTGTAGGAAAGGGAAACTGTGGTTCGTGCTGCATTTATTCATCAGAGACTTCCAAAAGTTAATGTATTGGAGCAAAATATTTACCACATCAAAACTTATTTTAACAAATTACAGTATAGTGAGGAAATGTGTCTGTATTTCACATGAACATAACAACACACCCAACTTGGGTAGAATTTGCAACATTTCCACTGAAGAAGAAAGTTAAGAGGTATTTCACAAGATAAAGGGGACTCCCATGTCTTAAAAGCTGACTACTTGCAGAGGTGGGAGTCATTTGAACTGGAGCATAGCTGCTTGCTAAAAAAGAGAAGCTGTGGGAAAACACAGGAGTGACACAATGGAGAGCCTGTGACCAGATGAAACCAAGAAATATTAAGATTCTCAAAGAGGAAATGCATTCATGGAAGAAATAGGGTAAAGCTGGGGTAGGAAAAACTAGCTGGCTATGAGAGAAAAATATTCTCACTGGTGAGCTGAGGAGAATCTCACTCATCCAATTAGGAAATGGAGAAAAGCAAGAGATAGACAGCTCTCAAAAGAACATATACAAGATCAGTATAAATACATGAGAAAAATATCTAGCATTCAGGGAAATACCATCCAAAACGCCATTGATATTTCAGCTCATGCCAGCCAGATAGGCATTCATCAAGGCTTTAAATAATAAATGCTGGAGAGGATGTGGGTAAAAATGTACAACCATACACTGTGAGGCCGAAAATCAGGACTTCCCATCTGCAAAGTAATATGGAGAGGCAGCAGAAGAGTAGGAATATGAACACTATGTGACCCAGGATTCCCAATTTACAATGATTCTCTATACACATGAGACACAGGAACTTCAATATTTACAGTGGTTTCTATCACCATTAGAAAGATATGATATGAGCCCAGATGCACATCAACACAAAAAATGGATAAATAAACACCTAGAAACTTGACACTGAATTTGAGCAAACTAGTTTTTCATGTTACACCATCATGTCAAAATGAGTCCTCACGTACCATATAAAAACCCTGTCCTAAAAATTCTAAAATATAAAACTTGTAACATCAAAATCCCTAAGATTATACAAGGATGATATTATACAGCAAAAAAAGTAGAAAACTTATGTAGATTATTCAAAGGCCAAATACAACCTTTTCACCATGGTGAGACTTCTTTTCCCTGAGATGTCATGAAAATTGATTCCAGGCAGATCAGATTCCAGGCAGAATCTGAGCATGTGTTTCGAAGCCTCGCCACTCCTGTTACTTTATCGCGACTTTCTTCCTGGGATATCCATAAAAAATTTCCCAGTTTCTTCCTAAATTTTCAAAGACTTAATTTGGCAAAAAAAAAAAAAACAAACAAACAGTGGTTTGGAGGTACCCATAACCATAATCAAGGTGGGACAGGAGAGAAACACCGACATAGAGCTGCTGAGAGAGCTGGGCACTTAGAGCATGGCCCTAGAGTCTATGTTAAGAAAAGTAGTTCATGGCACTGTCATGGCATCATGGTGCTGTCAGCTCTGTGACAGCAAGGGCCAAGAGTAAGTCTGGCAGACAAAGGGCAGCCTGCAGTACCATAAACATGAAATGAATACTAGGCATGGTCAACCCACTCTGCTGAGAATAATTTAGAATACCTATCCCCCTATTAACATCACACAGACAGTCAAAGGCACCCTCTTAAGAATTACAATATTGCCCTGAGGACATGGGCTCTCAGTGGTGTCTCATCAGGTACCACTGCATCCCTTGCACCTCCGTGATTCAGTAACCAGGTATTCTCCCAGAATTTTAGATGGTTACTCATCATATGGGCTCAGGATAGTGAGTGACAGGCATGTGCTGAAAGCTCTCATCAGGAAGAGATATGTTGCTGCTGTGAATGGTCCATAGAGTAGAGGTTCACAGAGGCACTGTGTCTTTCAAACTGGTGCTTTGGGAATAATGATAGTGAGCAAGAACTGCTAGTTGAGAATTCAAGGGACAGAAGATTCCAGAAGTGCTGGGGCAGGATCAGGGAGAATGGTATTTTCACTGCGTTCTCAGAAGAAGTCACAGATTCTGAAACCAGGCCATGTCTCTCATGCTCCAAGAGGTTGTAGGGAAAGGCCTCAGTGACTTGGAATCATGCACAGTACAGGAACACTGAGTACAGAATTCCATAACTGCAGTCTGCGCTACAGATTAGTCTCCAGCCTCCATGCCCACAGGGTTTAATAGGCAATTTCTACATTATATAGGCCCATGTCTCTTAGTACACAAACTAATACTGAAAGTGCATTTCCTCTGCAACTTTCAATGTTCCCTCAGCATTCTCTGGGAGGTGTGGGAGAGCAAGGAGCAGAGGCAGGCCTTTTTGACCTAGAGCAGATAAGGAAACTGATGGGCAATACTTACATCCACAAAACCATAAAATGCTTTAGCTTTCCAAAATTAGAAATTCTGGACAGAAGTGTCTCCATGTCAGTTACATAAGTTTCAGGGAATTGTAAAGATTTCCATGGTTTCATTTGTGCCTTTTTTTTTTTTTTTGGTCTGCTATTTCTTTGAGTTTGCCAAATTATTTCTTTTTTCATAATATATCTGATTTTCCAAGATATTTTCAATCATTTCTCATTTTATTTCCTTGATTACATTTTTATTCTTATTTTAAATTCTTTCCTATTCTCATTCTTATTGAATTTCATTGCCATGTTCTCCTAAGTCTCTGCTTAGTATAACCACGTTCATTGCCTGTTCTTTTTAAAATTGATCATGATACTTTTATTGTCACTAAGGCTTTTTTTCTTTTCTAGTCAGGTGCACATTGTTATATCCTATGAACTTCAGTTCTTTTCTTGGTATAATGGAAACCATATATAAAATATATATTTTATTTGCATGGAATGTATGCTTTGCTTTAAGCTATGATGGTTGTCAGAGATTCCCCTTTCTCCTTGATTAGATGCTGGTGACTAAATACAGCATGTGAAACATGCTCATTTGGAACTTGATTCTGAGAGTGATGGCCTCACCAAACACATCCCCAAAAAAAAAAAAAAACCCTGACACTGAAAGGACACACACATATCATTGGAACTAAAATGATTGTAAAATCGCCTCCTACTACTGTAGACAACAGGGAAAAAAGGGGACATTAAGATACCACCAAAATTTTAAAAGTTTCCAATAACTGCATCTAAGATGTGTATCCTTGGCACGAACTGTAGCACTTCATTTTGACGAATGTCCATTTCAGAGGTAGGAAAGAAATGTTTAGTGATTGTCTTGATGTCTTGCATGATAGGTAAATGAACTAGAAAGTTTCTGTGCCTACACTAACAGAAAGGATACATCCTGAAAGGATCTGATTCCTTTAACAGACTGTTTGGTTTCTAATTTAAGCTTACTTCCTGCCTCAATTTACATAGTGGAGTCAAGGGAGAATGGAATCTTTAACACGGGTATGGATTAGTGGTAATGGGAAACTAAAATTTTGCACCCTCCAAGGTCTCTGACTGCAGAAATCCAGAAGATATCTTTGAATTACTCTTGTCTCCAGCCTCCGTGAACCAGAGGAAGTGTCAGGCAGTTTCTACATTTGATAGTCCTACATATCAAAGTATAAAACAAGTACTGAGAGTGAGTTTTGGTGTGCATCTTCAAAGTTCTCTCAGCTTTTCTGGGTGTGGACAAATATCAAGGACCAGAGGACCTCAGCTTGTACACTGCACTTGCCAGATAGTCCAGTTTGGACTGGAGCACATATGGAAACCGCTAGACTATGTTTTATTCTAGGAAACTCCCCAATGTTATATGTTTCTAAAATTAGAAATCCTGGACAGAATTGTTTCTGTCTCAATAACATGAGTATAAGGGACATGTCAAACTTTTGGAATTTTCACATTGTATTTTTTAATTTTATTTTTATTTTTTGTCTTTTATTTGTATTATGTATCTATATCATTTATTTTTTATGCTGCATTTAATTTTATGAAACAATTTTATTTCTCCCTGTATTTGGTCCCTGGATTTCTTTTTTATTATCATTTTCAATCTTTCCTTTTCTCATTTTATTGCATATTTCCCCTTATCTCTTCTTCCATCTGTTTACTCACAACACTTTCACTTTCATTACTTATTAAATTATGTCCTGAAATTTTTTTGACTATTTATTTATTTTAAAACTTTGAATTTCTTTTAATTAATTATTCATGACAGTAGTATGTTTATTCACTTTGATATACCATAGATAGATGGGATATAATTTCTCATTTTTCTGAGTGTACATGTTGCAGAATCATATCGGTCATGCAGTCACATATATACATATAGTAAAAATGTCTGTTACATTCTACTATCATTCCTATCCCTATATCCTCTCCCATCCCCTCCCTTCACTTCCCTCTACCTATTCTAAGGTAATGCTACTCTTCCCTAGTACCCCCACCTTATTGTGAATTAGCATTGGCATATTAGAGAAAACATTCAGCCTTTGGTTTTGTTGGATTGGCTTATTGTGCTTAGCATGATATTCTCCAACTCCAACCATTTTCTGGCAAATGCCATAATTTTTCTCTTCTTTAAAGCTGAGAAATATTCCATGGACTATATATATACCACATTTTCTTTATCCATTCATCTATTGAGGGACACCTAGTTTGGTTACATAATTTAGCTATTGTGAATTGAGCTGCTATAAACATTGATGTGGCTGTGTTAGTATAGTATGCTGATTTTAAGTCCTTTAGGTATAAACCAGGAAATGGAATACCTGAGTCATATGGTGGTTCTATTCCCGATTTTTTGAGGAATCTTGCAGTCCCACCAACAATGTATGAGTGTATCTTTTTCACCAAATCCTTGCCAACATTTATTGTTGCCTGTTTTCTTGATGAATGTCATTCTGACAGGAGTGAGATAAAATCTTAGAGTAGTTTTGATTCGCTTTTCTCTAATTGCTGGAGATGTTGTTATCATCGATGCATGTATCTTTAGTCAAGTGTACATTGTTATTTATACTCCTTCATTTCAGTTTGTAGTGTTTTAGAGATAATTAATTATACTTATTTTATTAATAGTTGATACATGTTTTCTTTTAAGCTTAGACTGTTGCCATAGGCTGTTCTCTTCCCTTAAAGAGATGCTGGTGAGTGAAACTAGTACTAGGACATGCTCAGTTGCAGACTTGATGTTGAGATATGAACCTGCATAAGACATATTCCAAAGATAAACCTGCATAGTAGAAAGACATATGTAAAAGTGGACAAGAGGTCCACCCAAATGCATGCAAAACTTTAGCCTACTAACACACACAAGGAGACAAAATGACACTTTCCAAATTTTCATAATTTCCCAATAACTGCGTCCATGATCTTTTTCTAATATCCACTAACATACTAGGATTTAAAATATTTATTGATTCTATTGATTTCTTACATCAAAGGAATTGAACTAGGAAGTTAGTTTTTGTATCCTAATAGCAAAGGACTCATTCTGAAGGATTTTGATTCTATTAACTGGCAGTTTTGTGTCTGATTTGGGCTGATTATCTGCCTCAACACAGACACTGGAGTCAAGAGAAAATGAAAGTTTTAACCTCTGCATGAATGAGAGACAATGTAAAACTCAAATTTTAAGCCATTGGAAATGATGATGTCTTAACTTGAATGTGTACAATGACCACTGTAGTTATGTATCTTCATATTTTCAACTGGTTATTCCTAAGTCTGGAATTTATTCCACATCATTTAAAAATGCTACACAAATAAAAGCAAACAATATTTTTAAATATTGCTGATTTGCTATGCTAAAATTTACCTTTAAGCTGCCATGATTTCTAAAGCTATTTTCATTCATGGTCAATTAAATACTCTTAGATTTAAAAATTAAATTTTATATTTATACCCAAAATGAGTATCCTTTAAAGTAAGTTCACTTGGAGTAATTTATCTTCCAAAGCAAGAAAAAGAGGAATAAACCAGAATTTTAACTTGACATATTTACATACCAGTTTCTGGTTATGTCCAGTTCCATCAGGTGTCTCATGTGTTTTAGACAATGATATGTCAGAATGTGACTTTTCTAAAAAAAAAAAAGTATAGATTTATTAAACAGTTATAATGTGTAACCATCTGTGCAAATAAAAAGTAATAACATTTTTATCTTCTAAATTTTATTTATATTTAAGCTTACATTTTGGTGAATAATTATTTTTTAAAACTTTTTAAATTTTTATTTGTATATGGATCTGAGGACAGTACCCAGGAACTTGTGTATCATTGGCAGGAATTGTAGCACTTACTTTAAGTCCTTATTCCAGGCCTTTTTATTTGAAGATAGGTTTTCTACAAAGTGCCCTGACTGGCTGAAAAACTTCCCTTGGCCTGAATCAGTCTCCAAATATTTACAATTACACATGTGTCCCACTGTGCCCAGTATATATCAAGATCATTGAGGAGTAATTCTATTGAACCAGTACTTCATAACACTACTTGGGGAGACACTAGGGGTTCAATGCATATAATATGTCAGAAGTTCATCTACTCGAAGTAAAAGAAAATGTCATGAAAAAAATTTAAATTACCAAGAAACAAGAAGCATCATACTGCCTACTATCTCTTCACCCAAATAATAAGGTTTCAACAATCATTGGACATCAATTTTGTTGTCCCAAGTGATTGATCCAATTACAACTTCATCAAAAGAATGCAGTGTTCCTTTCTGTTATTTGCCTTTCTTGACTTTTATCTTTTTTTTTAATCTTTTTTTTTTCTATTAGGGACACATTGTTTGGTGAATGTTCTCTGACTATCCTTATTATTCCAGACACAAATTGATTTTTGCTCTTCCTAGGATTACCTCAGACAGTGAATCAGCTTTGACACTGGAAAATAACCTCTTGACCTGAAAATTATTCCTTTCCCTTTCTAGTCCCTTGGCTCCTACACTTGAAGGGGCTGCTTTCACATCACATTGTCTCAACAGTTTATTTATTTCCACACATAACTGAGTTTGTGGTAAAGCTGGAGGAGATAACAGGTGTCAGTGTTGGTGTCTTTTCTCAAGATACACATGAACACTGACATAAAAGGGAAGTTTTGAGACAGAAGGCAGGAAATGGAGAGATAATGGAAGGCTCTAGCAAGATATACAAGCAAGTGTTAAAGGGGACAATATTTAGTAACAATGGGGATTGGCGAGGAGAACATCCAGAGAACAGTGCCAGTAAGGAAATGCTAATGATGCAGAGGTAGGAAGAATTAGTATTCTGAATGGTTTCTAGAAATTTAATTTAAGAGGCTTTGATAGTCTCAATGTAAAGAGGGTTGATGGTCATATATGCAGTGTAGTTAGACCACACTTAATGCTGAGGGCAGGGGAATGTGAGGGGCATGCACATAAAAGCAGTTGAATAATGAGAAGGCCACAGAGCAGTGTTAAGTTCAAGCAGGCCTGAATTGAGGGAATGTTTCCAGAAATACAGAGATAGAAAATTTTAATGACACGAGTAGGATGATTCTAATTAAATGAACAATGTAATAATCTGGATATGAGATTCTGGTCGTGACTGTTACTTGAGATTTCCATTGAGATGTGTAATAGAACAGAAGAAATATAAATGATGCTTTCATTTGCCATGTAGTTTCTCCCATGGCAATATCTTCCTAAGTTGAGGAAATTCATTTACATCCTTGGTGGGCAATTTTCCTTGAACCTGGATATATCCAGCTGACCCATAATTCCATGAAGTCAGTGGGTGAAACTCATTGGAAAAGTAACTGCTTAAAACATTTGAATTAAGTCCCCACAAATGTAAGAAAAAAAAGTATTTTTGGATTTATATCTCTTAGTCTAAATTGTAGGAAAGAGTGTTCTTCCATAAACAGTGTTTATTTTATAGGAAATGAATAAATTAAAATTTGTGATACTCTATTGTGTGAATACTTCCTTTAGATATGACCACATGTGGGGTGAGGGGCATGGAATATAGTTTGCTTAAAGCCCAACAAATGTCCATGGAATTAGTAGATTTACTCAGTGTCATGATAGAGTTGCTACTGTCTTCTAGATGTGCTTTTCCTGTGTTTCCCATACTGGCCTTGACCAACTGATTCAAGAAAAATCTCTTTCCTTGGTCTCACAATCATCTGAGATGATAGTCTAGCTCTACCACAAGGTTTATAAAACATGGGAGAGAAAGAAAAACCACCTCATAATCCCACAAACAGATATAATGTTGGAAATTTTAATTGAAGAAACAGCTGACTTAGTTCTTTTTTAACAATATTTATATGCTTTTTCTGAAAAAATTTAATATGTTGATACAAACATAGGTACTGATGTAATTGGGCCAAATTCCCTCAAAATATTTTATTAAAAAAGAAACAAGTGTAAAGTCCATTAGCGTCTTAGATGTTTATTATAGTTCTTTGCAGAAAATTGTACTGCAAAAATTACCTGATTTTTTTGTCCAGGCTTCCCTCCTTGCTTTAATTGGAAGAAAATCTTTGCATTTCATGGCATTCTCATTCTCCTTGCAGACAAAATAATTAGTAAATACTGTGTACTGACTCCAGTTTTCAGTGAATAATTTAACATAAATAATATATTTTAATGTAAATGATATATCATGTTATATATTATCATATACAATATATTACTTATTATTATATACACATATAATATTTTAATTTAACATAAACAATGCTATATTAAAATAACATAATTTAACATAAATAAAATAATTTAACAGAAAAATAGAAGATGATTTACCTTCCAAAAATCACTGGAGTCCCGAGATACTGAAAAGCAAGAAACAAAATTTGAATGTGACAAAACCACCATAATATTCCTTTTGAATTACTATGGAGCTGATTCTGGTAAAATTTACTTGATAAAATATACTTTGGCTTTAGGTGTTCTATGTTTCTTTTTTTCATTGTTAGGACAGTCATATGACAATGATGAACAAAAATAAGGAATGTAAGTATAACAAGCATGCAGTTTAATTTCCAAAGTGAAAATATGTTTCTGATGAACATGAATAATATATACCAGGGTCCATATACCCCAGTCCAGATGCAAAATTGTGGAGAACACAGTGATTTCCAGTGAGATGAATAAAGGAGGACCATGAGAGTTTCAATGTCAAAGCTGAATTAATAGTGTAATAGCAAATATCTTAAGTCAACCCTATCAGAATTATTTAATTCATTTTATTATAACCATACTTCATGTCCCTTCATTTGACCTAAAATTTAGTAAGCCCAAAGAAAGGATATCATTCCAGGCTAGAATAACATCATTTCTCATCAAGAAATTTACCTTATGTAATTTATTCAGATACACACTTCTATATTAGCAGCTAATTTATATGTACATAAATTATATATATTTTTTTTTTCAAAGCAATGTGAGACCATGCTGAAACTTCTTTTCTTGTATCTTTCGGTTTATCCAATGTCAAGTTTCTTGATCCACTCTTGTGAGAAAACACAATTTTTACATCTTAGAAACAATGTATGATAAACAAAGATTTAAGATATGGAAATACAAAGGAAAAAGTGATCTGAAAGCTCACAAAATTATCACATATCAATAAACTTTATATTTTAAAGTTAATGCTATATCTACTAAGAATAGCAGTCTTGTTTTTCAAGGTGAAAACTCAGTAAAGACTTCTGTTTTCAAAAAAATCTGGTTAATATATCATTTCAGCTTTTCAAATACTTTCATAAGCAGTCTGCATTATCAGAAAATTAGTAGTATGGGGATGAGTATGTAGCTCAGAAATAAGAGTGCATTTCTGGAATGCCTAGGGCCAATGTATCTTTTCTAATCAAGAATTTAAAAAATAAAGAAACATCTAGCTGCATCTGCATCTGAAATGCTGTTACTTATTCAAATAACTCACATCAAAGCTGCAGACATCTCAGTGACTGGTAACTTTGCAGGGAAGAAATTTATATCTTCAGGTTGCTATAGTTCTTTCTGTTCCTACTGCTTCCAATAATCTCTGCATCAGTAATAGTTTCACTTTCGGTTTGATGAAGATACTATGGAAGCAGCTGAACTGCATTGTCTTAGTGTCCTGTTGATTCCCTCCAAAATTACCTAGCTACCTTATTTGGTTCTGTCCTCATTTTCCACTGCCTTTTGCCTTTCAAAAGCAACATCTAGAGCTCTAGTCATAATTATTTTCATTTTACATTCTTTGTGGATTATTCCCATACTTTCTTGACTACCAATATAGCAAATGTGTCTTAGAAATATAATTTTTAAGTCTTTGTGACTTGAGTCCTTCCCACTTACTTACCAAGGGACATACTCAAAATGAAAGCAAGATTTATGGTTGCACTTTTTCCAGATTTGTAAAAATATATGTCATCCAATGTCTTTTTATTTAGTTTTCCTTAAGGGAAATCCTTTCCCTCGCTGAAAACTAGGTCTTCTTCAGACATGGATTAATGGAATCACCTTAGAATGTAATAGAAATGTAGAAGCAAAGACATTCAGAGTCAGAATGAGACTTTGAACATGATCCCCAATAGACAATACATTAAATTGAGAGCTCCAGTGTGAAGTTAATAGGCTTCCAATTCCTCTATCTTAACTTGAATGTAGCTAGCTCTGGATTCCTCCTTATAATATTCACCTAAATGAAAGTTTACAAGAAGTCATAATTTTCCAAAGTAAGTTTTAGAAATCTGTGGATATAGGGATCAATCCATAACCATTCTTACATTTTCGACTTCCCCATTTGCTGTTTATGCCCTATATATATATTTTTTTATCCTAGGTAGTAGCAGTGTGTTGCATGTCATTAAATTGTATTCGTGCATAATCATTTGTGGTAAACCAGTCAAATTTTCTGATTGCTTCTTCAAGCCTCAATTCCTTTCCAATTGAGTCTAAGTTAGGAAGATTGGGAAAATTTTCCTCTACCAATCATTCAACTTTGGGAAAGAAAATCCACAAATTCTTCCCATGGTTTTAAATCCCTGCTCTTTTTTTCTTCTCATATGTGACATAAATTTCTATTTCTCCACTGAGTACATCTGCTTCTTTTTTTCTTCACTGTCTTCCTGAACTTACTGCCTTTCTCAGTCTTTATCCCCATTTTTTCCTCTGCTTTTCCTATTTCTACATTTTCTGTGATAAATATGTGTATATAAATGCAACTGCTAATTCAGCTCCTAATTTATACTGTGGCTTAAACCTGATGAGATACCTAGATTACATTTCTTTTTCTTTACTTCCTACTTAATAGATATGTTACTTGAATAGATATGCATATTTTAGATCAAAATTCCATTCAAATATTTTTGTATACTACATAGTTCTTACCTTCTCCATATCCATCTACTCTCTTTTCTCTCTGATAGGCCTCGCCAGATATATGAGAAACTCCCACAGTTAGATGATGCTCAGAGACCCTCTGTTAAGATTATGTCAAAAATTAGTTGCATACAAATATCATCACCACTCTTTAGAAGTCACCTAAATTTCTAATTTTAAAATTATGGGAAATAAATATAATACAAATACATTTTGAAAAGTGAAATGTTCCATAGAAGAACATAAAGTATGCTTTACAGATTCAGTTTTTTTTTTCATCTGGATACTCATGAGGTAAAACCAGGATGAAAACATAGTAAATGTGTTCACCAACAACATACTAAAAGATGTGCATATATCCCAAAGCAACTGACCTCAGTATAAATACTCAACTCTTTATTCCCCACCAAACATAGGAACACAGTAAAAAACGTATTTAGAACTCTTTTGAGAAATGTCTTTGATATTATATAGCTCTAAACATTTGCAACACTGGGTTGACATGCTTCTTAGTGTTAAAGTATGATACTTGGTGTGATAAGATAGTCTGAATTATATCACATAGAGTAGAAATGAAACACTGTTGTACTTCCTTCATATTGGTCCTTTGAATTTTCCAAAACCTAACTTTCAGAAAAATATTTACTGAGTTGAAATCTAGTTCAATAAAATGAGAAAGTAAGAATGAAAATATGTTGATATTTTACCTTGACATAGTGCACCCACTTTGGCTAAAGTATGCAATACTTTTCATTGAAGAAAAACTAAAAAGTCTTCCAATGGAAAATGGTGGCAGTATGGATACATACAGTGTTTACTGACTGTTTCCATATATGGAATCAGATTGACTGGTGTGTGTGAATGCATGATGAAAAAGAGGGGCTGAGAACTCAGTAGAGAGTCAGTACAGAGAGCCTGTTACCAGATAAAACCCAGAAGTATTGGCTTTTAAAATAAGAAAATAATTCATAGAAGAAAAAGTCTACAGCTGTGCCAGGGAAAACTTGATGAGTGAAAGATAAGAAGATCCCCTCTAGTGGATTCAGGAGAATTTCACCAAACCAATTAGTAAGTGGAAAAAAGAAGTGGACCATGAACTTGCATGTTGGTCAAGTTCAGTGGGGATTTTACACTGAGACCTAACTATTGCCCAGGCACATTACACAGAGAAAGCTATACAACAAAAAGACCCACACATAAAAGTGGAAGAGAAATCCATCTAAATGCATGCAAAACTTCAGCCTATTAACAGACTACATGAGAAAACAAGGTAATAAGACATCTCCAAAATTTCATAATTCCCTGATGCATCCAAGGACTGTTTTTTCTAACATCCACTAAAGTGTTAGGATAAAATGCTTAGTAATATTTATTAATATCCTACATGAAAAGAAAATAAACTGGAAAATCATTGTTTATAAACAAAGGTCCCTTTCTAGAAGGTTTCTATTTGATCAAAAGGCCTATTGTCTGCCTCAAAATAGACAATGATTTCAAGGGATAATGGAAGCTTTAACCTTAGCATTAATGACTGGTAATGTGAAATTAAAATTTTGAGCTATTGGGAATTTTTTATAAATGTTCTTTAATATTAATTATATCAGTGGCAATCAGTTACATATGTTCATAATTTCAACTAGTTATTCATAAGTCTCATAGCTAATGTTTTCATCATGTAATAAGGTTATACAAATGAAAACACAAACAATATTCAGAAAAAGGTGACTCAATTACTAGGATAAAATTCATTTATAGGTTGCCATGATTTCCAATGTTATTTTCAGATTCATGCCCAATTGGATTGTACTAGACCTAAATATTAATTTATGATGTTTAGTTTTCTAAAGAGTTTTCCAAAAGGTCATTTCATTTGACCTAATTTACATTCTGAATGCAAGAAAAACAGGATGAAATCAAGAATTCAAATTCACATGTTTACATACCTGTGGCTGATTATTTTCAGTGCCAAAAAAGCTATCTTCCTCTTCCTCTGATGTTACATCTAACAGTTTATCTTCTGAAAAATGGACAGGTTTACTTAAGTTACTTAGGACTCCTAGAAAGTCTGACAGTCTATCAAATTAAAAATTAATGTTTTATTTTAGATGATCATTTATTTTTTAAACTACTTTGTTGTGTGTGTGTGTGTGTGTGTGTTCATATCTTGTGGTTTTATTCAGGGAGTTTTACCACCTTGGCAATCACTCTATCAATGAGTGGTATACCCAAACCTATTGTTCTTGGAGATTGGGTCACTCTAAAGTGTTCAGGGTGTCCTGAATCATGCCATTCACCCAACTCAGCCTCCTAAGAAGCTGTATTTAGGTGGAACCAACTGTATCCAGCAAATATTTACTACTTTTTGGAATGCTTTTATTAAACCAAAACTTAAAAACTCATCCAGGAAAAAGAAGATGTCAACAGGTTTAATGCATAACTGAAAGAATTATCAACTCCAGATAAATTAAAAGTTCCCAGAAATACTTAAAAAACATCAAAATATCAAAATACAGTTTGCTATTTTCTCCTCATAATAATAACTTTTCAACTACCACTCTTCATCAATATTGTTTTCTTAATGACTGATACTTTTCACACTTTTGTCAATGAATACCTTTATATCTAAAATGTTTTTTCCACTATTCTGACAAATTGGATTTTCTTCTTTTAGAAGTTAATCTATTTGTTCAGTCCTTTAGGACTATGGCTATTCTTCCTGATACAAAGTGTTTCCCCCTGCCTTGGGGCTACCTTAGCAATCCAACAACTATTCTACTTAGGACATACAAATTGACCTGTGAAATTACCTATATAAATCTAATCCATTTGCTCCTAAATTATTGGGAAAGTTTTTATATCACCTTGGTGTCAACAGTCTTATCTATTTGAACTCATAACTAATAAGTTCTTGGTAAGAGGTAATGGAAGAAAAAGGTGGCTTTTTGGAGGTTGGATTGAAGAGAGACTTAAGGAGTGAGATTATAAACCAGAGGCAGGAAATGGTAAGAATATAGAAGGTTTAAATGGGTCAGTATTTGTATGACCACATAGGGATTGGTGAGGAGTAATAACAGAGGATCAGCACAGACAGGGGAAGGGATAAAGATACACTGTTGGGCAGAATTTTTATCATAGTAGATTCCCAAGAAATTTAGGATGGTTGGACATCCACATTCTAAAGAAGGTTGATGGTCCTGTATCTAACTAGACCAATCTCAATGCTGTGGGCAGGTAGACATGAAGGGCCTGTACATGAATGGAGATGATTTCAAGGGATAATGGAAGCTTTAACCTTAGCATAATGACTGGTAATGTGAAATTAAATTAATGAGAAGGCAACAGTGTAGTGTGAAGTTCACGCAGGCATGAATGGAGGGAATGTTTCCAAAAATACAGATAATAAAAAAGTTTCAGTATCCTGTGTAGAATGAAGTTTAATAAAATGAACAAAGTTTAAAAAGCTGGGGCAGCTGAAATGCATTCTCTCAGTTTCCTTTTCATTACAGTCAAAGTTACCTAGCTTATTTCCCCTTTCCTTTAGATTTTCCAAAAGAACTTTCTAGAGTTTGGTCTTGAGTCATTTCCTTTTACATTCTTGGTTTGGATTATTCCTACTACTATTTCTTCCCCATTCAGCAACTATATCTTAAAATATACATATTGATATTTAACCCAGCAGTGCTATATGACTAAGCCTCATCCTTAGCACTATTTATTTATTTATTTTTGAGACAAGTTCTTGCTAAATTGCTATGGCTTCACTAATTTGCTGAGGCTGGCCTTCAACTTGCAATCCTCCTGCATCAGTTTCTGGATTCATTGGGATTATAGGTGTGTCACCATACATAGATGGAAATATAATTGTTATAACTTCCTCTTTTTTTCCTTTTCCTTTGCCCAGAGACATGCTGGGAATAATAACTACATTTATGCTTTCAATGTATCTTGTTATATCTGAACTAACATGCAATGGCTCTTCATTTTAGACTTCCTAAAGGATAGGTCATTCCCTTGAAACTCAGAATGTAGTGTGTGGATAAAGAACATTGGAACCATCTTTAAATGTTTTAGAAATGTAGGCAAAGACTTGTTGAGTGAGAATGTGCATTTTGAATATGGTCCCCAACATATGATTTGCTAGAATTTGAGCATTCTTGGGTGTAATTAATCTTTTACCAATTCCTCTAACTTAACTTGCCTCTTTAAAATCCTCCTATTTTGTTCCCCAAATTGTAGGTGTATTAGCATTCATAATCTTTCCAATGAACATCTTATCAGGTTATATTTTGCTGATCATTTCATGATATATCCTACCCTTTTTATTTCCAGATTATATTATTCTTTACCTTAATTACTTTCCTAGGAAGTAATTATGGCATACATTTACTTATGGCAAACCAAATGTAGCTCTTAATGATCTGGCATTCATTCCTTCATTACTTTCCAATATTGATTAAGAAAACAGCTGTTGGAAAATTTTACTTTATCTCTCAAAACAGTTTTGGTACTAAAAACTCAGATTTTTCTAATGCTGTGCTCTTCTACTTTCTAATGTTTAATCTGAATTTACCTCCCTTCACAATGTGCATTTACTTCTTTTTCTTTTCTTTTTTTTTGTTGTCTGTGATCTTTAAATTTCTTATTCTTCACTCACTCTTCTCCCCACCCCTTCTTTATTTCCAAACGTTCCTCTGATCTAAACAGGTCTTGAAATGGAATTCAACTCCACTAGAGACACTTTATATTTAATCTGTTGCTGAAACTTAATAAGATATACTATGTGTTACCATTTCACTTTTTTTTCTTACTACATACTTATTAGGTTCATTTCTTCAACTAATTGAATCTATTACTGTCCATGTTTTAAATGAAGATCATAGCCAATGTTATTTTACAGTACATGGTTCTTACCTTCTATATGTCTAGTTATACCCCTTTCTGCTCTTTGATATGCATCACCAGATAAAAGACCAGTGCATTTCTGAGGAGGACTCAGAAACATTTCCTGGCAAAAAGAATATCAATAATGAGTTGCATAAAGATTTCCTAATCACTAAGGTGACACCCAATTTTCCAGGTTGAAATACATTAGATTTTAAAAATAGAGAATTACACATTGAAAACTGACACATTTTATACCATAAGCTCATATATCCTCTGCAAATATGGAAAATTTTACCTTCCTTTGGCTACTGAGCTTATAAACCAGAATAGAAGGACCAAAGGGGGGGGAATACATATTGTTAGAAAAGAGATCTATATTTCTTTTGGAAACTTTTATTGAATGGAAAACTAGTATTATAATATAATGAAGTAGTAAGAAAAAAATGTTTCTTTATTTTACCTTAATATGAGAACACACAATAAATAGATAGAGTCTCCAGTTAAGAAAAAACTACAAAAAGGTATACCATGGAAGAAAAATGGTGGTGTAAAATCATAGTGTGCTTAGTGACTACACCCTGAATTTGAGTCAAATCAACTAGTGTATGTCTTTGCAATGAGATAGAGGGCTGTAGGAAAAAAAACTGGAGCGCAAATGCAGGGCCAATGAAGTACATAAATATTATATTTTTAAAATAAGAAATAAAATAATAATAATAATAATAATAGAAAAATAAAATAAGAAATAGATTGCAGCAGTGTTAGGTGAAAACTGGCTGGTTTAAAGAGGGGAAGCTCCCCTCGTGTGAGCCAAGACTCTCTGCAATTTCAAGAAAATCATGTTTACCTAAATTCCTATAAACAGTTTCCACAAAGGAGGAAGTTTGTTTCTGCCTGTCAAGGGAGGATACATGTACTACAGATTTTCCCCAGTAATATCAAAGTGCTTGTCCAGGAATCTTCTCCACTCAGTGTCCTTTTCCTAGGCTTTCTTTACAGGAGATCAGAAATCCTAGTCTTTACTTTCTTGTATTTATAAGACCCCACTATGATATGGTTTCACTAGTTCAGGAGGCACCCACAACAAGAATCAGACTATGTCTAAAAAAGAAACTGAGACGAAGATCTGTTGGGACCTCTGGGATGTTGTAGTCATTCATGGTCACATGGTCTACACAAGGTTTAGAAGCTGAAGTGACTTTCATTTAAATGCTGCTGTAGGAAATCTGATAGCAAATGTTGGGGTTGGTTCTAGTAGAAAAGTTGCTGATAGACTCTCCACAGAGTTGAGCTGATCTTTCATGTCTGACCACCTTACTGTGCTCAGAAGCATTTGAGGAATAAACCTTACTTCTTCCACTGAAACAATATTAGTCACTTCCTATGTAATTCAAGTAGAGCACTGAGGGGGCTTCCCCTTTAGAAAGATTCCATTGCTGTGACTCTCTGTAACAGAATCATCTTCATGTTTTATACCTCTACGACATAGTGACCACCTCTCTATACTGGAATTGTGGATTTCCACCCTATTTGCCCAGGATCAGAGCATAGATTGACAGGGATGTGCTGAAAACTCTGGTCAACAGGGAATGTGGTCTGCTGCTTGGCAAGTCTGTAAAATGATGGACAGTGGGGATAATTCCCTTTTTAAATTGGTGTTTTGAGATTAGGGACAGGAACAGAGATATGTTGTGGGTGGTTTTGTGAGGTAGAAGATTCAGGGAGAGCTAGGAAAGAGTTTCATGGAGAACTTGTTGTCTAGATTTTCACAAACCAAACATGGATCCTGAGATCAGTCCACCTCTACAATGCTTAGAGATTGAGCAAGCCCCACAGGGGCCTAAAATCTTGCATATCCCTGAACTCACTCACAGTCAAACTCTGGAATTTGGAGTCTTCAGTGCAAACTGGCCCATAGGCTCCTTGTGTGACAGTTTTGTTGACAGTTTCTATTATGACCACACTCCTATGGTCATATATATTATTTATATAATAATATATAATATATAAAAAACAAATATAGTTTGTGATTCACCTCTTCCTCTGGAAAGGGTTCCATTACACTCCCTGGTAGGCAAGGATGAAAGGATTTCACACTAAAGTCTCCAAAAAAAATTCTGGCCTGTTTGGGCTAGAATTGAGAAAAAAACAGCGTAAATATAGTTGCTTCACAGAAACCTCCCCAAACTGGTGTATTATACAAGTAGAAGTTGTGGAAACAAGTGTCTACATTTTAATTACATCAGCAAGGAGAAATCATATACTTTTCTTGTATTTTTGTGGTTTTTATAGTTTTTAATTAGTTTTTATCTTTCAAATTCATATGATCTTTTATTGTTTTATTGGTTTTCTTTGCACTTGCTTTGTTGTCTCTCATCTGTATCTTCTCAATTTTTATTTTGTGATTTTTGTCTTCATTCTCCTTCCTTTGCCCCTCCACCACTTTTTTGTTTGTTTGTTTTGGCACCAGGGATTGAACTCAGGATATTCAACCACTGAGTCACATCCCCAATCATTTTATATTTTAATTAGAAATAGAGCCTCAAGGATTGCTTAGCCCCTCACTAAGTTGCTGAGGTTGGCTTTATACTCATGATCTTTCTGCCTTAGCCTCCTAAGATGCTAGAATTACAGGCATGCACCACTATTCTCAGTCCATTTTTTGCCTATATATTTTAGTATTAATTTTGGAATCACTAGTGCCTATTTTTTGTGCATTGTACATTATCAGTTATCACTTCTTATAGGTTATTAAAGTTAGCGATCATTTTAAATAAGGTTTTTTACAAGTTAACATGTGATTTGCTTCCAGCAGATGCACACTCACTCAGACCTCGGTGATCAGGTTCAGAACCAAGGCAGGCTTTCCGGGTGTGGAGCAGAAGACTGGTTGAGGAAGGGCTTGTAGGGAGGAGCTGTGGCTCTCACCAAGGTCCAGAAGAGGCAGTAGAGTTTGAGAGTGGTGAGGATCACACAGTGGCTCAGGAATGATGACAAGTGATGGGATGTCAGGTCCTCAGAAGGCTCTCCAGCTCCAGTACATCCTTGTTTCGGCTGGCTGAATCCCTGTTCATTTGCTCTATCATTTATACTAAATTTGGGGGCTTTTGACTCCCCTTTTTAATCCTTATGAGCTAGCACTGGATTTCTCAGTGACATTATTTATCCTGGGATCAGAAACATCTGGTCTGGTGGTCTCCACCCTGATCTTCTGGCCTTTCCCTCTTATCAGGCGAGGACAGCCTGCCAGAGGCTTCACTCTCTTTTATCAGGGTGAGGGGAAGTAATTTGTTTGAGGCCATTCTGGAGGGATCTGTGGATGTGCCTGGTGAAACTGCAGGTCTTTTAAAATGAAGTTAAAATGGGGTTGCTTAGGCTCAGGCCTAAGGCCATCCTGACGATTAGTCCCACCACATTCTATAATTGTTAATGGTATACTTAAAACTGTTGCTATCCTTGTTATTAGGAGTCTGTGGCCTTATATTTATTGTTAGGCTGTTTGGTATCATTATGTGTATATGAGAGATGATATGCAAAAACAATAAGAAAAATAATTTTTTAAAAATTTTACCTTTGAGCCAACTGAGGAAGAAAAATTACTGTGATAGTTCTTTATATTGATTTCCTCCACAGGAGTGGTTTCAATCACATTTTTCTTTTTAATATCAACATCACAGTTTCCAGGTAATGTTTTAAGTTTGGGTTCCTCAGTTTCATTTGTTTTTTCTACAAAAATAAAAGAAAAATAGAGAGTACAGAAAAAGCTCCATAATTTTAAATCTATAATCAGCTCTGCAATAGATACTCTTCAATTATTTTACCATCATTCTTCAATTTATTAGAAGTGTGAGGTAATTCTCCATTTTCTTTGGGGATATCCTAGGAAGGAAAAAAAATATTTAGGTGTAATATGCACCAAATTTGAAAAATTAGCTTAATATTTTCCATTACTGCAGGATACAAGAGAAGGAGAACATGTTTCTGAGCCATTCCAATGTAAACTCAATTTAATCTTTCCACTTACTAAGCTATGTCTGCTCATGGGGTGAGGATGATGAGAGAGCTCCAAAATGTTATTCCCCTTACCTCCAAGATAATTTCACAAATACTGATGTCCATTAAATTATTTTATTAATCCAAATGACCTAGGATGAAATTGGAGCCATCCGTAGTTTAGAGTGCTTTTGAAAAAAAATGTTAGAAATTTAAAATAATTATGTGTGATGTTTTTAATGTGTTTTTGTGACATATATTGGCATAAATTATCTCTTGAGGGAATATATTATACCTAAGCTTTAAGAGAATCTTATAAATAAAACTGATAGAAATCACAAACAGTATGAGTTCTGTCCATCTTTTGTGTTAAATAGCTAAAAATACATGTTAATATAAATGTTGAGCCTTCCAAGATAGAGAAGAATGACAAAAACAACCTTGTGGGGGCAATATCATTAAATGAAAACCTCACAGTTGCTAAATAGAAAGATTAGCCAAATAACCAAAGAATGGAGACAGAGATGACTCAAAGAACATACAATGAAGAGAAGTTTTCTTCAAGAGAATATTGAGTCTTGGATTAAATAATTTAAAAAAATAAACAAGGAGTGAGAAACAAATGTTCATCTTAAGTCCAAATCTATGCTCATAATTAGAAGATGCTTGAAGAATATTCTGGTTCCTACTTTCATATTTATGAAATTTCCCTGACTAGTTTGCTTCTTCTTTATGGCACTAATTCAAGATAACTCACCTGAATTTATATATCCTAGATATCAAAAGAAAATTCAAACTTAAAGCATATTTTTAGAATTCAGTAGTTAATTAATAGTCATCTCATGCATGCTATGTTATTTAGAACACTTCATTCTATAGAAATTTATTTCTAAGCCAGGTATGGTGGTGCACCTCTGTAATCCCAGTGGCTTGGGAGGCAAAGGAAGGAGGATCGCAAGTTCAAAGCCAGCCTCAGCAATGGTGAGGCTCTAAGCAACTCAGTGAGACTCTGTCTCTAAATAAAATACAAAATAGGGCTTGGGATGTGGCTCAGCAGTAAAGTGGACCTGAGTTCAATCTTTAGTACCAAAAAAAAAAAAAAAAAAAAGAATTTTTTCATGTGTTTTTACTCATTTATTCATGTTCAAAAAATTAAGAAGCTATTTCCTTACATTTGAACCATATTGTAGCTGCTCCAGGATATATGCAAATATATTTATTAACCTTGACTAGCTTATTAAAATTTAAAAAGCTATTAAATGAATATTTAAATAACTAAGTAAAAAACGTCTAAAATATGAGATCTCAGAATGTGACATAAGCATTTGAATATTTTAAAACACTATGATACAAAAAATATAAAACTAAACTCTTATATGGTTATTGAGAGTCTATGCTTCCAGTAGTGGTTATTATTTTTCACAAGACATCTATTTTTCAATTAGATAAAGAGTTTTAAATACTCTTAGTGGAAAGAGTCAGAAGGCATGAAGACATCCCTTTTTAATGCAAACATTTTTATAATGTTATTATATTTTTGTACATTTATTTACTTAGTTTTATATGATGCTGAGGAGTGAACCCCTTGCCTCACAGTCCATACTAGGCAAGTACTGTACACTGAGCTACAACTGCAATCCCTAATCTAAACATTAATATACCTATTCTAAATTTGTATGTTTCCATAATTTCTAATGTTACTTTAATGTAAAAATGGAGCCAAGGATAGAAATAATGAAAAAAGTCTCCTAGAAATATATTGAGTAAAATATAAAGCGTCTAATAAAAAAAAAAACCTCTATCCAATGTGCCTTATTTATTTCAAATTAAAGGCATAAAAGAAATTTCATGATTCTACAAAAAATAATTTGGGCATGAATATTATAAGTCATGTAAGTATGATTTAAAAGTCACACTAATGTAAATCTAACAAAAAAATTCTTGACCAAATTTCCTATTGCTTCTGCAATAAGAAATTTATTCCTGATGCAATTTTTCTATCAATATGTATTTACCAGTACAATGTTTCTTCCATCCCCCACCAAACTAAACTCCTCAAGGGAACATTGGCATTTGTACAAGTTAAAAAAATACAATGTTTCTTCCATCCCCTACCAAACTAAACTCCTCAAGGGAACATTGGCATTTGTACAAGTTAAAAAATATCAACATAATTCTCTTAAAATGGTTTTGTCTGAGCAAATTTGCATAAAACAGATCAGGAAACCATTGCTAAGTTTTAACACCTCAAAACCAAAAATTCAGAACAAGAAAATTAATTTCACAAAAGATCACTTTACCTTGTCATAATATTTATAATTGGCCTCATCCAAGGTGAGACAATGATCATCAGGATCAGTTTTATTAGAAATCCTGTAAAGCAAAAATGTATAATAAAGTAGTTGGATAGTATTTTTAATAAACTCTAATAAAAACTTAGATTTAACTTTATTAAATTGTATTTCTTGACTGATATGATTAAAACATAACCTCTGTTTTATAAAGCTCTTTCTGCCTTCACTTTTTTTAAACTATGAGATATTCAATGATGGTAGTCTTAATTCCATTTCAGACTGACAGTCAATGTATTGGCAGAACTTGAGAATAACTTATTCTCAGAAACTGCCTGTCTTGAAGGCTGAACTTAAAATCCAATTAATAGCTGCCACACACACACACACACACACACACACATCCACACACGAACACACACACTTTTTTTTTTTTAACCTTAAGTGGAACACCCATTTTATAACCCAAGACAAGGTAGCAAGAAACACAGTGCCTTCTATCTTGGTTATCCATGGATCAAAGACTAAGTAAGGTAGTTTAAAATGGTGGTATTAGTTCTTCAGCATGGATATCACCTACTGAAAATACCCCATTGTGCAGCATGTGGTGATGCATGCTTGTAATCACAGCAAATTGGGAGGTTGAGGCAGGAGCATTCAAGTTTGAAGACAGTCTCAGTGAATTAGTGAGGCCCCCAACAATTTGGTGACATCCTGTCTCAAAACAAAACATAAAATAATAGGGCTGGGGATGTGTCTCAGTGTTCAAGCACCACTAGGTTTTGTCCCCATTGCAAAGAAGAAAAACAAAAACAAAAAGAAGACAGCAAAAGTGAGGCACTAAGCAAATCAGTGAGACCCTATCTCTAAATAAAATTAAAGGTAGGGCTAGGGAAATGGTTCAGTAGGCAAATGCCCCTGAGTTCAATCCCTGGTACCAGAAAAAACGAAAGAAAGAAAAAAAGAAAAAGAAAACATGAAACCTTAAAAAAAAAAATTTGAACAGTGAATGTTCAAAGTCAAGAAATGAATGTATATGTTGTTATTGGGAATACTTATTATAAGTGTATTATAAATCCCACTTTATTTAAATCTACATAAACTAGCAAGCACCTATAACCTTTACAGGCCCTCAGATACCCAAGGGGAAAGATTGCTAGAAAAACAGAATACTGGTAATCATACCTGTGTTTTCCTAAATATTATCTAAATATCCTCCTTCCTCTGGGATTCCACTCCCCATTCTCTCATTTGCAGGACTCAGTGGGACCCTCCAAACTTTAAACCTACATTGTATGAAGAAGCAGATTCCTGATACAAATTATACACAAAGGACCAAGAGTCACAGTTCCTTCTGCTAGTGGGAAACAAACTGAATGGAGTCTCAGTCACAGGCCTTAGCATAAACATTTTACCAACTACCTAACTGAAGCTCTTCAATGACTTTGCCAGCCAATTATTTTCATGATCTACTATATGTGCACATAAGAAGGACATCAATGAGTTGAGAAAAGAAGTAGAGGAGAATGGACACTTGCTATAGGCTGTAGATTCATGTGTCCAACAAATTCTAGTCTCCTGAGTTTTTAGAGTCCCTAAGCCACTCTCATATCTCTAAACTCTGAAGACTTTTCCCATGGCTCAAATTATATTAACATCTTAAAAAAAAACTTGAATTTTGTCACTTCTTCCAGTTAAACAAACAAGAAAATAACAACCTATCAGGACTTCCTTCAAATCTTATTTTTAATAGGCCTTTCTAGAGAGCTTCCAATATTCTATGTCCTTAATATCCATTTTGTGTTAATCAAACTGGTCATAAACCCCAAGGTTTTGGTCAATTTTCTACAACCCTTATTTCTACTCAAGACAGTGCTGTTTCTCTTCAGTTTTGCCCTTCCCTTTGTTAGTGTCACTCTGATACTCTATCACTGGGCTCACTTAGTAATCCCAGTGTTATCCACTTTAGTTGGGTTTCTACAGACACTCCCTAATCTGTTATGAACACATTTAGTACACAATGATAATCAGAAAAAGTACTGAGTTAGCATGAAGGAACCTCAGTTTGAATCTTATTACTATTCCTTTCTATATCCACAAAAGTCCCTTTCATATCTATATGTTTCAGGGTCATCATAATGACCATCATTTGGCCAGCATGTCAAATACATATTGAAGGGTGAGAGGGTTAATTAATAGGTGAAAATTCCTTAAAATTCTTAAATTCTCTGAGCCTATTATTCTTTCAAAAGGAAAAAAATGAATATTCAATTGACACACTTTAAAAAAATAAACAGAGCACAACAAAAAATAAAAATAAAATTCAAGAAAAGATTTTAATCATAGAAAAAGAAAACAAGATTATAAAGAAAAAAGTCTTCATAAAAGTAAATAAGGGTAGTAGCCTGAAGGAAAATGTAGGTCTTGATTTATAAAACAGTTTATAAAAACAGAGGTCAAAGATACATGGGGGTAGAATACTGAAGGAAACCAAACTGGGAAATCAGGAAGTAGAGATATCAATTAAAATATTCTCTATATGGAGCCTTAATATATTTAATATAACATGGTTTACACAAAGGTATCCTTAACTTCAAGTAAAATGACTCCTTTCCAGGACTAGCCTGATCTTGTTTATGAATAAAACATGATACCACAACATTGTGAATTTTTTCCTAAAAATCTTTGATGTACAAAAAAAGAAATTTTGTTACCAGTAAAACTGTCAAAAATATCTGGACAAACTCTATACCCAGGCTTCTCAGGTAAATTATAAGTCAGAATTAACACACAACTGACTTTGACTTTCTGAATTGATGATACAGACCTGCTTCTTGATTCTAGTACAGCACTGGCATCAACCTACACAGTAGGGCAATACAATGGAGTTGTCATCCAGGCAAGCTTACAGTGTAACTACAGGCCTGGTACTTATTAATTGTGGGAATATGGGACAATTAATCAACTTCTATGAATGAGTGAGAACTGCTTAATTAGTAAATAACAGGTTATAATAGCACAGACACTTTCAAAGTCATTGTGATGACTTTAACAAACAAGTGTTAGATACAATTGTCTATCCTAGACTGGAACACTCAAAAAATATTTGTTCCTTTCATCTTCATTCTATAATTAGCTATCATACAATTTTTTTTTACTCTATAAAATCCTACCTTTTTAAATTGTCATCCATAGAATCTTCATCCACTATTAAAGAAAAGAGTAAAATACATATTTAATCAACAATAGAAAATATAAAATATTAAAAGTATATTAATCTGATGCTTTTTTATAGAGTATCCTCTAGGCCCACATATGGAACATTTTCTAGAATGAATATAAATTATATTTCTGATAGGCAATTAATGCATTAAGAACTCTTCAGTCCCATACTTTGTACTTTTTAAATGCAAGGAAGATGCATGGGATTTATCAAAATTTGATACCTAAAAGTAAACAGTCCCATGTCATTTTGTTTCATTACTTTTATCTTATTGTCATAATTTAATAGAATTTTAAAAATTTTCTTCCAATTTCTCATTCTTCCTTTTTTTAAAATTAATTTTACTTTTATGAACCTTTAACAATTTAGTGGATCCTAAATATTTTATCCCTTTCTTCTCTGTTGTTACTGGTGTTTTTTTTTTCTTCTTGTTGATTGTTTCTGTATACCTATATCTAGTTTGCCTTCATGCTGTATTATTGTTGTTTGTCTTCTTCCATCTGCACTGGGGATCCAGCCCCATTCCTTGAACACATTTGCAGGTACTTTGCAACTTCTAAAAACCCACAGAAAAGGTAATAAAAAATGCATCTTACTTTCCACTGAAGACATACATTCCCACTTATAACTTGACAGGTACTTCAAGTAAAATAACAGGGTAAATAAAAGCCCCCAGCTGACATGTACCCATGTTGGTAAGGATCGAATGTAGTGTAATCCAGTGTCTGGCAGCCACCCTCATAGCATGAGCAGAGAGAGGTGAAACAACTCTGTTTACAGAGTTGTGCAGGTATGAAGTCTGCACCAAGCAGCACCTCAGCCTAGGTTGTTGGAGGCTGCGACCAAGTCAAGATGGTGCCTGGCAGTTTGCCAGGAAGAGTGGCTTGTGAGGCAATGCCTCCAACTCATCAAGATGGTGGGGACTCCTTATTGGCTGATTGCTGTATCTGTAGAGGAGCAATGCTATGATTGGATGATGCTCATTGAGTCATGCTTTATGTAAATCAGTTAGATATATATACCACTGCTGTTCCGCAATAAAGCAGTTACCTTCAGTTATCTTCAGTTCCCGCTTCAACCTTCAGTTGCTTGTCACCTCTCAGTTACTTTGCCCAGCTGGACTGCGGCACTAGGTCTCTCCCATGTCTTTGCAGACAGAAAATTATTGACAAGGCTACAGTAATGACCACAAAAAAAATGCAGCCCACATAATCCACTGCCTACATCATGTGACTCCATTCTCACACGATTGACAAAAAAAAGTTGGTACTTCAGGCTATGATAGTACAAACTGTGACAAAACCCATGAATCACAGTCAGGTAAAACATAAAAGTCTATAATACAAAGTCTATAATTTGGAAATAATCTCAACAAAATAAACCAATAGCCCAGGATACATCATCTTAGGTTATTTCCTAAGAAGACTCTCACATAAATGTGGAAGAAACATATATCCCCACAGATGCACAAAATTTAGCACAAATATAAGAAAGATGAATAAATAAGGTAACATGGATCCTCCAAAAGTTCATAACTCTCTGGCAACTGATTCCAATGACACTGCAGTAGACAAAACGCCAGAAAAAAGGGATTCAAAAAGATATTAAAAATAATGTATGGATTCAAAGATGATACAAATAGAAGATGAATAAAGTAATAAAAACCTTACAAGTCATTGGAGAACAGTGTAAAAATAGAGCTTCTGAAAAGAAATCAAACAGCAATCTTGGAAATAAATAGCTTAATATTTCAAATTTAAAAAAATAAATCTAAGTTTCAATCATAGACTAGATTAAGCAGAAGAAAAATATCAGAGTTGGAAGGCAATGATGAATGTCACGTTTAGTTAGTTATGACAACAAAAAGAAGAAGAAACAGAATATACAAAGTCCTTGGTACCTGATTTATAGACTAAACTTATAAATTATAAACATAGACAATGGTGTATTAGTACAGGCTTATAGGCAATGCAATTTATTTGGATAAAAAAAAATAGCATAAAATTTCTTAAATTTTTTGAATGTTATGGATGTCCAGATACAGGAAGCATTTAGAACACCAAATGGACATGACCAGAATAGAACTTCTCCATGTTCGTTTATAAAAATTGCCAAAAGTACATTAAAGAAGTAAAAAAGACCAAAGCACTTATATAATAAATCATGAGAAGAACATAAGAGTTATCAACAGAAACTTTGAAGGCCAGGGAACATGAAATGCTATACTTCAGGCCCTTAAGAGAAAAGAAAGAAACAAAGACAAAAACTTAAGATGGATGGAAAGGGTGGCTATTATGTTAAGCAGAATAAGTCAGAAACATAAATCAAATATCACATTCTCTAAAACGTGCAATTTGAAAACAAATTAAGAATGACTTGGAAATGGAAAAGGGGTTATTAGGGAAGAGGGAAGGTAACAAGGGATGAAGAAATGAAGAGACAGATAGAAACGGAAGTAGGGAAAGTGGTTGGGATTCAAGTACTATTTACATATGTATGGAAATATCACTGTGAAATCCACGAATTTGTATACCCAGTAAGAGTTGATATCTATAGTAAAAATAGAACATCTGTTTTTATTACAAGTCCACTTTGCTACAATGTCATTATATAGGAAAGACAACATACTAATTTGATTTTTTTTTACTTATTTATGCACATAAATATAAGATTTCAGGGGCCAAGATTAAGTTAGCTTAAAATTACTTCAGACAATATCATTTCAGATTATAAATTTCCTACAATTAATGGCTTAAATAATCATGAATTCTAGATTATTAAGAAAAAAATTAAGAACAATATGAATGTAACACATTAATTTTTCCACTGCTTCTTTGCAATCCAAACTTTCTTACTCCTATTTATTTACTTATTTTGGTACCAGGAATTGAGCCCAGGAGAGCTTAACCACTGACAGAAATCCCAGTCCTTTTGTAATTTTTGAGAAAGTGTCTTGATAAGTTGATTAGGGCCTTGCTAAATTGCTGAGGTTGACTTTGAACTTGCAGTCCTCTTGCCTCAGCCTCCTGAGCCACCTGATTACAGGCTTGCCAACACTGTATCTGGCATACTCTTACTTTTCTTATATAAGCCATGAATACCATGATTAATTCACTTTCAGAAGTCTTACCTGGGTTGATATTTTCAGGATGTTTAGATTCTACTTTCATATATTGAAGAATTAATTCCTTGAGGCTATAGATAAAAAAATTACTCAAATTATCATTTTAATATTGGTATAAAAACAATAACCAAACATTCAATATATAATAGTATTTTAAACAATATTAGATCTTATATCAGAACTTTATAATATGCACTTCAAATTTGTAAGCCTAAACATTTTATTAACTTGACAATTATTTGTAAATTGTTTGGTTTTCTTTTGTTTTTGAGATGGGATTTCACAATGATGCACAAGCTAGTCTGGAATTCCCTGGTTCAAGCAATCCTCCTGCCTCATTCTTTCCCCCAAGAAGCTGTGGTAAACACACATGCCATTGTACCCATAAACTTATATTAAGAAAACAAAGTAAGATAAAATGATCATAAATTGAGAACAATATATAGGTAAGTATATTAACTGATATAGATAGAACTCAGAAAATGTCATGTAAATAATATCTCTTTCTTCTTGCACAATTAATTTCTCTTAAAATTAAGGGTTTCTTCTAAAAAATAAGGGTTGTACCACTTCAGTTTACAAAGTTGTTCGGAAGACTCAATGAGGTAATATTAAAACATGTCAAAAGAAATAGGAAAATAATGGCATAATTTGATCTTTTTATTCAACTATATATTGGAATCCCAAATAAACCAATGTGTATTCTTCACAGGTTCTAATATTCAAGTGTTTAAATTACTGAAAATTGCTTTTGAGTTCTAATTTTGCTTATTGATTGTAGTCTTATTTTTGCTTTATGTCTCAGGGCAAATTAGACATTAAATAATTTATAATAATTTATTTATTAGTAACATATCTCTTTAGAGAATATATTCATCCCCTATTGTGAAACTAATCAATAACACCAAAAATGGGGAATTAACCAATGCCAAGAATTGGCTTGGACTGCTACTATTTCTTCTCTACCTAGTTGAAAAGAATCAACGGATAATTTTTAGAGGAAGCTAAATCTCCATGTCGACCTCTAACTGACTTGGAAGACCAAATCCTCTTTACACATGGCTACTAATAAGTCATAATGGGGCTTAGCACTCTTAGATTCAATGAATCTACTTTAAGCTCAGAGAATTTATCTCTTCCTTGTAAGGGAGAACTTGATATATGCTGAAAACTTTAGACTGATTGCAATAGTTTGGGAAACTTTCTTACTTTGGAAAGCAAATCACCAAACACATCCAACCTGGGATACATTAATATTGGGCCTCCTGCAGTAATATATATATAAATATATATATATATTTCAAGGGATGAGAGGTTTCGAGGAACAGATCTTTTAGGAAAGATGATTGGAAATTCTCATCTCTTCAGTGATATTATTTGAAGCTATCTGATAGTTCTGAATGATTAGTTTATGCAAGAAAAGACAAAGTCCTCAAAGGATAATGCATCAGGAAGGTCTAGGCTAACATGGGGGTTGTTCCACATAAAGGTTTGAGATGTGGGACAGGGCCAGAGTTCTTAATATTTGTGTGGCTAAAGCTAGGAGGCCAAGTTGCCAAAACAGAATTCTGCTGTTTGGGAATAATAGCTGAACAAGCATATGTATATATGAACTAAAAATAGCATTGTAACTTTTAAATCTAAGTGTGCATTACCATGAATACTCAGGGATTGGGATCAATCAGGACATTTTGTAGTAAAAGTTAATCATCACCAGACTGAAGAGCCAGTTCTAACAGCAACACCACAGCAACAGACTTGACAGAGAAAAAAATTAACATTTTAAAAGTCCTTCCACCTGCTCTTTAGACTTTAAGGAAATTCTCAGGTCCTTGGGAAATTAAAGAAGGTTGGTAGAAAAGCTAACTTTCATAGGAGAGTAAAAATATTTTAGGCTCAACTGGGCATTTTAAGACCCAAATAGCTAATTATAAAAATCAAAGTGTGACACTATTTCTACTCCACAGTGAGGAGTTATACTTGGAATGAAAGAGATAAGACTGGGAATCATAATGACAAAGTGTGTTTAAAAGAATCCTAAGATGCTGACTAGTGATGTATCTCAGTGGTAGAGCAACTTAGTAGCATGTATAAGGGGAAAAGTAAAAAAAGAAAAATAGAACGGGGAAGAAAGGAACCTCTGAGAAGACTCTTACATTCATTACTATTTTTTAAAGAGAGAGTGAGAGAGGAGAGAGAGAGAGAGAGAGAGAGAGAGAGAGAGAGAGAGAGAGAGAGAGAGAGAGAATTTTTTAATATTTATTTTTTAGCTTTTGGCAGACACAACATCTTTGATTGTATGTGGTGATGAGCACGCTACCGCTTGAGCCACATCCCCAGCCCACATTCATCACTATTTTTGTCTAGACTGTTGCAGGGTTCCTGGCTGATGAACTCTAACTCATTATTGTTCCACATATAGCTGTACTATAAAATCTCACCTCATGTGTAAAATGCAATAGTTTTAATTATTTTCAGCCTCCAATCAATATTGATTAGTATTTTAATGTAAATACTTACCTAGTATCACCACTAGCAATAGCATAAGCTAATGCCATCTGCCCAAAGTTATCTGTAGCAGAGACATCAATACCACTCTGAAGAAGCATCTCAACTATGTGTTTTGATTTTTGTTTCAAAGCAAACATGAGGGCTGTTCTATAATAATAGAGATAACTTCAACATTCAGTATTTTAATAAAAAATTCAAAGAGATAATTTATAGTATTTTCCCAATTTGACATCTTACTTTACAGATATTAATAGACATAAACATCTAAGAGAACAAATATTCTCTTTTGCAATTCATCTCAAAGTCTAAAAGGAAAAAAAAGAAAATCTCTTTTCCCAATGAGGGAGATGTTAACAAACTTAAAATCCTTCAATGGATAGTAACTATGATGAGGTCATTTATCTGAAATTGGTAAACCTTTCAATGAAGAAAGCTCCATTTCCTTCCTAGTGTGAAACAATGTATTGTAACTCACAGTCAGCTAAAGGTCAAGCAGAAAAGGCTATTTGCACACTAATAATAATAAAAAAAAAATAGTCATTATTTCAATTAATGGTACTGATAAGTATTTGCTAAACATTGAATGCAATGCAATATGTACAATTTCACAATCATCCTTCAAGCATGTATTATCCTATTTTTCATATCAGGAAATATATTTAGTCATAAGCATTGTTTTTAAGGTGATGTACTACAAAAGCTTGGAATAAAAACCAATTGTGTGAGAATCTAAGGCTTTTTTTTCTCTTTAAAACCTGCCTATGCCTTATCTTTATTAAAGAAAATATTTATTCCTTTAAAGCTACTTTCTTCCCTCTGTACCTTCCAATTAAAAGCAAAAGCACCAAAATATGTTAAAATTGAACAGCATTTGGCAGTAGCAATTAATAAACACTTAGGGATAAATTAACATAAATATTCTACAAGGAAAGTAATTTAGAACAGTCAATCAAATAAAAAAAATAATTTCCAATGCCTATTTATGATCAATACATCTTTTCCAAAAGAAAAATAAATCAGATGCAGAAGTTAAAAATATAATAGAAACCAAAATGTAAACTAAAACTCCATATTTTACAAAACTAATAGTAATAGTAAAACTCTTTAGTTAATAAAAAATCATGTGCCCAATAAACCAATAACAGATATCTGCCAATAATTTTGAATCATATTAATATACTTATTTGTATTTCTCACTTCGAATAATTGATTTTTTTATCTTAATTGTGGTTTGTTTTTTATATCAATCTTTTCTAAATATGTTAATATTGACCTTCCCATTAAACTAGTCATTTTTCCTTGAGTGATTGTTACTATATATATAATATATATATATAAAGTACTATACCTTCCATTCTGGTCAACTGCATGTATATTTGCTTTGTTCTGAATTAATGTTTCAACCATCTGCTGTCTGTTTTGCTCTATGGCAAGTAAAAGTGGTGTATAGCCCCTCTGGAAAACAACAAAAAGTTTTCAAAATTATTCAACTGAACTGATCCTCTTATAAACTGCTGTCTGAACATAAGAATATAAAAAATAATGTAAATTAAGAGTAACCTCTTCCTTCTCATCTCATTCCACTTTCATATTTTCTGACTCTTAACTTTGTAATGTCTCTCCTCTACTTAGAGTGGCCACATAAACTCTAGTCATTTCTTGAAGACAGAGACCTCTTTTCTCAATAGCCCTGTACCCTAAAACAATTAGTAAAGGATTTAAATATTTTATTTAATAAGCCAAATTTTTAACTCTATATCAGGGTTTATTAATCTACATACCAAAGAATACATACTTTTCCAGAAATACCAGCCCTTATCAGAAAGGTTCCTTGATTCACTGTTAGAGAATTTTTACAAGACTGTGCATTATATATCCAGTACTACAGAAATATCTTTACTATTGCTTAACACTTCTTTGACATTGATTTTTTCATAGCAAACATTTACATGTGAAGAACTAAAGTTGCAGGTATACACTTTCCAATAACATGGAAGTTTTCTTCATGTTACTCGAGTCCTCTTGATTCTATTCCATTTATGGTGTCAGAATCCCACATACAATATCAGGCATTTGTGCTCCAAATTGTTCACAAAAGAAGTGGGCTCTGAATTGAAAGAATAGACTTTGAGTACACTATGCTGCTTTTTTCTTAAAGGAAAGGAATTGAATCTTGTTTTCTGCTATTATTAGATAAAAAAAATTTACCTTCCATATTATAAAGATGAAATCAAAAATATATTCTCCCTGGGAATCAGTGAAAGTCTGTCAGCTACTCAACTGATAGGGGTTAATATCCAGAATATATAAATATACCCCCAAAACAACCTATTCCAATAAATGGGCAAAAGAACTGAGGAGACATTTTTCAAAAGAAGAAAATGAATGAACAACAAATATATAAACAAATGTTCAACATCTCTAGCAATCAAAGAAATGCTACAATAAGGGCTAATATCACTCCAATTGGAATGGTAATGAGCAAGTATACAAACAACAATAAATGCTGGCAAGGTTGTGTGGATAAAGGAACATTTATACATCGTTGGAAACAATGAAGACTAGTATGTTCACTCTGCAAAGCAGTTTGAATATTCCTAAAAAAAAAATCTAGGGATCAAACCACAATAGAACCAAGATATTTCACTCCTGGTTATTTTTTTTAAGAATTAAAATCAGCATACTATACTGATATAGCTACTTGAAGTTTATAGTAGTCCAATTCTTAATGACTATGTGATAAAATCAACCCAGATGCCCACTGATGGATGAAAAGATTAAGAAATTGTTGTATGTATACACAATGTCATTCTACTCACCCATAAAGAATAATTAAATTATGGAATTTGCTAGTTAATTTGTCAAAATGGAGAATATCATGTTAAGTGAAAAAAAGACAAACTCAGAAACTCAAGGGTTGAATGTATTCTCTAATATGTGAAAGCTAGGGTAAAATGAAGAAAAGGAGGAAGGAAGGATAGGATATCAAAAAGATACAGGGAAGATCAGTAGTGTAGTAGGAGAAGATGGAGGGGCCAAGTAGAAGGATAACAAAGGAGAGTCAACAAATAATGAATTCTTCAAAAATTATGTCATGTACATATATAAATATACCACAGGAAATGTCATCTTTCTGTTTAAGTAAAAAGAACCAATCAAAACTAAATAAATAGAGAAAGGAGCATATGTCTATCAGAGTAGAGGAAAGAGAACAATGGAGGACAGGAAGGACAGAGGGAGAGAGGGTCAGGAAAAGAATTGAATCTTGAACTGAAATCAAATTCCATGCATGTATAATTTTTTGGGATAAACCCGACAAAACTACTAAGTATAACAATGACTATATATACTACTATGCATTCAACTTCTATGTATAACTATTACAATCTAATAAAAAATAAGATCATAACATATATCCTCAGTTTTAATGGTAATTCTGGGACCCTAATGAACATCAGGTTTTCAAGATTCTTTTAATCTTATGTCATTTTTGTTGCTACTTAAAACAATTTATAAATTGAGGCAAAATGTAACTCAGAAATTTTTCAAATTGATGAGCTTCATAGTGATCTATATCGATGAACTGTTTTTTGCATAATGAAAGACACTAAATCTTTTGCATTTTTCTGGGACAAAACTGAAGAGAAAGAGATAATATTGCTTGCAGTGTGAATATTTTTTTTTAAATTTATAACAATGTGTAACCTAAACAGGCTTTAAAAATTCCAATGGGAATATGATTTTTATAGTATACATAAGAAAATGTGTTTAAAATTCTAATTTATGAGAATTGGAAGAAGATCGCAGAATAAAGGAAGCTGCATTCCAAGCTGTGCTGTGTTAAAAGACCAAATAAGTGGGTATACAGCTTCTCAGCCTAGGTAGGTAAAGGAGAAATTTCACCAAAATTAAATATTGGACATTCAAAGAGACTTAGGGATTCCAAAATTTGAGTTTAAAAAAACTGAAGAAAGAAAGTGCCATTGCCCATGACCAATGGCTGCCAGAAGTGGATTTGGCACAGACTTGTTGACTTACAAGGGGGAGTAAAGGAGGTTGCATTGCAAGCTGCATTTTTGGAATTTCTTGATTCAGAGAAATCTCACATCAGAAACACTGCCTAAACTCATGTGATCCAGAGACTGCAGTAGATGCTTAAAAATCATGCTCTGTTGGAAGGGGAAAGGGGAGTTCTATTCATTTCTCCTTTGTGTTTGGCAGCTCAAAGACCATCCGAAAGGGGCCAACAATATGAGTGGTTGAGGGGGAATGCAGTCAAGGACTAAATCCAGAAAGGCTATGCTCTGGGACTCCAGTGAGTGTAGAATCATCCCCCATGAACCACAGTTAGATTTCTTGGGAGGCTTCTGAGAACCAGATCCATTGAAGAAATTGGCTGCTGTGTAGCCTAAGAGTAGTTCAATCTAGTTTCTTCAAAGAAAGCCAGGTGCAACAAAACCTAATTAGACCTGAGGCCAACTAGATCTCAGTGCCAGCAGCTAGAAAATCCCTTAAAGAAAGCTGCAGAAGTGGTAGCCCAGGAGTGCATCAAACTGGCCCTAATGGACACTACTAACTCATCCCACTTCATGCAGGAAAGAAGAAAATATCTCTTATGTAAAACAGCTTCAATCTTAGGCCACTCCAACCAGTAACAAAAAAAGCAGGAAGAGGTTAACACCCACTTCCTTTGCTCTATCAGTACATAACTAAAAGTTATACATAATTTCAGTACATAATTTTTAGTTGTAGATGGACATAATACTTTCATTTTATTTATTTATTTTTTATGTGGTGCTGAGGATCAAATGCAGTGCCTCATATGTGCGAGGCAAGTGCTCCAGGACTGCATAACCATCCCAGCCCTCTCATTTTCTCTTATCTTCTGGTAACAACCAAATTCTATTGTTCTCTCTCCCTCTCTCCCAATACCTTTGTTCTTCTATTTTCCTTATCTTCTTCTAAACATTACTGCCAAATATCTTCTGCACTCTCTCTGTTCACTTTCTTATAAATCTTAACTAACTTTGTAAGAAATTTCTTTTTTTCTACTTAACTGCATTTTTAACATTGTAGCTCCTGCCCCCGCACCTTTAATGCTAATACAATCGTTAGTATTGTAGGTTATATGACTGACACCTGCTATTGGCTTTAAAGCCACAGGTAGTTCATGGATATTGTTTATAATTTGACAATTGCGGGCCTAGATGGAGTGAATCCGCCACGACTTCAGCACGAGCAGTAAGGCTGCAGCCCCCGAGCTGCCGGGCTCCCTGGGCCCCTTCTCACTCCCCTCTCCGCCTCTCCGCTTCGCTTCTCCCCCGCCATCTCTCCTCCCACGCTCACTCCCTAAATCTAGATCTCAATCTCTTTCCCCCACCCCACCCGCTCTCTCGCGTGCCCAGTACCCAGCCCGCGCGGGCCCCGAGGCGCTGCCTCCCCTCCCCCAGCCCGCACCCCCTCCACGGGGGTCCCAAAGGCCACAGCTTTGCCGCCACCGCCTCCGCCGCTGCAGCCACCGCGGCTGCCGCCACCGCTTTCCGCGGAGCACCTTAGAACAGACTCTTAACCGAGTAAAATGGAACAGCTGATGAGTGACAATTTAAAATCTAAATGATCCAACATGGCGGCGGACGCGGAGAGATCAAGTCTCTAACCCCTTCAGCTGCACGGGCATAGGGAGAAGGAAACTGTCAAAATACTGTTCGCTCAGGACCACTAGGCACGGTTGAGCTGAAGTGGACCCCGGGCGAATGGTCTAGCCTTCTCAGAACACACCGAGCCCGAATTGGCTGCATTCTAGCTCAGGTTCGCCTGCTTCATGGACTCAACACTAATGATCCCACTGAAATAACTAGTCGGCCCGCCTGAACTCAAAGAGGTAAAAGCCAACTGAGCACCACAGCCAGACCCAGGGAATCAGGAGTGACGCAGGACTAGCGGTGCAGGACTCCCAGCTATTGCTATCACCAGTGCTGACAACAGGTCCCTTGCACCAGCTATCAGGGGAGTTGCTGCTACCTGAGGGCAAATAAATTCGCTGGGGGCCCTCAGCCCCAAGCCCTACAAACTTAGGGTCTGAGGGAGGCAAACAGAAAGGGTGTGCCCAGGCACCCATGAAAACAGGGCTCCCAGGAGCAGCAGACCTGGCATGTAGTCAGTATTGTGGTGAGTGTCACAGGTGATCGGGGCCTGGCTTGAGGAACCACAAGAGAAGGCCCTAGGCACTCAGGATTAGAGACCCACACAGTCTGGGAAGAAGAGCTGAGGCACAGTGATTGGTTCCCACCTATCAAGAAGAAAAGCCTGGCCCAGTGGGCATAGCTCCACCAACTGGATGAGAAGTTAATCGAGCTATATGACTGCATTTATTATTATTATTATTTTTTTAATGATTATTATTAGTATTTTATTTTATTTTATTTTCACTTTTTGTTGTTGATGTAGTTGTTGTTCTTTAACGTTCCTATTAATGGTTTCAATTTTTTAAAATTCTTTTTATTTTATTAGTATTACTATTATTTTTTAAACTTTAATTTCCATTTTTTTACTATCATTATAAAATTTTTTCTTTTTTTCTTTTTTTTTGTTGGTTTTAAATTTTTATTTTTTTTCGTTTCTTCTTTCTTTCTTTTCACTTTTTTTTCTTTTCACTTTTTTTTTCTTTTGTCTTCTCACTTCTTTCAATTTTCCTATTCCACCTTCCTTGAATTCTACCTGCCTACACTCATTCTCTTTAGTGACTTCTTCCCTCCCCTTCTAATATCTCTCCTCCCCAGTATCACACTAATTGGAGGAGGATCACAGCCACTACCTGCCCTGAAAGGGTGACTTTTCAACTATACAAGAGCAATATAATTAAATAGAGGGGGAAAATATCAAAGACACAACAATTTCACCAAGCAGAAAGAAACGCCAGCAGTATGAAACGACAAGGAAAGAAAGGACCACAGGCAATGCAGGTCAACTCAACTTTAGAAGAGGTAATAGCTGCAACAGATGGAATGTCAGATAGAGAGCTCAGGACATACATGCTTCAGATGATCTGGAGTCTCAAGGAAGACATGAGACAGCAAAATCAGACAATGAAAGATCATATTGACAAACAAATCCAGGAAATAAAAGATCAATTTCACAGGGAGATAGAGGTAATAAAAAACAAACAAATAGAAATACTAGAGATGCAGGAATCAATAAACCAACTTAAAAACTCAATTGAGAATACTACCAGCAGAGTTGATCACTTAGAAGATAGAACATCAGACAATGAAGACAGAATATTTCAACTTGAAAAGAACATAGATAGCTCAGCAAGTCTACTAAGAAACCATGAGCAGAACATTCAAGAACTATGGGATAATATCAAAAGACCAAACTTAAGAGTCATTGGGATACAGGAAGGCACAGAGCTCCAAACCAAAGGATTAAGCAATCTATTCAGTGAAATAATACAAGAAAACTTCCCAGAATTGAAGAATGAGACAGAATCCCAAATCCTAGAAGCCTACAGGACGCCGAATGTGCAAAATCATAAGAGATCCACACCTAGACACATTATAATGAAGATGTCCAACATACAGAATAAGGAGAGAATTTTAAAAGCTACAAGGGAAAGGAAGCAGATTACATTTAGGGGTAAACCAATCAGGATAACAGCTGATCTCTCAACACAGACTCTAAAAGCTAGAAGATCCTGGAATAACATATTTCAAACGCTTAAAGAAAATGGATTCCAACCAAGAATCGTGTATCCGGCGAAATTAAGCTTCAGATTAGAAGATGAAATGAAAACCTTCCACGATAAACAAAAGTTAAAAGAATTCGCAGCTAGAAAACCATCTCTTCAAAAAATCCTTGGCAAAACATTACAGGAAGAGGAAATGGAAAATAACATTGATAACCAACAATGGGAGGTAGGACAGTAAAGGGGGGAAAGTAGTCAAAGAGGATAACAAATCAGGTATAGTAACATCAATAAACAAATATGGATAGAAGAACAAACCATATCTCAATAATAACCCTAAATGTTAATGGCTTAAACTCACCAATTAAGAGACACAGGCTAGTAGAATGGATCACAAAACAAGACCCAACAATATGCTGTCTACAGGAGACGCATTTGATAGGAAAAGATGTACATAGACTGAAGGTGAAAGGTTGGGAAAAATCATATCACTCATATGGACCACGGAAACAAGCAGGAGTGTCCATACTCATATCTAATAAAATAGATTTCAAGCCAAAGCTAATCAAAAGGGATAAAGAAGGACACTTCATACTGCTCAAGGGAACCATACACCAACAAGACATAACAATCATAAATATATATGCCCCAAATAATGGTGCAGCCGTGTTTATCAAGCAAACTCTTCTCAAGTTCAAGAGTCTAATAGACCACCATACAATAATCATGGGAGACTTCAACACACCTCTCTCACCACTGGACAGATCTTCCAAACAAAAGTTAAATAAGGAAACTATAGAACTCAATAACACAATTAACAACCTAGACTTAATTGACATATATAGACTATACCACCCAACATCAAGTTGCTACACTTTTTTCTCAGCAGCACATGGAACCTTCTCAAAAATAGACCATATACTATGTCACAGGGCAACTCTTAGACAATACAAAGAGGTAGAGATAATACCATGCATCTTATCTGATCATAATGGAATGAAACTGAAAATCAATGATAAAAGAAGAAAGGAAAAATCAAGCATCACCTGGAGAATGAACAATAGGTTGCTGAGTGATCAATGGGTTTTAGAAGACATCAAGGAGGAAATTAAAAAATTCCTAGAGTTAAATGAAAACACAGACGCAACATATCGGAATCTATGGGACACATTGAAAGCAGTTCTAAGAGGAAAATTCATTGCTTGGAGTTCATTCCTCAAAAAAAGAAAAAACCAACAAATAAATGATCTCATACTTCATCTCAAAATCCTAGAAAAAGAAGAGCAAAACAACAGCAAAAGAAGTAGAAGGCAAGAAATAATTAAAATCAGAGCTGAAATTAATGAAATTGAAACAAAAGAAACAATTGAAAAAATTGACAAAACTAAAAGCTGGTTCTTTGAAAAAATAAATAAAATTGACAGACCCTTAGCCATGCTAATGAAGAGAAGAAGAGAGAGAACCCAAATTACTAGCATACGGGATGAAAAAGGCAATATCACAACAGACACTTCAGAAATACAGAAGATAATAAGAAAGTACTTTGAATCCTTATACACCAATAAAATAGAAGATAGTGAAGGCATAGATAAATTCCTTGAGTCTTATGATCTGCCCAGATTGAGCCAGGAGGATATAGACAACCTAAACAGACCAATAACAATAGAGGAAATAGAAGAAACCATCAAAAGACTACCAACTAAGAAAAGCCCAGGACCGGATGGGTATACAGCAGAGTTTTACAAAACCTTTAAAGAGGAACTAACACCAATACTTTTCAAGTTATTTCAGGAAATAGAAAAAGAGGGAGAACTTCCAAATTCATTCTACGAGGCCAACATCACCCTGATTCCGAAACCAGACAAAGACACTTCAAAGAAAGAAAACTACAGACCAATATCTCTAATGAACCTTGATGCAAAAATCCTCAATAAAATTCTGGCGAATCGGATTCAAATACATATCAAAAAAATTATACACCATGATCAAGTAGGATTCATCCCTGGTATGCAAGGTTGGTTCAATATACGGAAATCAATAAATGTTATCCACCACATCAATAGACTTAAAAACAAGAACCATATGATCATCTCGATAGATGCAGAAAAAGCTTTCGACAAAGTACAGCATCCCTTTATGTTCAAAACTCTAGAAAAATTAGGGATAACTGGATCATACCTCAACATTGTAAAAGCAATCTATGATAAGCCACAGGCCAGCATCATTCTGAATGGAGAAAAATTGAAAGCATTCCCTCTAAGATCTGGTACAAGACAGGGATGCCCTCTCTCGCCACTTCTGTTCAACATAGTCCTCGAAACACTGGCCAGAGCAATTAGGCAGACGAAAGAAATTAAAGACATAAAAATAGGAAAAGAAGAACTTAAATTATCACTATTTGCAGATGATATGATTCTATACCTAGCAGACCCAAAAGGGTCCACAAAGAAGCTATTAGAGCTAATAAATGAATTCAGCAAAGTGGCAGGATATAAGATCAACACGCATAAATCAAAGGCATTCCTGTATATGAGCGACAAATCCTCTGAAACGGAAATGAGGACAACTACTCCATTCACAATATCCCCCCAAAAAATAAAATACTTGGGAATCAACCTAACAAAAGAGGTGAAAGATTTATACAATGAAAATTACAGAACCCTAAAGAAAGACATAGAAGAAGACCTTAGAAGATGGAAAAATATACCCTGCTCATGGATAGGCAGAACTAACATCATCAAAATGGCGATATTACCAAAAGTCCTATATAAGTTCAATGCAATGCCAATCAAAATCCCAACAGCATATCTTATAGAAATCGATAAAAGAATCATGAAATTCATATGGAATAATAAAAGACCCAGAATAGCAAAAACAATACTAAGCAGGAAGTGTGAATCAGGTGGTATAGCGATACCAGACCTCAAACTATACTACAGAGCAATAGTAACAAAAACAGCATGGTACTGGTACCAAAACAGGAGGGTGGACCAATGGTACAGAATAGAGGACACAGTAACCAATCCACAAAACTACAACTATCTTATTTTTGATAAAGGGGCTAAAAGCATGCAATGGAGGAAGGATAGCATCTTCAACAAATGGTGCTGGGAAAACTGGAAATCCATTTGCACCAAAATGAATCTGAATCCCTATCTCTCGCCGTGCACAAAAGTTAACTCAAAATGGATCAAGGAGCTTGATATTAAATCAGAGACATGGCATCTGATAGAAGAAAAAGTTGGTTATGATCTACACGCTGTGGGATCGGGCTCCAAATTCCTCAATAGGACACCCATAGCGCTAGAGTTAACAAATAGAATCAACAAATGGGACTTACTCAAACTAAAAAGTTTTTTCTCAGCAAAAGAAACAATAAGAGAGATAAACAGGGAGCCTACATCCTGGGAACAAATCTTTACTCCACACACTTCAGATAGAGCCCTAATAACCAGAATATACAAAGAACTCAAAAAATTAGACAATAAGATAACAAATAACCCAATCAATAAATGGGCCAAGGACCTGAACAGACACTTCTCAGAGGAGGACATACAATCAATCAACACGTACATGAAAAAATGCTCACCATCGCTAGCAGTCAGAGAAATGCAAATCAAAACTACCCTAAGATACCATCTCACTCCAGTAAGACTGGCAGCCATTAGGAAGTCAAACAACAATAAGTGCTGGAGAGGATGTGGGGAAAAGGGCACTCTTGTTCATTGCTGGTGGGACTGCAAATTGGTGCAGCCAATTTGGAAAGCAGTATGGAGATTTCTCGGAAAGCTGGGAATGGAACCACCATTCGACCCAGCTATTCCCCTTCTCGGTCTATTCCCTAAAGCCCTAACAAGAGCATGCTACAGGGACACTGCTACATCGATGTTCATAGCACCTCAATTCACGATAGCAAGACTGTGGAACCAGCCTAGATGCCCTTCAATAGATGAATGGATAAAAAAAAATGTGGCATTTATATACTATGGAGTATTATTCTGCATTAAAAAATGACAAAATCATAGAATTTGGAGGGAAATGGATGGCATTAGAGCAGATTATGCTAAGTGAAGCTAGTCAATCTTTAAAAAACAAATACCAAATGACTCCTTTGATATAAGGGGAGTAAACAAGGACAGGGTAGGGATGAAGAGCTTGAGAAGAAGATTTACATTAAACAGGGATGAGAGGTGGGAGGGAAAGGGAGTGAGAAGGGAAATTGCATGGAAATGGAAGGCGATCCTCAGGGATATACAAAATGTCATACAAGAGGAAAGGAGGGGTAAGACAAGATAATACAAATGGAAGAAATGATTTACAGTAGAAGGGGTAGAGAGAGAAAAGGGGAGGGGAGGGGAGGGGAGGGGAGGGGAGGGGAGGGGGGATAGTAGAGAATAGGACAGACATCAGAATACATCAGACACTAGAAAGGCAATATGTCAATCAATGGAAGGGAAACTGATGTGATACAGCAATTTGTATACGGGGTAAAAGGGGGAGTTCATAATCCACGTGAATCAAACCGTGTAATATGATGTATTAAGAACTATGTAATGTTATGAACGACCAATAAAAAAAAAATAATTTGACAATTGCTAAATTCACTACTCCTCTTTATGGCTACATTAATGTTGAGACATCAGAGCAGGATCTAGGTATTAATGTTAACTCTGTGGTATATTATTTGGAACAGTTATCACTACTGTTTCTTTGAACCCTATTCTGTGATGTGTTGAGAAGCCACAGGGACACTAAGAATTCACAGGTTAAAAAATGTGCTGCTGAACTAAACATTCCCTGACATTACTTTAACCCAAAGAAGCGAGGAGATAAATCCCCTGAAGTATCAACAAGAATCCAAGGAGGATCAAAAGAGAGGAAAATCGGGGCCCATGCACATAAGTTTGTCAAAGTAAACAAAGTACCAAGTATAATTATAAAACTATAATAATGATTTTAAAAGAAAGAAAATTGCCAATTTCTAAATTCTAAAATTTAAACCCATTTCAAAGATTTTTATAGTTTGTTATACAACTCAAATTCTTTTTAATTGATAAAAATACCAAGAAAAGTATGAATTATTTATGTATATTTATTTATTGAGGAAAACAGATCATCTGAGCGAATGCTACATTTTGCCAGCCGCAAACTAGAGAACACTCATCTGTGCTATTAGGAGGCACTCTCTGTCCACCACACCACACAGTAACATGGCTCAAAGAGGACCTCATTTGGTTCTTAAAAGAAGCTTGGATTCCAGATTTCTGCATCAGTCATCTTAATTTTAAATATGGACACAATGCTTAGATGTAAATTAAATAAATTCATGAGATAAAGAAGAAGATAGACAGAAACTTCAACAACTATTACTATTCTGATCAATAAAACCCTGCTTAAAAATCCACATTTGTTGAAAAATGTCACACTTAAAACAAACATATTTTAAATATTTTGGAAATAATCATCTTTGGTGTATACCGTAGTTCTGGCTTCTATATTTGCATTGAGTGAAAGCAATTTTTCTGCTAGTGATGTTTTCTTCAGAGAAAGAGCAAAGTGAAGAGGAGTTTCATTTTGGTTGTTGTGAGCATTTGGATCAGCACCATTTTCTAGAAGGATAGTTGCACATTTCTCTTCCAGATATTGTATGGCCTGTTGGGTTTATACCAAGAAATAAACTGTAAATTTTGACAATCCAAGAAAAACATTTCATCTGTTTTACTAATTAATCATATTAAATAGAATTAATCAATTTTTCTTCTAAGCATTTCTATCATTTTTTTTTTCTGCAGATATCCTTGGCTACACCTACCTTCATCAATGGTGTGTTGCCATCACGGTCACAGAGGTGAACATTACATCTTTTCTTCACTAAGAAAGCCACCAATTCTGGGTGGCCAAAGGCACAGGCATAATGTAGAGCAGTCCTATGAAGGCAAGAGGCTTTGTTAGAAGTTCATAAAGCATCCTCTCAAAATACATGATTATTTATTCAATTATCAACATTAAATAGTATGCAAGTCCTCTACTATTTTCTAAAGAAAGAACAATATTTACTAGCTGTTAGTACACACTAAGTTAATAAATGCGCAGCCTATTCTGTTGACTTTTTCTTTTGTCTTTTTTGGATACTGCTAGGGACTGAAGCCAGGAGCATTCAATCCAGGAGCAATATCCTAAACACATTTTTATTGTTATGATTTTTATAAATTTTGAGGCAGAGTCTCCATAAGTTGCCCTATCATTGAACTTGCAATGCTTCTGCTTCATTCTCCCAAGTAACTAGAAATATAGGCATGAGCTACTGGGTCTGGTCCCATTGATCTTTTATTTATTTATTTATTTATTTATTTATTTATTTATTTATTTATTTATTTATTTTTGGTGCTGGCATAGAAACCAGGACCTGGAGCCTCCTAGATTAAGTCTCTACCATGGAGCTATATCCCATCCCAGAGTGTCCTACTTGCCTAGAAAGAGCATAGACCTTGAATTTAGCTCAACATTTGCTTGAATTCTACTTTAACCTCTGTGACATGCTATTTAGTTCTCCTATCCATCAATTTTATCTTCAATAAAATACTGATTAAAATTAGTAGTTACCTACTGGGATGATAGTGTGATGCTTAAAATTAAAATCTATGTAAAATGTTTGAACAGTTTCTAGCACAATCAACAGCTCAATAATTGTTGGTTATTGTAATTATTACCATTACTATGAATCAACAGAGTATTTCACTTAATGAAGAAGTACTATTATAGTGATTTTACAAATATCTTGTAGGGACTATGTATTTCAATGACTCTTAGATGCTCTTTTTTTCTATCATTTTGACATCACTGACATTGGAAAGCCACTACAAGTATAATGGCAACATTCAATTTTTTTATTCATACATGAAATAAAGGACCATCACACAGTACCTTACCTTAAGTGAAATGTGATATACACAAGAGGTCTACAGTGGTTATAGTCATATGAGTGGCATTTAAATTAATTTTAGTTGTTAAAAATACTATAGGTAAGGAGAGATGAATGATAAAACAATAATAAAAGACCAAATTAAAACCATAGTAATCCTTGCTTTTCTTTTTTTAAAGTAATTTAAAGCTAAAGGAAATGTAGGACTCAAAAGAATTAGCATGGTTCAATCTATTCAACATTTAGATTTACAGGATATACATAAATCAGGTATTTCCAATGTTAAGTTTTTAACACTGTCTTAACTTTAAAAATGGGCAGTTTACAATTTCCTACCACCAGAGTGCTTCTGTTTGAAATGGAAGAGGAAAAGTTTTACTTGAAATTGAGTCCTATCTCTGAAGTTTTAAATTTCTGATCAATCAAACATAAAGCTTTTAAGGAAGATTCTTAAGAATCATTATGTCAATTACATAGTAGGTATTCAGAGTATGGGTATAAATGAATAAAATTAAAGAACAGATAAGTATACTTGAGTTCAGTTTTTTAAAGCAAAAATTATGAAGGAAATCAATTTTAATTTGGCAGTAGGAATAATCATTATTACTTGTTCTCTTTCTTATCAGCATGCCACTAAAACAGAATTAGTAACCTATAATTGCATGTATGTATTAAAACATATCTATAAGAAATGTAATAATATCTATAAGCACAGATGAAAAGTTCCCCTTTGCTTCTACATAGAAATGTACTAGAAGAAAACACAAATGCCTCTTTATACATTTTATATTGGCAAGAACTTTCCTAAGAAAGAAAGAACTTAAAAGAAGACTTCCTTTTTTCCCTACCTCTTTTTAAAATCTTTTATTTATTTATTTATTTATTTATTCATTTATTTATTTATTTAATTCTGGTGCTGAGGATTGAATGCATGGCCTTGTGTTTGCTAAAGCCAAAATGACTTATATTGGACAAAGTACTCTTTTTCCAGATGCTCAAGAAACATATGAACATAGGAAAAAAATATTTGTGCTTCTGGTAAGAGAAGGAATTTAATTTAACAAGAAATGAAATATATTTCAAAATTTTGAGGATGCAGAGAAGTTGTACTTACTCTGTAGCTTAAGGTTCAGCTACTTAAGACTCACTCCTCAAATAGATGATTTGATGGTAATTTCTGTGCAACATGTAGAATGTATATGTTTCTACCCACCTATTCTAGTATACTAAATATACTTTCAGATATTTTCATGTTTTGTATTTTATCCTGATGTACTCACTTATATTTTGGCTGTTGGCAAAGAAGTAATTCATAAAAGTTTACAGTGTATTTTGATACCCAGATTGGGAAGACTTTGTCTACTACATAAACATTTTTGTAGTGTCATCATGATCTTAAATACTGCATGCAGGTGGGACTCAAAAATGTTATAACCCTGATATTTTAATTAATTTTTATTTTAAAATTTTTGTGAAATTGGTAACCATAGAAAGAGCTCACACATTGGAGACAATGAATACTCCTTTTCACAAACACTGTCACCAGGGCACAGACCTACTATGGATAGCCTTTGTCCCTTGAGAACAAGGCAGAGCAAGGGACATTAGGGGAGAAGCAGGCAGCTTGTGCAGCCTGGGAACCTTCTGTTTGCTGCTCTCTTGTTCTTCTGACTGAAGGCCTGCACTGCCTGATCCTGTGGACCAATGCTCTGCTCTCTCTGTTTAAATAAACAAATAAACACTAAGAGATAACTACAGAAAGTATATTGGAACAGGGGAATCAACAATTTTGTGCAGAAAGCTTTTGGCACATTTTTTTAAAGTGTAATCTGCCTGAAGTGTACAAAATTAGAAAAGCAACATGTGTTTGATGCTTGGAAAGTGGGAAAGCTGCCAGTGAACTCTATTGTCTGCTCTCTTGAAAAGTAAATTAAGTGAATGGAATATTTGCAAAAAAATCGGGGCTATTCAACAAGCCTTATTATGAAGTTGGTTGGTTAATGAAGATGACATCAAGTTATCCTTCAGAATTTGATGAACTAGTGAGTTAAGCATGTGAGAGATAAATAATATCTAGTGAGGAGTGAAAGTGTTTCTCCTAAATGTACTAGTATGAATTAAGGTAAAAAACAAAAGAACAACAACAAACATGGAGCCATGTTCTTAATTCAAAGAGTTCTAATAAAGGTTCCTCAGTAGACAACAGGTAGTGGGTTCTATTTGAAGAATTTTTTTAGCCCTCTTGTTGCAATATTATGAGTAATATTTTTTTCTCATTATGTACTTTTCTGCAATGTATGTGACCTATTGTGAAAGTGTGTACATTAACAATAAACTGCTGTATGTACTTACTCGTTAACAATTAGTTTAACAATTAGGAATTACATGCCCCTGGGAAACCAGCTACAGATTTGTTTTTGTTTTACAGCTCATTAAGTCTGCCTGGGTGCTAGACCTCCAAGGTTTGCAGGTGCCTGGTACAGAAGCTCCATGGGGGTATGAAAGTCAAGTATCCTGTTGAAAGAAGGGTCGGTCTCCCTCCTGCTCTGCCCCCATGGGCACAGCTTCAATAGTGAAGACCCATTACCCTGCTTTCCCCAGTTGGCCCCTTGTCCTTCAGCCCCTGACTTCCCAGATCCCATACCTTTTCTTTCTGTCCGTGTCATCAACGTGACTTCCACGAGCTAGGAAATATTTCACTAGAGGTAAGTCACCATTTCTGACAGCCTCGTGAAATTTGTAAATCTTATTTTCCGAGCGGTAGGCAACAATTTTCCTCCAGGCCGGTGTCATTGTGAGGCATTGGATACTCGCTCCCCAGGGGGGCTTCCTCTGCCTCCAACTCGGATTCTTTGAACTAAAGATTAGCTGAACTAAATCGCTGCAAAGCGCCCAACAGTATTGCCAGCCGCTGCGAGATTAGTATCTCTCCACCGGAAAATAGCCGTTGCCAGGCAACACCAATAAACAGAACTGTTTGTGGGGGGCGTGGCCTCTTGCTGGATAGAATCAGCTAGGCCAGCAGTGATTGGCTCCTGGCAGACTCAACCACCTGCTAGTCAGCTATTGGCTCTTCTGTCCAGTTGTAGATGGAAGTGTAGGATATGCAGTATTATGGGTGGCGCTAGAGCGGAAGTAAAAGTGGTTGCCTCAGGCCCAATACATCCCAATATTGGTGGGGGAAGGAAAGTCTCACCTTAACATCACAGCTTGCTGCTGCTGCAAGAGCAGCAGTAGCAGCAGCAAGCAGCAGAGATAGAGCTGGATGAAATTTAAGCCTCATGGTGCCAAAACAAAACTTACTGAGCTTGGTGCAAGGAGAAGACCTACCTGAGTTTATGGAAGGACAATCTGTGGCATGTAGATTCACTATATCCAAGGCCACCCTGCTGCACCCAACATTCATGGCAGGCCACCTGGAGTCCCCAAGACCCAGGGGCCAGTCTGCAGTTCAAAGAGGGTAGAGTGAAGTTTGGGCTCACTCTCTTTGGGGGCTATGCTCTGGGCAAGCTCTTCTTTGGAGTCCCTGTGTTCTAGTGTCCTAGGCAGCTCAGAGTCATGGCTTGAGATTTTCCATAATGTTGCATGCCCTGTAGTATGCCAGGAAGTACCCTGCCTGAGCTGGAGCAGACACCCACAGGCTAAGAATGAGATTCTGCCAGTTCAGTTGTCCCTGTGTCACTGGGGATACCCCCTCCAAGACAGCTGCCCTTTCCAAGCTGTAGTTGTTTACCTCCATGAAGGATGAGGACACTGGGATGAGGCTCCAGGTGATGGCTCAAAGTCTAAACTTGTCCAGGGTACCTGCTCTGCAGCCTTCCAGACACCAGAGGCTGATGACTGGGTAGATCAAAACATCAGGATTATGAATGCTTGGTCTCTAAGTAAACTAGCATAACACAGTCTCCTCAAATCTATATATCCCTCCCACATCCACCTGGTTCCTAGCATGGCTCTAGGGGAATTTAGCATATGCAGTAACAGAGACACAAACTTTTGGGGAGAAGCCAGTAAATTCTCCAGATATAATAAAAAGCATTTCTGCTTGTCCCTGCCTCTTCCCTTTGGACTAGCTTTCCTTATATGCTTTCTTTTCTTCTATTTAATTTTCCATTTTAAATCAGTCCATGATTTATTGTGGATCACAGGGCAAGGTGTAAATCTTAGGAAAGACTTTTTTCCACTGATATTTATTTATTTATGAGGGAGGAAGATGGAGGGCTAGAGGGAGGCAACATTCTGGATCGCTCTGTGATCCAGATCTCACCTACTCAGAATACTGCATCTCTGAGACTGTTAGAAGACTCCTATACACCTGCTCTCTGCAGAAATCACCAGCACTGTGACCCTGTACAGGGTTCTGGGCCTCAGTTTTAGAGCAGGACATTTGGCATTTGAATAGAACCCAAAGCTCCAAGTTCTAGCCAAAGTAGGGCTCATGAGCACCTTAGCAGAATCACCTATCGACACATCTGCAGATCTCCAAGACTTTGCTCTACTCTCATGTAGGTCACTCAGCTGCTACCTACCCACAGCACAACGCCATCATCCAGCTTCCCCCACCTCACCAGATACCCTGGCACTGAAAGAAGACTGCCTCCATCTTGGATCAACAGTCTCACCATATTAGGTGGGGGCAGCTCCCAGATCAGATCTTCAGCAGCCAGGTACCAAAATCCCAACATCCCCCCTCTTCAGCATTGTTAACCCAACACAGTAGCTGCCTAACACAGGTGTGCAGTGCGACCAGGGAGTTTCCCACGGGAGCCCCTGTGTGAGAAGCTCCTCAATTGAGAACTGCTAAGGGAGAAAGGACAAAAGCTTGGAGCCTAACAGAGAGACCAGGAACTGGGGAATCTCCAGGCAAGATAGGGAGATAGTACCAGGTGCTCAAGTCATAGAAAAGTGACCCCCTAAAAGAGACTCATGAGGTGCAGTCTCCCTGCAGGGACTGGCAGGTGCAACTCCCTGCTTCCAGAATCCCTGCACCAGGACCAATCTTTTCACCCTGGTTACCTCCACCCTCCTGAGGGCAAAGACACCAGCTTACAACAGAAAACCCCTTCTATTGGATGAGAAGAGAAGCAGGAATGATACAGATCTCTAAAATTAGCAACAACCCCAGTTTCTTCCTTTGAGATTTTTTCCCCTCTTCTACTCCTCTATCCTCAGGCCCTCACATCCCCAACGTATGTGAAAACAAGAACTTTGCATGAAATAGGACTTAGAGGACTGAGTCATCTGAATAATATAGTATAGAGTTGTTGTATCTCATTTTTTTTCTTTTCCTTTTTCTTCTTTAATTTTTCTTTCCCCTTCCATAATTTGCTATTTTAACATGTGCATTTTTCTAAATATATATATATATATATATATATATATATATATATATATATTGGTTTTATGTACTCTACTGTCTTCCCAAGTACTTGTCTACCCTAAATTACTTCCTGTCTATTCCTTTGCTACTAACCCTCTCCATTAGATTGCTTCTTTACACTTCCTAAGGTATATTAACTCTATATCCTCACATCCTACCTCCTCAGGATATCATCTTATACTCCACTAACAGTTCATTTGTCCACCATCAGAGACAGTAAATCTTTTTACAAAATTACTGATTATATTTTAGATAATAATTGAATCCAACATTTCTGTACATTGAGACTAAACTGTAAACGTCTTAATAACAACAAGTTGTTCATAGGTGGTATATTATTGATATTGGGTTCTGTTAACATTGTCCTTACCCACAGAGGAAAAGACCCCCACAAAGGAAAGGTCTTGGAACCCTAAAAGAGCACTAAAAACCTATAGGGTAAAACCAATAACACTCCAGACCCACAGAGATGAAAAGGAAGACACATGAGCAACATGAAAAGAAAAAGAAAGAAAATGCCCCAAATAAATCAAAACACCACATAATTAGAATCATTGGCAGCCACATCAAAAGAAATTACAGATAAGGAGTTCAGGGTGTACATGGTTATAATGTTCTGTGAACTCAAGGAAGATATAAGAGAGCAAATACAGGCAGTGAAAGATCACTTTGACAAAAAGGTACATAAACAAACACAGGGAGCAAAAGATCATCTCAATAGGGAGATAGAGGTTCTAAAAAAAAACAACCACAACAATAACAAAAAAAATCCAGAAACAATAAACCAAATTGAAAGCTCAAATTAAAGTATCACCAACAGAATAGACCACTTGGAAGATAGGACATCAGACAATGAAAGCAAAATATATAATCTTGAAAAGAACAGAGGCCACACAGTGATAATGATAAGAAACCATGAGCAGAACAGTCAAGAAATATTGGATAGCATAAAAAGACCAAATTTAAGAGTTATTGGGATAGAGGAAGGCATAGAGGTCCACATCAAAGGAATGAACAATCTATTCAATGAAATAATATCAGAAAACTTTCCAAACATGAAGAATGAATTGGAAATCCAAATTCAAGAAGGCTACATGGTGTCAAATACAAAAAGTCACATCAGATCCACAACACAGCACATAATAATGAAAACGCCCAATATACAGAATAAGGAGAGAATTTTAAAAGCCACAAGAGAAAGAAATTAGATTACATATAGGAGAAAACCAATTAGGATAACAGCAGATTTTTCAACATAAACCCTGAAAGCTAGAAGATCCTGGTACAACATATATCAAGCTCTGAAAGAAAATGGGTGCCAACCTAGAATCTTGTATCCAGCAAAACTAAGCTTTAGACTTGAAAATTAAATAAAAACCTTCCATGATAAATAAAAGTTAAAAGAATTTATATCTAGAAAACTGGCACTGCAAAACATCCTTGGAAAAATATTCCATGAATAGGAAGTGAAAAACAACAATGAAAATAATCAGAGGGTGGTAGTAGTACCCTAAAGGAAAAACTAATCAAAGAAGAAAATCAAGTCAAGGTAAATAACAAAAATAATCAAATATGGCTGGGAATACAAACCAGATCTCAATACTAACCCTAAATATTAATGGCTTAAACTCACCAATCAAAAGACATAGGCTAGCAGATTGGATTTAAAAAACAAGACCCAACAATATGCTACCTCGAGGAGACTCCTAGGAAAAGACATACACAGACCAAAGGTGAAAGGTTGGGAAAAATCATACCACTCACATGGACTGCAGAAGCAAGCAGGGGTTTCAACCCTCATATCAAATGAAGTAGACTTCAAGCCAAAGTTAATCAAAAGAGATAAAGTTAAGCATTACATATTGCTCAAGGAAATCATATACCAACAAGACATAACAATCATAAATATATATGCCTATGCCCCAAACAATGGTGCAGTTATGTTCATCATACAAATTCTTCTCAAGCTGATATTTATTTATTTGTAATTAATAATCTATTTATTAATTAATGGGGATTGGACCCAAGGTACTTTACCATAAGATACATGCAAAGACATTTTTATTTTTATTTTTTTTTATTTTTTTATTTTTTTTGGCTGTTTGAGGATTTAATGGCAGGGGTTGAGGGGACTCTTAGCTGCTGCTTCTGCCTTTCCACGGAGTGCAGAATTTTTAAGAAGGGACATCTGGGAGAACAAGACCCTGCTGGGCAGCGTGAGGTCCCTTCTACCTGGTGACCAGGAATGTCAACTGGCATTGAGGCTAGTGTGCCTGTGGGATCTCACATGGATGCACTTGGTCACTTCCTCAAGTTCAGAGGAGCTTGCTCATAGCCACTGGGGAATGTGATTTGGCCACTGCCCCACTATGGCCCATTGTCCCTAACATTTTGTTCTGAGGAGTCCTGGGACAGACTAATGGGCCACTCTTCTTCTCTGGAGGTTGGAGTAAAGGGAGGAAGTGACTCAGGTTCCATGGAGAGATTGGTGGCTCAGACAGGGCTGGCACTGGCTCAGGACAGTCATGTTGCGTGTCATCGGTGCTTAATGGTTGAAGAATGTAGCTGGGCCCAGGGAGGGGTACTGATGTTAGCGGAGGCGTTGGCCACAATGGTAGCAACAGCAGTAGCATCAGCAGCAAGGGAAAGATGGTGGTGGCCCAAGCCTGGGGCTGAGGAATGTTAGGCCTATGGTCCCGAAGTCTTCCCATCATGGGGTTCTCCTGAGGTGAGGTCGGATGGTGGGAAGGACAAACACAGGGGGCAGATGGGGTAGGGTGGGAGTGGGTGCCTGGGTCTCAGAGCTTGTGGGGGTTCACCCACTTGTAGGTGCCCTCGTACTGGAAGCCCACTCTCTTCATCAGCTCATCTGCCTCCACAGGGCCTCGGCTGCCATATGTGTAAGGGATGGGTTGGGGCTTCTCTCGCTCAATCCTGTGCAGCAGTGGTGTGAAGATCCGCCAGGCCTCCGGGAGCTCATCGCTGCGCACAAAGTGCATCTGGCTCCCACAGAAGACGTCCAGAATGAGGCGCTCATAGGCATCAGGAAGCTTCACGTTCTGTGGGAGAGGGGGTCTTATTGATACCATGGTGTGTGGCCACCTAGGCCATCCCTTGGAGTCCCTTCCTGACCAGCTTTCCCTGTGGGCACCTTGTATCTGTTGCCATAAGTCAGGTCCAGCTCTGATTCCTCAGGGTTGAAGAACATGCCAGGCTTCTTGGTCATCATCTTGGTGTACACGGCTTCATTTGGCTGCACTCGGATCACCAGCTCATTGCGCTTACACTGCTGGTGGAAGATGTCACCGGCCACATCGCGGAACTGCAGCCTCACCTCGGCCTTGCGCTCATTCAGGGCTTTGCCACAGCGCAGGATGAAGGGCACCCCCATCCCACCGCTCATTCTCCACATAGAAGAAAATAGCTGCAAAGGTAGCAGTGGTGGACCCATGGGGCACTGTGGGGTCATCCAGGTACCCTTTGGTGGCCTCACCCTCTCCACTAGGGTTCCCCATGTACTGGCCCAGGACCACGTTGTCAGCCTGCACCTCTGAGATACATTTTAATACCTTGACCTTCTCATCACGGACATCATCTGAGTCAGTGGAGGCAGGCTTCTCCATGGCCACCAGACACAGCATCTGCAGAAGGTGGTTCTGCATCACATCCCAGATAATCCCAAATTCATCAAAGTAGCCCCCACAGCCCTCAGTGCCAAAGGGCTCTTTGAAGGTGAGGATCACACAGGCAATGTTGTCCCGGTTCCAGATGGGGCCAAAGATCCTGTTGGCAAATCTCAGCACCATGAGGTTCTGAACCATCTCCTTGCCCAGGTAGTGGTCAATGCGATAGATCTGGTCCTCACGGAACAGGGAAGAGATGTGGCTGGACAGCTGGTCAGAGCTCTGTAGATCTCTCCCGAAGGGCTTCTCCACAATAATGCGATTCCAGCCTGTCTGGCTCATGCAGGTTTCATGGATGTTCTTGGTGACAGCCTCATAAACTGTGGGAGGCAAGGCCAGGTAGAAGAGCCGGTTGGCCTGTGGCCCCTGGTGAAGGGCATTCATATGGCTGTTCAGGCGCTTGAAGGAGGCTGGGTCATCATACTGGCCGGCCACATAGGAATTGCGGGTGAAGAACTCCTCCAGCTTGGGCCTCTCCTCTGGGGTGGCTCTGAAGAAGGGCTCACTCTGCTTACGGATGTCATCCACTGTGAGACGGGAGCGAGCATAGCCCACGATGAAGGTGTCTTGGGGTAGAAGGCCATCACGGAACAGCCACCAGATGGTGGGGTAGATTTTCTTCTTGGCAAGGTCGCCCAATGCACCCATGATGATGAATATATGTGTATCAGCCTGGTGGAAGGCATCACCCTGGTACAGCTCTTCCCGCAGGATCCCGCACACCTGGGTCCGACTCAGGGCTACCTGCTCTGCCATGGTGCTCTCTGCGCCTCGTCGCTGTCGCCCGCCGGGCTCGCAGCCCCGGAATGCACGGTCGTTTCGGGGGATTGAGCCCCGTCTGCCCATTTAACCAGTGGGGGCGGGCGCCTCAGCTGAGCTGACCGGCCTCAGGCGAGGCGCCCGGGGCGGGGCCTTGCCGGCCCCTCTCCAGAGAAGGAGAGAGAGAGAGAGAGAGAGAGAGAGAGGAGGGAGCCATTTTTATTTTTATTTTGAGACATGGTCTCAGTAAATTGCTGAGGCTGGCATGGAACTTGTGCTTTTCTTGATTCAGTTCTGGGTTTCTGGAATTAGAGGCATGGCTTACCTTGCCTGGTTTCACTTTTTAATAGTATCATTTTTATTTTATTTAATCAACAATACTGTGTTTTATATTAGTTTTAATTAGTTTTACCTGATAGTAGAATTCACTTTGATTATACACTTTGATATATCATACATAGATGGGATATAATTTCTCATTTTTCTGAGTGTACATGTTGCAGAATCATATTGGTCATGAATTCACATATATACATACAGTAATAATGTCTGTTTCATTCTACTATCTTTCCTATCCCCATATCCCCATCCCTCCCCTCCCATCACTTCCTTCTACCTAGTCTAAGGCAATGCTTTTATTGCCTACTACCCCCTGCCTTATTGTAGAATTAGCATCTGTATATTAGAGAAAACATTTGATCCTTGGTTTTGTGGGATTGGCTTATTTCTCTTAGCATAATATTCTCCAACTCCAACCATTTTCTGGCAAATGTCATAATTTTTCTCTTAGTATTGATTTGTTCTTCTTTTTCTAAGGCTTTGAGATGTAGTGTTAGGCCATTTATTTGTTGGCTTTTTATTCTTTTAATGAATGCACTCAATGCAATAAACTTTCCTCTTAGTACTACCTTCAGAGTGTCCCAAAGATTTTTGATATGTTGTATCAGTGTTCTCATTTACCTCTAAGATTTTTTTTATTTTATCCTTGATATCTTCTACTATCCACTTATCATTCAATTGTGTATTATTTAGTCTCCATTTGTTACAATAGCTTCTATTTTTTTAAATTTTATCATTGATTTCTATTTTCCTTCCATTGTGGTCTATTAGAATGCAAGGAATTAGCTCTTCTTCTTTGTATTTACTAAGAGTTGTTTGTGGCATAAGATATGATCTGTTTTAGAGAAAGAGCCATGTGTTGCTGAGAAGAAAGTATATTTGCTCATTGATGGACAACATATTCTATATGTGTCTGTTAAGTCTAAGTTATTGATTGTATTATTTAATTCTATAATTTTCTTTTAGTTTTTGTTTGGAAGATCTGTCCAGAAGTGAGAGAGGATTGTTAAAATCATCCAGTACTATTGTATTTTGGTCTGTTTGACTCTTGAAATTAAGAAGGGTTTGTTTGATGTACATGGATGCTCCACTGTTTGGGGCATAAATATTTATAATTGTTATATTCTTCTTATATATACTTCCCTTCTTTTCCTCTTCTGATTAACTTTGGTTTGAATCTACTTTATCTGAAATGAGAGTGGAGAACCCTACTGGTTTATGCAATCCATATGAGTGGTAAATTTTTTCCCATCCTTTCACCTTCAGCCTGTGGATGTCTTTGCCCATGAGGTGAGTCTCTTGAAGACAGTATATTGTTGGATCTTACATTTTAATCCAATCTGCCAATTTGTGTCATTTGACTGATGACTTTAGGTTATTAACATTCAAGTTTATTTTTGAGATATGATTTGTATTCCCTGTCATTTTGGTTTATTTCTGATTTTTGATTTGTCTTAGTTTCTCATTTGGTTGAATGTCACTTTACTATAGATCCTCCCTTTGCTGGTTTTCACTCCCCCTACCCCTTTATCCTCAAGGAATATTCTGTTGAGAATGCTATGTAGTGTAGGCTTTCTAGTTGTGAATTCTTTTAATTTTTGTTTATCATGGAATGTTTTAATTTCATTTTCAAATTTGAAAATTTTTCTAAATATAAAATTCTTGGTTAGCATCCATTTTCTTTCAGAGCTTGAAATATATTATTCCAGGACCTCCTAGCTTTGAAGATCTGGGCTGAGAAATCAGTTTGGATCTGAATTGTTCCCCCCCCCCCATATGTAATTTGATATTTTTCTCAAAACCTTTGGGATTTTATCTTTATTCTCTGTGTTAGTCATTTTCATTATAACATGTCTTGGTGTGGGTCTGCTGTAATTTTGTACTTTTGGGGTCCTGTAAGCCTCTTGTATTTGATCTTCCACTCCATTCTTTAGGTTTGAAAATTTTTCTGCTATTATATCATTGAAAGATTTTGGATTCCTTTGGTTTGTATCTCTGCTCCTTTATCTATTCTGATAACTCTTAAATTTGGCCTTTTCATGTTATACCATAATTCTTGGATGATATGTTCATGGTTTCTTACCATCTTCTCCACGTGTTCAACTCTACTTTCAAGGTTATATATTTTGTCTTCATTGTCTGTGGTTCTGTCTTCCAAGTGATCTAATCTGTTGGTGATACTTTCAATTGAATTTATAATTTGGTTTACTGATTCCTTCATTTTGAGGATTTTTATTTTTTAACTCTTTATTGAAGTGGTATTTCACATCCAGTATTTTTCTTTGATTTCTCTCCTTATACTATACTTCACATATCAGTTTAACCATATATGGTCTGAACTCCTTCTTAGACATTTCTTCTACTGTGTTATCAGTGGCTTCTGTTGTTGAAGCATCTTGGTTTGTTTGGGGTGCTTTGTTCCCTTGTTTTTTTCATGTTGTTAGTGTTCTTTCCTACCTAAAAGTATGGATCTAAGTCAAGATAAATTCTACCCTGTAGACCTATAGTATCCCTAAAGGTTTCTGGTGCTTTACTTTTACTGGCAAGACCAATATCAACAGGACCCAATGAACACAATAACTTAACCTTATAACCTAATAACTCCCTTAGACCTAATAACTCCCACTAAGACATCTACTGCTTTCTCACATAGAACCAAAAATAATTAGTTCAATAACTATCTATAGTATAAACAAAATATTTGCTAAAACAATTTATGATTTAAAATGGTGAATGAGAGAACAAAGGTAGTGTAGTATGCAATATTCACGAGGGAGGAAGATAGAAGCTAGAAGTAAAAATTCACAGGAAGTGTGGAATAATAACTGACAGAGATTGACTGTTGGTTGGAGAAAGAAATTCCAAGAAAACAGAAAACATAAAGGAAGAATACAAACAAAGAGGAAAAAAATAAAGCCATAAGAGTACAACAAAAATGCAAAACACCATTCATATATCATTGTCCTCCACACACTGATGCATAAAAAACAAGCTGTTCCAAATATGGTAAAGAGATTAGTGAATTAAAAAATAAAATAAAATAAAACAAATCATGCTGTAAAGTCGAACTGTCAGTGTTCATCAGTTTCTCAGCCCTATCTCTGACATCTCTTGGGATCACCAAACCCAGATCAGCCTTTGCAAACCCAGCCTCTATCCCACCAATCTGAGCTTCAGATTCCTCAGGATTGGCCACACTGCAGTCCCAAGATCTCAATGCTGCTCATACTTGCTGAGAGACCACCAGGGATACACTCATGCAAAGGAGCAACTCTGAGATGCAGCAGCAGCAAGACAATGACCACCGGCACTTTCACCAGGAAGACCCCAGGCTCCTCCAAACCTTCTGGCACCCCCACACTGGACCTGCATGTCCCAGCGGGAGTCCCCAGACAGAGGCTCTTGTGGTGGTAAACCTGCTGGCACCCAGGCCCCCGCACTGACTGGTGTCCCCAAATGGGTGCAGCCACATACAACCAAACCTTAAGTCTCCCTCGAAGTAGTCCTCTAGGTTATGGTAGCAGTGGTAGTGGTGGTGGTTGCTGGCAGGGAGTCAGCAGTAGTGGTGGTTGCAGCGGTAGCTACAATAGCAACTGAAGGGGCATTGTATCTAGGTGATCTCCAGGGTCAGCAGCAATGTAGGCTTCAGTTGCATCCAAGGCAGTGGTTTCCTTCTGTGGCAGTAGCATCCAGAAAGAAGACCTCCATAGGATCTCAGGCTGGCGGCAGCGGAATCAGAGACAGCAATGGCGGTTGCGGTTGATTGACAGGAGACTTCCGGTTCAGCAGCAGCTACCTCAGAGGTAGCAAAGGAATTCACTTCAGAGGTAATTGAGGCCTTGCCCAGAGAAGAGATCTCTGGGAATGTCAGTGACTTCTGTGGTAGCCCAGAAAAAAGACGTCCAGGTGGTCTCAGGCTGGCAGCTGCAGAATCAGAGGCAACAAGGCTGAGGGCGGCGGTTGATAGACAGGAGACTTTCGGTTCAGCGGCTAATTTTTAATTTTTCTTAATTAATTACATTTTCTATACGTTGTGTAGTTTGTTTTTTATTTAAATATGTCTTAAATAATTTATTTATATAATTTATTGTAGATAGAATACATATTTGCCGTTCTTATAATAAATTTAGATTTTTTTTGTTAAATGTACTACTATTTAATTTCAATGATTTTTTAAAAAATACGACAAATTCTGAACCTGTTTTTGTTTTTTAGTGCATTCCAGTTATAAATAATGGTGGGGTCATGGTTAACATTTTCATAAATACACTTAGTTTTCTTCATTTCAATACTCAGTACTCCCTCTTTTCATGCTTTCTTCTGTCCCCTTAGTCCCTTTGTCCAGCACTACTGTCCTTCCATTTATTTATTTATTCATTTTCATTTAAAAAAATTGTTCCTTTTAGATATACATGACAGTAGATTGTATTTTGAAATATTGTACATACATTAAGCATAACTTTTTCTAATTAGGATCCCATTCTTGCAATTGGACATGATACAGAGATTCATTGGTCTTATATTCATATATGAATATAGGAGTGTTATGTCTGATCCATTCTATTGTCTTTCCTATTCCCATCCATTCTCCCTTCACTTTATTTCCCTTTGTCTAATCAATTGAACTTATATTCTTTCATCCCCCTGCTCCTTATTGTGTGGTATCCACAGAGAGAATATGGGGCCTTTTCTTGGGGGGGGGGTGAGGATTGCTTATTTTGCTTACCATGATATTCTCTAGTTCCATCCATTTGCCAGCAAAAGCTATAATTTTATTTTTCTTTATGGCTGAGCAATATTCCATTGGGATTAGTGGAAAGTGACTTTTCTCACAGCTCTATGACTCTGAACTCAGTGAGAAAACTATTTCTCTCTGAGGAGAGTGAAAAAAAGCACTTGACTGATACTCAATAGTGGACAGATAAGCTTGAAGACTGGGAAACTGACAGTACATCAGACAAAGATGAGAAGACAATTTTAGCTGAGCTCCTGGAAATTGTGAGGAAAATTAGTAGACAAAATGGAGAAAAAATATTAAAAAGTGCTGGGGAATTCTTGACATGGGAAATTCCAGGATCAGAGGGGAAGCCTGAACTGAGCTAATCTAGAGGCTATTTGGCTCATTAAAATGCATGAAAGTCAGCTGGGTCTGTCTAAGCCCAGCATGGTATCTTCATGCAACAGTAGCACCAAACTGGATTGGGAACTTAGATCCATGAGTTTGGCACTAAGTCCAATACATGAATTCAGCAGACACCAACCAAGAGCTATAAACTGAGCCTAACAAATCAGCAGAATTTCTGGCACAGAGAATTTCTGGCATGGAGACCATTTTGCAGGGGGTCATACAGGTTGGAAAGGCCAGAGGAAACCCATGTTCCAACGCTCCCTTGAACCTGGCAGCACATAGGACTAGTTGTAGGCAACTCATTGAAATCCTATCTCTGAATAAAATACAGAATAAGAGTAAAAATTTTTACTCCTCACACTTCAGATAGAACCCTAATATCCATAGTATACTAAGAACTCAAAAAATTAAACAAGAAAACAAATAACCCAATCAACAAATGGGCCAAGGACCTGAACAGACACTTCTCAGAGAAGGATGTACAGTTAATCAACAAATACACTAAAAAATGCTCACCATCTCTAGCAATCATAGAAATGCAAATCAAAACCACTCTAAGATACCATCTCACTCTAGTAAGAATGGCAGCCATTTATGAAGTCAAACAACAACAAGTGCTGGCGAGGATATGGGGGAAAGGGTTCACTTATACATTGCTGGGGGGACTGCAAATTGGTGCAGCCAATCTGGAAAGCAGTATGGAGATTCCTTGGAAAGCTGGGAATGGAACCACCATTCGACCCAGCTATTCCCCTTCTTGGACTATTCCCCAAAGACCTAAAAAGAGCATACTATAGGGATACAGCTACATCAATGTTCATAGCAGCACAATTCACAATAGCTAGAATGTGGAACCAACCTAGATGCCTGTCAATAGATGGATTAAAAAAGTGGCATTTGTACACAATGGAACATTACTCAGCACTAAAACATAACAAAATCATGGCATTTGCAGGGAAATTGATGGCATTAGAGCAGATTATGCTAAGTGAAGCTAGCCAATCCCTAAAACACAAATGCCGAATGTCTTTTTTTATATGAGGGCAACTCAAAACAGAGCAGGGAGGAAGAGCATGAGAAGAAGATTACCATTAAACAGGGACAAGAGGTGAGAGGGAATGGGAGAGAGAAGGGGAATTGCATGGAAATGGAAGGAGACCCAGTAATGGAGAGCCAAGTGCTATCACCTGTGCCTGGGTGAATGAAAGGAAACATGGATAGGGAGGGGCAAGAGGGGAGAAAGGGGAGCAGCTGGCATGGGGGAGGAGGGCTCAAGGCCCAGGTCCGCTTCAGGGTGTCAGGGCTCAGTAGTAGGGCCTACGCTGAGGGAGGCAAAAGTACCCAGGCAAGGGGCAGGGCTACACTTTCCCAATGGTCAAATCTCTGGTGGCCAGGGGCTCAAGTAAGGAGCCAGGCCCAGTAATGGAGAGCCAAATGATAGCACGTGGGCCTGGGTGAATGAAAAGAAACATGGATAGGGATGGGTGGGAGGGGAGAAAGTGAGTGGCTGGCAAAGGGGGAGGAGGGCTCAAGACCCAGGTCCACTGCAGTGTGTCAGGTTTTGGGAGCAGGGCCCAGGCTAAGGGAGCCCAAATGGCCCAGGCAAGGGGCAGGGCTACGGTTTTTCAAAGGGAGCCCCCAGGGCCAAGAGGCCAGGTTAAGTCACCTGGCACTGGTGAGCATCCTAGGACGGGGATCAGGAAAGAGTGGGTTGCAGAGACAGAAAGGACAGGAGGACTGAAGCAGGACACAGCCTAAACGCCCTCAGGATGGGTGTGGGTGGTGTGGGGGCCAGGACCCCAGCAAGGAGGGACCTAGATGAAGGCCCAGGCCAGGGCAGAGTAGGGAACACCAGCCCGGGAAGGTGGGCCTGCACTAGCGTACTGTAGTACAGGGAAGCCAAGGGGAGCAGAGAAGTGTCCCCAGCGAGGGTCCATCATACAATGCCCAGAAAAGCACTGAGCAAGAATGGCCACCAGAGGCTCAAGTGAGGAGCCAGGCCTGGCAATGGAGTGCTAAGGGCCAAGGCTGGCATAAGGGGTACAGGACATGGACCTGGCTGGGGAGGGAAGGCTGGGATCCAGTCAGTGGGAGCCAGGTTCATGTGCCAGAGCCCCTGCCAGGTGTCATGGTTCCAGGTGTAGGACCAAGGGCCCAGGGAGACCAAGGGGCCCACATGAGGGTAGGGCTTTTTTTCCCACAAGATGCCCTGGCACAGATGAGATTCAAGGTCCAGGGACCAGGCCAAGTGGGTCTGGCAAGGGACAAATCCAGGAGGACAGCAAACACAAGGCATGGCACAGGGTTACGGTTGGTGCAGAGATGGGCAAGAACCAGGACCCAAGCAAGGATTCCATGTAAGGGACCCACCCTCCCAAAAGAGGATTAGGAACCCAAGGAGCAGGAGGCCCGCTCTGCAGGGGAAAGCACTAGGGGATGGAGAGGAAGGAGACAGAGGGCAGCGCAAAGGGCAAGGAGGGGAGCTCACTAGGGGCCCCAAGCCAGGAGCGCCCAAGTCTGTCTTCACAACAAGAGACAGGAAGCCAGGTGACATAAGGAATGCAATCAGGGGCTCAAGTGAGCTGCCTGGTCCTGGAATTGAAGTGCAAAATGTCAGGGTTAGGCTGGGATGGGGTAGGGGCAGCATACAAGGCCAGAGAGCATGGGATTGAAGTGATTGGATCAGGCAATGCAAAGTCGGCACTAGGCCTTGAGGGGGCAGAGGCCAGCCAATTCCACTCCTCTGCCCCAGATGTGTATATTCTCAGAGAGGGACCAGGATCAAAGGAGTGCCAAAGGAGGGCACTGTGAGAGGATACCTTGTGTCCAGAATTGGGGTGGTTGGTGGGGAGTCAGGACCCATTCATGGAGCCCAGCCTAGGGAGAAGCAGTGGGAAGGGAGAGTCTGGGCAATGCTGGTGTAGCACAGTATTGTTGTAGGGTCAAATGAGGCAAGGCACCAAACATAGCAGGAAACAGTTTTATTTGGCTGCAGCCAGGTTCATAAGGCACAGCTTTTGCTATAATCAATCAATCCCCTGAACCCCGATTTCAGGCAGTTTCAGAGTTTTATACCCAGCATGTAATAGGAGGTTTCAGACGTTCACAGTCTGAAAAATTTCACATAAAAGCAGCTTTTTCTTTCACTGTTTTAAGCAAGTTAACTCTTCAAGGACAACTCCTGAGATGGGGAGAGCTTCTTTTCCTCATTTTTCCTCTCCCTGCCAGTTGTTACCATGGAGCCAAGTTGGTAACATATCTTAAAAATGTAGACATCTCTGTGAAGCCCAGCTCAAGGCCAATGGCCTTGTTTGCACATTTGAACAATCTACTATACTGGTTATGTTTGTAAAAAACTAGTAAGGGGTGCTCAGCACCTGGAATGCTGCTATCTTCTAGGCCAGTGGCCAAGTAAAACATGGCAATAGGAAAATAGGAAGTTAATCAACATTGAACTATTTTTCAGAGACTCTTTTGCTGACAGTCCTACAAACAGCCATGGCGAAGAATTCTGGAAAAACCCAGTTAAGGCTTTTCTTTGGAGGAAGGGGTGACACATCAAAACAAGGAGAACAGAGGGGATGCACAAGAGGGGGCTCGATAAAGCGGATTTAAATCAAGGGAAAGGGACAGGGTCATGGAGAAGGGTGCCTTAAGCAAGGAGCCAGGCCCAGGAATGGAGATCCAAGTGTGTTGTTCCAGGCAGGGGTCCCATGCAAACAGGGCCAGAGAGGGGAGGGAGGGGAGAAAGGCACATGGGTAGCACAGGAAGAGAAGAGCTCAAGGCTCAGGTCTGATGGATTTCAGGGTTGGGGAGCAGGGCCGGGTAAGGGAGGGCAAAGGGTCCAGAAAAAGTGGAAGGGCTACATTTTCCATAAGAGAGCCCATACGGCCAAAGGCCAGAACTAGTCCCCTGGCCCTGGTGAGCATCCTAGTAAAGGGATCAGGAAAAGGGGTACCACAGGGACAATGACAACAGGAGGTCCCTAGGAGGGCACAGCAGGAAGTGATAGAGGACATCTGTTGATGGGGTGTGGTCCAGTACCCCAGAAGGATACCAGGCAGTGACCTAGAGGAGGGCCCCGTCCTAAAAGAGCAGGGAAGGGCAGGGCTGGGCAGGAAATCAGTACTAGGGCTCTGCCATGCAGGGAAGCCAAGGGGAGCAGGGAAGGAGCCCAAATGACAGGCCCCTAGTACATGCCCAAGGAAACACAGAGCAAGAAGAGCCACCAGAGGCTCAAGTGAGGAGACAGGCCAGGAAATCGAGAGACAAGGGCCAGGGCTAGGGCCGGGGGATCAGGACAGTGAACATGGCACAGGAGGGAAGGCAGGGCATAAGGCAGTGGGGAGGCAGGCTCCAGACCTAGGGCCATTGCCAGGACTCAGGTTTCATGAGTAGGACCAAGGGCCCAGGGAGAACAAGAGGCCTGGCCAAGGGACAGGGCTCTCTTTCCCATGAGGTGCCCTGCCCAGACAGGGGCCTAGCAAGGGATAAGGGCCATAAGGAGGAGGATGGGAGGGCAGGGTGGGGTATTGCAGTGGGTGTGGAGAGGGGCAAGAGCCAGGAACAAAGCTAGGATCCTCGGTGAGGGACGGATCCCACCAACAGAGCATTAGTGACCCAAGCAGCAGGAGGCCAGCACTTCAGGGATAAGCATGAATGGAAGGAGAGGAAGGGTTGGCGCTAGGATGTAGAAACAGAGGGCAGAGCAAAGGGGCACCCAGTGGAATGCACTTAACGGCACAAGCAAGGGACCCCAGGTAATCCCAAACGCAAAGTGACAACTTGTGATACCATGCATCACGAGGAACAGGGTCCAGGGCTCAGGAGAGTAGCCAGGTCCGGAAACTGGAGGGTGAAATGTCAGGGTTATGAAGGGATGGGTTGGGGTGGGGCATCATGCAAGGCTAAATGGTAGGGGAGCTAAGGGAGATGATCGCGCAGAGCAATGTCAGTGGATGGCCCAAGTCCACTGCCAGGTGTCAAGGTTTGGAAGACGAAGGGGGCCCAGCGAGGGGCAGGGCTGGTTTTCCCATAGGGAGCCTTCAGGGCCCAGAGGCCAGCCAGTTCCATTCTCCTGCCCCAGGTGTGCAGAACCTCACAGAGAGACCAGGACCAAAGGAGGGCCAAACAAGAGCACTTTGAGGGGATACCTTGCATCAGGAATTGGGGGTGGGGTTGGTGGGGAGCCAGGATCCCTTCGAAGATCCCAGGCTAGGGAGAAACAGAAGGATGGGAGGGTCCAAGAAGTGTCAGTATCCCACAGTACAAGGGGAACAGAGGGGATGCCCAGGAGGGGGCCGGAAATATGGGCCTGAAATCACGGGACAGGGACAGGATCCTCAAGAAGGGCAGCCAGGGATTCAAGTAAGAGACAAGGTCTAGAAATGGAGAGCCAAGTGGCAGGACCTAGGATGGTGTCTCATGAAAACAGACAGAGCTGGGGAGGGGAGGAAGGATAGAAATGGGATTGGGTGGTGCAGGGAGAAGAGGGCTCAAAGACCAGGTCCACTGCTAGGTGTCAGGATTGGGGAGTAGGGCTCAGGCTGATGGAAGCCAAAGAGCCCAGGAAAGGAGAAGGGCCACATTTTCCCAAAGGAAGCTCGAAGGGCCAAAAGGTCATTCAAGTCCCTGGCCCTGGTGTGCATCCTAGTAAAGGGATCAGGAAAAGGGCCACAGCAGGGACAAGGACAACAGGAGGTCCAATGAAGGGCACAGCAGAATAGGCCAGAGGAAGTGTGTTGTTGGTTGGGGGCCAGGACCCCAGCAAGGAGACCAGGCTAGGGTCCTAGATGTGGTCCTATGCCAAGTCAGAGCAGGGAAGGGTAGGACCGGGCAGGCAGGCAGCACTAGTGTTCTGCAAGGAAGGGAAGCCAAGGGCAGCAGAAAATTTGCCCAAGCGAGGGGCACAAAATTAAAGTCCAGGGATGAGACGATAGGAGCAAGAAGGGGCACAGGAACCTCCAAGGAGGAGCCAGGCCAGAGAATTCATAGTGGAGAGCCAACACTGTGGCAGAGAAGTCAGGACAGTATACAGGGCCGGGGAGTGAAGGCAAGGAATCTGAGAAGCGACAGGCAGGCTTGAGGCCCAGGGCCACTGCCAGGTGTCCAAGTTCCTTGTTTAGGACGAAGGGTCAAAGGAGAGCAAGGGGCCCAGATGAGGGGCAAGGATCTGTTCCCATAAGGGGCCCTGGCCCAGATGAGAATCCAGGGCCATTGAACAGGCAAAGGGGGCCTGGCAAGGGATGGGACCCAGGAAGAGAGCAACACGAGGACACAGCGCAGGGTTGCGGTGGGTGCAGAGAGGGCCCATAGCCAGGACCCAAGCAAGGAGCCCAGGCAAGGGTCTCATCCAACCGAACAAAAACGAGGGACCCAAAGAGCAGGAGGCTTCTGGGTGTGCCCAGTTAAAACATAAAGGGATGGGAAGAAAGGGGTGACACTAGAAGGTGGAGTCAGCTGGAAGCACAGGGCAAACTAAAAGAAGCACACTTGTGGGCGAAAAATGGAATGACACCAGGCAAAGCCACAGGATGCCATGGGACTCAGGCATGCAGTCAGGGCTTCAGTTGATGGTTCAGGGTCAGGGAGGCTGGGTTGGGTTTATAGCAGCATTGGAATGCCAGAGGGCAGGTGAGGGAAGGGAGGGGATGGTGCAGGGCATGGCTGGTGCAAAGCACACTTCGCCTTCCAGGTTTCAGGTTTCTGGCAGCGAGGGAAATCAGGCAAGGGGCAGGGCTGTTTTTCCATAGGGAGATTTCAGGACGTAGAGGCCAGTAGTCTGCCCTATGTGAGTAGATCCTCTGAGAGGGACCAGCAGAAAAGTAGGGCCAAAGGAGGGGACTGTGAGCAAATGCCTTTCATCCAGACGTCGGGGGGAGTTGGTGGACAGCAAGGACCCAATCAAGGAGCCCAGTCTAGGCAGAAGCAGTGGAGGGAATGATCCAGGCAGTGCCAGGATACCACAGCAGAAGGAAAAGAGAGGGGAGGCATCTCAGGGCTCCGAGTAAGGGGCCTGAACTCAAGGCCCAGGACCCCGAGTAAGGGTCCTCGAGAAGGGTGGCCAGGGGCTCAAGCAAAGAGCCAGGCCTACGAACAGAGAGCCAAGTGCAAGGGCCAGGGCCAGAGGTTCATGAAAACAGACAGGGCTGGTGAGGGGAGGGAGGCAAGGGAAGGAGCTGGTGGTGCAAAGGAGGAAGGTTCAAGCCCAGGCCCACTGCAAGATGTCAGCATCCGGGAACAGGGCCTGGGCTGAGGGAGACCAAATGGCTATGCAAGTGGAAGGCAAATGGCTATGCAAATGAAGCCCACAGGGCCAAGAAGCCTGGTCCAGTATCCTGGCCTGGGTGAGTATCCTAGGAAAGAGATCAAGAAAAGGGGCCTGGCAGTGACAGGGAGGAGAGAAGGGCCAAAGGAGGGCACAGCCTGAAGGGCCAGAGGACTGGTGTGGGTGGCTTATGGGCCAGAATACAAGAAAGGATCCCAGGTTAGGGACCTAGAGGAGGGCCCAGGTCAGGGGAGAGCAGGGAAGGGCGGGGAAGGTAAGGTGGGGATTCACTAGGGTACTGCAGTACAGGGAATCCAAGGGGAGCAGGAAAGCAGCCCTAGAAAGGGGCCCGCACACCAAGCCCAGGGAACGACTGAACAAGAAGGGCCACCAGAGACTTAAGTGAGGAGCCAGGGCAGGGAATGAAGAGCCAAGGGCTGGGGCAGGGGTCTCAAGTAAGTAGAAAACGGTGGGGAGAGAAGGCAGGCGATCCATCAGGGTGGAGGCAGGCTCCAAGCACAGGGCCACTGCCAGGTTTCAGGGTTCTGGGGGCAGGACCAAGGACCCAGGGGAGCAAAGGCCCCAGGCCAGGGACAGGGCTCTGTTTCCTATAAGGCACACTGGTACAGATGAGAATCCAGGGCCAGGGACTGGGCAAATTTGGCTGGCAAGGGAAGGGGGCCTGGAGGAAGGTGAGGGGGGTGGGCTCAACATGAGGTCACAGTGGGTGTGGAGAGGGGCGAGAGCCAGGAACCAAGTAAGCAGTTCAGTCAATTTACCAACCTGACCCAAGATGATGAGAGACCCAAGAAGCAAGTGACCGCACAAGGGGAAAGCAGGGAAGGGGAAGAAGGGGCAATGCGAGGATGAGGAGACAGCTGACGAGTGGGCAGCACAAGGGGCACCAAGGGGAGTGAGGTAGGTGGCCGACACCACACAAGGAGATGCCACATAAAGCCACGTGACACTACACCACAGGAGGATCAAGCACAGTCAGGGGCCCAGGCAAGGAACCAAGCCTGAAGACTGAAGCACAAAGGGTCAGGATTTTGGAGGTCTGGGTTGGGGTAGGAGCAGCATGCAAGGGGAGAGGACAGGTGGAGGGAAGGGACGGGATCAAGCAGAGCAAGGTCTGCACAAGGGCCACATCCACTGCCAGTGGTCAGGGTTCGGGCATTCAAAGGGGCCCATGTGAGGGACTGGGCTCTGTTTCCCATAGGAACCTTCAGGGCACAGAGGCCAGCCATTTCCACTCCTCTGTCCCAGGTAAGTAGATCCTCAGGGAGGCACCTGGACCAGAGCAGGGCTGGGGAGTGTAGGGAGAGGAGATAGGAGAGCTGGTGCACACAGGGAGGAAGGCTCAAGGCCCAGGTCCACAGATAGGTGTTAGGGTTGGGGAGCAGGACCGGGGCTGAAGGAGGCCAAAGGGCTCCAGCAAGGGGCAGGGCTACTTTTTCCCTTAGGGAGCCAAGAGAGCCAATATGCCAGGTCCACTCCCCTGGTGTGGGTGTGAATCCTGGGAAAGGGATAGGAAAGGGGGCTTGGCAGGGACAGGAATGAAAGAAGGGCACAGCGGGAAGGGCCAGAGGACAGGTGCTGGTGGGGTAGGGCCTGGACTCCAGCAAGGAGCCCAGTTTAGGACCTAGAGGAGGGACCAAGCCAGGGGAGAACAAGGAGAACAGCAGGGCTGGGCAGTCAGGCGGCACTCATGGACTGCAGTGAAGGAACACCAAGGAGAGCAGGGAAGCAGCTCAAGCAAGGGGCCCACAGTCATCACCCAGGCACACTCTGGGCAACAAGGGCCATCAGAGGCTCAAACTAGGAGCCACGACAGGGAATGGAGAGCCAAGGGCTGGGGCTGGGACAGTGGGCTCAGGACAGTGGACAAGACTTGGGTGGGAAGGAAGGGGATCCAACAGGGGCAGGTAGGTACAGGCCCAGGGCCACTGCAAGGTGTCAAGATTCTGGGTGCAGGATCAAGCACCGAAAGAGCATTGGGCCCAGGCAAGGGGCAGGGCTCTGTTTCCCATAAGGTGTCCTGGCCCAGATTAGAATCCAGGGCCAGGGACCTGGCAAAGGAGGCCTGGCTAGGAAGGGGGACAGGAGGGGGGCGAAGAGAGGGCATGGTGGGGGGTTCTGATGGGTGTTCAAAGGGGTGAGTCCCAGGACCCAAGCCAGAAGCCCAGGAAAGGGACCCACCCCACCGTTCTTGGATGAGAGACCCAAAGAGAAAGAGACCCACAAGCGCCAGAGGAATTCACTTGGGGAAGGAGATGAAGGGGTTGCACGAGGACCAGAAGACAGAGAAAAGTGTAAGGGGCACCTAGGGGAGCCTGCTGGCGGGCACAAGCAAGAGGCCCCCAGGTCAGACGCAACACAAAGAGACTCCATGCTACTCTAAAGGACATGAGAAAAGCGGTCAGGGGCTCAGGCAAGCAGCCAGGCCCTGGGACTGGAGTGCAACAGACCAAGGTTAGGGAAGGCTGAGTTGGGGAAGGGGCAGCATGCAAGGCGAGAGGGAACTGGAGAGAAGGTTCAGGCATCAATGGGGACGCAGGTGAGTGGCGGGGCTGTGTTTCCCACTGGGAGCATTCAGGGTGTAGAGGCCAGCCAATTCTGCCCCTCTGCCCCAGGTGAGTAGATCCTCAGAGAGGGACCTGGACCAAAGGAGGGGCAAAAGAGGGTACTTTGAGGTGATACCTGAGGTGCAGAATTTTTTGTGGGGTCAGTGGGCAGCCAGGACCCATGTGAAGAGCCCAGGCTAGAAAGAAGCGGGGGAAGCAGAGGGTATGGGCAGTGCCAGGATACCTCAGCTTAAGGGGAATAGAGGGGAGTCACAGGAGGGGTCTGGTAAAAGGGTCCTGAAACCAAGGGTCAGGGACAGGGTCCTGGAGAAGGGCGGCCAGGAGCTCAAGCAAGGAGCTGGGCCCAGTAATGTAGAGTCAAGCGCTAGCACCTGGGCCTGGGTGAATGAAAAGGGACATGGTTGTTTGTGGAAGCTCTTATACCTCTGTAGCCTCTGTAGAGTAGACTGGCTCCTCCAGGTGAAAGATCCCTCCCACCTTGGTGTCCAGGCTAGCTTGTATTCTACCTCAGCCAGTGTAGAGGGGACTTGGCCCTCCAGGCAAGAGACCCCTCTCACCTGGGTTTGTAGGGAGTGCTCCTATACAGCTGCAGCCAGGGTAACAGGAACTCAACCCTCCAGGCGGGAAACCCCTTTCACCTGGAAGTCTGAGGGAATTCATATACCTCTACATGCAGGGTGGAGGGGACTCATCCCTCCAGGCGGGATACCCCTCCCTCCTGGGTGTCTGGTTGAACTCCTTTACATCCGCTGACAGGGTAGAGGGGACTCACCCCTCCAGGCAGGAGATGCCTCCCAACTGGGCGTCAGAGGTGCTAGTACACCCTCCCAACCAGGGTAGATGGTATTCTTGCCACCAGGCCGGAGATCTCTCCCACCTGGGTGTCTTGGGGATCTTGTAAAACACCCCAGCCAGGTTAGAGGGACTTGCCCCTCCAGGTGAAGACCCCTCCTACCTGGGGTGGAGGGGAGCTCTTATAGCACCACAGCCAGGATAGAGGGGACTTGCCCTGCCAGGCTGGAGACTCCTCCCACCCGGGTGTTGTGGTGGGGCTCCTATACTACTGCAGCCAGGGTGGCAGGGACTCGCCCCTCCAGGCAAGAGACCCCTCCCACCTGGGTGTTATGGGAGCCCCTATACCACTCGCCCCTCCAGTCGGGAAACCCCTCCCACCTGAGTGTCTGGGGGAGTTCTTATACCTTCCAGCCAGGGTAGAGGGGACTCGCCCCTCCAGATGGGAGACGCCTCCCACAAGGGTGTCCTGGGAGCTCTTATATGGCACCAGCTAAAGTAGGGGGGACTCGCCTCTCCAGGTGGGTTCTGGGGTGAGCTTGTATACCACCAAAGTCAGGGTAGAGGGGACTCACCCCTCCAGTCGGGAATACCCTTCCATTTGGGTGTCTGAGGAAGCTTGTATACCTCCTCAGCTAGAGTAGAGGGGATTCACTGCTCTAGGCAAGGGACCCTTCCTACCTGAGTGTCAGGGGAAGCTCTTATACTGCCACAGCGAGGGTAGAGGGGATTCGCCCCTCCAGGCAAGATACGCCTCCCACCGGGGTGTCACGGGGACCTCTTATAATGCCTTACCCAGGGTAGAGGGGACCACCCCTCCAGGAGAGAGACCCCTTCCACCTGGGTGTCCAGAGGAGTTCCTATACCACCACCGGAAGGGTAGGGGAAACTCGCAACTCCAGGCAGGAGACTCTTCCCGCCTGGGTGTCAGGGGGAGCTAGTATACTGTCCCAGCCAGTGAAGAGGGGACTTGCCCCTCCAGGCAGGAGACCCCGCCCACCTAGGTCTGGGTGGGGGAGTTCATATACCACTGTAGCCAGGGTAGTGGGGACTCTCCCCTCCAGGGAGGAGACCCTTTCCAACTTGGTGTCAAGGGGCGCTTGTATAACACCTTAGCCAGGGTAGAGGGGATTCACCACTCCTTGCCACAGAACCCCTCCCAACTGGTTGTCGGGGGAGCTCCTACACCACTGCCGCCAGGGTAGAGGGACTGGCACCTCTAGGCAGGAGACCACTCCCACCTGGGTATCTCAGGGAGTTCCTATACCGAAGCAGCCAGGGGAGAGCCAGCTCGCCCCTCCAGGGGAGAGACCCCTCCCATCTTGGTGCCAGGGCAAGCTTGAATTCCGCCTTAGCCAGGGTAGAGGGGACTTGCCCCTCCAGGCGGGAGACCCCTCCCACCTGGGTGTCAGGAGGAGCTCACATAGTGCAGTAGCTAGGGTAGAAGGGACTTGACCTCCATATTGGAGACCCCTCCCACGTGAGTATGGTGGGGGAGAGCTCAAATACCGACCTAGCCAGGGTAGAGGGGACTGGCCCCTCCTTGCTGGAGTCCCCTCCCACCTGGGTGTCTTGGGGAGCTCCTATACAGCAGCAACCAGGGGAGAACCTACTCGCCTCTCCAGGTGGAAGACCCTCCCACCTGGGTATCAGAGGAAGCTCTTATACTGCAGAAGCCAGGAAGAATGGACACACTCTCCAGGCAAGAGACCCCTCCCATCTTGGTTCCACAGTGAGCTTGTATTCCACCTTAGCCAGGGTAGCAGGGACTCGCCCTTCCAGCAGGAGACCCCTTTCACCTGGTTGTCAGGGGGAGCTCTTATCCTGCTGCAACCATTGTAGAGGGGACTCTTCCCTCAAGGCAAGAAACCCCTCCCCCCTGAGTGTGGGGGGAGAGCTCCTATATCTCCAGAGCCAGAGTGGAGGGGACTTGCCCCTCTAGGCCAGTGACCCCTCCCACCTGGGTGTCAGGGGGAGCTCTTTTACCTGTGGCAGACAGGATAGAGGGGACTTGCCCTTCCAGTCGGATGACCCCTCCCACCTGGGTGTCAAGGGAGCTCATATGCTGCCACAGGCAGGATAGAGGGAACTCGCCCCTCTAGGCCGGGACCCGTCTCACCTGGGTGTCTGTGGGAGCTCATACACCACGAAGCCACGGTAGATGGGACTCTCCCCTCCAGGTAGGAGACCCCTTCCACCTGGATGTCCTGGTGAGCTCCTATACTGTTGCAAGAAGGGTATAAGGCACTCTCCCCTCCAGGAGGGAGACTCCTCCCACCTCAGTGTCAGGGGAGCTCCTATACCACAGCATCCAGGATAGAGGGGACTTGCCCTTTATGTGGGAGACCCCTCCCTCATGCGTGTCTGGGGGAACTGTATATGCTACAGCCAGGTTAGAGGTGACTCGCCCCTCTGGGCATAAGACCCCTTCCACCTGGGTGTCAAGTGGAGCTCATATACACCAGCAGACAAGGTAGAGGCGACTCATGCCTGGTATACTGCTGCAGGCAGTGTAGAGTGGAATCGCCCCTCCAGGCGGAAGTCCCCTCCCACCTGGGTGTCAGGTGGAGCACATATACCCCAGCAGCCAGGGTAGAGGCAACTCAAATCTCCAGGGGGGAGACACCTCCCACCTGGGATTGGGGGTAACTCCTCTACGGCCTTAGCCATGGTAGAAGAGACTCACCCCTCCATGCTGAAGACCCTTCCCACAGGGATGTCTGGCGAATCGGGGTTCTTATATAGCTGCACCTGGGATAGCAGGGACACCCCCATGGAGGTGGGAGACCCCTCCCTCCTGAGGGTAGGAGGGGGTTCTTATACTCATGCAGCCAGGGTTGAGGGGACTGGACCCTACAGGAGGGAGACCCTCCCACCTCCATGTGTCGGGGGCAGCTCCTATAGCTCTGCAGTTAAGGTAAAGCCAAATCGCCCCTCCAAGAGCAAGACCCTCTCACCTTGATGTCCCCAGGAGCTCCTATACGGCAGCAGCCAGGGAAGAGTGGACTACTCCTTCAGGCTGTTGACCCCTCTCACCTGGGTGTCAGGATGTCCTATACCAATGCAGGCGGTGTAGAGGAAATTCTACCCTCCAGATGGGAGACCCTTCCACCTGGGTGTCCTGGGGAGCTCCTATATAGCTGCAGCAAGATAGAAAAGACTCTAGCCTCCTGGCAGGAGACTCCTCCCAATGGGGTGTCAGGGGAGTTCCTATACCGAAGCAGCCAGGTTAGAGGGGACTCCCACACCCAACTACAGGCAGCTTGTCAAGATAAAGATGTTCACTTGCATCTTATTCTTTGCAACTGCATAAATTATATGGGAACAAGATTTTATGTAGAGTATGAGTGTTGACTTAAAGTAATTTTCTGCCTCTGCAGGCAGAAAACCCTTCCCACCTGGGTGTCAGGGAGCTTTGATAGGGCACCAGCCAAAGTAGAGGGGCTCGCCCTTCCAGGCGGGAGACCCCTCCAACCTGGGTTTCCCAGGGGAGCTTGTATACCACATTAGCCAGGGTAGAAGGGACTTGCCCCTCCATGTGGGATACTCATCTTACCTGGGTATCTGGGGGAGCTTGTATACTGCCGGTAGCCAGTGTAGAGGGAACTCCTAACACTAGACTGGAGCCCCCCCACACTTGGTTGTTGGTAGAGCTCATATACTGCTGCAGCCATGGGAGAGGGGACTTGCCCCTCCAGGCGGAGACCCCTCCCATCTGGGTGCTGGGGGAAGCTTGAATACCTCTGTAGCCAGGGTAGAGAGGGCTGGACTCTCCAGTCAAGATTCCGCTCTAATGTGAGTGCCCAAGGTGCTCCTATACTGCCTCAGCCAGAATAGAGGGACTAGCCCCTCCATTCGGGAGACACCCCACCTGGGTGTCTGGCGGAGTTTGTACACTGCCACACCCAAGGTAGAGGGGATTCACCCACTCTAGGCGGGAGACCCCTCCCACTAGGAAGTCTGGGAGATCTTGCATACTGCTGCAGCTAGGTAGAGCGGACTCATCCCTCCAGGCAGACGACCCCCTTCCACGTGGGTGTCCGGTGGAGCTTGCATGCCACCAGTCAAGGGAGAGTGGACTCGCCCCTCCAGGAGGGAGACCCCTCCCTCCTGGGTGTCATGGGAGCTGGTATACCCCAGCAGCCATGGTAAAGGCAACTCGTTCTTCCAGGCAGGTGACCCCTACAACATGGGTTTGTTTGTGGGGGGCTCTTATACTGCTGCAGCCATGGTAGCAGGGACTCGCCCCTCCAGTCAGCAGACCCCTCCCACCTGGTTTTCAAGGGGAGCTTGAATGCCGCTGCAGCCAGGGTAGAGGAGACTCGCCCCTATAGGCGGCAGACCCCTCCCCACAGAGTGTCTGGGGGAGCTCATATTACTGCCACAGCCAGGGTAGAGGGGTTCGCCCCTGCAGACGGAAGACTCCTCCTACCTGGGTGTCCAGGGAGCCCTTATAGGGCACCAGCCAACGTAGAGGGGACTCATCCATCCAGGCAGGAGACCCCTCCCACCTGGGTGTCAGGGGAAGCTCCAATTCTGCTGTAGCCAGTGTAGAGGGGACTCGCCCCTCCAGTCAAGAGACCCCTCTAATTTGGGTGTGGGGGGAGCACCTATACCGCAGCATCCAGGGTAGTGGAGACTCGCCCATCCAGGAAGGAACCCTTCTCACCTGGGTGTGGTGGGGAGCTTATATTGAACCTTAGCCAGGATAGAGGAGAATCGCCCCAACAGGCGGCTGATGCCTCCCACCTTGTTGTCCGGGGGAGCTCTAATACCACCAAAACTAGGGCAGAGGGTACTTGCCCCACCAGGCGGGAGACTCCTCCCACCAGATGTCAGGGCGAGCTCATTTAGCGCAGCAGCCAATGTAGAGGGGATTCACCTCTCGGTTCCGGAGACCCCTCCGACCTGGGTGTCTGAGGGGGCTCCTACACCCCCATAGCTAGGGAAGAGGGGACTCGCCCCTCCAGGCGGGAGACCCCTCGCACCTGGGTGTGTTGGGATGGGGGCTCGCGTACCGCTGGAGCCAGGGTAGTGGGGACTCGCACCGCCATGCAGGAGACCCCTCCCACCTGGGTGTAACAGGGATCCTGTATACCACCTTAGACAGGTTAGAAGGTACTCGCCCCTCTAGGCTGGGGACCCCTCCCATATTGGTGTCTGGGGAACCATGTATTCCGCTGCAGCAAGGGTAGAAGGGACTCCCCACACCAGGAGGAAGACCCCACTCACCTGGGTGTCAGGGGAGCTCGATTACCTCCATAGCCATGGTAGAGGAGACTCGCCCCTCCAGGCGGGTGACCCTTCCCACCAGAGTGTCATGGGGAGTTCTTATACCTCTGCAGCCAGGGTAGAGGGGACTTGCTCCTCCAAGCAAGAGACCTCTCCCACATTGGTGTCAAGGTGAGCTTGTATTCCGCCTTAGCCAGGGTATAGGGGACTCACGCCTCCAGGCGGGAAACCCCTACCACCTGGGTGTGTGTGTGGGGGGGGGGGAGGCTCCTATACAACTGCAGCCAGGTAGCAGGGACTGGCCCCTCCAGGCGGGAGAAGACTTTCAGTTGGGTGTCATGGGGAGCTTTTTTCCTAGTACAGCCAGGATAGAGGGGACTCGCCCCTTCAGGCGGGCGGCCCCTCTCATCACGGTATGGGGGGCAGGTCTTATGCTGCTACAGCCAGGGTAGAGAGGACTCACCCCTGCATGTGGGAGACCCCTCCCACCTGGTTATCCAGGGAACTCTTACAAGGCACCAGCCAAAGTAGAGGGGACAGATCCCTCCAAGCAGGAGACCCCTCCCACCTGGGTGTTGAGGGGAGCTAGATTAACTCCACAGTCATGGTACAGGGGACTCCCCCCTACACGAGGGAGACCCCTCCCACCTGGGTGTTGGGGGAGCTCCTATACTGCCACAGCCAGGGTAAAGGGGTTTGCCTCTTTAGGCCGGAGACCCCTCCAACCTGGGTGTTCCTGGAGCTCTTATAGAGCACCATCCAGGGTAGAGGGTACTTGCGACTCCAGTGGGAGACCCCTCTCACCTGAGTGTCAGGGGGAGTTCCTATACCATTACAGCCAAGGTAGAGGGGACTCGCATCTCCAGGCCTGATATCAACCCACCTGGGTGTCAGGGGGACATCCTTTACTGCCCCACCCAGGTTAGAGGGGACTTGCCCCTCCAGGTGAGAGACCCATCCAACCTGGCTATCAGGGAAAGCTAGTATACCACTGCAGCCAGGGTAGAGGGGAATCGACCCTTAAGTCGGGAGACCCCTCTCATCTTGGTATGGGGGGAAAGCTAGTATACCACAGCAGCCAGAAAAGAGGGGACTCGTCCCTCCAAGCAGGAGATCCATCACACCAGGGTGTCTGGGAGAGCTGGTACATCGACTCACCAGGGCAGGGATGTCACCCCCTCCAACCTGGGACTCAGGGGGAGCTGGTATACCCCAGAAGCAATGTTAGAGGTGACTTGCACCTCCAGGCGAGAGACACCTCCCACAAGGGAATGTGTCTCTATAACTCTTATACCACCTTAGACAGGGAAGAGAGGGCTTGCCCCTCCAGGCGGAAGACCCCTCCCTCCTGGGTGTCAGGTAGACCTCATATACCCCAGAAGATAGCATAGAGGCTACTGGCACCTCCAGGTGGAGAGACACCTCCCACCTGAGAATGGGGATAACTTCTATACCACCTTAATCTGGGTAGAGGGGACTTGCCCCTTCAAGCAGATAACCCCTCCCACAGGGGTGTCTGCTGACCAGGCGGTGCCTATACAATTGCAGCTAGGGTAGCAGTGACTCGCCCCTCCAGGCAGGAGACCCCTCCCTCCTGGGGGTAGGAGGGGCCTCTTATACCCCCACAACCAGGGTTGAGGCGACTGGCCCCTTCAGGCAGAAGACCTTCCCAGTTGGGTGTGGCGGGCAGGAGCTCCTATGCTGCTGCAGCCAGGGTAGTAGGAACTGTCCCCTCTAGGCTGGAGACCCCTCCCACCTGGGTGTCGTGGGGATCTTAGCCAGGGTAGAGGAGATTCACCCATCCAGGTGGGAGACCCCTCCAACCTGGCTGTTGGCGGGAGCTCATATACCACCATAGCCAGGCTAGAAAGTACTTGCCTCTCCTGGCGGGAGAACCTTCCCACAATGGTGTCAGTGGGAGCTCATATACCACCATAGCCAGGCTAGAGAGGACTAGACCCTCCATGCAGGAAACCCCTCCCACCTGGGTGTCCATGAGAGCTTGACTACTGTAGCAGACAGGGTAGAGGGGACTCGCCCCAAAAGGCGGGAGACCCTTCAAACCTGGGTGTTGGGGTGCTCCTATACTGCCACAGCCAGGGAAGAGGAACCATGCCCCTGCAGGTGGAAGACTCCTCCCACCTGGGTTCACTGGGAGCTCTTATATGGCAAGAGCTAAAGTAGGGGGCACTCGCCCTTCCCAGCTGGATACCCTTCCCACCTGGTGTCAGGGGAGCTTGTATACCACCAAAGCCAGGGTAGAGAGGACTCGCCCCTCCAGGAGGGAGACCCCTTCCACTTGGGTGTCCTGGGGAGCTCCTATACCGCTGAAGCCACGGTAGAGGGGACTTGCACTTCTAGGCTGTAGAACTCATCCCATCTGGGTACGGGTGGGGAGCTCCTATACCACAGCAGCCAGAATAGGGGAGACCCCCCCCTCCAAGCAGGAGACCCCTCCCACCTGCGTGTCTGGGAGAGCTGGTACACCTCTTTAGGCAGGATAGAGGGAAGTCACCCTCTAGGCAGGAGACCCCTCCCACCTGGGTGTTATTGGAAGCTCCTTAACCACTGCACCCAGGGTAGAGAGGACTAGCCCCTCCAGGTGGAAGACTCCTCCCACTTGGGTGTCAGGTTGAGCTCATATACCCAAGCAGTGTAGAGGAGACTTGTACCTCCAGGCGAGAGACACCTCCCACCTGGGAATGGGGGTAACTCCTATATCGCCTTAGCCAGGGTAGAGGGGACTTGCCCCTCCAGGGCAGAAGACTCCTCCCACATGGGTGTTTGCAGAGGGGGGTCGTATTCAGGTGCAGCTGGGGTAGCAGCTACTGCCTCTCCTGGGGGTACGAGGGGGCCCTTATATCACCACTGCCAGGGATGAGTGGACTCGCCCCTTCAGGCAGGAGACTCTCCCTCCTGAGTGTTGAGGGGAACTTATATATCACATTAGCCAGGGTAGAGGAGACTCGCCCATCCAGGCGGGAGACCAGTCCAACTGGGCTGTCAGTGGGAGCTCATATACCTCCACAGCCAAGGAAGAAAATACTTGCCCCTTCTGACGGTAGACCCCTCCATCCAGGGTGTCAGGGGGAGCTCATATATTGCCTCAGCCAGGATAGAGGGTACTCCCACCTCTATGAGGGAGACCCCTCCCACCTGGGTGTCAGAGGGAGCTCTTATACAACCGCAGCCATGGTAGATAGTACATTCCCTACAGGCGGGAGAACCCTCCCACTGGGTTGTCGGGGGGGGGAGGTCCTATACTGCCACAACCAGGGAAGATAGGACTCACCCCTCCAGGCGGGAGACCCCTCCCACCTGGGTGTCAGGGGAGCCCCTATACCATTGCAGCCAGGGTAGAGTGGACTTGCCCTTCCAGTCGGGAGACCTCTCTGACATGGGGGTCTGGGTGATCTCCTATACCTCTGCAGCCAGGGTAGTGGGGACTTGCCCCTCCAATAGGGAGACTGCTCACTCCTTGGTGTCCAGGGGAGCTTGATTACTGCAACAGCCAAGATAGAGGGGACTCGCCCCTACAGGCGTGAGACCCCTCCAACCTGGGTGTACTGGGAGCTCTTATATGGCAAGAGCTAAAGTAGAGGGGACTCGCCCTTCCAGGCGGGATACCCCTCCCACCTGAGTGTCTGGAGAGCTTGTATACAGCCGCAGTCAGCGTACAGGGGACTTATTGCTCCGGGAAGGAGAAGGTTCCCATCTGGATGTCTGGGGGAGCTTGTATAGTCCCTCAACCAGTGTAGAGGAGATTGCCTCTCCATTCAGGCGACCCCATATCCTGGGTGTTTGCGGAGCTCCTATATAGCCAGAGCCAAGGGAGTGGGGAATCGACCCTTTAGGCAGAAGATCCCTTCCACCTGGTTGTCAGTGGAATTCAGATACTACCATAGCAGGGTAGAGGGGACTCGCCATTGGAGTCGGTAGACCCATCCCACCTGGATGTCAGGGGGAGTTCCTACACCGCTTCAGCCAGGTACACTCCCACCAGGGTGTAGGGGGGACCTCCTATAACACTGCATCCAGGGTAGAGGGGTCTTGCCTCTGCAGGCCCGAGACCCTCCCACCTGGATGTACTGGGACCTCTTATATGGCAAGAGCTAAAATAGAGGGGATTCGCACTTCCAGGAGGGATACACCTCCTACCTGGTCAGGGTAGAGGGGACTTGCCTATCCATGAGGAAGACCACTCCCACCTGTGTGTAGGGGGGGGGGGTGCTTGTATATGCCTCATCCTGGGTAGAGAAGACATGCCCCTCCAGGTAGGAGACCTTCCCACCTGGGTGTCTGGTAGAGCTTGTATACTGCCACAGCCAGGGGAGAGGGGTCTCTCCCTCCAGGCATAAGACCCACCTGTCTGTCAGGGGTATCTCCTATACCACCACAGCCAGGTTAGAGGGGACTGGCCCTTCCAGGTGGGAGACCCCTCCCACCTGAGTTTCATGGGGAGCTCTTATACCAGCTGCAGCTAGTGTAGAGGGGACACGCCCTCCAGGAGAGAGATCCCTTTCACCAGGGTATCCTGGGGAGCTGCTATACAGCTAAAGCCAGGGGAGAGCGGACTTGCACCTCTAGGAGGGAGACCCATCCCACCTGGATGTCAGGGAGAGTTCCTACTCCACTTTAGCCAGGGTACAGCGCGGACTTGCCCTTCCATTCAGGAGACCCCTCTCACCTGGGTGTCTGGGTGAGCTCCTATCCCTCCGCGACAAGGGTAGAGGGGACTAACCCCTCCAATCGGGATACCCCTCCAACTTTGGTGTCAGGGGTGGATTGATTATTGCAGCAGCCAGTGTAGAGGTGACTCCCCCCCACAGGCGGGAGACCCCTCCCACCTGGGTGTTGGGGGGAGCTCTTATACTGCCACAGCCAGGGTAGAGGGAACATGACCCTGCAGGTGGAAGACCCCTCCCACCTGAGTGTACTAGGACCTCTTATATGGCAAGAGCTATAGTAGAGGAGACTCGCCCTTCCAGGCCAGATACCCCTCCCATCTGGGTGTCAGGGGACTTTATATACCGCCAAAATCAGGGTAGAAGGGACTCGCCCTTCCATGCGGAAGACCACTCCCACCCATGAGTAGGGGGGCACTTGTATAATGCCTTAGCCAGGGTAGAGAAGACTTGCCCCAACAGGCGGGAGACCCCTCCCACCTGGGTGTCTGGAGGAGCTTGTATGTACCCACTTTCAGGGTAGAGGGGATCCTTTCCACCTGGATGTAGGGGGAAGCTCCTATACCACTGCAGCCAGGGTAAAGAGTACTCGCCTCTCCAGTTTGGAGACCCTCCCCACCTGGGTGTCAGAGGGGATCCTTTACTGTAGCAGCCAGGGTAGAGGGGACTCGCCCCTTCAGGCAGGGACACCTCCCATCTTGGCATGGGGGAGAGCTCGCATAGCACGGCAGCCAGAATAGAGGGAATTCGCCCCTCCAAGCAGGACACCTCTCCCACCTGGGTGTCTGGGAGAGCTGGTAAACCCCTGCATGATTAAAGGGAAGTCACCCATCTAGGCGGGAGACCCCTCCAACCTGGGTGTCAGGGGGAGCTCCTTAGCCACTGCAGCCAGGATAGAGGAGACTCACCCCTCCAGGCAGAAGACCCTGCCCACCTGTATGTCATGGGGAGTTCATATACCCCAGCAGCCAGGGTAGAGGCTACTCATGCCTCCAGGTGAGAGACACCTCCCACCTGGAAATGGGGGTAACTCCTATACTGCTTTAACCAGGGTAGAGGGAACATGCCCCTTTAGGTGGGAGATCCCTCCCATTTTTGTATGTAGGGGAGAGCTCCTATAACACAGTAGCCAGAATAGAGGGGAATGGCCCTTCCAAGCAGGAGACCCCTCCAACCTGGTGTCTGGGAGAGCTGGTACACCCCTGCAGAAGGATAGAGGGAGGTCACCCTTCTAGGTGGGATACCATACCCCTTGCACCTGGGTGTCAGGCAAAGCTCATTAACCACTGCAGCCAGGGTAGATCGGACTCGTCCATCCAGGCAGAAGACCCCACCCACCTGGGTGTCAGGGGGAGCTCAGATACACCAGCAGCCAGGGTAGAGGCAACTCGCACCTACAGGTAAGAAACACCTCCCACCTGGGAATCGGAGTAACTTCTATAATGCCTTAGCCAGGGTAGAGGGGACTCACCCCTCCAGGCAGAAGACCCCATAACCTGGTTGTTGGGGGGAGCTCCTATACCACCAGAGCCAGGGGAGAGGAGACTTGACCCTCCAGGTGGAAAATCCCTTCCACCTGATTGTCAGGGGAGTTCATATACTGCCACAGGCAGGGTAGAGGGAACTCTCCACTGAGGCATACGACCCCTGCCTCCTGGGTGTAGGGGAACTCTTATACCACTATGGCCGGGATAGAGGGGACTCACCTCTCCAATCCAGAAACCCTACCATCTGGGTGTCAGGGGGAGATCCTTTACTGCCACAGCCAGGGTAGAGAGGACTCATTCCTCCAGGCGAGAGACCCATCCAACCTGGGTGTCAGGGAAAGCTAATAAACCACTGCAGCCAGGGTAGAGGGGACTCGCCCCGTAAGGTGGGAGATCCCTCCCATCTGCGTATGGGGGATGGAGCTCCTATACCATAGTTGACAGAATAGAGGGACTTGCCCCATCAAGCAGGCGACCCCTCCCATCCGGGTGTCTGGGAGAGCTTGTACACCCCCCAAGGCAGGGTAGAGGGGAATCACCCCTCTAGAGAAGACACCCCTCCCACTTGGCTGTCAGGGGTAGTTCCTATACTGTTGTAGCCAGGGTAGAGCTGACTTGCCCTTTCAGTCGGTAGACTCTTGCCACGTGGGTGTCTGGGTGAGCTCCTAACCTTTTGCAGTAAGGGTAGAGCAGACTCGCCCCTCCAATCGGGAAACCTCTCCAACCTGGATGTACTGGAGGCTTGATTACTGCAGCAGCCAGGATACAGGGGACTTGCCCCTCCAGGCAGGAGACCCCTTCCACCTGGGTTTCAGGGGGAGTTCTTATTCTGCTGCATCCAGGGTAGAGGGGACTCAACATCCAGGAGGCAGACTCCATCTACCTGGGTCTCCTGGGGAGTTCCTATACAGCCGAAGCCAGGGTAAAGGGGACTCGCCCCTCCAGGCAGGAGACCCCCAACACCTTGGTGTCTGGGGGTGCTTATATACTGGCACACCCAGAGTAAGGGTGACTTATTGCTCCAGGCAGGAGACCCCTCCCACCTGGGTGTTGGTGGAGCTCCAATACCCCTGCAGCCAGTGTAGAGAGGACTCACCTCTCCAGTCAGGAGACCCCATAACCTGGGTGTCGGGAGAGTTCCTATACCTTCAGAGCCAGGGGAAAAGGGACTCTACCCTCCAGGCGAAAGATCCCTTCCACCTGGTTGTCAGTGGAGTATATATACTGTAACAGGCAGGGTAGAGGGGACTCCCACTGGAGGCGGGAGACGCCTCCCACATGGGTGTAGGGGTACCTCCTATATTACTGCAGCTAGGGAAGAGGGGACTCGCCTTTCCAGGCCGGAGACCCTGCCACCTGGGTGTCAGGGGGAGATCCTTTACCGCCACTGCCAGGGTAGATGGGACTCACCTCTCCAGGCCTCAGACCCATCCAACCTGGGTGTCTAGGAAAGCTAGTAAACAACTGCAGCCAGGGTAGAGGGGACTAGCCTGCTCAGGCGGAAGACTCCTCCCTTCTTGGTAGGGGCAGGGGGAGCTCTTATGCCACAGCAGCCAGAATAGAGGGGACTTGCCCCTCCAAGCATGAGACCCCACCCACCTGGGTGTCTGAGAGAACTGATACACCCCCTCAGGCAGAGTAGAGGGAATTCACCCCTCTAGGCAGGAGACCCCTCCCACCTGTGTGTCAGGGGAAGCTCCTTAACTGCTGCAGCCAGGGTAAAGTGGACTCGCCTCTCAAGGCAGAAGACCCCTCCCACCTGGGTATCAGATGGAGTTCATATGCCCCAGAAACCAGGGTAGAGGCCTCTGGCACCTGAGGCAAGAAACACCTCCCAACTGGGAAAGGGAATATACCGCCTTTGCCTGGGTAGAGTGGACTCGCCCATCCAGGCGGAATACCCCACCCACCGGGTGCCAGGTGGAGCTCATATACCCCAGCAGCCAGAGTAGAGAAAACTCGCACATCCAGGTGAGAAACACCTCTCACCTGGGAAAAGGTGTAACTCCTATACAGCCTTAGCCAGCTTAGAGGGGACTCACACGTGGAGGCAGGAGACCCCTGCCACCAGGCTGTCAGGGGGAGCTCCTATACCACCACAGCCAGCAAGAGGGGACTTGCCCCTTCTGGCGGGAGACCCCTCCCATTTGGGTGTTCTGGGGAGCTCCTATACCGCTGCAGAAGGTTAGAGGGGATTCTAGCCTTCTGGCGGTGCTGCAGTCCGGCTGCAGCAAAATAAATGGGGGGTGGGGTGGTGACGAACAACTTGTGTACATTGATACAGCAGGAGTAGGAGCCTTATTGTAGGACAACAGAGGTATTTATACATTTCACACAGCTTATCTAATTAACATAAACTAGATACAACAGTCAACCAATAAGAAATCTCCACACTTAATGGCTCACTGGCGTAACTTCACAAACCACTCCCTCTGGCATTTTGCCAGGCGCCATCCAGACTTGTTTACAGACTCTAACATTTCTCTGGCAAAATGTCAGGCACCATCCTGACTTGTTTACAGACTCTAACATGGCGGGAGACTCTTCCCAATTGGTTTTCAGGACAGCTCCTATACCACAGCAGCCAGGGTAGAGGGGACTCACACCTCTAGGTGGGAGACTCCTTTCACCTGAATATCACCGGGAGTTCCTATATGGCTGCAGCCAGGGTAGATTGGATTTTCCCTTCCAGTCCTGAGACCCCTCCCACCTGGGTGTCTGGGTGAGCTCCTATACCTCCAGCAGCCAATCGGGCGATCCCTCCCACTTGGTGTCATGGGGAGCTCCTTGCTGCCAAAGCTAGGGTAGAGCTAACATGCCCCTGCAGGCGGAAGACCCCTCCCACCTGGATGTACTGGAACCTCTTACATGGCAGGAGCTAAAGTAGAGGTAAATCGCACTTCCAGGCGGGATACCTCTCCAACCTGGGTGTCAGAGGAGCTTGTATACAGCCAAAGCCAGGGTAGAGGGGACTCGCACAACTAGCGTGGAGACCCCATCCACCAGGATGTAGGTAGAGTCATATACCACCACAGCCAGGATACAGGGGACTCGCCCCTCCATGCGGGAGACCCTTTCCACCTCGGTGTCTGTGGGAGCTTGTATACTTTCAGCCAGGTAGAGGGGACTCACTGTTCCAGTCAGTCGGGAGACCCTTCCGACCTGTGTGTCAGGGGAACTCCTATGCCACAGCAGCCAGGGTAGAGAGAACTCACCCCTCTGGGCAGGAAGCCCCTCCCCCCTGGGTGTTCTGGGTAGAGCTAGTATATGCCTGCAGCCAGTCTCACCCCTCCAGGTAGGAGACCTCGCCCACCTGGGTGTGAGGGGAAGCTCTTATACCACCACAGCCATGGTAGAGAGTACCTTCCCCTTCAGGAGGGTGTACCATCCAACCTAGGTGTCGGGGAGCTCTTATACTGCCACAGCCAGTGAAGAGGAGACTTGCCCATCCAGTCAGGATACCCCATAACCTGGGTTTTGGGAGGGAGCTCCTATATCACCAGAGCCAGGGGAGAGGGGACTGGACCCTCCAGGCGGAAGATCCCTTCAACCTGGTTGTCAGGAGAGTTTATATACTGCCACAGGCAGGGTAGAGGAAACTCGCCACTTGAGGTGGAAGACTCCTCCAGCCTGGCTGTAGGTGGGAGCTCCTATGCCACTTAAGACAGGGTAGAGGGGCCTCACCTCTCCAGGTGGAAGACCCCCCACACCTGGGTAATCAGAGGAACTTGTATTCTTCCTTAGCCAGGGTACAGGGACTCACCCCTGTACGCGGGAGACCTCTCCCACCTGGGTGTCCTGGGAGCACTTATATGGTACCAGCCAAAGTAGAGTCTACTCTAGCCTTTCCAGGCAAGATACACTTTCCAGCTGGGTGTGGGGGTGAATTTGTACACCACTGAAGACAGGATAGAGGGGACTCACCTGTCCATGAGAGAGACCACTCCTACCTATGTGTCAGGCAGGAGACCCCTTCCACTGGGGTGTTGGGGCAACTCCTATACTGCTGCAGGTGGTGTAGAGGAAACTCTACCCTCCAGACTGGAGAACCCTTCCACCTGGGTGTCCTGGGGAGCACCGATACCACTGCAGCAGGTTAGAGGGGATTCTAGCCTCCTGGTGGGAGACTCCACCTAATTGGGTGTCAGGGGAGCTCCTATTCCACAGCAGCCAGGGTAGAAGGGATTCACATCTCTAGGCAGGAGACCCCTTTCACCTGTGTGTCAGGGGGAGTTCCTATACCGCTGCAGCCAGGGTAGATTGGACTTGCCCTTCCAGTCTGAGACCCCTCCCACTTGGGTGTCTGGATGAGATCCTATATCTCAGCATCCAGGGTAGAGGGGACTTGCCCCTCCAATCAGGAGACCCCTCCCACCTGGGTGTACTGGAACCTCTTATATGGCAAGAGCTAAAGTAGAGGGGACATGCCCTTCCAGGGCAGATACCCCTCCTACCTGGGTGTCAGGGGAGCTTGTATATCGCCACAGCCAGGGGAGAGGGGACTCGCCCCTCCAGGCATGAGACCCCTTCCACTTGGGTGTCCAGGGGAGCACCTATATAGCCACAGATAGGTTGAGGGGACTCTATTGTCCAGGCTGGAGACTCATCACACCTGGTTGTCAGGGGAACTTCTATACCGTAGGTTAGGGGAGATTCACCCCTCCAGGTGGGAGACCCCCCCACCTGGGTGTGGAGGGGGGAGTTCCTATATCCCTGCACCCAGGGTAGTGGGAATCGCCCCTCCAGGAAGGAGACTCCCTCATACCTGGGTGCCTGGGGGAGTTCTTATACCACTGCAGCCATGGTAGAGGGTACTTTCCCCTTCAGGCGGGAGACCCCTCTCACCTAAGTATTGGTGGAGCTCGAATACCGCCTCAGCCAGGGTAGAGGGGACTTGCAGCTCCACTCCGGAGACCCTTCCCACCAGTGTGTCACAGGGATCTCATATACCTCCACAGCCAGGGTAGAGGGGAGTTGCCCTTTCAGGCTGGCATCCCTCCCATCTAGGTATGTTGGGGGGACATATTATACCGCCACAGCCAGGGTAGAGGGTACTCACTCCTCCAGGTGTCTTGGGGAGATCTTATACCTCAGCAGCCATGGTAGAGGAAACTCGCTTCTCTAGTCGGGAGGCCCTTCCCACCTGTATGTCAAGGGAACTCCTATACCACAGCAGCCAGGGTAGAAGGGACTTGACCCTCCAGGTGGGAGACCCCTCCCACCTGGGCTTCAGGGGGAGCTCTTATACTGTTGCAGCCAGGGTAGAGGGGACTCGCCTCTCTAGGAGTAAGACCCCTTCCATCTGGGTGCCCTGTGGTGCTCCTATACCGCTGAAGCCAGAGTAGAGAGGACTCACACCTCTAGATGTGAGACGCCTCCCACCTGGGTGTCAGGAGGAGTTCCTATTACCTATATGGCTGCAGCCAGACTTGCCCTTCCAGTCGGGAGACCTTTCCCACGTGGGTGTCTGGGTGAGCTCCTATACCTCTGCAGCAAGGATAGAGGGGACTCGGCGCTCCAATCTGGAGACCCCTCTCTCCTGGGTGTCTGGGGGAACTCCTATAGTGCCACAGCCAGGAAAGAGGAAACACGCCCCTGCGGGGGGGAAGACCCCTCCCACCTGGGTGTACTGGGATCTCTTACATGTCAAGAGCTAAAGTAGAGAGGACTCGCCCTTCCAGTCAGAATAATTCTCCCATCTGGGTAAGCGGGGGGATCTCGAATACCAAAGCAGCCAGAATAGAGGGGACTTGCCCCTGCAAGCAGGAGACCCCTCCCAACTGGGTGTCTGGGTGAGTTGTTATACCCCTCAGCCTAGGTAGAGGGGAGTCAACCCTCTAGGCAGGAGACACCTCCCAACTGGGTATCAGGGGAAGTTACTTAACCACTGCAGCCAGGGTAGAGGGGCCTTGCCCCTCCAGGCAGTAGACCAGTCCCACTTGGAAGTCAGGTGGAGCTCATATACCCCAGCAGCCAGGGTAGAGAGACACCTCCCACCTTGGAATGGGGGTAACTCCTCTACTGCCTTAGCCTGGGTAGAGGAAACTCACCCCTCCAGGTGGTAGACCCCTCCCACCAGGGTGTCTGTTGAGGGGGGTTCTTATGCAGCTGCAGCTGGGGTTGCAGTGACTCGCCTCTCCAGGCAGGAATCCTTTCCTTCCTGGGGATAGGAGGGCTCTCTTATACTCCAGCAGCCAGGGTTAAGGGAACTCGACCCTTCAGGCGGAAACCCTCCCTCCTGGGTATGGGTGGTTAGCTCATATACCACTGCAGTCAGGGTAGTGGGGACTTACCCCTCCTGGCAGGATATCCCTCCCACTTTATTGTCGAGGGGAACTTGTATACCACCCTAGCCAATGTAGAGGAGACTCGCCCATCCAGACGGCAGACCCCTCCAACCTGGCTGTCAGCAGGAGCTCATATACCACCACAGCCAGGGTAGAAAGGACTTACCCCTCTTGGCAGGAGACCCCTCCCACCAGGGTGTCAGGGGTGAAAGGAAAGTGACCACAACACTTGGAGTGACCACTGGTTTATTGCGGCAGTGCCAAAGAGGAGAAAAAGAGAGAGAACGAGAAAGAGAGAGGGCGAGAGAAGAAAGAGAGAACAAGAGAGTGCGAAAGCAAGAGATGTAGATAGGGAGAGCAAGAGAAGGGCCCCCAGCAGGAAGGAGTTTTTATAGCCAAATTCTAATGGAGTCTCTGGGTCTGCAAGCTGCCTTGTAGGTGGACAATGAATGGATCACACTGTAGTTGCTAAGGGTGTCATCTTCTGCCTTTAGGCAAATGGGGCAGGGGTCCAATGTGGGTTTCTGATGCACCAGACAGGTGGGGGTAAAATGATCAGCCTTGAATGGGGTTGAGTATTCAGACTTGATGCAAACAGGACCAGACAGAGGGGGGTTTGAGTGTGTGGGTCATCGTGCAGCTAATGTTTGTTCAGCCTGTCCTACAGACAACTTAGTTAAGCCTGTCCTGCACTTAACAAGGGACAGCCAGGATATAGGGGACTTGGCATTCCATGTGGGAGACCCCTCTGTCCTGGGTGACCTGGGGAGCTTGATTATTGCAGCAGCCAGGGTAGAGGGGACATGCCCCTAAAGGCGGGAAACCCCTCCCACCTGGGTGTCAGGGGGGGAGCTCCTATACTGCCACAGCAAGGGTAGAGGGAACATGCCCCTGAAGATGGAAGACCTCTCCCACCTGGGTGTACTGGGAAATTTTATATGTCAAGAGCTAAAGTAGAGGAGACTCGCCCTTCCAGGTGGGATACCCCTCCCACCTGGTGTTGGGGAGCTTGTATACTGCCAAAGCTGGGGTAGAGGAGATTCACCATTTCATGCGGAAGACTACTCCCACCTGTGTGCACGGGGGCACTTGTATACTGCCTTAGCCAGGGTAGAGAAGACTTGCCCCTCAAGGTGGGAGAAACCTCCCACCTGGGTATCTGGGAGAGCTCATATACTGCCACAGCCAGGATAGAGGGGACTCATTGCTCCGGGTGGAAGGTCCCTTCCACCTGGTTGTCAGAGGGGTTTATATACTGCTACAGGCAGGGTAGAGGGGACAAGCCACTCAAGGCGGGAGACCCCTCCCACCTGGGTGCAGGGGGAGCTCCTATACCACTACAACCAGGGTCAAGGGAATTTGCCTCTCCAGGCCGGACACCTTCCCACCTGGGTGTCAGGGGAAGATCCTTTACCACAGCAGCCATGGTTGAGAGGACTCGCCCCTTCAGTTGGGATACCTGCCCACCTGTGTGTGGGGGGGGAGCTCCTATACCCCTGCAGCCAGGGTAGATGGGACTCCTCCCTCCAGGCAGCAGACCCCTCTCATCTGGTTATGGGGGGAGCTCATATAAGGCAGCAGCCAGGGTAAAGGGGACTCACCCCTCAAAGCAGGATACCCTTCCCACCTGGGTTCTGGGGTGGGGGGGAGAGCTGCTATATCACTACAGCCAGGGTAGAGTGGACTCGCCCCTCCAGGTGGAAGACCCCTCCCAACTGGGTGTCAAGGGGAGCTCCTATATGACTGTAGTCAGGGTTTAGGGGACTTGCCCCTTCAGGCAGGAGACCTCTCCCACCTAAGTGTCCTGGGGGTGGCTCCTCTACAGCTGCAGGCAGGGTAGTAGGGACTGGAAACCCCCAGCAAAACACCACTTTCACCCGGGTGTCTGGGGGAGTGCCTATCCTGCAGCAGCCATGAAAGTGGCACTCACCCCTCCAGGCAAGGGTCCCCTCCTACCTGATGGTCTGGGAGAGATCCTGTACTGCCCCAGGCTGGAGAGAGGGGACTCCCACCTGGGTGTCAAGGAAAGCTAGTATACTACTGGAGCCAGGAAAAAAATGGTACTGCCTCTTTCAGGTGGGAGACCTCTCCCATCTGCTAATGGGGGTGGTCATATACCACAGCATCCAGGGTAGAGGGGACTCACCCATCCATGCAGGAGACACCTCCAACCTGGAGTCTAGGGGGAGCTTCTATACTGCCTTAGCCAGAGTGGAGGGTAATCTTTCCTCCATGTGGGAGACCCCTCCCATCTAGCTATGCAGGGGGGAGCTCATTTATTGCTACAGCCTGGATAGAGGGGACTCGCCCCACTAGGCGGGAGACCCCTCAACACTGATTTTCAGGGGAGCTCATATACTGTTATAGTTAAAGCTTTATCCCAGGGTTTCATAAACTGAACCAGACCATTCACGTATAATCAAATCAAGCCTTTATTGAAGCACACCGGTGGCAGCTGACCAGAACATAAAGCTGTTCCCCTGATCAGCCCCCCAAAATTGCAAGGGCACTCCTTATAAGCCTGAAAATTGCAAAAGGGATGTTGGGGGAGGGGTCTAGCCAATGCAAGCAAGCCAGGTTACAGAAGCGGGACAGTGCAGTCAAGCGGAGGGAAGCCTAACCAATCACAGTTAGCCCATTCACCCCAGTTACAGAAACAGAGCCCCAGTTACCCTAGTTACAGAAACAATACCCCTTTAGGTAGTTCCGTGTTCTTAAAGGTTTCTGTAGCAAAAGGAAAAGAACATCTTGCCCCAGGTATGACTCTTCTACTTGGCATGGTTGTTTTACAGGATGAAGTCATAAAACAAAATGGAGTCACATTTGCTCCTATTATCATAATACCCCCCATAGACAGGGTAGAGGGAACTCACCACAAAGGGCCGCACCCCTCCCAACTTGGTGTAGGGGGAAGTTCCTGTACCGCCACAGCCAGAGTACTGGGAACTTGCCACTCCAAGCTGGAGACCCCTCCCACCTGGGTGTCCTGGGCAGCTTGTATACCACCTTAGCCAGGGTAGAGCAGGCTTGCCCCTTCAGACAGGATATCTCTCCCACCTGGGTGTCAGGAAAAGCTCCTCTACCGCAGCAGCCAGAGTACCAGGAATTCGCTCCTCCAGGTTCAAGTTCTCTTCTGCCAGTGTTTAAGACTGAACAGTCCAGAAATGTTTAGGCAAGTGCAAAGAGTTTTATTTAAAAGACAGAACACACACACACACACACACACACACACACACACACACACACACGGAAAAAGGCTCTGCCACAGGGGGTCCTAGTTTTTGCCCAAGGGAGTATGGGTGTCCTTCCCTTTTCATACATTTTAGTTTTCCTTTCTTCCCATGTTCCCTTCTCCTCTTATCTTGCCTACATGACCAACAGTTGGGCCAACAGAAGCCTCCCAGGGGTACAGGCAGGAAGGGAGCAGCCCAGGGGGCATTCATTACCACCACCATGCAGGGAGGAACAATTCCCTGGAGGTAGGTAACCTTGAAAACAGGTTGGAGGAGATGGGTATGTTCAGGAGGTATTAGGATTTTATTTCCTCTAGAATCAGTCCCAAGTTCCTCACCCATTCATTAGTTACCTACACTGACTGTTCTTTTGCCCCTGGCCTAAACAGATGTCATGACTAACACACATGGTGCAAGTAATAAGACTTTTATTCTTTTCTTTTTTCAATGCCATACTACATATTTTGCTTTTTTCCTTGAGTAGGTAAATGACATTCACCTTGAGACCCTATAGGCTCAGAGTAGGGCATCTGAGCAGGACTCCTTATTTGTGAATAACTGTTATGACCAGAAGGCTAGAGGACTAACTATTGTTTGAGACAGTAGAAATAGGTCTGAGTTGTGTGGGAAGGTCGTCAGGGTCCCAATTTATTAAAAAAACTACAAGTGAACATATGCCTTTCCCATTTAGGCACACTGGGAGTTAATGACAACACTGGAACTCAGTCTCTTTGGAAAAGGGTTACCACATTTAGTTAGTCTTCCCTGGCTCTCAGACATGTATAGACTCCATCCCTATTCTCCACATATGGCAAAATGTACTCTCCTGTCAAGTTCATTCTTTTTGAACATTGTGACACAAAAGAAGACTTACTCCCTCCTGAAAAATAATCATAAAAACACTGAATTAGAAATTCCCACTTGCAACTTCCCAGAAGGAATGTATTAGTATTCTGAGGACCCAAGAAGGCTGTTTTCTAGTGGCCAACTGCCTCCAAAGAAAAGGCTAGTTTTTAGGAAATGCAAGTTACCATGGAAAATGCTATTTGTTTCCCCTCCTACCTTCAATCTCTGCTTCTCCCTAGTACTTTCAAGAGAGCCCCCTTCACATCCTTGTTCCGTAGGGTATAGATCAGAGGATTGAGCATAGGAGTAATGATAGTATAAAAAAGGGCAACAAATTTTCCCTCACTCTCAGAGTAACTGCCTGTAGGTTGGAGGTATGTGTAGATGGCTGAGCCATAAAAAAGGCAAACCACCAGGAGGTGGGAGCCACATGTCCCCAAAGCCTTTCTACCCCCAGCCATTGACTTGAGCTTTAGCACTGCCTTAGCAATGTGTGCATAGGAGACTAGAATCAGTGCTGCAGGAAAGACCAAGATTATGGCTCGGGCCACAAACATCTTGGCCTCTGTTCCTCCTGTATCCTCACAAGCCAACTTCAGTAGTACAGGCATCTCACAAAAGAAGTGATTCAACTGATTTCCACAGAGAGGCATGGCCATCATGAGGCCTGTCTGAATCAGAGAGTTCATGAAGCCTCCCACCCAGGAGGCAATAGCCAGTGCCTGGCAGAAATGAGGGTGCATGATGGTTGTGTAGTGGAGTGGACGACACACAGCAGCATAGCGGTCAAAGGCCATCACTACCAGGAGTACACACTCAGTGGAGCCCAAGGCAAGAGATATGAAGAGCTGGGCCACACACCCTCCATAGCTGATGGTCCTGTCGAGTCCAGAAAGATTGATCAGCAGCTGGGGCACAGTGCTGGTGGTATAGCAGAGGTCCAGGAAGGAGAGGTGGCAGAGGAAGAAGTACATGGGTGTGTGCAGTCGAGGGTCCAGTCTTGAGAGAGCAATGATGCTGGTGTTGCCAAAGAGGGTCAGAGAGTAGAAAATTGAAATAAAAGCAAAAAGGGTGAGTTCCAGTTGAGGCCAGTCTGAGAAGCCTACCAAAATGAAGCCATCTTCAATACTGGTATTCTTACTTCTCATAATCTTTTTCTTGCCCAAACAACAGAAAAAGATTGATGCCTCTTCTGAAGAAATTGAATTAAAATATTATTTTCACTGTTCCCTGTGTATTCCTACATGTATTCCCTATGTATTCCTAAATCATACATTTAATTTACACTTTGGTATTTAGTTCATTTCCATTCAGTCTTCTATTCCTACTCTTCTCTTCTGTAGTGTGGAGATTAGGAATGATGGCCCTTGTGTGAGCCCTATTCCTACTGCCTGTTTATTCCATAATTTGAGTCAATCTATTCAATAATTTTGACATGATGCTTCCTTGTCTGAACATATAGATGATGTATTGCCTCCCTCCACTGAGACAAGAATCCAATGCATTCATGTAAAAATTGCTTTTAAAAAAATCCAATTTGTTGCTGGGAGTGTAGCTCAATAGTAAGTACTTCCCTGGAATGCACAGACCCTTGGTTTGATCCCCAGTACCACAAATGAAATAAAAATCTAAAGTATAAAAACGTAACATCAGTATTCTATGTTGTTCTCTTTGTCATTTTTTTGGTCTAATAGGTAAGATTTTTCAGTGTGCTCATGTTCAGGTCTTATGAGGCTGAGATCCAAAGTTGGGCTCCTGGGGCTGGGGATGTAGCTCAGTTGGTAGAATACTTCCCTCACGTGCACAAGGCCCTCTATTCAATCCCTAGCACCACAAAAAAATGAAAATTGGATTCTGGTGCTCCGCTTTCTTCTGTTCAGAGAATAACTTCAATACACCAATCCTGAAATCCTTGCTCATGATCAACTACCATCTGGTCACTTAGGACCAGAAAGAGTAGAGATGCATCCCTTTAGGGCATAAATAATTCATAACAGATACAGTCCTTATGATGAGTCATCATCTTTGGAGTATCTCCACCTGTTTATCTAAGTCACAAATCCATCCTTCCACTCCCCAGGAAGAGTTGTTCTCTCCTCTCTAATCCAATCCTTTTTGCAGAGTTTCTCTCTAGCACTTGTTACACCATTTGACATCTTTTATACATGGAGTATCCTACTCCAAGCCCTGTGCACAACACAGTCAGTTTAAAAATACTAATATCCTATCTTAGGGGTAAATTCGCTTTACTTTTGTTCATGATATAACTAGATGTTAAGGAACTTTTTCTGAATGAAACATTTGACTCTCCCATTATATCTGATGAAAATCTATTTCCTCTACAAACCCATAGGATTAATGGTCTACACACTTTAATAAATTATGGCAGTGAAATATGTGTAAAATTGCTTTTTACTTGAAAGATTGATGTTTCTTATGGTTAAAATCTAAATACCATATGAGAAAAATTTACCAGAAATTAAAAAAAAACCCTAAACAATAGAAGCTTAGCTTATGCTCAATATGAGTAGTTTTTGCCAAAATATACATTTTTCTTTTCATTAAGTCTGCTATACTGAAAGATCATTAACAGTGCTTTAGTGCTGGATGACTGATTCCAGTAAAGTATTTAGGTGCCATGGTTCATGCCCTTGTGGAAAAGATGGAGAAAATGTGAATTATAATGACAAAGTGTTAATACACATGTAATATGACCAACATACCTATGATGGGATTTGGATGAACACCTTAGTAAATTAACTAATAAAGTCTGCAGTCAGATCCGTACATATCAACTTTATTACTTCCCACTTCACCTGTTCTGAAATTTTAGTTCTGTGAGTCTCCAATCACTTAACTGTAAAAAAGCAAAGCAAAGCAAAAACAAATCCTTATTTCACAAGATTTTGATTTGGACTAAAGGATCTCATACATTCTGAAGTGCCAAATTATGTAATATATGCTTTTAACACTTGTCTGTCTACACTAGTAATCTTTACATACCATTCATCTGGGCCTGCTTAATTAATGTATCATTATATCCCCTTTTCCCCATGAAATGCCTGGGGAAGGTCTTAGCAAAGATCTTTGAATGAACTGGTGAATAAGTTCTACATCCTGGTACTGTTCCTGGTACACATAAATGTCCCAGGAATATTTATTTTCTGTTCACCAGGAAAGAATCTGCACTTTTTCTCATTTAGTGGCAAAAGGATTTTAACTATTCCTGCTTCATATGTTTATCAATGATATTTATACTAACATACAGGTATGCTTACGTAGACATAGAAGATGGTTACATGAAAAATGTTGGAAATATAATCCAAAAGGATTTCAACATCAATAAGCAAAGAGTCATAAAGCAATAAGTGGACACCATAGTATATAAGTTAAAACTGAACAGGGAAAATTGCACCCAGCTTTGAAAGCTTTGAGACTTCAGTAAAACAGAATGGAGGAAACCACAATTGAAAGCTTGATAGTCATTTCTTTACAGAGTGGATGATACTGGCCAAAACTTCAGTGAAAGGCAGCAGCACTTTTGAAATTTACCAAATGAAAGCTCAGACTAGATGAAAATCATGATATATAACCTTCACCACTCTAGTTTCAGATCTAAAGATCATTTCTGCACAGATCCTTGCACCATCTCCCCTATAAAGAATCTCAAAATGAGAACTAGTTTAATGAAGCTCTTGCCTCATTTCTTTACCTATATTTTTTCCATCTCTTGGCTCCTGTTTGAATCTTTATGGGAATTTCTGTGTTTGATTCCTTAATCTATCATATTAACTATTTTCTTGGCAATGTCCTTAATATATTTTCACTCTTTCTTGTTCATTCATTTCTGGAAATTTTTCACTAGTTTATGGTCTCCATAATTAACATCAGATTCATAGATTGACCTATCTTGTTCAGGTTTGTAGTTTTAGTACTGAGAGAAATGACTAGCACATGAAAGTGCTCCATATGTCCCTGAACCTGTAGGAACCCATGTGCACAGTTCTTTCACAGGTCCTTAGAAAGGCATGAAGACTTATAGAAATTTCAGTTTTATTTATAAACTGTGTTGTGGAGATGTCCATATTTCTTTGGAATCAAGTGTGAAAGAAGAGTCCCAATCCTACGTAGCTCAAAGTCAAGGATTTTTTCTATTCCTGCTCAATCATGTTGACTATCTTCTGCCTGAACAGGAACTTTTGCTTTGGATACTGTGTACTACTATCTAATCTCTGCGGTCCTTCTGAAAATGGGATGAGGTGCAGAACTACAGTATCGATACACATATCCACATGAAGTGTTCTATTAAACTTCTGAAACTGATGCTAGTGACTCTGTGTTCAGCATGACTCACCTTGCTCTCCTTGTATTGGCCACACGTCTGTCATTCAAGAACCAGTTGCTGCAGTGTGGTACTTTCTCCATACCTCATAGAGCATTTCTCATGGTCTTAGTATTTCTCATGGTTTATCTTATGCCCACACCTGAAAATCATAAAAAGAGAATCTCTCTGGAAACCAGGAGTATGCTCTGTCTTTCATGAACAGTTGTCAGCTCTCTCACACACAGAATCCAGTGATGGACCTTTGTAGATTCCATACATTATTCCTAGTCCTACATCTCATAACTCAGGAATGACTTGACCCTGGAGGGTGGGGACAGCTTATTTGTGGAGCACCCAAATAAACAAAAACCTCCCAACTGACAGTCCTCCAAATGTTGAGGAAAAAACTAATTACAACAGGCAAGTTTTACTGGCTTCCATACTCCTTAACTGAAGGTGACTTCTTGAAAATATCCACTTCCTTTCACCTTGACCAAATCTTTCATCCCAGTAAAGAATAGAAATGTTAGCCTGATACAATTGTTTCCTAATGATTCACATTTGCATCCCAGATATCACTGTGTTCATGATTTATCCTTCTACAACTTCATATTGAAATAAAAGTATAGTACCTAAAACTCTGCACTGATCAGTTAGCATAAGGAGTACCATGCATGTTCTTGGGGGTAGACAAAAGAGAACCAAAGGACAATTGAACTGATAGAACAATTGAACCAAAAGGACACCTATTAACTTCCTGCATGAGAAACAGGGAGTGTTTCTTGAGTTTCTAGACTCGAAGAGGAAATATTTAAATTCAAGCATGACATTTGTATCTGTGTTTAAACTCCTGTCTTATGGAAGTTTGCTTTGTTCTTCTCAAAAGGCCATCAATCAGGTGAAATTCACAACAGGGAAGATAGTGGCTCAGTATAAAGAAAAGTTTGAAAAAGAGAGCCATGTGAAAAATATTCTTCCTGAAAAGGAAGTGATATTTCTGTAACTTGAAAGTTTCCTGCTAGTTCAGAGGCTGAAAGCTGATCTTTCAGGATATTGTAAAAATGTTCCTGAATTATTTTAAAGATGTAGTTTGGACAGATGGTTTGAAGCATCTTATCCAGCCCTGATATACATTTTTATAACCTTAAATTATCTTTCTAAAACTTAACCCCTATTCCTAATCTCCTTGACACCCAGAAAACACTTTGACATTTGTATCTTTGGTTTTCTGTACTATAAAGTTCAGTGAACACCAGTGCTCAAATCTGTGTGTTTGTGTATCTGTATGTGTGCACATTCATGTGCCTCTGCATGTTGTGTATAAATAATAAACATCTCCATCAGAAATACTGTTCAAATTTTTTCTCAATAATGTTAGTATTATATCCTTCAGCAAAGCCTTCTAATTTAATACTTTTGTCAGACTATAATGAAACCACATTAAAGCCAGAAAGTTGAACCTCTCTCTAAGCAAAAAAGGAAATTATACAACTTCCTTGCCCATCATCTTCATAGTTAACCATGTCTTCTTAAATTTGAATCTAATTTTTACTTCCTCCTATTATGTCTGCAAGTGTAGTTTTGGTGAGACTAAACCAGTTATAAAACCTTACTAGACACCAAAGCATTCTTCTACCAGCCTCCAAAACCATCTCCTACACAGACTCAAACATTCTGTGGTCTTAACCCTATCCATTTCACATAATATTCAAAATTACTTTAAGTCAACACTCATACTCTACATAAAATCTTGTTCCCATATAATTTATGCAGTTGCAAAGAATAAGATGCAAGTGAGCATCTTTATTCTTGACAAGCTGCCTGTAGTTGGGTGTGTGGATAGATGGATGCATCATAGAAAACAAAAGCCTTTATCAGAGAATATATATATATATATATATATATTTATATATTTCAAGTATATATATATATATATATATATATATATATATATATATATACACTTGAAATCCAGGGTTAATTGCCTAGTGGAATATTTCTTATTTTGTTTTTTTTTTTTATTTTCTGGGAAGCCAGAGGAGCCCACCCTGTCAGTACTCACCCAGACTTCCAGGGAAGAAAACTACTGAATTTACCACCCTCAATTCTTTCTATTGATTTCAAAGCTGATGTGAACCTATTTGAGACTGTTAGCATCTGGAGATGTCTCAGTTAGACATATTCTTCTTTTTTGCTGATTTCCTTTGTAGAGTGAGACCTTGGATCAGATGTTCTGTCCTGGAGAAGTCATGATCACAGCTTGTTCCTCTTCAGCAGGGAGCTTGCTGAGGCTCAAAACCTACAAGGTGGGTGCATCCCCACCAGTAAGCCACCCAGCTCAAGCTAGCCAGCTGACCATCAAGGAGCTGGTGTATTGTCAGATTACCACTTGACTCTAAGGCTGAAGACACCACTTCTGCCCTTGGGCATTGCCAAGGCCTTCTTTAGAGCAGTGGAGGGAGAGAGTTGTTTACCAAGTGCAACCTTGGAGATCTTTGGGACCCAATGGGGCAATTATAATCAACTTACTAGCTCAAGATCTGCCTTGGAGCCCTCAGTTATCTTTCCCATACTCTATCCAAGCCAAAGCAGTCAATTCATTGTCCTCAGACCACATGTTCTTGCTTGGCTCTTGTGTCTCTGCAGCCTGGGATTCCTCCCACTTTCCTACTTCAGCCCCCATCCTGACAGTCCTTCACCAGCCATGCAATCTTCCATGACGTAATTGAAGCCGTCATGTTCTCAACACACCTAAAATCTTTTCCTTCTCTGGAATCTTTATACAACTCTCACATTCTCATTTATGTATATCATTGATCCAACAAAATTGTTTTTTTTTCCTTAATGACAAGTTCATTGCTCTCTTTTTTATTTTCTACACTATATTTAATTTATCACATTGTCATACTTCTACCATAAAATACTATGTACAATTATAAGAGAAAAGAGAAAGGGGGGAATAAATTACTCCCAAGAGGATAGGAAATGAACTCTTTGAAAACCTCATGCCTAAAATAAAAATAATAACTAAACCTTTTAGTGTTTCTTGTGTATCAGGCACTGTTCCAGAACAACTAAGATTATAAAGATTTCCCCCAGGTGCTATGAGACAAAAGAAAGACAAAAGGCTCAGTGACAGACTGACAGAAGTGTGATTCAGAGTGCCAGCAATAGCAGTTGGATATCCCACCATTTGGGCATATTTATGGGTTAGAATGAAACTGATTTCATCCTGACTGAAGTTATCTGCTTTATCATAAGGTAATATTGAAGAGACAGGGGCAGCCCTGGAACCAGGATCCAGTTGTGAAGTCCTACAAACAACTCTTTTGGTTTTATTTACTTATGGTTTGCTGAGAAACTATTCAGGAAAACAGAGCTAGAGTAAAACACAGCCAGGGTTACTCAGGAGGAATCATGATGGTTATATCTCAACTCTTGCCTGGAATCATGCCAAGCAGAACCTACACAGGCACTCTTCTAAGGATTTATCCTCATAATAACTCATGTTTACCACTGCCATTGTATTCTACAGAAGATACTAAGGCATAGAGGCTTCAATTAAGTTTTCATGGTTAAATTACACCTGTCCATGGCCAGCCCAAGAAACTAAACCCAGGTATGAATAGACAAAGTAGAATCCCATTTACAGTGTTTTTGAGGTTTTTTTTTTTATTTAAAGAAGGGAGTGTTTCTGTACACAAACACACAGATTCTCTCTCTCTCTCTCTCTCTCTCTCTCTCTCTCTCTCTCTCTCTCTCACAAACACACACACACACACACACACACACACACCACACCACACCACACCACATGGCCTAGTTATGTCAGGCCAAACCATCTAGATTTCTGGAAGTACAATTCATAACTTTCACACCACAAAGAATTTGTTATTGATAGCCAAGCCTGGGAATCTGCCTAGATACCAGCTGGCTAAACCTGGCTGCAACCCCTCCCACCCCATGTAAGGAATAAGCAAACATAAAAAGGAAAAATGATCTGGGCATAAAGGTGCACATCTGTAATTTGGGAGACTCAGGCAGGAGGATCACAGGTTTGAGGCCAGCCTCAGCAAGTTAATAAGACCCTCAGCAACTTATTTTATATTCAAAATAAAATATAAAAAGTGTGGCTCAGTGATTAAGCACCCCTGGGTTCAATCCCCAGTGCAGAATAAAGACACACAAAATACAAAATGAAAACATGGATTTATTGAGGTTTGACCAGAACTGGGAATAGCAGCTTGTCTATCTCTCCGTTGATTCTAGATTAGCAGATTTAGCTAGGCTGTGCTAGCCAAGGAACATGTCACAGTCCCTGTTTGCTGGGCCAGGAGTTAGACTCTTAGTGAACATTCTCAGCATGAGGAAATTCAGAGAGTAAAAAATAGCTTTTATCAGGAAACTGGGGATTGGGTACAACCTGGGGCTTTTAATTTTAATGGGTGCCTGGTACAGCTCCCTCATTTTATTTAGGCCTCAGTCTTGTGCGTATTGTGGTGTGGTGTCATCTGGCTGACAGTTTATTATTGGATCAGTGTGTAGATACCATCAAGGAACTCTGAAGCATGAGGAGCCAGATTCCTTTTCCTGGAGGAGACAAAGTCTGAAATATTAAACAGTTCTGTCTATGGGAAAGACTTCAGAGTTAATTCAAGGAAAAAAACCTCCTCTTTAGCCTGACTGTGGATTTTGATGGGATTTGACAAGTGACTATTTAACTTCCCCCATCTCTGAATGATTTCTTCTGAAGATATTGATGATTATTTATCAAACAGGATTCCATGAAGCAGGAGCTTTGTCCCATTCATTGATCTGACTGGTCTCCAGTTAGAGGGAGGGTAAGGCTCTATGAATCCAACATCAAAAGACCACCTTTCCTATCCAAATTTGAACAGTTCTTAGGCTAAACTTAGTAGCAATCCACTGTTAAGAATCTTGACACCAATACAGGCAAAGCAATTCCAGTTTGTATAGTACATTAGAACTAATAAACATAATTCCTTTAGTTCTATTTAATAAAAAAAAATATGTCTACAAAAAAAACTTCTTTCAGATTATTGCAATACACAGTGCCTGTTAGCTAAAGACTGTCTAATCAAACAAAGGTTACTTACCATTTGACTACAAAGCTCATCATCACATTTAACAACATCTGTAGAATTTTTTAGATAAATTTCACAGAACTGCAAAATTTTTGAACACAGACTGTAAAATTAATTAATAAATAACACGTATCCATGCATACATACATACATTATCATATCTTAAATATGCTTTGCAAACTGTCATAAAGTAAAGAGTATAGTTGAGAAAACTTTTAAACAATAATCAGCCTTACATATCTTATATTAATATCTTTAATGAAATTCATCTTGTGATGTAAGATGAACAAGACAAATATACCACTTATTAACTGCAGAGACATGGCTCATGTTATTTAAAATAACTAGAAACAATATATATGATACTAATACTACATAGAGAGTTTAGCAACGCAGTAAAACATGCTGATACTTTTATAATATGTTAAGACAATGCTCATGATTTATAGTTTTATATCTAGAATATCAGATATCTAAAGCTTCAGAATATTTGTATCAGCAAAGTATGTCTCATTCTTGTAAAAATAGTAATTAATTAAACCAGAGTAATACACAAAAAAAGACTTAACAAATAAAGATTTGAACAAACCCTAATTTTGTGGAACCTAAATATTCTTTTAAGCAATCAAAAATAAAACCTAAATAAAATAAAATAAAACCTAACAAAATCAACAGAAAGCATAGAAAATTATATTGGTAAAATGAAAAAGCTTTGTTATTTAAGTCAGTTGTTTGTAAACATTGCTAAGAGCATATCAAGATTTTAGAGAATTCCTTGTTTTAAATATAAAGAACTAGAATTTCATTTCATATTTGTGCACTATATTTTGATTCTTTTCAGTAATAAATAACATTGGGATTCATTATGACATAATTGTATATAATAGAACATAGATTGTTCTAAATCAGTCTCCAGGACTTCTCTTTTCCCTCCCCCATCCTTACTTCTGTTTGCTTCCTTCTATTCTACAGATCATTCTATTATTTACTTACAGTTTTTTCTAATTAGTTTCTTGTGGATATACATGATGGTGAGATTCACTGTAGTATATATATATAGGTATAAAAATAGGTCGTATTCATTCCATTGTCTTTCATTATCCCAATCATCCTCCCTTTCCTACATTCCCCTGGGTCTACTCCATGATCTTTCTTTTGTTGTTTTATCCTCCCTCCTTATTTTGCATTGGCTTCCACATATTAAAGAAAACATTTGACCTTTGACTTTGTCTGAACTGGCTTATTTCACTTAGCATGATAGTCTCCAGTTCCATCAATTTACTAGCAACTGTCATAAAGTCATTCTTCTTCATGACTGTGTTATACTCCATTTTGTATATATACCACATTTTATTTATCCACTCATCTGTTGAAGGATAGCTAGATTGGTTATTGTAAATTGTGTTGCTATAAACACTGATATGGCTGTGTCAATGTAGTATGCTGACTTTAGATCTTTGTGACATATCTGAAGAGTGGGATAGCTGGGTCATATGTTGATTCAATTCCAAGTTTTTCAAGGAATTTCCATACTGCTTATCAGAGTGATTTTGCATTCCCACCAAAAACGTATCAGTATATCTTTCCCCCACATCTTCACCAATATTTATTGTTATTTATATTCTTGGTAATTGGCATTCTGACTGCAGTGAGATCAAACGTCTATATACTTTTACTTTGCATTTTTTAATTGCTAAATATGTTGAACATTTTTCATAAATTTATTGATCATTTGTATTTCTTCATTTAAGAACTGTCTGATTAGGTCTTTTCCCATTTATTGATTGGGTTATTTGTTTGTGTTGTGTTTCTCATTATTGTTGTTGAATTGTTGTTGGGGGGTGGGGGTTTGGTGTTATGTTTATTGAGTTCTTTTATACCCTGAATATTAATGCCAGGCAGAGCATGTGGCAAAAATATTTTCCCATTCATTGAGCTCTCTCATAACACTCTTAATTGTTTCCTTTACTGTAAAGAAGCTTTTTAATTTAATGCCATCCCATTTATTGAATTTTTATATTTTCTTATACTTTAGGAGTCTTGTTAAGGAACTCAGTTTCTGTGCCAAAATGCTGGAGGTTGGACTTACATTTTCTTCTGCAATATTTTTGTTTTGTGACTTAACTTCCAATATATTTTTTAAAAACTCCTAGAACAATTTAATTATAAAGTTTCTAAATTTGTTCTCTGGGATTTCCTCCACTCCACTGTGGTGTTAATGAAATCACTTGTTGAAGCTTTATGGACTGTTTGGGATGGTTTGTTCCCTTTTTACATTATTTTTTGTCTACCCATCTATTGGTATAACTTTCAATTATTCTTTTAATCAATAAAAAGCAATCTTTTTAGTTTGTTCACTTCTTTCTCTTAAGAGCCCTGGATTGGGTGAATATCCAGATAATGATATTTTAAGTCAATTGTGATCTTCACTGCCTCCTTTCTGTGTTGTGAGGACACTGGAGCCAGAATTAAAAGGAAGTCAGTATAGACAGGTAAATCCAGTAAGGTTAGGTCAAGGAGGCCAATTTGAATGAGTCTGGAAAGATAGAGACTGCCCTAGAGGCACTGAAATGAGTTCAGACCCCTTCCTCCCCTCTTATCAAGATAACCTCCTGCTCCAACCTGTTGCTAAGGTAATCTGTCCCAGAATTGTCCCTCCCTCCAGGGAGTTATAAAAGTTGTTCATGTGCCTGGGGATTGAACCCAGGGATATTTACCACTGAACTACATTGTATTTAATTTTAATTTTGAGACAGAGTCTTGTTAGTTTGCCTAGGGCCTGAGTTGCTAAGGCTCTCCTTGAATTTGCAATCCTCTTGCCTCAGCCTCTGAAGTCACTGAAATTACAGGCATGTACCACCATTCCTGGCTCTTTGCTAACTTGTATGGTTATGTCTTGCTGCTCACAGTCACTTTGCATCAGACATTTCAGTTCCATTAATATTTAAGAATTTGTAACCCATTAAAGCTTCTAAATCCTGAGGAAAAAAAGTTGTTCATGTGTCCTGGGCTGCTCCATCCACATACCTCCATCTGCTTCTCATCTTTGGCCATCTCACCTAAACATATCCTGGGCCTAGCCAAGTAAGCAGGAAGAAGAAAGATAAGAAGAACAGGAGAACAAAGGTCCCCAGGACTGTAATAGTGGCCATTCTATTCAAGGAGCTTCATCTACAAATAAATCCCATATTAAAGTGGGCATTGGTGTCAGTGGCTGATCAGAAGTTACCTTAGTACACCTGCACTACTAAAGTAATATTTCTTTTCAGACAAAGGGAGACATCTATAGTCATAATCCCTAACTCACACCAACCTGGATGGACCTTGTCAAAAGTTAGTCTCAAACTTTTTCTTTTGGTATATTTTCCCAAATAGCTCTTTTGCTTCTGTTTATTTTCCATAGAAAATTTGCTTTCCCATCCACTTTGAGGGAATTTAATGGATACTGTGAAGCATTTTCTAAAAAATTTATGTATTTATTCTAATTTGTTATGTATGACAGGAGAATGCACTTCAATTCATAGTAAACATATACAGCACAATTTTTCATGACTCTCATTGCACGCAAAGAGTCACAATACTCATGTCTTCAAAAAAAGCTTCTTTTCAGCAAAAGAAACAATCAGGGAGGTGAATAGGGAGCAAATTTTTAACCACACTCACATCAGATAGAGCACTAATCTCTAGGATATGGAAAGAATTTTTAAAATGTTCAACATCTCTAGCATTAGAGAAAGGCAAATTAGAAGTATGCAGCTATGAAGAATACAAACAACAATAAGTGTTGGCAAGGATGAAGGAGAAAGGCACACTCATACATCCCTAGTGGGACTGCAAATTGGTGAAGCCAACTGTAAGGATGGCCTTAACCTAAGCAACTCCATTTTAAAATAAAACTGCAGTCCCCACCAGGAAAGCCTACAGAGCCCTTCAAGACAGGCATGGCTTGATAATAGATATCATTTTCACAACCCTGATAAAATTCACAAGGAAGTCACAGTCATTTGCCTTTGCCCTGATAAAAGATTAGAGCAAAAACCACCAAACCATATGTCCTGACTCTAAGATGTAAGATGTCACTAAGAAACCTGGTAACAGCTGATAGGGGCCTGAAGGGTGAGCAGAAGCTCCCCAAATTTAGTATAAACGATGGAGCAAATAAACAGACATTCGGGTCTGCTGACACTTTTATGCACACAAGCCTGAGAGCCTGATGAGGACCCAGACTGACATTCAACTCTCCTCCTCATCTGCCTGATCCTCTGTATCATCCTCACCACTCTCAAACTTACAGCAGTCTCTTGACTCTGGTAAGGATGGCGACATCTCTTTATGAACATCTCCTCAGCCAGCCATCAGCTCCACACCAAGAGGAGCCTCCATCAGTTCCTGATCCAGTCCCTGCAGTCTAAGTGAGTGTGCATCTGCTGGACTGAAGACCTAACTTAAGACCTTAAATCTAGCACTTAAACTTAGCATGCAGAGGGAATGTGTGTAGTAGGTCTAATAGATCATGTGTGTTTGCAGTGTTTAGAATTAACTTAGAATTGTTTGCTTTGAAATGATCATGTCTATTGCAGTTCCCAGCATTAAGGGTTGTCATTTCTTGATTAAGAACCTATAGAGCAAAATTGTATTGAGTGATTTTGAATGAATAAAATATTGAAAAGGACATTAGCGCATGGACATTCTTTCTCTCTCCCCTCAACTGCAGATGTCGCAATTTTGCCCATTGCAGCACCAATCTGAAAAGCAATATAAAGATTGCTTAGGAAACTTGGAATGGAACCACCATATGACCAAGTTATCCCACTCCTGGGTTTATACCCAAAGGAGTTAAAATCAGTATACTATAGTAACACATCCACATCAATATTTATAGCAGCACAATTCACAATAGCTAAATTGTGGAACCAACCTAGATGTCCTTCAGTAAATGAATGGATAAAGAAACTGGTATATGCACACAATGGAATAAGACTCACCAGTAAAAAAGAATAAAATTGTGCCATTTGCATGTAAATGGATGGAGTTGGAGAATATATTCCAAAACAAATACCAAATGTTTTTTTGATATGAGGATGCTAATCCATAATGGGGATGGGGGTGGGGCATTGGAGGAAGGGAGAAACTTTAGATAAGGTAAAGGAGGAGGGAGGTGAAGGGAGGGGATAGGGGGTAGGAAAGACAGGGAATGAGATGGACTCTGAAGTAATTTAACTAACACTTGTGGAGGTGCCATGTATTTCACTGCTTTTTGCTAGCTACTACCTAACATGTGGATGTTTAAAAGGAAAGACAATGGTTCTTTTAATGTGATTTGAGATGTGTACCTGTGTCAGCCCTACCAAAAGTAAATAATGCTGGGAGATTATAAAGGAAATATTCTTATACTGGCATGCCTCCAATAACTATTACAAAAGTCTCTGAGAGCTGGAGTTGTGGCACAGTTGTAGAGCACTTCCTGGTGTGTATAAGGGCCTGGGTTTAATCCTCAGCACCACATATAAACAAAGTAAAAATAATAATAAATTTATTGTGTCCAACTACAATTAAAAAATATATATGTGTATATATATATACATATATATTGTATGTATATATATACATATACATATATATATATATATATTAAAATATATATATATTTAAAGTCTTAGATAGAGTCATGAGTTTGTCCTGAGTCAATTTGAGCCTGATCTCACAAACCTACAAATCTTTCTAATCTAAACTTTTCTTTGTTGGAAGCCATAACATTGCTGCGGTAATTTCATTGCTTGATGTTGGTCCATTTAAGTTTTCTATATCATTATTGTTCACTTTGAGTAAGTCATATGTCTAGAAATTTGTCAATATATTCTAGATTTTCTAGTTTATTGAAGTAGAAATTTTCAAAGTAATTTCTAACGTTCCTCTAGATTTCAGAAATGTCCACAGAGATATTCCCATTATTTTCACCTCCAATTTTGCTTCTGTATTCTCTTTCTTTCTTGGTTATTTATCTTTTCAAAGAGGCAACTCTTTGTTGCATTGAATCTTTGTAGTGCTTTTTTGTCCTCATTTTTTATCAATTTTGGCCCTGATCTTAATTACTTCCTTTATTCACCTGATTTTGTAATTAGTTTTTTCTTCCTTTTCTAGGGCTTTGAGGTGTAATGTTAGATTATTTATTTTGGATATTTCTATTTGTTAATGTAAAAACACAGTGCTATAAACTTTGCTCTTTTTGTCCTAGACAGTGGGACAATGACACAAATTGTCATTTGTGTCTGAAAATTTTTTTATTTCTTCCCTGATTTCTTTTGTGATTCCTGATTCAAAAGTGTATTATTCAATTTTGAGGTTTTAAAATGTTTCTGTTTCTGTATTTTATATTGGTGTTAATTTGCAATTTTATTCTTATGATCTGATAGCTTTGGAGGACTTATCTCTAGTTTTTGTGTGTGTGTGTATTTTCTAAAACTTGCTTTGTGCCCTCCAATATTTTTGTGCCCCCCCATTTTGAGAAACTTTCCTATGCTGCTAAGAAGAGAACAAATTCAGTTTTCAATAGATAAAATTTTCCATAGATGTCTGTTAAGTTCATTTGATGGACAGGTTTTTAAGTTCAGAAGGGTTTATGTCTGGATGACATATCTACTGGTGAAAGAGGTGTTAAAATCACTCAGTATTATTGCTCTGGTGCCTATTTGATTCTTTATGTCAAGTGAGTTTTGTTTTATGTACATAGACATTGATGTTTTACCCTATAGTTACAATCATCATATCTTGTTGTTGGGTGATTTCCTTAATCAGTGTGAAGTGTCCTTATATGTCTCTCTGACTAATTTTGGCAGGAAGTCTACTTTGTCTCATAGTAGCTACCCCTCTTACATTAAGTTTCCACTTGCATCGTGTATCATTTTCAATTTATTCATCTACAGCCTATGGATATCTTTGCCTATAAGGTGCGTATCTTATAAATCACATATGATTGAGCTTGTTTTCTAATCTAATTTGCCAACCTATGTTTTTTGATTGGAGAGTTTAGAACATATACATTTAATATCATTGTACAGAGATGGGTTCTTTTCCTGCCATTTTTAATTTATTTCTAATGCTTATTTCAGACAATTCTCATTAATTGCATATTATAGTATGATTCATTCTTATGCTGTTTTTATTTTTATTTATTTATTCTGCCTGCATAAAATATTCATTTGAGTATATTTTGTAGTGTTTACTTAGTGTTTATAAATTCTTTTCATTTCTATTTCTCATGGAATTTTTTATTTCATCTTAAATGCTGAGGTACAGTTTTGCTTAATAAAGTAATCTTGGTTGGCACCAGATATCTTTCAGAAACCACCTTACTTTTAGAGTCTGGTTTGAGAAATCTGTTGCAGTCCAAGTTGATTTATCTCTCAATGTGACCTTCCATTTTCTCTTATGGCTTTTAAAATTCTCTCCTTCTTATGTATACTAGATATTTTAATTAAAATGTGTTTTTGAGGGAATAATTTTGATCTTGCCTATTCTATACTCTAAATGCCTGTTGTGTTTGAATTTCCATCTTAACCTAAGGTTTGGAAAATTGTATAGTATTTTATTTAAAATGTTGTGCATTTCTTTAGTTTGTATTTTATTGCCTTCTTCTATACCAATAATTCTTATATTTAGTCTCTGAATATAATTCCAGATTTTAAAATATTCTTGTCATGGCCCCTTAGTATCTTTTATTTATTGTCAATTTTATTTTTAGAGTATTATACTTCAAGACCTGAAAACTAGTCATCAAATTGTCCTAATCTATTAATAATGCTTCCATCAAATTTTAATTTGATTTTTTCGTGTCTTTCATTTCCAAGAGTTCTTTTTGGTTTCTTTTTCAGAATTGCAAACTCTTAACCAAAACGGCTCTAAATCATCCTCTGTGCCTTCCTGTGTGTCTTGAGTCTCTTCTCCTTTTAAGAAAGACACAGCGTTATTGGATTAAGGCCTACTCTATTCTGATAAGATCTCATCTTGCAAATTATATTTGTAACAATTAAGGTCACATTCTGAGGCCCTTGGAAGGACACAAAGTTTGCCAGGACCCCATTCAATCCAGTACACATTTCTTCCAGAACTCGACACATCTACCCAGATCTCTTCAGCCCTGCTACTCCAGTGGGTCAGTCACTGGCTGTGCCACAGAGCTCCTATAGGACAAAGTTGTCTTCCAAAATTCCATGCTGACCATCCTGACATTTGACTGAATTTTGTTATTCATAAACTTCCATGAAAGCCCTAGCCAGATTAATACATGGAACATTCAGACATCCTGAGAGGAGAAAGGCTTTTGAGAGTAGGCCAGGTTTTTCAGTTTCACCAAGTCAAGAATCAAAGTATTACAGCATAAAGCATTTCATATATTAAAATGTCTTCCAAAAGAAGAGAAGTGAGGACATGGCAGGCAGATGGCTGTCTGCAAGCCTGGAAAAGGGCCCTCACCAGAAAATTTGCCAGCCTATTTATCATGGAATTGCACTTTATAGAACTTTTAGAATTAAATGTCTGTTTTTGGTTTCTGCAATCTGTATGCAGGGTAAAAATGGGAGTTCATAACCCACTTGAATCAAAATGTGAAATATGCTATATCAAGAACTTTGTAATGTTTTGAACAACCAACAATAAAAATTTTTAAAAAAATTAAAAAATAAAATCTCTTTGAGCTCTTGGGAAAAAAAATTAAATGTCTGGTTTTGGTATTCATTTTTGTTTGTGGTACTGGGGATTGAATCCAGGGCCTCTTAAACCCTGTGATACATGTCCAGCTCCTCTTATATTTTATTTTGAAACAGCCTCACTAAATTGCTGAGGCTGGATTTGAACTCATGATTCTCCTGAGATGCTGGGATTACATGTGTGTGCCACCATTCCCAGCTTCAATGTCTCTTATTTAAGCAACCCAGTGTGTACTATTCTGAAATGGCAGTCTTAGAAATATCCAAGCGATTTTAGGGGTCCACATATGGTTGCCTATGTCCTCCGCAAATGCCAAAGATTAATTCTAACATCCAAGGTGACAATATTAGATATTAGGGCCTGTGGAGATGATCAGGCCTTGAGAGCAGAACCTTCATAATTGGGCTTAGTGCCTTTATAAAAGAGACCATAGAGATCTTGCTAGTTCCCTCTCTCATGTGAAATCACAGTGAGAAGTCACATCTATGAACAAGGAAATTGACCCTCACCAGACAGAATGTGCACAACTTCATTTGGACTCTCATCTTCCAGAATTGTGAGAAATAATTATTTGTTGTCTACACACACACACACACACACACACACACACACATATGATGTTCCACTTTCTGTATTTTTGAAATTCATGCTTTACATTTTCTTTTACCTCCAGAATATTTTAAGTGCAAATTTTCTAAATAATTTCTCAACCATTTTTTCTATTGCAGTATCATTGTGATCATTTGTTGAAGTATTTACTGTTTGGGGTTGTTTGTTCCTTTCCTTTTTTGTACTGCTTATGTCCACCCATCTGCCAGTATGATTATAATCTCCACTTGTATGCAAGAGACTATTTAGAGTTTCTACCTGTAAGAGCCCCAGGCTGGGTGAACATCCAGATGTTGATATGAAACTATTAACTTAACTTGTGACTTTTACTGTTTTCAGTATCAGCACCACTTTGAGAGAAGACGCTAAAGTATTATCACTTTGAGAGAAGACACTAAACAGAGCAAAGTCACATATTTATCAACCTTAAGGAAAACAAAAACTTGAAAATACTCTCTACAGTATCTTAGACAGGTATATTATCTTAGGAATATTCAAGAATAGGTTGATAAATTGATTATTAAATCTAGTAAAGTTACTAATACATTATATTGGGGGAGAAAAGTGGAGGAGAGAAAAATTGGGATTTGAGGCAATTGCAGGTAAGATAAGAGGATAAAGAAGGACTAAGAAGAGCAAGTGTAAGTCTGGGCTTGGAAAACACAGAATGATTCCAGTTAATTCTCTGAAAGCTTGGAACAAATGCAATTAAATGGGTTGAGAGTTCAGTATCAAGAATAGGGGAACAACTATGAAATCAAAATGAAGAGTGACATATATATACACATACATATACATATATATCTATACATCTCTCTCTCTCTCTCTCTCTCTCTCTATATATATATATATATATATAAAATCCTGTTGGCAATACACCCATTCATAATAATTTATGCCAATGGGGAGAAAATACTTTGAGTCTCCCTTCTTTGAGATTTGGGATCTTTGTAAGATGCCTATCTGTTGAGAGCCACAGTCAAGTAGGAATGGCCCCTGGAATTTTGCCAATAGTAATGGTCAAGAGGTGACACCAGTGAGCCATTAAGATGATGATAATTAAGTTAAGCTGTGTATAATTGCTGTGACTGGATGATGCTGGATTGAAACAGGCTGTGTATTCAGTTGTATATTAGACTCCTGCTGTCCAGCAATAGGGCAGCACCTGCTGCCTTGGGTGCCCACTACTTTTGAATTCTTGCTGAGTTCCCATTGAGTTCCAGTTGAGCTCTTATGGGGATTCCTAGAGAGTTTGCTTTGGTGGGTGGAGTACGGAGGAGGGAGTTCCGGTCGGTGTGTGGTGTTCCTGGAGGGGCCGCTTGCGTGGCTTTTGCGGGAGTAAGGAAATAAAGTTTGTTCCTGCTTGAGTGGCTCGTGATTTGTGCCCAGCCAGACTGCAGCATTTGGCCCGTGTGGGGGACGCCTGAAACTTGGGGGTAAGTGAAATTGCTCACCCCTGAGGGCAGGGCAAGAGAATGGGTGACCATTTCAAAAAACAATGAGTTCTTGTTTTGATTTATTTTGTTTTTATTTCACGATGCCAGTCCCTAGAACTTTCTCAGGCAAACTGGGGAAAGTGTTTGGCTCAGGGTTTGAAGTTTTTTGGCCCTGAAGAAGAGATAGAGATAAACCATGGATACACATATCAAGAAAAATAGAAAAACTAATACAACAACTTTTTGTTTCATTTTTGTTTCATTTTACTTTTGGTTTTGTTTTGTGTTACCTTGTTGGGTTGCATTATTTTTATAGCAGAAATATGGAATTAAAAACTATTAAAAAATAAACCAAAAAAGTGTTAAGTAAATTGTTAGAGGAAGGAGGTACCCCAGTTACATCAAGAACAGTTAGGGCATACATTAAAGATTTAAAAGGATAGAAAAGGAAAGCCCAGGAACTCTGCCAGTTGACACATTACTGTTATGGACGTTGGTACAATCTTGTTTGCTTAGTCAAAGAGAAGACATTTTAGATCAAGGAAAAGAGAAGGTCTCTCAAGCTAGTCAGACAGAGGAAGAAAATTTAAGGGAGGAAGGGCTATCAGGGGAAAAGTTACAACAGGAGGCTGCTACTAACACCTTTCTATCACCAGAGGGCGTAAGTGTCCAACCAACAGCTCCACCTATGGAGAAAACATATGCTGGGGGGCCCCCAACCCCCGTAGTTGATAGATGGGATCCTTAGACAGAACCTCAAAGATTAGCATGCCCTGTATTTGAGCAGGCAGGAGGGCAGCAAATTCACCATGCTATAGATTTCAAAACAGTGAAGCAGCTAAAAGAGGCTGTAACAACCTATGGTCCCAAGCACCCTTCACTGTAAGCATGGTCGAATCCATTACCAACTTTGTCATGATGCCAGATAATTGGACTAGCATGTGCAAAGCTGTGCTAAATGGAGGACAATATCTGTTATAGAAGGTTGCCAATCAGGAATTTTGCACGGAGATGGTTAGGCGAAATGCAGCAGCCGGTTATCCTTAGAGAAATCTAGATATGTTGCTAGGAGAGGGACCTTATGAGGGTCAGCTGCAACAAGTTGGATATGATCCTGCCATATATTCACAAATCACTTCAGCTGCAATTAGGGCATGGAAAACTTTACAGGGGCATGGAAATTTACAAGGTCAATTATTTAAGGTAATACAAGAGCTAATGAACCTTATGCTGAATTTGTAGATAGGCTTATTCAAACAGCTACAAGAGTTTTGGGGGATACAGAGCAAGAAATGCCATTAATTAAACAGCTAGCCCATGAGCAAGCAAACAAATGGTACAGGGAGGTCATTAGACCATGGAAACATAAAGATTTAAACACATATATTAAATTATGTAGAGACATTAATGAACAAGGGCAAGTCTTGGCAGCTACAGTGAAATAGACTTTAGATGCCAGGCCAAAAACATGCTACAATTGTGAACAAACAGTACATTTGAAAAGGAGTTGCCCCATAGGAGGAGGGTTTAACAAAACTAGGTATCAAAGGGGTAGAATACCGGGTATTTGCCCACGATGCCATAGAGGGAGACATTGGGCTAATGAATGCCATTCTCAGACCACCATAGAGGGTACTCCATTGTCAAAAAATGAACAAGGACCAGGTGTCTATCCACAATATCGTGGAGAAAGGCATCGGGCTCCATTGCCAAAAAATGGACAGGGGGGCCCAATGCTCCAGGGCCAACTACCACAAATATACGTGGCACTGGAGGAACCCAGAAACACCATCAGAAGAGTGCCCAGCACACATTATCCATCAGATCCTTCATTAGACAAACCAGATGGAGCATAGGATTGGACATGTGCACCCACGCCAGAGCATTACTAACTCCAGAGATGGCAGTTGAAATCATTCCCACAGGAAAAGGACATCTTCCCCAAGGAACACTAGGCTTAATATTAGGATGCAGTTCTTCTACTCTAAAAGGACTTATGATAAGTCCTGGGGTAATTGATCCCGATTATGAAGGTAAAATAAAATGATAGCCAGTTCTCCAAGGGGTATATCAGTAATTTCACCAGGAGATAGAATAGCACAGTTATTAGTCATACCCAGCCTACATGACAAATTTTCCAGCCATACTATAGAAAGAGGTTCCAGGGGATTAGGCTCCACAGGTGTAGACTGGGCTATGCTTTCTTTAAATTTAGATTCTCATCCCATGCTAAAACTAAATATTCAAGGACATGAATTTCATGGGCTACTGGATACAGGTTCAGACATTAGCATCATCTCTCGTCAAGAATGGCCAAAACACTGGCAATTACAACAAGCCACTCAAACGCTTCGAGGTCTAGGAGTGGTGACTAATCCCCATAGAAGTGCAATGGTATTAGATTGAAAGGATCCTGAAGGATGTGAAGGAACTATACAGCCATATATATTGGATCATCTTCCTATAAATTTATGGGGACGAGATGTCCTAGATCAATTAGGTTTGACATTAACAAATAACATCAATCCAAATGCGCCCACTATTATGGCTAGACAAGGTTTTAGGAAAGGAAAAAGATTAGGAGAACAAGAACAAGGTATAGCAGCACCAATGCCAATAGATCAAGGAACAGACAGACATGGATTGGGTTTTCAGGAGGGGTCACTGAGACAATAAAAATTACTTGGAAATCAGAAAGGCCAGTATGGGTTACTCCATGGCCCCTGACTAAAGAAAAGATACAAGCAACCCATGACCTGGTCAAACAACAATTAGCAGAGGGATATATACAACCTTCCGTATCTCCCCATAATACTCCCATTTTTATCATCAAAAAGAAGTCTGGTAAATGGAGATTATTGTAAGATTTAAAAGCCATTAATAATGAGATGGTTATTATGGGACCTGCTCAATTGGGGATTCCCCAATTGTCTGCTTTGCCAAAAGCCTGGTATGTTTTAGTTATAGATATTAAAGATTTTTTTTTCAATTCCAATTCATCCTGAGGATAGTCCACGTTTTGCATTTACTAGCCCTTACTGAATCATGAAGGTCCTGATCAGAGATATGAATGGAAAGTACTCCTTCAAGGGATGGCTAACAGCCCAACTGTGTGTCAAATTTATGTTAACAAAGTAATCCAGCCACTTAGAAATCAAAATCTTGAAATACAAATATTTCACTATATGAACAATGTACTATTAGCACAAAAAGATAAAAACACATTGCTAGAATGTTATGCCACACTTACAAACTTATTTAAAAATATAATCTAGAGATAGCAATAAAGTACAATTAAATTTTCCAATTAATTATTTAGGAGTTCTAATATCCTCAACCATGTTCCGTCCAAAAAATTCAAATATGAGTAGATCAACTCTAATCACTTAACGACTTTCAAAAGTTATTAGAAAACATAAGTTGGATAAGGTCTTATCTAGGCATACCAACAGGAGAGTTGGGACCTTTATTTGATATCCTAAAAGGTTCATCAGATCCAAATTCACCCTGAATCTTAATGCCTGAAGCAAGAAAGGCATTAAAAATCATTGAAACATATATGGAAAATATGCATTTGGATAGAATTGATATAAGTTTGCCTTTATTATTTATTGTACTACCAACAAAAAATATTCCTACAGGAGTATTTTTGGCAAGAAGGTCCATTATTATGGATACATTTATCTTATTCTCCTAACACTATTCTTACTAGGTATCCTGAGGCTGTAGGACAATTAATACTCAAAGGAATAAAAGCAGCAAAGGGAGTGTTTGGAATTTCTCCCAATAAAATTATTACTCCATATACAGTGGATCAAATCGATGAGTTAGCTAATGCGTTAAATACTTGGGCAATAATCATGTGCAAATCTAATGTTTCATTTGATAACCACTTACCATCTAATCCTTTGCTGTTTTTTTGGTCTTCTCATCCTGTAGTTTTTCCAAAAATGACAAGAAAAACACCTATCATGAATGCTCCAAATATATTCACTGATGGGTCAAATAATGGTACAGCAGCAGTAGTTACCCCTGATTGAACTTTTACATTTTTAGTACCCAAACAATCAGCTCAAAAGGTAGAGCTTAATGCCATATACAAGCTTTTGTGATGTTTAAGATTCTGTATGTAATTTATTTTCTGATAGTCAGTATATAGTTAATGCTATAGTATCCCTTGAAGATGCTGGTAGGATTTCCCCTTCCTCCCTTTTCTCTTTGTTTTCCACTATACAAAGTCTAATCTGGGACAGAAAAGATCCATTCTTTATAAAACATATCAGGGCACATACAGGATTGCCTGGAGCCCTTAGTTTGGGCAATGATTTAGGAGATAAAACTACACATGACATACATATTTTTTCTACGCTAGAAGAAGCTACAAATTTTCTTAAATCCATCCATGACAATGCAAATACTTTTTAAAAGCATTTTAAAATAACTAAGGAACAAGCTAGACAATAATAAAACAATGTCAAAATTGTGTGACCTTTTTACCACAAGTTAGTCTTGGAGTCAATCCTAGAGGACTGATACCTAACTATATTTGACAGATGGACATCACACACTTGCCAGAATTTGGAAAATTCAAATATTTGCATGTTACAGTTGATACTTCTTCCAGATTTTTGATGGGCTCCCTCCATGCCGGAGAAAAAACTAAAGATATTATAGCTCATTGCTTACAAAATTTTGCTACTATGGTCGTTCCAATACAATTAATGGCCGTTCCAATACAGATAATGGCCCTGGCTATACTTCTATCACTTTTAAGCAATTTTGCTCATCATTTGGCATTATTCATATAAAAGGAATCCCATACAATTCACAGGGACAAGGCATAGTTGAAAGAGCTCATCAAACTATTTAAATGTACTTATTAAAGCAAAAAGAGGGAATTGGGAAGGGGTATATACCCCCAAAGATACACTTAAAATAACCCTTTTAACTCTAAACTTTTTAAATTTGGATTCATCAGGGCTTAGTTCTGTGGAAAGGCATATGTGTCCAAAAAATGTACGAAAGCCCAAGGTACTTTGGAAAGATATTCTAACAGGACAATGGAAAGTCCTGACCCAGTGATTGTCTGGAGTCGAGGGTCTGTTTGTGTGTTTCCACAGGGAGAACAGCAGCTGATTTAGATTCCAGAGAGACTAACTAAAGCGATTTCTACAGACCAAAAAGAAGATGACTTGGCTCAAATCCATAACAGCTGATATCCAGAACTTCAGTTTAGCTATTCTTACATCTGCGACAGTGGTTTTCCCATACCTGGAGGCTAAAGAATAATGAACACAATTAAGGCTTATTTCAAATGTAAAAAACCTTGGGGCTTGCTTCAGACCCATATGCAAGTTACAGAAAGAAAGATGAGATATCAAAAGAAGAGTCAAACCCAGGTGGTAACCAGAATGCTTTTTTTCAATATATATTTTATTATTGCCCTCTCCCACATCATGAGGTTCTATTTTATTTTTTGAGCTCATACAGACCTAGGTTAATGTTTTTCTGAGCAGTTCTATTTTTTGACTGTGGAGTTTTTGAGCATTGCAATGGGGATTTCACCTGTGAAAAGCTACAAGGCCTTTACTATTATGTTATGTGTTGTATGTACTGTATTATGTGTGCACACTTGTGTTTTGTGTTGTATGTCTGTATGTGTGTATGTCCATATATCATATATGAGGAGTGCTTATGAAACAATGGATCCAATTTTTTTTATTATTCATGTGATTTAAATGGTTTAATTTAAATTGGGTAAACAGCTGTTGAGGATTGTTTTAAAATGTGGGCAATAAAGGAGGTTAACAGATCTGTTTGTTTGCTTTCACCTTTCTTTTTCATTATATCTAATTCTATTCAGGATACTAAATTGTTTAGACAATTGCTTTCTTTTAGTACCTGCTGGAATGTTACATAATTTTTTTTTAGCCATCATTGCCGGAATTCCTATCTTCATCCCAGTGCTGGTGAAGACAAAGATAAAACCAAACTACAGCTTCTGCGATAGCTATCACAACAAACTGTATAAACTGATGCATCAATGAATAATGTAACTCAACAAGTGATGCTCAATCAAGCAGTCAATTTGCTTTGGGAGGAAATGGACATATTGATGGATACCTCTGCTTTGAACTGCTTGCAGAACTTGCCTGGACTATGTATCACTTGTACACATTCTGAACTATCTGTTGGTGCAGCGAATTGTGGTAGTGCTGGGGTATCTTTGCTGATGGTGTCATCAATGGTACAATTTTTCCAAAAGGAGCCATCAATTGGTTTGGTGTTGTGGCATTTTTGTATCCTCCTCCCTTCTGCTTGTGATGGTCATTCTGCTAAAATTTGGGGGCCAACAGAGGTGAGGCAAAGAACCTCACCCCCCCACTGGTGCAAAGGCCAAATTTGGGGGCCAATAGAGGTGAGGCAAAGAACCTCACCCCCCCCCACACACACTGGTGCAAAGGCCAATCCACAAGTATGGCTGTATGCTGGGCCATTAGTCAATGACGGGTATGATCCAATTGCAATGGTACCAACCTAAGACAGGAGGCTGACCCTTGAGGTCAGCTCATCAGATGACGGGTAAGGACCATATGTAGTATTGGACAACCTAAGACAGGCACAGTCCCTAAGCCACATGCTTGTTGTTTAATTAAAAAGAAGGGGGGAGATGTTGATAGCCACAGCTGAGTCGGAATGGCCCCTGGCATTTTGCCAGAAGTAATGGTCGAGAGGTGATACCAGCGAGCCATTAAGATGATGATAATTAAGTTAAGCTGTGTATAATTGCTGTGACTGACGGGATGATGCTGGATTGAAACAGGCTGTGTATTCAGTTGTATATAAGATCCCTGCTGTCCGGCAATAGGGCAGCTCCTGCTGCCTTGGGCACCCGCTACTTTTGAGTTCTTGCTGAATTCCCCTTGAGTTCCGGTTGAGCTCTCCTGGGGATTCCTGGAGAGTTTACATTGGTGGGTGGAGTCTGGTGGAGGGAGTTCTGGTTGGTGTGTGGTGTTCCCGGAAGGGCCCTGCGGGTGGCATTTGCGGGAGTTAGGAAATAAAGTTTGTTCCTGCTTGAATTTGTGCCCAGCCAGACTGTGGCACCTATCACTCTTCATGTTTTGTTCCTCCTAGAGTTGTTGAGCACAGCAATCCCTGGTTGCTATTGATTTCCCAACATCCAGTTCTTTTTCATCAGTCCAGGGACCTGAGGCTGCATGCCTGCAGGGTTGTTTTGTAGTCTGTTTGTTATTTCTACTGGGTGCAGGAGCACAGGATGTGGATTCAGGGTTGTCACACTGTTTATGGCCACTGGACACACACTTCCTCCTAAGGGAATTTTTTAAAGTGGCATAGAGCTTTTTAACTGTCTGAAAGTGTGGAACCTGTGATAGTATGTTTCTGTGGGTGGTGTGTGGTGCAGAAGCCTCCCTCCTGACTGTTGTAAATTGCTGGGATACCATTCCTGTAACTGTAATATAGAGTCATTTGGCTTTCCTGTGTCCGAGTTCCAATTGCCCATGGATGTTAATAACCAGTGCGGGCTCCCCTCTGCTGGGTCTTCCCTGGAGTGGTGCAATCAAGCACCTGGTGATTGCCTACAACCATGGGGTCTATGGGTCATCTGTGGTACTGACCCTATACCAAGGCTGATCTAGATTACTAGGGTACTGACCCTCTGACTGGGATAGAGAGACACTTGGCCCAAGAAAGTTCTTAATGCCTGTGAGTATGAAGAGTGAGCTCTGTTCCCCTCTGCTGACTGTCATTTGGACATCCTGCCCCTGGTCTCTTACTCTTCACAGTTTTGAGTTGCTGTGCTGCTTCCTTCTTCTGGGATATCCTTGATACACTGCTATCCAAACACCTTGAACCCTCTGCAACCATGAGGCCTGCATGTTCACAGGCAGATGTCTATGACCTTCAGTACATATACTGAATCAGCATGTTTGTGATCTTGACTACATACTAAAAACTGCTTACTGAAAGTGTCAGTAAGAGAACTTAACTGTAACCTCCTTGGGTCTACCTACAATTTTATAGCCCTTGATACAAATGATCGTATTTCTTCTAGTGTTTTAGAGCGTTAACTGGAATCTTTTTTTCCTAGTCAGGCTTACACTTGCTCCTATTAGTCTTTTTTTCCCCCTCTTGAATTAACTGCTCCTCCTTCAAATACCCTCATTTTTCTTCCTTTTGTCTTAGTTTATATTTCAAAAAATATTTTCTCTTTCTTTTTTCTTTTCATGTTTTTCTCTTCTCCCCTTTACAAGCTCTATGTAATGTAATAGTAATTTTACTATCTTTAATAACTATTTTCTCAATTTTTTAAGAACTTTTCTACAATTTCATATTTGGATTAGAGGACTTGTGGAGGACATTTTCAATAAGTTGTGTGTCCTAATTGATGATTAGTACATGGCTTTGTAATTAATAGAGTTTAGTATCTTCTCTCAAAGTGGTACTGATACTGAGCATCGAAGCAGATATAGGCTGACTGGGAATATTAATACTAGGATATTTGACACACCTGGGGAATTCAACAGAAAGTAGCTTACTAAGTTATTCCTTCCATAAAAGTTAAAGAGCTAACCATCCAGGAAGGTGGGTGAACATACAAACTAATATGAAAAAGCAAGAGATAGAACTAACCAAATAGCCCCAAGTGCCATAGCTGATCCCATTGAGAAATGTGGAAAAAATGTTATATAAAACATAAAGATAATTGACAGTTCAATGTTCAATGAACTAAAAGAAGATATAAAAAATTCTCTGAGAGAGAAAACACAAGTGAAATATCATTTCAATAAAGAGATTGAGATTCTGGAAAAAGAACCAAAAAGAAATCCTGAAAATATAAGACTCAATAAAACAAATTAAAAATCCAGTTGAAAGCATTGCTAATAGATTAGACCACATAGAAGACAAATTAACCCCCCAAAAGTATATAATATTTAAAATAAAGCCAAAAAATTAGAAAAGATGTTAAGAGACCATGACAAGAAAATTCAAGAAGTCTGAAATAACTTTGAGAGATCAAATCTAAGAATTGTTGTTGTAGAGGAAGTCACCTAAGGGAATGCAAAATGTTTTCAATGAAAAATATGAGGAAAATATTCAAATCTTAGGAATGACATGGAAATCCAAATACAAGAGGCATGTTTTATTGATTCTTTTTAGTTATACATGGCAGTAGAATCTAATTTGATAAAATTATGCATACACAGATTATATCTTATTCTAATTAGGATCCCATTGTTGTGGATGTATAGGATGGTGGAATTAACTTAGGTATTTTCATATATGTATATAGAAAAGTATGTGAGTGAGATCATTGTCTTTCCTATTTCTATTCTCCCTCCCTTCCCTTCATTTCCCTTGTCTAATCTATGGAACTTCTCTTCCCCTGACCCATTTAGTGTGGTTTAGCTTTGACATGTCAACAAAAACATTTGACCTTTGTTTTGCAGGGATGGGCTTATTTCATATAACATGATATTCTCCAGATCCATCCATTTGCCTGCAAATGTGATAAAGACATTCTTCTTTATGGCTGAGTAATATTTCATTGTGTATCTATTCATCACAATTAATTTATCCCTTTAACTTTCAAATGCAGCTAGGTTGTCTCCATAACTTAGCTATTGTGAATCATGCTGCTGTAAACATTGATGTAGTTGTGTCACTGTAGAATGCTGAGTTTAAATCCTTTGGATATATGCTGAGTAGTGGGATCACTGGGCAAATAGTGATTCTATTCTTAGTTTTTTTGAGGAATCTCCATACTGCTTCCTGGTGTGGTTGCACCAATTTGAAGTCCCACAAGAAATGTAGGAGTGTACGTGTTCCCCCACATCTATGCTAACATCTCCTGTTACAGCTAGTTTTGTTAGGTGCCACTTTGACAGGAGTGAGATGATAACTCAGTGCAGTTTTAATTTGAATTTCTCTAATTGATACAAATAAAGAACTTTTTACTCATGTTTTTGTTGACCATTTATATTTCCTCTTTTAAGAAGGGTTTGTTTAGTTCCTTTGTACATTTGATTGGGTGTTGAATTTTCAAAGTTTTTGTATATCCTGGAAATTAATGTCATATTTGATGTGGAGATGGTAATGATTTTACCTCATTTTGTAGACTCTTTCTTCATGTTCTGGATTGTTTCCTCTGCTTTTAGTTGAAGGGCCTCTAGGTTGGTTCCACAGTTTACCTAATGTGAATTGAGCTGCTATGCACATTGATGTGGCTGTGTCACTACAGTATGCTGATTTTAAGTCCTTTGGGTATAAAACAAAGTGTGGTATAGGTGGGATGCAGCATCACACTTGTCATGTAGCCATTTATGTACATAGAGTAAAATGATTTCTGATTAGCTATGGCTTAAAGTTCACTTTATCAGATATGAGACTAGAAAGAAAATGGTTCCATTCCAAGCTTTCTGAGGTATCTTTATATTGCTTTCCTAGTGGTTGAACCAATATGTAGTCCCACAAGCAATGGATAAGTGTACCTCTTCCCCCACATCCTTGCCAACACTTATTTCTTGTATTCTGGATGTTTGCCATTCTGACTAGAGTGAGATGAAATCTTAGACTAGCTTTGATTTTCATGAGAAGCAATGAGATTTTAAGCAGCAATTAAAAGTTTTCCAACAAGAAAAGTTCAGGGTCAGATGGATTATCAGTCAAGTTCTCCCAGATCTTTAAAAAAAGCACTAATTTGATCCTACTCAAAAGATTCCATGGAACACAAAGGGAAGGAACACAGCCAAATTTATTCTAGAAACCAGTATGTACACGATATCAAAACCAGACTAAGACAAATCAAGGAAAGTAAACTTCAGACCAGTATCACTGATGCGCAGAGATGTATAAGCAAATCATATTTAAAACATATTATAATATAGTGTACCATGATCAAGTGGATTTTATCTGAGGGAAACAAGGATATTTCAACTTTCACCAATCAGTAAATGTAATTAACCACATAGATAAAGAACAAGAATCACAGGATCAACTTAATAGATGCAGAAACTCTTTAAAAAATTCAGCATCACGTTATGTGAAAAATGCTGGCAAAGCTAGGGATAGAAGAAACTTACCTCAATATTATAAAGGACATATATGACAAGACCAAACTCAAGAATCACAAGATCAATTTAATAGATGCAGAAAGTCTTTAACAAAATTCAGCAACACTTATATGAAGAATGCTGGGAAAGATAGGGATAGAAGAAATTTACCTCAATATTATAGAGATCATATATGACAAACCCAAACTCAATAGCATATAGAATAAAGAACAATTGAAAACATTTCTTCTAAAATTAGGAACAAGACAAGGATGTGCACTCTCACCACTGAGATTCAACATAGTTCTTAAAACTATTCAGAGCAAACAGGAAAGAGAAGGAAATTAAAGGGATACAAATAGGAAAAGAAATCAAAATATCTCTATTTGTCAATGATATGATCCTGAATCTAGAAGACCCACAAACCTCACTAGAAGTCCTCTAAAGCTGAAAAACATTGAGCAAAGTATCAGGATGCAAGATCAACATACCAAAATCAATAACTTTTTTAGGCTCCAGTAATGAATCTATTGAAAAAGAAATATGGTTAGTTATCTCATTCACAGTCAACTCAAAAAATACTTGGGAATAAATCTAACCAAGGTGAAAGATCTCTACAATGAAAACTATAGAATATTGAAGAAATAAATAGAAGACCTTCTCGGATAGACAGAATTTATATTTATATTGTCAAAATGGTCATACTACAAAAAGCAATATCCAGATTCAATGTAATACCATCAAAATTTCAATTACATTTTTCACAGAACTAGAAAATCCTTAAATTTATTTGAGAGAAAAGAAAAAGACCCCAAATAGCCAAAACAACACTGAACAAGAAGACTGATTTGGGAGGCATCACTGTACTGGATCTCAAATTATACTACAGAACTGTGATAACAAAAACAGCATGTTGACACCAAAACAGACTTCATGGCCAGTGGAACAGAATAAAAGACACAGAGAAAAACCCACGTAGATAGAGTCACCTGATCCTTGACAAAGCTGTGAAAAAACATATGTTGGGGAAAAGAAAATTTTAAATAAATGATCTGGTGTACTGGGTATCCATATGTAGAAGAATGAAACAAGATTGCTATCTTTCATCCTTCACAGAAGTCAACTTAAAGTGGATTAAAGACCTAGGAATTAGACCAGAAAATTTGTACCTCTAGAAGAAAACATGCACACAAACTCCAAAAAACTGACAAAGACACTGACTTCCTTCAGAAGACTGTAAAATTCAAGAAATAAAATGAAGGAATAATAAGTGGAATAGCATCAAATGGAAAAAATCAACTCCTTCTGCACAGCAAAGGGGCTAAGTGTGCAAAGACAGCCTACAGAGTGGCAGAAAATATTTTCCAGTTTCTCCTCTGGACTAGAATCCAAAATATCTAAAGAATAAAAAAACTTAACACACACACAGAGAGAGAGAGAGAGAGAGAGAGAGAGAGAGAGAGAACAAATAATCTAAAAATAATCTAATTAATAATGGGCAAAAAAGCAAACAGGTATTTCTCAAAAGAAGATATACAAATGGGAGAAAAATATATGAAAAAAAAATGTATAACATCCCTAGCAATAACGAAAATGTAAATCAAAATTACATTGAGATATCATCTTGCTCTAGTTAGCATAGCAATAATCAAGAATACAAACAATAACAAACATTGGTGAGGATGTGGGGGAAAAGGCAACTTACATGTTGTTCTTGATACTGCAAATTGGTACAATCACTTTGGAAACCAGTATGGAGATTTCTCAAAAGTCTAGAAATGGAACCATTATTATGACCTAGATATTCTACCTTCAGTATTTATCCAAAAGAATTAAAATCAGCATAGTCTAAGGATATGGCCACATCAATATTTAGAGCAGCACTATACACAGTAATCAAGGTATGAGATGAGACTAGGTGCCTGTTAACAGATAAATTAACATGGTGTATATGGGTTATACATACACAATGGTGCTTTACTCAGCCTTGAGGAAGAATGGAATTATGGCATTTGATGGTAAATGAATGGACCTGTAAAATATTATGCTAAGTAAAATAAGCCAGACTCAGAAAGTCAAGTGTTGAAAATTTTCTCTCAGATGTGAAAGCCAGAGTAAAACAAAGGTGAAAAGAGAGGAATCCCATGAAAAAAGAAGTAAGACCAATATAGTAAAAGAAGGGGATAAAAGGGAAGGGAGTATCCAGGGAAAAAGTGAGGAACTGTGAAATGAAGTTGAATAAATTATGCTGTATACATATATGACTATACCACAGTGAATTTCACCTTTAGGTATAAGACAGGAATTTGAAAATGAATAAATTGCTGGGTGCTGTGGTGCACATCTGTAATCCCAGTGGCTTGGGAGGCTAAGGCAGGAGGATCGCAAGTTCAAATCCAGCCTCAGCAATTTAGTGAGGCCTTAAGCAATTTAGCAAAAACCAGCTGTAATGGTTAATTTGAATTGACAACTTGATTGATTGAATTAAGAGATGCCAAAGATTAAGAGGCTTCTAGGTGGGTCAGTGAAGTTATATCTAGGAATGATCTGGGATATGGGATAGTGAACTGAAGTGAAAACCCTCCCTAAGCTAGGGCAGCACCAATATGCTGGAGGCTTGGATGGCATAAATGTTGGGAGAGCAAGGAAGCAGCAGCAGATGCAAACTCCATTCTTCTTGAACAGGTTCTTGATTGCTGCTGTGGTCACCTGAGCAAATCAGACTCTTGATCCTTCACTCTTTCACAGGGGACTCTGCCAGTGATTCTACAGGGAGTTTCCAGAAGCCTTTGATCTCCAACTGGGGTAGCATCATTGATTCTTCTTGCTTTGAGGCATCTTGGACTGTGCAGCTACAGGTTCCTCTACCTCTCTAGCCTACAGATGGCCATTGTGAACTATCCAGCCAGTATAATAAATTCCCTGATTATAATCACACTTCCTGTTGATTCAGTTCTTCTACAGAAAACTGACCAATACACTAGCCTCAAAATAAAAAGGATTAAAAGTAAAAAGGGGCTGGGGTTTTGGCTCAGTGGCTAAGAATCCTTGCGATTCAATCCCTGGTCCCCAATAAAGAAAAAAAAAAATAGAAGGATGACCATTACAGTAGAGGAAGGGGACCAGGGACAGGGAGTGGTGATTGAAAGAAGTACTGAGGATAGAATTTGAGTAAATTATTTAAATTACTTGGCTCCTGTGGTGTGTGTTCAAAGACAGGTAACTCAGGCCTAGGATAGGAAAAAGGTAATCATTTCCCTTGAGGTTAGGAAAGAGAGAGAAGAGGAAAAGATAACATACCCATTTGAACTAAGCCTCAGTGGCAGAGCATCCAGGGCTACATACACAGTATGAAGTGGACAAATGTTATTACAGGAACTTCTCTCTTTTTGTTCTGTTTTCTTTTGCACATTATTTCTTTATGATGATACTGGTGTTGAGAATTGGGTTCAAGTCCTCTTCTTCCAGTGTTGAAGACTGAACCGTCCAGAAATGTTGAGGCAAGAGCAAAGAGTTTATTTAAAGGATAGAACACACACACATGCACACACAAACACACACACACACACACACACACACACACACATACACACACACACGGAAAGAGGCTCTGCCACAGGAGGGGGTCCTAGTTGTTGTCCAAAGGAGTAGGGGTGCCCCCCTCTTTCTATACATTTTATTTTTCCTTTCTTCTCATGCTCCCTCCTCCTCTTATCTTGCCTACATGACCAAAAAGTGGACCAAGAGCAGCCTCCCAGGGTTAGAGGCAGGAAGGGAGCAGCCCAGGAGCCATTCATTAACACCTCCTTGTAGGGAGGAACATTTCCCTGGAGGTTGGTAACCTTGGCAACAGGTTGGAGGGAGTGGTATGCTCAGTAGTTATTAGCATTTTATTTCCTGACCCATTCATTTATTACTACACTGATTGTCCTTTTGCCCCTGGCCTAGACAGATTTCATGACTAACACACTTGGTGCAAGTAATAAGACTTTTATTCTTTTCTTTTTTCAATGTCATGTTACATATTTTGCCTTTTTCCTTCAGTAGGTAAATGACATTCACTTTGAAACCCTATCTGCTCAGAATAGGGCACCTGAGCATGACCGCTTATTTGCTAATAACTGTTATGACTAGAAGACTAGAGGAATAAATATTGTTTGAGAGGGTAGAAATAGGTATGAGTTGTATGGGAAGTTGGTCAGGGCCAGAATTTTTAAAAACTGGAAGTTAACATATGTCTTTCCCATTTAGGCACACTTAGAGATACTGACAACAATGGGCATCAGTCTCTTTGGAAAAGGGGTTACCACATTGAATTAGTCTTCCCTGACTCTCAGACATGTACAGAGTTTTTCCCTATTGTCCACATATGGCAAAATGTACTCTCTTCTCAAACTCATTCTTTTGAAACATTGTGATACAAGAGAAGATTTACTCCCTCCTGAACAATAATCATAAAAAACTGAATTAGAGATTCCCACTTCCAACTTCCCAAGAAGGAATATAGTGAAATTCTGAGGACTCAAGAGGGTTATTCCCTAGTGGCCAACTGCCTCCAAAGAAAAGGCTAGTTTTTAGGAAATGCAAGTTACCATGGAAAATGCTATTTGTTTCCCCTCCTACCTTCAATCTCTGCTTCTCCCTAGTACTTTCAAGAGAGCCCCCTTCACATCCTTGTTCCGTAGGGTATAGATCAGAGGATTGAGCATAGGAGTAATGATAGTATAAAAAAGGGCAACAAATTTTCCCTCACTCTCAGAGTAACTGCCTGTAGGTTGGAGGTATGTGTAGATGGCTGAGCCATAAAAAAGGCAAACCACCAGGAGGTGGGAGCCACATGTCCCCAAAGCCTTTCTACCCCCAGCCATTGACTTGAGCTTCAGCACTGCCTTAGCAATGTGTGCATAGGAGACTAGAATCAGTGCTGCAGGAACAGCAATGATTATGACTCGGGCCACAAACATCTTGGCCTCTGTTCCTCTTGTATCCTCACAAGCCAACTTCAGTAGTACAGGCATCTCACAAAAAAAGTGATTCAACTGATTTCCACAGAGAGGCATGGCCATCATGAGGCCTGTCTGAATCAGAGAGTTCATGAGGCCTCCCACCCAGGAGGCAATAGCCAGTGCCTGGCAGAAATGAGGGTGCATGATGGTTGTGTAGTGGAGTGGACGACACACAGCAGCATAGCGGTCAAAGGCCATCACCACCAGGAGCACAGCCTCAGTGGAGCCCAAGGCAAGAGATATGAGGAGCTGGGCCACACACCCACCATAGCTGATGGTCCTATCAAGTCCAGAAAGATTGATCAGCAGCTGGGGCACAGTGCTGCTGGTATAGCAGAGGTCCAGGAAGGAGAGGTGGCAAAGGAAGAAGTACATGGGTGTGTGCAGTCGAGGGTCCAGTCTTGAGAGAGCAATGATGCTGGTGTTGCCAAAGAGGGTCAGAGAGTAGAAAAATGAAATAAAAGCAAAAAGGGTGAGTTCCAGTTGAGGCCAGTCTGAGAAGCCTACCAAAATGAAGCCATCTTCAATACTGGTATTCTTACTTCTCATAGTCTTTTTCTTGCCCAAACAACAGAAAAAGATTGATGCCTCTTCTGAAGAAATTGAATTAAAATATTATTTTCTCTGTTCCCTGTGTATTCCTACATGTATTCCCTATGTATTCCTAAAGCATACGTTTAATTTACACTTTGCTATTTAGTTCAGTTCCATTCAGTCTTCTATTCCTACTCTTCTCTTCTGTAGTGTGGAGATTAGGAATGATGGCCCTTTTTGTGAGCCCTATTCCCACTGCCTGTGTATTCCATGATTTTAGGCAATCTATTCAATGATTTTGACATGATGCTTCCTTGTCTGAACATATACATGATGTATTGCCTCCCTCCACTGAGACAAGAATCCAATGCATTCATGTAAAAATTGCTTTTAAAAAAAATCTAATTTGTCACTGGGAGTGTTGCTTAGTAGTAAAGTACTTCCCTGGAATGCATAGACCATTGATTAGATCCCCAGTACCACAAAAGTATAAAAAAATCTAAAGTATAAAAACATAACATCAGTATTCTATTCTCTTTGTCATTTTCTTGGTGTAGTAGGTAGGATTTTTCAGTGGCTGATGTTAAGGACTTATGAGGCTGAGATCAAAAGTTGGGCTTCTGGGACTGGGGATATAGCTCAGTTGGTAGAACACTTCCCTCACGTGCACAAGGCCCTCTGTTCAATCCCTAGCACCACAAAAAAATGAAAATTGGATTCTGGTGCTCCGCTTTCTTCTGTTCAGAGAATAACTTCAATACACCAATCCTGAAATCCTTGCTCATGATCAACGACCATCTGTCACTTAGGACCAGGAAGAGTAGAGATGCATCCCTTTAGGGCAAAAATAATTCATAACAGATACATTCCTTATGATAAGTCATCACCTTTCAAGTATCCCCACCTGTTTATCTAAGTTATAAATCCATCCTTCCACTACCTGGGAAGAGTTGCTCTCCTCTCTAGTCCAATCTTTTTTGCAAAAAAAAAGGACTTGTCACACCCACTTGACGTCTTTTACACGTTTGTATCCTACTCCAAGCCCTGTGCACAACACAGTCAGTTTAAAAATACTACTGTCCTCTCTTAGGGATAAATTCACTTTATTTTTGTTCATGATATGCACTACATGTTAAGGAACTTTTTCTGAATGAAACATTTGACTCTCCCATTACATCTGATGAAAATCTATTTCCTCTAGGAATCCAGAGGATTAATGGTCAGCACACTTTAATAAACTATGGCAGTGAAATATGCATAAAGTTGCTTTTTACTTGAAACATTGATATTTCTTATGGTTAAAATCTAAATACCATATAAGAAAATTTACCAGAAACCAAAAAAATGAAAAATAAAAAAATCCTAAGCAATAGAAGCTTAGCCTATGCTCAACATGAGCGGTTTTTGCCAAATTAACACATTCTTCTTTTCATTAAGTCTGCTGTACTGAAAGATCATTAACAGTGCTTTGGTGCTGGATGACTTATTCCAGTAAAGTATTTAGGTGCCATGGTTCATGCCCTTATACAAAAGATGGGGAAAACGTAAATTATAAAGAGAAAGTTTTAATACACATGTAATATGACCAACATACCTATGATGGGTTTTGGATGAACACCTCAGTAAATTAACTGTTGAAGTCTGCAGTCAGATCCCTACATATCAACTTTATTACTTCCCATTTCACCTGTTATGAAATTTCAATTCTGTGAGTCTCCAATCACTTAACTGTAAAAATGCAAAGCAAAGCAAACACAAATCCTTATTTCACAAGATTTTGATTTGGACTAAAGGATCTCATACATTCTGAAGTACCAATTTATGTAATATATACTTTTAACACTTGTCTGTCTACACTACTATTCTTTACATACCATCCAAGTGGGACTCTTCTTTGTGCAGAGTTCTTTCACAGGTCCTTAGAAAGGCATGAAGACTTACAGCAATTTCAGGTTTATTTATAAACTGTGTTGTGGAGGTGTCCATATTTCTTTGGAGTCATTGTGAAAGAAGTCCCAATCCTATGTAGCTCAAAGTCACTATCCTTGCTCAATCATGTGGACTATATTCAGCCTGAACAGGAGCTTTTCCTTTGGAGGCTGTGTACTGCTTTCTAATCTCTAGGGTCCTTCTGAGAATGGGCTGAGGTGTAGAACTACATTATCGGTATATATATCCAAATGAAGTGTTCTATTAAACGTCTGAGATGGATGCTAGTGACTCTGTGTTCAGCATGACTCACCTTGCTTTCCTTGTATTGGCCACACATCTGTCATTCAAGAACCAGTGGCTGCAGTCTGATACTTTTTCCATACCTCATAGAGCATTTCTCATGGTCTTAGTTGCTCAGGCTTATCTTATGCCCACACCTGAAAATCATAAAGAGAGAATCTCCCTGGAAACCAGGAGTATGTTCTGTCTTTCATGAACAGTTGGCAGCTCCATCACACACAGAATGTGATGATGGACCTCTGTGGATTCCATACATTATTCCTAGTCCTACATCTCATAACTCAGGAATGACGTGACCCTGGAGGGTGGGGACAACTTAATTGCGGAGCACCTAAGTAAACCTCCAAACTGACAGTCCTCCAAATGTTGAGGAAAAAACTATTTACAACAGGCAAGTTTTACTGGCTTCCACATTCCTCAACTGAAGGTGACAGCTTGAAAATATCCACTTCCTTTCACCTTGCCCAAATCTTTCATCCCAGTAAAGAACAGATATAATGTTAGGCTGATACAATTGTTTCCTAATGATTCACATTTGCATCCCAGACATCACTGTGTTCATGATTTCTCCTTCTACAACTTTCTATTGAAATAAAAGTGTAGTACCTAAGACTCTGCACTGATCAGTTAGCATAAGGAGTACCATGCAAGTTCTGGGGATAGACAAGAGAGAACCAAAGGACAATTGAACCAATATGACAATTGAACCAAAAGGACACCTATTACCCTCCTGCATGAGAAACTGGAGGTGTTTCTGGAGTTTTTAGACTAGAAGAGGGAATATTTTAATTCAAGCATAACACTTGTATCTGTGTTTAAACTCCTGTCTTATGGGAAAAGCTGTAAATTTGCTTTGTTCTTCTCAAAATGCCACCACACAGGTAAAATTCACAACAGGGCAGATTTTTGGCTCAGTATAAAGAAAACTTTAAAAGGAGAGCCCATGAGAAAAATATTCTTCCTGAAAAGGAAGTGATATTACTGTAACTTAAAAGTTTCCTGCTAGTTTAGAGGCTGAAAGCTGATCTTTCAGGATATTGTAAAAATGTTCCTGAATCATTTTAAAGATGTAGTTTGAACAGATGGTTTGGAGCATCCTATCCAGCCCTGATATACATTTTTCTAACCTTAAATTATCTTTCTAAAACTTAACCCCTATTCCTAATCTCCTTGACACGCAGAAAACATTTTGACATTTGTATCTTTGGTTTCTTGTACTACAAAGGTCAGTAAACACCTATGTTCAACTCTATGTGTTTTCTCTGTATGTGTGCACATTCATGTGTCTCTGCATGTTGTCTATAATAATAAACATCTCCATCAGAAATCCTGTTTAAATTTTTTCTCAATAGTGTTAGTATTATATCCTTCAGCCTATCTTCTAATTTAATGTTATGGTCAGACTATAATGGGACCACATTAAAGCCAGAAAGTTGAATCTCTGTATAAGCAAAAAAGGAAATTATACAATTTTCTTCCCCATCACCTTCATTGTTACACTATGTCATCTTCAATTTGGATCTATTTGTATTCCTCCTATTATGTCTGCATGTGTAGTTTTTGGGAACTAGACCAGTTATAAAACCTTACTAGATACCAAAACATTCTTCCACCAGTCTCCAAAACCATCTCCTACACAGACTCAATCATTCTGTGGTCTTAACCCTATCTCTTTCACATAGTATTCAAAATCACTTTAAGTCAACACACATACTCTACATAAAATCTTGTTCCCCTATAATTTATGCAGTTGCAAACAATGAGATGCAAGTCAGTGTCTTTATTCTTGACAATGTGCTTGTAGTTGGGTGTGTGGATAGATTGATGCATCATAGAAAACAAAAGTCTTTATCAGAGATAATATGTATTTTTACCTGAATTTAGCATTTCTTTGTCCTGAAACTCGGTAGCAAACAGAGTAAAATCCAGGGCTAATTGCCTAGTGGAATATTTCTTATTTTGTGATTTTATTTCCTGTGAAGCCAGAGTAGCCCACAGTACTCACCCAGACCTCCAGGGAAGAAAACTACCGAATTTACCACCCTCAATTCTTTCTATTGATTTCAAAGCTGATGTGAACCTATTTGAGACTGTTAGCATCTGCAGATGTCTCAGTTAGATATATTCTTCTTTTTTGCTGATTTCCTTTGTAGAGTGAGACCTTGGATCAGATGTTCTGTCCTGGAGAAGTCATGATCACAGCTTGTTCCTCTTCAGCAGGGAGCTTGCTGAGGCTCAAAACCTACAAGGTGGGTGCATCCCCACCAGTAAGCCACCCAGCTCAAGCTAGCCAGCTGACCATCAAGGAGCTGGTGTATTGTCAGATTACCACTTGACTCTAAGGCTGAAGACACCACTTCTGCCCTTGGGCATTGCCAAGGCCTTCTTTAGAGCAGTGGAGGGAGAGAGTTGTTTACCAAGTGCAACCTTGGAGATCTTTGGGACCCAATGGGGCAATTATAATCAACTTACTACCTCAAGATCTGCCTTGGAGCCCTCAGTTATCTTTCCCATACTCTATCCAAGCCAAAGTAGTCAATTCATTGTCCTCAGACCACATGTTCTTGCTTGGCTCTTGTGTCTCTGCAGCCTGGGATTCCTCCCACTTTCCTACTTCAGCCCCCATCCTGACAGTCCTTCACCAGCCATGCAATCTTCCATGACGTAATTGAAGCCATCATGTTCTCAACACACCTAAAATCTTTTCCTTCTCTGGAATCTTTATACAACTCTCACATTCTCATTTATGTATATCATTGATCCAACAAAATTGTTTTTTTTTTCCTTAATGACAAGTTCATTGCTCTCTTTTTTATTTTCTACACTATATTTAATTTATCACATTGTCATACTTCTACCATAAAATACTATGTACAATTATAAGAGAAAAGAGAAAGGGGGGAATAAATTACTCCCAAGAGGATAGGAAATGAACTCTTTGAAAACCTCATGCCTAAAATAAAAATAATAACTAAACCTTTTAGTGTTTCTTGTGTATCAGGCACTGTTCCAGAACAACTAAGATTATAAAGATTTCCCCCAGGTGCTATGAGACAAAAGAAAGACAAAAGGCTCAGTGACAGACTGACAGAAGTGTGATTCAGAGTGGCAGCAATACCAGTTGTATATCCCACCATTTGGGCCAGAAAGAGGAGCATATATATGGGTTAGAATGAAACTGATTTCATCCTGACTGAAGTTATCTGTTTTATCATAAGATAATATTGAAGAGACAGGGGCAGCCCTGGAACCAGGATCCAGTTGTGAAGTCCTACAAACAACTCTTTTGGTTTTATTTACTTATGGTTTGCTGAGAAACTATGCAGGAAAACAGAGCTAGAGTAAAACACAGCCAGGGTTACTCAGGAGGAATCATGATGGTTATATCTCAAGTCTTGCCTGGAATCATGCCAAGCAGAACCTACACAAGCACTCTTCCAAGGATTTATCCTCACAATAACTCATGTGGAAATTACCACTGCCATTCTATTCTACAGAAGATACTAAGGGATAGAGGTTTCAATTAAGTTTTCATGGTTATATTACACCTGTCCATGGCCAGCCCAAGAAACTAAACCCAGGTATGAATAGACAAAGTAGAATCCAATTTACAGTGTTTTTGAGTTTTTTTTTTATTTATTTAAAGAAGGGAGTGTTTCTGTACACAAACACACACATTCTCTCTCTCTCTCTCTCTCTCTCTCTCTCTCTCTCTCTCTCTCTCTCTCTGTCTCTCTCTCACACACACACACAAACACACACACACACCACACACCACACCATATGGCCTAGTTATGTCAGGCCAAACCATCTAGATTTCTGGAAGTACAATTCATAACTTTCACACCACAAAGAATTTGTTATTGATAGCCAAGCCAGGGAATCTGCCTAGATACCAGCTGGCTAAACCTGGCTGCCAGCCCCCCACCCCATGTAAGGAATAAGCAAACATAAAAAGGAAACATGATCTGGGCATAAAGGTGCACACCTGTAATTTGAAAAACTGAGGCAGGAGAATCACAAGTTTGAGGCCAGCCTCAGCAAGTTAGTAAGACCCTCAGCAGCTTATTTTATATTCAAAATAAAATATAAAAATTGTGGCTCAGTGATTAAGCACCCCTGGGTTCAATCCACAGTGCAGAATAAACAAACACAATATACAAAATGAAAACATGGATTTATTGAGGTTTGACCAGAACTGGGAAAAGCAGCTTGTCTGTCTCTCCAGGGGTTCTAGATTGGCAGATTTAGCTAGGCTGTGCTAGCCAAGGAACATGTCACAGTTCCTGTTTGCTGGACCTGTGGGTATATTCTTGGTGTCCATTCTCAGCATGAGGAAATTCAGAGAATAAAAAATAGCTTTTATCAGGAAACTGGGGATTGGGTACAACTTGGGGCTTTTAATTTTAATGGGTCCCTGGTACAACTCCCTCATCTTATTTAGGCCTCAGTCTTTTGGGTACTGTGGTGTGGTGTCATCTGGCTGACAGTTTATTATTGGATCAGTGTGTAGATACCATCAAGGAACTCTGAAGCATGAGGAGCCAGATTCCTTTTCCTGAAGAAGACAAAGCCTAAAACATTGAACTGTTCTGCTGATGGGAAAGACTTCAGAGTTAATTCAAGGAAAAAACCCGCCTCTTTAGCCTGAGTGGATTTTGATGGGGTTAGGTGACTATTTAAATTAGTTAAGTGACTATTTAACTTCCCCCATCTCTGAATGATTTCCTCTGAAGATATTGATGATTATTTATCAACCAGGATTCCATGAAGCAGGAGCTTTCCCCCACTCATTGATCTGATTGGTCTCCAGTTAGAGGGAGGTTAAGGCTCTATGAATCAGCATCAAAAGACCACCCTTCCTATCCAAATTTGAACAAGAGGTTTAGAAACAGCAGTTCTTAGGCTAAACTTAGTAGAAATCCACTGTTAAGAATCTTGACACCAATACAGACAAAGCAATTCCAGTTTGTATAGTACTTTTGAATTAATAAACATGATTCCTTTAGTTCTATCATTTTTATCTAATCAAAAAAATATGTCTACAAAAAAACTTCTTTCAGATTTTTGTAGTAAACAGTGCCTGTTAGGTAAAGACTGTCTTATACAAACAAACGTTACTTAGCATTTGGGTACAAAGCTCATCATCACATTTTACAACATCTGTAGAATTTTTTAGATACATTCCTCAGAACTGCAAAAGTTTTGAATACAGACTATAAGAATTAATTAATAAATGACACACGAATCCATGCACATATACATACATTATCATATCTTAAGTATGCTTTGCAAACTGTCATAAAGAGTATAATTGAGAAAACTTTTTTAAAAATCAGCCTTTCCTATCTTATATTAATATCTTTAATGAAATTTATCTTGTTATATAAGATGAACAAGGCAATGTTACCACTTTATTTTTTTCAGACAGCATGCTTTCTTTTTTATTGGTTGTTCACAACATTACAAAGCTCTTGACATATCATATTTCATACATTAGATTGAAGTGGGTTATGAACTCCCAATTTTACCCCAAATGCAGATTGCAGAATCACGTCAGTTACACATCCACAATTTTATATAATGCCCTATTAATAATTGTTGTATTCTGCTACCTTTCCTATCCCCTACTATCCCAACTCCCCTTCACTCACATCTTCTCTGTCTACCCCATCTACTGTAATTCATTTCTCTCCTTGTTTATTTTCCCATTCCCCTCACAACCTCTTATATGTAATTTTGTATAGCAATGAGGGTCTCCCTTCATTTCCATGCAATTTCCCTTTTCTCTCCCTTTCCCTCCCATCTCATGTCTCTGTTTAATGTTAATCTTTTCGTCCTGCTCTTCCTCCCTGCTCTGTTCATAGTTGCTCTCATTATATCAAAGAAGACATTTGGTATTTGTTTTTTAGGGATTGGCTAGCTTCACTAAGCATAATCTGCTCTGGTGCCATCCATTTCCCTCCAAATTCCATGATTTTGTCATTTTTTAGTGCTGCGTAATATTTCATGGTGTATAAATGCCACATTTTTTTTATCCATTCATCTATTGAAGGGCATCTGGGTTGGTTCCACAGTCTAGCTATTGTGAATTGTGCTGCTATGAACATCGATGTGGCAATATTCCTGTAGCATGCTCTTTTAAGGTCTTCAGGGAATAGTCCGAGAAGGGCAATAGCAGGGTCAAATGGTGGTTCCATTCCCAGCTTTCCCAGGAATCTCCATACTGCTTTCCAAATTGGCTGCACCAATTTGCAGTCCCACCAGCAATGTACAAGTGTGCCCTTTTCTCCACATCCTCGCCAGCACTTGTTGTTGTTTGACTTCATAGTGGCTGCCAATCTTACTGGAATGAGATGGTATCTTAGGGTAGTTTTGATTTTCACTTCTCTGACTGCTAGAGATGGTGAGCATTTTTTCATGTACTTGTTGATTGATTGTATATCCTCCTCTGAGAAGTGTCTGTTCAGGTCCTTGGCCCATTTGTTGTTTGGGTTATTTGTTATTGTCTAATTTTTTGAGTTCTTTGTATACTCTGGATATTAGGGCTCTATCTGAAGTGTGAGGAGTAAAAATATGTTCCCAGGATGTAGGCTCCCTATTTATCTCTCTTATTGTTTCTCTTGCTGAGAAAAAACTTTTTAGTTTAAGTAAGTCCCATTTGTTGATTCTTGTTATTAACTCTTGTGCTATGGGTGTCCTATTAAGTAATTTGGAGCCCGACCCCACAATATGTAGATTGGAGCCAACTTTTTCTTCTATCAGACGCAGAGTCTCTGATTTGATATCAAGCTCCTTGATCCATTTTGAGTTAACTTTTGTGCATGGTGAGAGAAAGGGATTCAGTTTCATTTTGTTGCATATTGATTTCCAGTTTTCCCAACACCATTTGTTGAAGATGCTATCCTTCCTCCATTGCATGCTTTTAGCCCCTTTATCAAATATAAGATAGTTGTAACTTTGTGGATTAGTCTCTGTGTCCTCTATTCTATACTACTGGTCCACCCGCCTGTTTTGGTACCAGTACCATGCTGTTTTTGTCACTATTGCTCTGTAATATAGTTTGAAATCTGGTATAGCTATACTGCCTGATTCACACTTCCTGCTTAGAATTGCTTTTGCTATTCTGGGTCTTTTATTTTTTCCATATGAATTTCATGATTGATTTATCTATTTCTACAAGAAATGCCATTGGGATTTTGATTGGTATTGCATTAAACCTATAGAGAACTTTTGGTAATATTGCCAGTTTGATAATGTTAGTTCTGCCTATCCATGAACAGGTTATATTTTTCCATCTTCTACGATCTTCTTCTATTTCTCTCTTTAGGGTTCTGTAGTTTTCATTGTATAAATCTTTCACCTCTTTTGTTAGGTTGATTCCCAAGTATTTTATTTTTTTTTTTGAGGATATTGTGAATGGAGTGTTTTTCCTCATTTCCGTTTCAGAAGTTTTGTCGCTGATATACAGAAATGCCTTTGATTTATGCGTGTTGATTTTATATCCTGCCATTTTGCTGAATTCATTTATTAGTTCTAGTAGTTTCTTTGTAGACCCTTTTGGGTCTTCTAGGTATAGAATCATGTCATCTGCAAATAGTGATAATTTAAGTTCTTCTTTTCCTATTTTTATGCCTTTAATTTCTTTTGTCTGTCTAATTGCTCTGGCTAGTATTTCAAGGACTAAATAAAATAGAAGTGGTGAGAGAGGGCATCCCTGTCTTGTTCCAGATTTTAGAAGGAATGCCTTCAACTTTTCTCCATTCAGAATGATGCTAGCCTGAGGCTTAGCATAGATAGCTTTTACAATGTCAAGGTAAGTTCCTGTTATCCCTAGTTTTTCTAATGTTTTGAACATAAAGGGATGCTGTACTTTGTCGAATGCTTTCTCTGTGTCTATTGAGATGATCATATGGTTCTTATCTTTAAGTCTATTGATGTGGTGAATAACATTTATTGATTTCCGTATATTGAACCAGCCTTGCATCCCAGGGATGAATCCTACTTGATCATGGTGCACAATTTTTTTGATGTGTTTTTGTATTCGATTCGCCAGAATTTTATTGAGGATTTTTGCATCTAGGTTCATTAGAGATATTGGTCTGTAGTTTTCTTTCTTTGAGGTGTCTTTGTCTGGTTTCGGAATCAGGGTGATGTGGGCCACATAGAATGAATTTGGAAGAGCTCCCTCTTTTTCTATTTCCTGAAATAACTTGAAAAGTATTGGTATTAATTCTTCTTTAAAGGTTTTGTAAAACTCCGCTGTATACCCATCTGGTCCTGGGCTTTTCTTGGTTGGTAGTCTTTTGATTGCTTCTTCAATTTCATCCATTGATATTGGTCTGTTCAAATTGTGTGTATCCTCCTGACTCAGTCTGGGCAAATCATATGACTTAAGAAATTTATCGATGTCTTCACTATCTTCTATTTTATTGGAATATAGGTTTTCAAAATAATTTCTAATTGTCTTATGTATTTCTGTAGCATCTGTTGTGATATTGCCTTTTTCATCCTGTATGTTAGTAATTTGAGTTCTCTCTCTTCTCTTCATTAGCATGGCTAAAGGTCTGTGGATCTTATTTATTTTTTCGAAAAACCAACTTTTAGTTTTGTTAATTTTTTCAATAGTTTCTTTTGTTTCAATTTCATTGATTTCCACTCTGATTTTAATAATTTCTTGCCTTCTGCTACATTTGCTGTTGTTTTGCTCTTCCTTTTCTAGGGCTTTGAGATGAAGTGTGAGCTCACTTATTTGTTGTTTTTTTCTTTTTTTGAGGAATGACCTCCAGGTGATGAATTTCCCTCTTAAAGCTGCTTTCATTGTGTCCCATAGATTCCGATATGTTGTGTCTGTATTTTCATTTATCTCTAAGATTTTTTTTATTTCCTCCTTTATGTCTTCTGTAACCCATTGATCATTCAGTAACATATTGTTCATTTTCCATGTGATGTAGGATTTTTCCTTCCTTCTGTTATCATTGATTTCCAGTTTCATTCCATTATGATCAGTTAAAATGCATGGTATTATCTCCACCCCTTTATATTTACTGAGGGTTGCCCTATGGCATAATATATGGTCTATTTTTGAGAAGGATCCATGTGCTGCTGAGAAAAAAGTATATCTATTTGATGATGGTTGATATATTCTATATATGTCAGTTAAGTCTCGGTTATTGATTGTGGTATTGAGTTCTATAGTTTCTTTATTCAACTTTTGTTTGGAGGATCTGTCCAATGGTGAGAGATGTGTGTTGAAGTCACCCATAATTATTGTGTTGTGGTCTATTTGATTCTTGAACTTGAGGAGAATTTGTTTTATGAATATCGCAGCACCATTATTTGGTGCATAAATATTGATAATTGTTATGTCTTGTCGGTGAATGGTTCCTTTTAACAGTATATAATGTCCTTCCTTATCCCTTTTGATTAACTTAGTCTTGAAGTCAATTTTATTCGATATGAGGATGGCCACCCCTGCTTGCTTACGAGGACCGTGTGCATGGTATATTTTTTCCCATCCTTTCACCTTCAGCCTGTGTATGTCTTTTCCAATCAGATGTGTCTCCTGGAGGCAGCATATTGTTGGATTTGTTTTTTTAATCCATGATACCAGCCTATGTCGGTTTATTGGAGAGTTTAAGTCATTAACATTTAGAGTTACTATTGATATATGGTTTGTACTTCCAGCCATGTTTGATTATTTATCCTTTTTTAAAAAAATTTAGTTTGTTTCTCCATGATTATCTTTCCCCTTGCCCTCTGTCTTTACCGAGGCACTTCCCACTGATGGTTTTGGTTATTGTTTTTCATTTCTTCCTCGTGTAGTGTTTTGCTCAAAATGCTTTGCAATGCTGGTTTTCTGGCTGCAAATTCTTTTACCTTTTGTTTATCATGAAAGATTTTTATTTCGTTGTCTTACCTGAAGCTTAATTTTGCTGGATACAGAATTCTTGGTTGGCATCCATTGTCTTTCAGTGTTTGAAATACATTGTTCCATGACCTTCTTGCTTTCAGTGTCTGTGATGAAAAATCTGTTGTTAACCTTATTGGTTTACCCTGAATGTAATCTGCCTCCTTTCTCTTGTATCTTTTAATATTTTCTCTTTGTTCTGTATATTGGATATCTTCATAACAATGTGTCTTGGCATTGGTCTACTGTAATTTTGTGTGCCCGGTGTCCTGTATGCATCTTCAATTTGTATATCTGTTTCCTTTTTTATTTCTGGAAAGTTTTCTGTAATTATTTCATTCAGCAGGTTACTCATTCCCTTGATTTGAATCTCTGTACCTTCTTCTATCCCGATGACTCATAAGTTTGGTTTTTTTATGTTATCCCATAACTCTTGGATGTTTTTCTTGTGATTTTTTACCAGCCCTTCTGAGTTGGCTAGACTCTTTTCAAGATGATATATTTTCTCTTCATTATCTGACATTCTGGCTTCTACTTGCTCCACTCTGTTAGTGATACTCTCAATTGAGTTTTTAATTTGGTTTATCGTTTCCTTCATTTCTAGAATTATTGATTGATTATTTTTTATAATCTCTATCTCCTGATAAAGATGCTTAACTTCTTCTTTTATCTGTTTATGTAATTCATTCTCAATGTGTTCTTTCGCTGCTTGAATTTGCTGTCTCGTATCCTCTTTAAGGTTCCATTCCATCTGTCTAAGGTGTTCCTTGAGTTCTTTATATGACCATTTTTCTGATGACTCTATGTCCTCCTGAATATTTAGGGTGCCCTGCATTGTTTGTACTCCTTTTCTTCCTTGCTTTTTCAAGCTGCTCATTTTACTTCTTCTTCTGTTTGACTGCTGAGTTACTGTTTACTCCTATAAATTTATTTGATGCTTGGGAGGAAAGGTATTAGAAGGGAAGGGAAGAAGTCACTAAAGAGAATGAGAGTAAGCAGGTAGAATTCAAGGAAGGGGGAATAAGAAAATTGAAAAGAAATGAAAAGACAAAAGAAGAAAAAAAATAGGAAATAAAAAAAGAAAAAAATTTAAAAAATAATAATAATAATAATAATTAAAATTAAAATTAGAAGAAAAAAATTTAAAAAAATTGAAAAAAAATTTAAAAACAACAAGAAAGAAAAATGAAAATGAAAGAAAAAACCCAAATCAAAAAAAAAGAGAAAAAAAAACTAATAAATGCAGTCTTAGAGTTTGATTAACTTCTCTTCCAGTAGGTGGCTCTGTGCCCACCAGGCCAAGTTTCTCCTGTCAGTACGTGGGAACCAATCACTGTGCAGCAGCTCTTCCTCCCAGACTGGGTGAGTCTCCAATCCTGAGTGCCTAGGGCCTCCTCTTGTGTCTAGTCACTTCCCCACTTTTCCTCTAGCCAGGCCCCTCTCATGGGTACTGCTCACCACAATACTGGCTACATGCCAGGTCTGCTGCTGCCGGAAGCCCTGTTTTCATGAATGACTGGGCACACTCTCCCTGTTTGCCATTCCCTCAGACCCTAAGTTTGTAGAGCTTGGGGCTGAGAATCCTCAGCAAATTTTACTTGCCCTCCAGAAGCCACGCCCCCGGTAGCTGGTGCAAGAGACCTCAGTTGTCAGCACTGGTGGGAGCGGTAGCTGGGAGTTCCGCACCGCGGGTCCAGCGCCACGTCTGATTCCCTCGGTCTGGCTATCGCGCTCACAGGAGAGCTGGGAGGTGCCCTTATGGGAGAGCTGGGAGGGGCGCTTAAGGTTTCCCCATGTGTGGAGAGGGAAGGCTAGGGAATTACACACCTGTAGCCGCAGGTTTCAATGAAGTTATCTCCTCTGCTGCAGTCTGGTGACATCAGTTCTCTGCCATGATGGTATCTCTTGCAAATGGCGACAGTTCTTTTCCCTTTACTGGGTGACCAATGCAATGGGTGGGTCCTTACTGTCTCTCCCAAGCCCCGTTTCAAACCTGTGGCCACTACCTATGAAGGCTCGGTTGGCATTTACCTCCGTAGGATCAGAAGAGCTGACCAGTTGTTTCAGCCAGATGGTTTAGTGCTGAGTCACAGCTGTTTGTCTGCGGGAAGCAGGTGAACGGGAGCTTGAATTCAGCCGATCCGGGCTCAGTGTGTGTTCTGAGAGGACCAGACTGTTCGCCCCAGTTCCACGTCAGCTCAGCATTGCCTAGTGATCCTGAGCAAACAGAATTTAGATTGTTTACGACTCCCTATGCCCGCACAGCTGAAGAGGTCAGAAACTTGATCTCTCTGCACCCACCGCCATGTTGGAATCGTTACCACTTTATTAACTGCAGACACATGGCTCATGTTATTTTATTTTATTATTAAATTTTTAATATTTATTTTTTAGTTTTCAGCAGACACAACATCTTTGTATGTGGTGCTGAGGATCGAACCCGGGCCGCACGCATGCCAGGTGAGCGTGCTACCGCTTGAGCCACATCCCCAGCCCTCATGTTATTTTAAATAACTAGAAACAATATATAAGATACTAATACTACATAGAGTTTAGCAATGCAGCAAAACAATGCTGTTACTTTTATAATATGTTAAGACAATGCTCATGATTTATAGTTTTATATCTAGAATACCAGATGTCTAAAGCTTCAGAATATTTCTAAAACATGTCTTATTGTTGTAAAAATAGTAATTAATTTAACCAGAGTAATAAACCCAAAAAGAGACTTAACAAATAAAGATTTTAAAAAACCTTAATTTTTGTGGAACCTAAATATTCTTTTAAGCAATCAAAAATAAAACCTAAATAAAATAAAATAAACCCTAATAAAATCATCAGAAAATGTAGAAAATTATATTGGTAAATGTAAAATCTTTGTTATTTAAGTCAGTTGTTTGTACACATTGCTAAGAGCATATCAATATTTTAGATAATTCCTTGTTTTAAATATAAAGAACTAGAATTTCGTTTCCTATTTGTGCACTATATTCTGATTCTTTTCAGTAATAAATAACATTGGGATTCATTATGACATAATTGTATATAATAGAACATAGATTGTTCTAATTCAGTCCCCAGGACTTCTCTTTTCCCTCCCCCTTCCTTACTCCTTTTGGCCTCCTTCTATTCTACTGATCATTCTACTATCTACTTACAGTTTTTTTTAATTGGTATCTTGTGGATATACATGATGGTGAGATTCACTGTAGTATATTTATGTATGTATAAAAATAGGTCGTATTCATTCCACTGTCTTTCACTATCCCAGTCATCCTCCCTTTCCTACATTTCCCTCCATCTATTCCATGATTTTTCCTTTTTTTTTATCCCCACTCCTTATTTTGCATTGGCTTCCACATATTAGACAAAACATTTGACCTTTGACTTTATCTGACCTGGCTTATTTCACCTAGCATGATAGTCTCCAGTTCCATCAATTTTCTGGCAACTGTCATGAAGTCATTCTTCTTTATGACTGAGTTATACTCCATTTTGTATATATATCCACTCATCTGTTGAAGGATAGCTAGGTTGGCTATTGTAAATGGTGTTGCTATAAACATTGATATGGCTGTGTCAATGTAGTATGCTGACTTTAGATCTTTCTGACATATCTGAAGAGTGGGATAGCTGGGTCATATGCTGATTCAATTCCAAGTTTTTCAAAGAATTTCCATTCTGATTACCAGAGTGATTTTACAGTCCCACTAACAATATATCAGTGTATCTTTCCCCCATATCTTCACCAATATTTATTGTTATTTGTATTCTTGATAATTGCCATTCTGACTGCAGTGAGATGAAATGTCTATATACTTTTAATTTGCATTTCTTTAATTGCTAAAGATATTGAACATTTTTCATATATTTATTGATCATTTGTATTTCTTCATTTCAGAACTGTCTGATTAGTTCTTTTCCCATTTATTGATTGGGTTATTTGTTTTTGTTGTGTTTCCTATTATTGTTGTTGTTTTCTTTTGGGGTGGGGGTTTGGTGTTATGTTTATTGAGTTCTTTTATACCCTGAATATTAATGCCATGCAGAGTATGTGGCTAAAATATTTTCCCATTCATTGAGCTCTCTCATAACACTCTTAATTGTTTACTGTAAAGAAGCTTTTTAATTTAATGCCATCCCACTTATTGACTTTTTATATTTTATTTCTTATACTTTAGGAGTCTTGTTAAGGAACTCAGTTTCTGGGCCAAAATGCTGGAGGTTGGACCTACATTTTCTTCTACCAATATCTTTGTTTTGTGATTTAACTTCCTACATATTTTTTAAAACTCATAGAACAATTTAATTATGAACTTTCTAAATTTCTTCTCTGAGATTTCCTCCACTCCACTGTGGTGTTAATTAAATCACTTGTTGAAGCTTTATGGATTGTTGGGGGTGGTTTGTTCCCTTTTTACATTATTTCTTGTCTACCCATCTATTGGCATAGCTTTCAATTATTCTTTTAAGCAATAAAAGCAATCTTTTTAGTTTGTGCACTTCTTTCTCTTAAGAGCCCTGGATTGAGTGAATATCCAAATAATGATATTTTAAGTCAATTGTGACCTTCACTGCCTCCTTTCTGTGTTGTGAGGACACCAAAGCCAGAATTAAAAAGGCAGTCAGTATAGATAGGTAAATTGAGTAAGGTTGGGTCAAGGAGGCCAATTTGAATGAGTCTGGGAAGATAGAGACTGCCCCAGAGGCATTGAAATGAGTTCAGAGCCCTTCCTCTACTCATATCAAGATAACCTGCCCCTGCTCCAACCTGTTGCTAAGGTAATCTGTCCCAGAATTGTCCCTCCCTCCAGGGAGTTATAAAAGTTGTTCATATGTCCTGGGCTGCTCCATCCACACACCCCCATCTGCTTCTCATCTTTGGCCATCCCACCTGAACATCTCCTGGGCCTAGTTATGTAAGCAGGAAGAAGAAAGATAAGGTGAAGAGAACAGGAGAACAAAGTCCCCAGAACTGTAATAGTGGCCATTCTATTCAAGGAGCTTCATCTACAAGTAAATCCCATGTTAAAGTGGGCATTGGTGTCAGTAGCTGATCAGAAGTTACCTTAGTACACCTGCACTACTAAAGAAATATTCCTTTTCAGACAAAGGGAGACATCTATAGTCATAATCCCTAACTCACACCAACCTTGATGGACCTTGTCAAGAGATAGTCTCAATCTTTTTCTTTTGGTGTATTTCCCCAAATAGCTCTTTTGCTTCTGTTTATTTTCCATAGAAAATTTGCATTCCCAAATTTGTTTTCCCATCCACTTTGAGGGAATTTAATGATTACTCTGAAGTAATTTTTTAAAAATGTGTTTATTTCTTCTAATTTGTTATGTATGACAGCAGAATGCACTTCAATTCATAGTATACATATACAGCACAATTTTTCATGACCATCTTTTCACACAAAGACTCACACATCCCTGTCTTCATAAAAAGCTTCTTCTCAGCAAAAGAAAGAATTAGGGAGGTGAATGGGGAGCAAATTTTTACCACACTCACATCAAATAGAGCACTAATCTCTAGGATATATAAAGAATTTGAAAAAATGTTCAACATCTCTAGCAATTAGAGAAAGGCAAATCAGAACCATGGCAGCTATTAATAATACAAACAACAATTAGTGTTGGCAAGGATGTGGGGAGAAAGGCACATTCATATATTGTGGGAGGGACTGCAAATTGGTGAAACCAATTGTAAGGATGGAATTATCCTAAGCAACTCCATTTTAAAACTTCATTTTAAAATAAAACTGCAGTCCCACCAGGCAAGTCTACAGCATCCTTTAAGACTGTCATCAGGCATAGCCTGATAAAAGAAATTATTTTCACAACTTGATAAAACTCATAGGGAAGTCACTATCATTTGCCTTTGCCCTAATAAAAGATTAGGGCAAAAACCACCAAACCATATGTTCTGACTCTAAGATGTAAGATGTCACTAAGAAACCTAGTAACAGTTGATAGGGGCCTGAAGGGTGAGCAGAAGCTCCCCAAATTTAGTATAAATGATGGAGCAAATAAACAGACATTTGTGTTTGCTGACACTTTTATGCACACAAGCCTGAGAGCCTGATGAGGACCCAGACTGACATCCAACTCTCCTCCTCATCTGCTTGATACTCTGCATCATCCTCACCACTCTGAAACTTACAGCAGCCTCTTGAACCTGGTAAGGATGGTGACATCTCCTTATGACCATCTCCTCAGCCAGCCATCAGCTCCACACCAAGAGTAGCCTCCATCAGTTCCTGATCCAGTCGCTGCAGTCTAAGTGAATGTGAATCTGCTGGACTGAAGACCTAACTTAAGACCTTAAATCTAGCACTTAAACTTAGCATGCAGAGGGAATGTCTGTAATTGGTCTATTATGTGTATTTGCAGTATTTAGAATTAACTTAGAATTGTTTGCTTTAAATTGATCATGTCTATTGCAGTGCTTAACATTAAGGATTGTCATTTCTTGATTAAGAACCTATAGAGTGAAATTGTATTGAGTGATTTTGAGTGAATAAATCATTGGAAAGGACATTAGCGCATGGATATTCTTTGTCTCTCCCCTTGACTGCAGATGTCGCACTTTTGCCCATTGCAACACCAATCTGGAAAGCAGTATGGGATTGCTTTGGAAACTTGGAATGGAACCACCATAAGACCAAGCTATCCCACTCCTGGGTTTATACCTAAAGGAGTTAAAATCAGTATACTATAGTAACACATCCACATCAGTATTTATAGCAGCACAATTCACAATAGCTAAATTGTAGAACCAACCTAGATACCCTTCAGTAAATGAATGCATAAAGAAACTGTGGTATTCACACACAATGAAATATGACTCACCATTAAAAGAGAATAAAATTATGCGATTTTCATATAAAAGGATGGAGTTGGAGAATATATTCCAAAACAAATGTCAAATGTTTTCTCTGATATGAGGATGCTGATCCATAATGGGCATGGGAGTGGGGCATTTTTATATTTAAAAAAGTCTCTGATAGAGTCATGACTTTGTCCTCAGTCAATCTGAGCCTGATTTCACAAACCTACAAATCCTTCTAACCTAAATTTTTCTTGGTTGGAAGGCATAACATTGCTGAGGCAATTTCATTGCTTGATGTTGGTCCATTTAAGTTTTCTATATCATCATTGTTCATTGTAAGTACGTCATATGTCTAGAAATTTGTCAATACATTCTACATTTTCTAGTTTATTGAAGTAGAAATTCTCAAAGTAGTTTCTAATGTTCCTTTAGATTTCAGAAATGTCCACAGAGATATCCCCTTTATTTCATCTCCAATTTTGTTTCTGTATTCTCTTTCTTTCTTGGTTATTTTGGCCAAGTGTTAATCAAACTTAGCTTTTCAAAGAGCCAACTCAATGTTGCATTGAATCATTGTTGTGCTTTCTTTGTCCTCAGTTTTTATCAATTTTGGCTCTCGTCTTAATTACTTCTTGTCTTGTCTTCTGATTTTGCAATTAGTTTTTCCTTATTTTTCTAGGGCCTTGAGGTGTAATGTTAGATTATTTATCTTGGATATTTCCATTTTTTAATGTAAAAATACAGTGCTATAAACTTTGCTCTTTTTGTCCCAGAGAATTTGATATGTTGTAACTCTTGTCATTTTTTTCTGAAAATTCTTTTTTATTTCTCCCCTAATTTCTTTTGTGATCCATTCCTCATTCAAAAGTGTATTATTTAATTTTGAGGTGTTAAAAAGATTTCTGTTTCTGTATTTTATATTGGTGTTAATTTCCAATTTTATTCTTATGATCTGATAGCTTTGGAGGACTTATCTCTAGTTTTTTTTATTTTCTAAGATTGCTTTGTGCCCTCCAATATAATAAATTTTGAGAAAGTTCCTTATGCTGCTAAAAAGAGAGCCAATTCAGTTTTCAATAGATAAAATTTCCCATAGATATCTCTTAAGTTCATTTGATGGACAGGTTTTTAAGTTCAGAAGGGTTTATGTCTGGATGACCTATCTAGTGGTGAGAGAGGTGTTAAAATCATTCAGTATTATTGCTTTGGTGTCTATTTGATTCTTTATGTTGAGTAAGTTTTGTTTTCTGTACGTAGACATTGATTTTTGAGCCAGTAGTTACAATCATCATATCTTGTTGTTGGGTGATTTCCTTAATTCGTGTGAAGTGTCCTTATATGTCTCTTCAACTAATTTTGGCAGGAAGTCTACTTTGTCTCATAGTAGCTACCCCTGCTTACATTAAGTTTCCACTTGCATGGTGTATAATTTTCAATTTATTCATCTACAGCGTATGGATGTCTTTGCCTATAAGGTGAGTATCTTGTAAACCACAAATGGATGAGCTTGTTTTCTAATCTAATTTGCCAATCTATATTTTCTTATTGAAGAGTTTAGACCATTTACATTTAGTATTATTGTAGAGAGATGTTTTTCATGCCATTTTAATTTATTTCTAATGCTTAATTCAGATAATTCTCATTAATTGCATATTATAGTATGATTCATTCCTATGCTGTTTTTCATTTTTATTTATTTATTCTGTTTGCATAAAATATTTGAATATATTTTGTAGTGTTTACTTAGTGTTTATAAATTCTTTTCATTTCTGTTTCTCATAGAAGTTTTCATTTCATCTTAAATTCTGAAGTACAGTGTTGCTGAATAAAGTAATCTTGGTTGGCAAAAGATATCTTTCAGAACCTACTTTACTTTTAGAGTCTGGGTTGACAAATTTGTTGCAGTCCACATTGATTTATCTCTCAATGTGACCTTCAATTTTCTCTTGTGGCTTTTAAAATTCTCTCCTTCTTATATATACTAGATATTTTAATTAAAATGTGTTTTTGAGGGAATAATTTTGATCTTGCCTTTTCATTACTCTAAATGCCTGTTGTGTTTGAATTTTCATCTTAACCTAAGCTTTGGAAAATTTTATAATATTTTATTAAAAATGTTGTGCATTTCTTTAGTTTGTATTTTATTGCCTTCTTCTATACCAATAATTCTTAAATTGGTCTCTGAATATTATTCCAGATTTTAGAATATTCTTGCCATGGCCTCTTAACATCTTTTATTTATTGTCAACTTTATGTTTTAGGATATTATACTTTGAGACCTGAGAACTAGTCATCAAAGGGTCCTAATCTATTAATAATGCTTTTCATCAAATTTTAATTTGATTTTTTTGTGTCTTTCATTTCCAAGAGTCCTTTTTGGTTCCTTTTTCAGAATTGCTAACTCTTAACCAAAATGGCTCTGAATCATCTTTCTGTGCCTTCCTGTGTGTTTGAGTCTCTTCTCCCTTTAATAAGGGCCTACTCTATTCTGGTAGGATTTCATCTTGCAAATTCTATTTGCAACAATTAAGGTCACATTCTGAGGCCCTTGGAAGGACACAAAGTTTGGCAGGACCCCATTCAATCCAGTACACATTTCTTTCAGAACTCCACTAGTGAGTGCTCTACCCAGATCTCTTCAGCCCTGCTACTCCAGTGGGTCAGTCACTGGCTGTGCCACAGGGCTTCTATAGAACTAAGTTGTCTTCCAAAATTCCATGCTGACCATCCTGACATTTGACCTAATTTTGTCATACATAAGCTTCCATGTAAGCCCTAGCCAGATTAATACATGGAACATTCAGACATCCTGAGAGGAGAAAGGCTTTTGAGAATAGGCCAGGTTTTTCAGTTTCACCAAGTCAAGAATCCAAAGTATTACAGCATAAAGCATTTCATATATTAAAATGTCTTCCAAAAGAAGCCAAATGAGGACATGGCAGGCAGATGGCTGTCTGCAAGCCTGGAAAAGGGCCCTCACCAGAAATTTTGCCAGCCTGTTCATCATGGAATTGCACTTTATAGAACTTTTAGAATTAAATGTCTGTTTTTGGTTTTTGTTTTTTTTTGTGATACTGCAAATTGAATCCAGGAGCTCTTAACCCCTGTGACACATGCCCAGAGCCTCTTATATTTTATTTTGAAACATTCTCACTAAATTGCTGAGGCTGGCTTTGAACTCATGATTCTCCTGAGCTGCTGGGATTACAGGTGTGTGCCACCATGCCCAGCTTCAATGTCTTCTGTTTAAGCAACCCAGTCTGTACTATTCTGATATGGCAGCCTTATACTAATATATTAGCACAGGAGCAAAGAAATATCCAAGCAATTTTTGGGGTGCACGAATGGTTGCCTATGTCCTCTCCAAATTCAAAAGATTAATTCTAACATACATGGTGACAATATTAGGGCCTGTGGAGATGATCAGGAATTGAGAGCAGAACCTTCATAATTGGGCTTAGTGCCTTTATAAAAGAGACCACAGGATCTTGCTAGTTCCCTCTCTCATGTGAAATCACAGTGAGAAGTCACAACTATGAACAAAGAAATAGATCCTCACCAGACAGAATGTGCACAACTTCATTTGGACTCCTAATCTTCCAGAATTGTGAGAAATATATTTTTGTTGAATACACACACACACACACACACAGACACACACACACACACACATGATGTTCCACTTTCTGTATTTTTGAAATTCATGCTTTACATCTTCTTTTAGCTCACTGAATATTTTAACTGGAAACTTTCTAAATGGTTTCTCAACCATTTTCTCTATTGCAGTATCAATGTGATCATTTGTTGAAGTATTTACTATTTGGGGTTGTTTGTTCCTTTCCTTTTTTGTATTGCTTATGCCCCCCCATCTGCCAGTATGATTATAATCTCCACTTGTATGCAAGGGACTATTTATAGTTTCTATCCCATAAGAGCCCCAGGCTGGATGAACATCCAGATGTTGATACTTTCACTTATCTTGTGACTTCTGCTGTTTTCAGTATCAGCACCTCTTTGAGAGAAGACACTAAAGAATTATAACTTTGAGAGAAGACACTAAACAGAGCAGAGCCACATATTTATTAACCTTAAGGAAAACAAAAACTTGAAAATGTTCTCTACAGTCTCTAACACAGGTATATTATCATAGGAATGTTCAAAAATACGTTGATAGATTGGTTATTAAATCTAGTAAAGTTACTACTACATTATATAGGGGAGAAAATTGAAGTAGAGAAATATTGGGATTTAAGGCAATTGCAGGTAAGGTAAGAGGATAAAGAAGGACTAAGAAGAGCAAGTGTAATTCTGGGCTTGGAAAAAATGATTCCAGTTAATTCTCTAAAAGCTTGGAACAAATGTAATTAAATGGTTGAGAGTTCAGTATCAATAACTAGGGGAACAACTTGAAATCAAAATGAAGAGTGACATATATAAACATATATATCCCAAGGTGGCAATACACCCATTCATAATAATTCATGCCAATGGGGAGAAAATACTTTGAGTCTTCTTTCTTCAAGATTTGGAACTTTGGAAGATGCCTATCACTCTTCATGTTTTGTTCCTCCTAGAGTTGTTGAGCCCAGCAATCCCTGGTTGTTATTGATTTCCCAGCATCCAGTTCTTTTTCATCAGTCCAGGAACCTGAGGCTGCATGACTGCATGGTTGTTTTTTTGTCTGTTTGTTATTTCTACTGGGTCTAGGAGCACAGGATGTGGGTTCAGAATTGTCATACTACTTATGGCAATGGACACCCAGTTCCTCCTAAAGGCCTTCTTTAAAGTGGCATAGAGCTTTGTAACTGTCTGAAAGTGTGGAACCTGTGATGGTGTGTCTCTGTGGGTGGTGTGTGGTGCAGAAGCCTCCTTCCTGACTGTTGTAAATTGCTGGGATACTATCCCTGGGACTGTAATATAGAGTCATTTGGCCTTCCTGTGTCTGAGTTCCCATTGCCCATGGTTGTTAATCACCAGTGCAGGCTCCCCTCTGCTGGGTCTTCCCTGGAGTGGTGCAATCAAGCACCTTGTGATTGCCTACAACCATGGGTCCCATGAGTCATCTGTGGTACTGACCCTATACATAGAGTGATCTAGATTACTGGGGTACTGACCCTCTGACTGGGATAGAGAAACACTTGGCCCAAGAGAGCTCTTATTGCCTGTGAGTATAAAGAGTGAGCTCTGTTCCCCTCTGCTGATTGGGAAAAGGAGTCAGTTGGACATCCTGCCCCTGGTCTCTTACTGTTCACAGTTTTGAATTGCTGTGCTGCTTCCTTCTTCTGGGATATCCTTGATACTGTGCTATCCAAGCACCTTGAACCCTTCTGCAACCCTGAGGCCTGCAGGTACAAGCTGTCTCTGGCCTCCCTGTCCTACAGAAGCCTCAGTTCTGGTGGGTAAAACCCGCTGGGTTTTACTCATTACCATGATGGGGTGGGGTGCCAGTTGGCCCATCTTTATCTAAAAGGCATTTGGATTCTTCCTTCTTTATCTATGAGCAACTAATTTATTTATATGCCAATTTTGGTATTATGTACATGATATATAGACAAAAGCACATATGTAGACACAACATACAACACACAAGTGTGCACACATACACATAAAAATCACCAGGAAACAAAGACTTTATAGCTTTTATCCAAGTTTTAGACTCCAACAAGTAGGAGACAAAAGAGCTGCAGATGTTTACTGTACAGCCTGCTAGATTTAACCCTTTAGAAATTAAAACAGAGCAGCAGTATGACTTAGACACAGGAAGGTCCCGTACAGTTGGGAATATGTAGAGTCAAATCTGTCAGCCATGGTGCATGCTGAAATCTAAGGTTGAGCTGCCCACTCTATGGGGGCAGGCCATTGATTTTTCTACCTGCTTAGAACTCTTCAAAGAAGATGTCATTCCTTTTCCAGTATATTTGAGAGTTAAACCTTGAATAACCTCTGAATAAAAGCAGCAGAAAGAAAAATAGAAGGCTAGAAACTGGTGCAGGACCAAAGGTGAATTCCCCAGAAAAAGCTTAAGCATAGAAAAAGACAAAGAATGGACAAAAGATGGCATACTTCGAATTATTCTAGTATTGAAGCACATGGAACACGTTTATCAGAACAAGAGTGCACTTTTTGATTTGACTAGAATCAACCCAACTTTCACATTTAGAAAATGTGAGAGCTCATGAAGTCCTCAGGAAAAGGTTTTCAAGAAAAAGAAAACTTGTACATATGGGATTTTTTAATTTTTATTTCCTGTGTCCATTTGGAGACAAGAGAAAACCATTTAGGGAGAAACTGACTGAAAGAGCGGAATTCCAGGGTACAAGAAAGGAGAAAACAGTCTTGGATTTAACAGTGCAACTTTTTTTCCATTTCTGGTCTCAAACTCATTGAGCCCTTGCTCATGCAGCTTACATTGCTGTCGGATATCAGGCAGGCAGCTAATAAGCAAGGAAAGCTGCTGTTTTGAGAATGAGAGGCAAAATTCTTATACGTAGGACACTTTTCACCATTTCCCTTCCCTTTTGAAAAATGAATCTAGTTGGAAAAGAGATTCATAGTTTAGATTCCCATTGATGGGACATATCTCTCTCTCCTAATTCACATTGAGGCCATGCAACATTACAAAAGAAAATTAATCTATTCTTCTTAAGGGTATTTGGGCCAAAATAGTCCCACTTTCTCAGGATGCACTCCAAGCGGGTGATGGCAGATATCAACAGTTGACTTCCCATATGTAAAACAAAAAAGGAAAGAGACTGTCGATACCATAGGCATTCCTCAGTAGAGCTTGCATCCAAGAGATAAATATATGAAAGTGTCCTTCCCATAGATCCTATTTTAAATCTGGAACCAGCAGAAGTGGTTCCTGTGATCTTTGTGCAGCATGCCTCTGTCTACAAGTTTCACAACTCATAGCTTATTTGTTGAACCTTGTGTTTCTCAGCCTTGTAAGATACATCTTTAACAAATTTATGCCAATTACTTTATATTCTTTTCTTCTTCTTTGTAGATATATGTGACAGGGGAGTGTATTTTGACATATTATACATACATTGAGCATAACTTACTCTAATTAGCATCCCATTCTTGTGGTTGTATATGATGTGAAGTTTCACTGGTGGTATATTCACCTATGAACAAAGGAAATTTATGTCTGACTCATTCCACTGTCTTTCCTATTCCTATCCTCCCTCCTTTCTCTTCATTCCCCTTTGTCTAATCTACTAAACTTCTATTCTTTTCTCCCCCTTGTTGTGTGTTAGCATCAGCATGCTTTCACATTCAATGTTTGTTTTGGGGGGGCATTGTCTTATTTCAATTAGGATGATAGTCTCCAGATCCATCCACCTGCTGGCAAATTTATAAAGTAACACTTTTTACAGTTGATTAATATTCCATTGTGTATATACAACATGCATAGTATTTTAACTGTAGCATAGGCCTGATGTTAAAAAGTGAAAGGGAGTAGTCTTTGTATCACTATGTTTAAAACATAGCAAGTTCAAAAATAACAACAGGATAGGTGATGTAGGAAAGAACAGGATCATAGTATTGTTCACATTCCCTTTGAATAATAAATGTGAGGGGACATAGTGTCCTAGTGTCCATGGAGAGTCACTCTACAGTCACTATATATATAGCAAGGACAAAAACAACAGTTTTGGTGAACAGAAGAATGCCAGCTCAGAAAAGTCTTATTAGCTATGAGATATCTTAAATTAACCAGTTTAACTAACTAACTTTAGTATATTTTAAAATACACTCCCCTGTTTTATATATATATATATATATATATATATATATATATATATATATATATATATATAGAGAGAGAGAGAGAGAGAGAGAGAGAGAGAGAAAGGAATATCAACAAACTGGCCTGAAGTTGTTAAAGATGTTTCTTACAAGGTGGAGAAACACAAGGTTCAAAAATAAGCTATGAGTTGTGAAAGTTGTAGATAGAGCCACTGCTACACAAAGATCACAGGAACAACAGAGACTTCTCCTGGTTCCAGATTTAAAATAGGATGTATGGGAAGGACTCCTTATTAGCTATGAGATATCTTAAAGTAACCAGTGCCAGTGAGGCAATTTGTAATCAGGTGAACTAATTACCCTTCAAATTCTGGAGATAGCCATTAAAAGAAGGTGGTATAATGCCCATTCCTGAAGAGAGTCAGGTATATAATACCATAAGATAACATCCACAACAGTGGAGATAGTCTCTTTGCCTCTGTAGTGGTCTTACTCAAAATTAAAAAGATGTCACAAAAAGCAAGAGAGAATGTAAATTTATATGCCAGCTGGAAAAGACAAAGTGTCACTGTGGCTTCTGACTGCATGAGAAGTTGAGCAAAGACAAGACATGAGACAAAACAGAAAATGGGTGTGAAATACTGAGGAGCTTTTGCCAAAGCAAAGTGTACACAGAGAAGTCTAAAGCAAAAGGCAAGATATTGGAGGCTAAGTTAGCATCAACTCAACAAAAGCTGGGAGATGAATAATGTGGAGTTTAAATACTTGTTCTGTAGACGGTTGTTGATCCGAGTTGAGGCATCAGTTTAATGTCATTTTTGGTGAACATTTACATGGGGCACAAATATATTTACATCTTTTGCTCATTCAGAGAGGTTTATCTACATATTTCTACAATAGAAGTCTTTTTTCAATTTGTTCTTTTAAGGTTCCTAACCATTCATCTAAACCATTGTCTTCAGCCCATGAATCTGCCAATTTTTCCAACCAAGCAAAATGCACAATCAGATCTACTGCCTGAAGTTCTGCCCATTGTGAGGACTTCCTGCCACAACTGTCCTTCAGTGTTGTCTCAGAATGGGGCTGTAGTTTTGCAACTGTCCATTTTGGGGTGATATATATTGTGCAGAACCACTGTAAACCAGGCCCTAGTCTTCTCTTCCTTTGTCAACTGATCATTAAGGTGTATCACATGAGGTCGTATGTTCATGCTCTGTAGCAGAGGCAGGAACCATGGGCAATTTGGATCACTTCTTTATGCAACCTACCCATGCCTTCAGGACCTACCTAGGCCCAGTTACATATGTACCACTTTGGTGGGTCAGATAAAACCCAGTTTCTGATGGTCACATAGTAACTTGGTGGCCCATGGTTAAGCATTCAGCTTCTACTAGGGTCCAGTGCAGGCCAAGACCTATTTCTCAAAGGGAGATTAGTTTTATGCAAATAATGAAAGGACCTTGCTTGAAAATCCCAATGGCCTCCTCCGTGATTCAACTATAGGGCCCTGCCAAAGGCTCCAGCAGCTCTATTCTGCCATTGACACCCCAGTACCCCTGGGTCTGAAGGTCATCTGGCCCAAGAGGCAGAACGGTCTGAACAACAGCCCAGACCTGTTGCACAGCCTTACCTTCTTCTGGGCCTGACTCAAAACAAATAGCTTTTCAACTTATTTAGTAGATAGGCCACAGTAAGACACTCAAGTGAGGAATGTGATGCCTCCAAAATTCAAGTGAGCCCACTAGGCACTGTGCTTCTTTCTTGTTTGAAGGAAGGGCCAGGTGCTACAACTTATCCTTTACCTTAGAAGGGTCATCTTGTCAGGCCCCACACCACTGGACTCATAGAAATTTTACTGAGGTTGAAGGACCTTGAATTTTAGTGGGTTTATTTTCCATGCTTTATGTGCAAATGCTTCACTAGCAAGTGCATAATGGTTGCTACCTCTGGTTCAGTTATTTCAATCAACATAAAGTCATCAATATAATGGACCAATTTGATACCTTGTGAAAGAGAAAGTCAAGCTCTCCATAAACTAAGTTATGATACAGGGCTGGAGAGTTGATATACCCCTGAGGAAGGACAAGTGAAGGTATATTTCTGGCCTTGACAGATGATAACAGATTGTTTCTGGTGGTCTTTACTAAGAGGGATGGAGAAGAAAGCATTTGCTACATCAATAGCTGTATACCACGTACCAGGAGATGTGCTAATCTGTTCAAGCAAGATGTGATTTTACATCTGGTATAGCAACTACAATTGAAGTAACAACCTGATCAAGCTTATGATAGTCAACCATCACTCTCTAAGACCCATCCATTTTCTGTACCGGCCAAATAGTAGAATGAAATGGGGATGTGGCAGGAATTACCACCCCTGCATAATTCAACTCCTGATGGTGGCACTAATTTCTGCAATTCCTGCAGGGTTACAGTATTCTGTTTTTAATTTATTATTTTCCCAGGTATAGGCAACTATTGTGGCTTCCATTTTGTCTTTTCCACCATAATAGCCCTCATTCCACAGCTTAGGGAACCAATGTGGGGTTTTTGACAAGTGCTAAGTATATCTATCCCAATTATGCATTCTGGGACTAGGTAAATAACCACAAGATGAGATTGGAGACCAACTATGAGTCAGACCTTGGCTAAAACTCTATGGATCACCTCACCCTCTTACTTTTACTGGAGGACGCCAATGAAATTTTGCATCTCCCAGAACCAGTATCAACTCAAAGCCAGTGTCTAGTAATATACAAAAGGTGTGATTATTTCCTTCCCCCAGTGCACAGTGGGGGTAAAAGGCCTAGGTTCCTTTGAGGAAGGATGTGAGAATGATTAACAGTAAAGCTTTTGGGGGGTTGAGTGCTGCCACTTGCCCCCCCTCCCTGGGATTCAATTATTCCCATTGCATTTAAGTCTCCCAATTGATCAACTGCAGTTCCATACATCATTATCCCACACCCTTAAAATCAGTTCCCACACATGTTCCTCAGACCTCTGTTTGTGTGAATTAGAAAACTCAGGAAGTTCCCTTGGAGAGTAATGCACCTTCATGTGGGTCACATTGTATCTCATCTCTAGGGGTCTGCTTAGACTGGCTTCTAATTATAGGCCTAGAGGAAGAAGTGAGTGGTGAGGTTGTGAGTGTACCTCTAAGTTACTAGTACCTCAGAGATTGGGGGAGAGGACCCCAATGATAGCAACAATCTATGCAAACAATATATAGCAGTAGACTAGGTACTTAGTTCCTATTTGGGTATACACAGTGTTAGTTTGTACAAAATTCAGAAATAGTAGGATTAGCAATTTCTATCAGTAAAAATAATAAAGAATCATGAATTATATCTGGTCTTAAAATCAAACAATAGGTGTTGTCTATGACTTCTGCCATATTAATTATTGCTGTAACATTGGTGATAGGGGCAGATGTTATATACATCAATTAGTATTAAGAGGTTTCAAGGATACAGTTGAGTATGAGGATAGAAGAAGAGATAGGAGTGTGGATAATTGTAATTTCAAAGCAGGAATAGGGCAGATGCAGTGGTAACAGGATATGTTGTTGATTTGAAAAAGGAAAAATAGAAGAATATAAAGGTAGAGAGAGAGAATGGAATCTTGCTGTGAGCAAAAGGAGACAATGCAGATTGTGCAGTGGCAAAGACTATACAAAACAAAATCAAAATATGCTAACCAAGAATCCTAATACTCAAAATACAGAGCACGGGAAAATAACACCTCAAAAACAAACAAACAACCTCTATCTCCCTGTTGAGGTGATCTTTTGCTTCTTGGATTTGTTTATGTAGCTCCTTGTTGAAGTGATCTTTCACTGCTTGTATTTGCTCTCTTATATCTTCTTTGAGTTCACAGAATATTTCAACCATGAATATCCTGAACCTCTATCTATCACCATGCATAAAATACAACTCAAAGTAGATCAAGGACCTAGGAATTAAACCAGAGACTCTGTATCTAATAAAAGAAAAAGTAGGCCCTAATCTTCATCATGTGGGATTAGGCCCCAACTTCCTTAATAAGACTCCTATAGCGTAAGAATTAAAACCAAAAATCAATAAATGGGATGGAATCAAACTAAAAAGTTTCTTCTCAGCAAAAGAAACAATCTGTGAAGTGAACATATAGCCTACATCCTGGGAGCAAATTTTTACTCCTTACACCTCAAATAGAGCACTAATCTCTAGGATATATAAAGAACTCAAAAAGCTGAGCACCAAAAAAAAAACCCCAAATAACCCAATCAACAAATGGGCTAAAAATCTGAACAGACACTTCTCAGAATAGGATATCTATTCTGAGAATCTATATCTGATTGATATACAATCAATCAACAAATATATGAAAAAATGTTCATCATCTCTAGCAACTAGAGAAACGCAAATCAAAACTACTCTAAGGTATCATCTCATTCCAATCAGAATGGCAGCTATTATGAAGACAAACAACAATAAGTGTTGGTGAGGATGTGGGGAAAAAGGCACACTCATACATTGCTGGTGGAACTGCAAATTGGTGCAGCCAATATGGAAAGCAGTATGGTGATTCCTTGGAAATCTGGGAACCAATGTGGGGTTTTTGATAAGTGCTAAGTATATCTATCCCAACCATTATTTGACCCAGCAATCCCTCCCTACCCAAAAAACTTAAAAATAGCATACTACAGGGACACAGCCACATCAATGTTTATAGCAGCACAATTCACAATAGCTAAACTGTGGACCCAACCTAGATACCCTTTAGAAGATGAGTGGATAAAAAAAAATGTGCCATATATACACAATGGAATTTTACTTAGCAATAAAAGAGAACAAAATCATGGCATTTGTAGGTAAATGGATGGCGTTGGAGAAGATCATGCTGAGTGAAATTAGCCAATCCCCCAAAAAACAAATGCCAATTTTTTTCTGATATAAAAAGGCTGACTCATAGGTGGGTAGGGACAGGTAACATGGAAGGAACTGATGAATTCTAGATAGGACAGAGGGATGGGAGGGAAAGGGAGTGGCCAGGGATTAGCAAGGATGGTAGAATGTGATAAACATCATTATCCAAAGTACATATATGAAGACAGGAATTGGTGATAACATACCTTTAATACAGCCAGAGATGAAAAATTGTGCTGTATACATGTAATAAGAATTGTAATGTCATTTATTTTTTTTAAAAAAATCAATTTAAAATAAAGGTAAAAAATAAACAAAAAAACAAACAAACAAAAAACAAAGGCTAGAAATAAGGAGAGAGAAACAAATATGCATATGTATAGGAGTCTGAAATGTTAACAATTACCACTATGGTGCACAAAACAGTCAGTAAGCATATGTGTTCCCTGTTCGTGCTCAGCTGATTTTTGTTTCATTTCTTTTTGAGTTATGAAGAAGTATGGGCTGTGGGTTGTTGAGTCCTGTTTTTTTAAAATTGTGTTATTCACTGAGTTGAAGGTTAGGGTTTAAGATTTCTCAACTTACATTCTTGGGAGATTGGTGTGGGCTGGTGGGCTGTGGGCAGGGTGGTGACAGCATCTGGCTGGGGCAGGTGGGCCTGGCAGTGACATGGCTAAGGCAAGCTGGGCTGCAGCCAGGTGACAAAGCAGCAGGCCAGGCCAGCTGGGTCAGGCAGGCTTGGCTGTGAAGTTTTGGGTCAAGGATGCTGGGCCGCAGCTGGGTAGTGAAATGACTGGTTATGTCTGGTGGGCCTAGCTGACCTGGGCCAGATGGATCAGGTGGGCTGATGGGCCTTGCATCCTAGTGATGAAGCTGGGCCTAGCAGTCCTGGAGTCAAAGTGAAGGACCGACAGGCTGGGCTATGGGCCAGTGGTGGAGCTGTGGGCCTAGTAGGCAGCGTGGTGGGCCAGGTTGGGGGCCAGGGAATTGGGGGACTGGTGACTAGTGGTTTGTTGCTAGACTGGTGCCCATTTCAGTGGGAGCTGGGAACCCAGGGTCTTGGTCGGTGCTAGGTTGGGGATGGTGCCCGGGACCCACTGGGTGCCAAACCAGCTGGTCTCCAGGATTGGTGGACCAGGCAAGTTGAGAGCCAAGTGCCCTTACACCCACACTTTGAATTTCTTGATGGCAGGACTCAGGGCTGGGGAGAGCTGGGTCCTGTCTAGCCTCTCCATCTCAGGTCCCCTTGGTGAAATGCTGTCAGTTTCTAATTTCCCACGGGGTTGTTAGAGTCAGTTGTTTTTGCTAGGGTCAGACAAGTTTACCATAACCTAGCTGGGAACTCACAGATCTAGGTTTCTAGTCCCTCTTGGCACCAGACATTGTCCCAAGATGGTTCCTGGATTGGCTCTCTCCGTGGATGATTGAGAAATTCGGGGCAACTTATATTTTCAGATCTGTTTAATGAGTCCAACAGTCTGTGGTTTGGCTGAAGATTTTTTACTCAAAGCCTCAGGGAGGAGCAGTCTACCTGCTGCCTGAGTTCTGGGTAGTCGAGCTAGGAGAAATCCTGTCTCACTCTAAACCACTATCTTGTCCTCCTTGCTAGCTTGGCATTTTAAAATGATAAATATTATTTCACTGAATTCGACTTATTTCTAAACAGCTAGGCATGCACATGGTTCATGAATATTATTTCCCTAACCCTAATTCAGAGGGACTGGTTGCAAGGAAATGAAAAATATGGTAATTTTAAAAAATGTTTTCATTAGTGTATTATGTTATGCATAATAGTGGAGTTCATTTTGACATAATCATATGTACATGGGATATAATTTCAGTCCCCAGTACTTTCTCTTTTCCTCCCATCCTCCCTCACATATTCCTCTTCCACTACTGGACTTCCTTCTATTTATATATCATTTTTAAAATTGGTGCTTTATAAATATACACAAATATGCAATTCACTGTGTATGTTCATATATGTACATAGCATAATTTGGTCAATTTTGTTCTTCAGTTTCTCTCTTTTCCCATCCCTCTGCTCTCTCCCCATTAATCCTCTTCCTCTTCCCACTGATCTTCATTCTGCTTTTATGGGATTTCCCCCCCCACCACCACCTTTTTGAAAAATATGATAATTTTTAATGGGAAAATCAAAAAATGTACCAGAAAATGTATATATTCTTGCAACCTACCTTTATTTTAGTACTTTACCAATTTATATAATTTGTGTAAATTCAGTCAAGAATCATTACATACCACATACATTTTTATTAAATAAAAATGAACAAACACCCCCCACCAACAACCCTTCAAGATATCATAACTAGGAAATATGACTTTTTAAAAACTTTGGTTATTTTCTTCTTATTTTCCCCAACAGTGTCCAGTGTATGATTCTTTCCCTATTTTAATTAATAAAATTCTAGAAGCCACTTAAATATTACAGCATTTAACAAAACATTTATTCACTTAGAAATTGTGAAAGTTAAGAGGAAGAACGGAGAAGCAGAAAAATGAAGAATGCCTCACCTAATTTATTTCCCTTCTCCCAAGGGTCTCCTACTACTCTACAGTAATTGGTCACTTTGGGGCATATCCTTCAGGGGACACTTCAGAATTACTGAAAGTTACTTGTTATTTCAGGATTAATAAGTAGGGTTGCTTGTGGATTTGTTGCAATTCCTCAGGCACTTAATATAAAAGCTGCCTGTAATGATAAACTATTTGGGATAGGAAGAAAGAACTCCCAGACACTCAGATTGATGTCGCCTGGGTCTTTGGTACAGCAGACAGGCTTTTACCTGTGAGGTGCCCGAAATCAACTTAGCTGAAATAGAAATGCTTGGTGCACTAGACATATATTATCCTGTGATCCATTACCGATACAGGATAGCATTTTTGTCCCCCTGAGGGGAAACTGAGAGAAGCAGATAAAGGTATGATTTGGGTGCTTAACATCATTTCTGAAAATAGTTTTTATGCTGAAGAAGAAAAAGCAATATAAAGAGGAAGCAAAGGAAGACACTGGCAGTTTTGCAAATCCCAATTTGTTTTGTTGGCCCTAACTTTGTATTTTGATAAATAAGTTCTACACTCTTTGGCTCCATAAACAGGGTTAGCCAGGAGAAAACACAGCTTTGTGTCTTGGCTGCTTTGACAGTGATTTTACTTCTAATAGGTCAATGAAACCCTGGGGTCTTGCAGAGTACTAGCATGACCTCTCTTTTCCCCAAGAATTCATCTCTCTCACCTTATACTAGGACTTTAAATGGATGATAAAGGATATGACAAGAAAGTGGTTTTTAGCATGTTAGACTGACAAATGTTGTGAAGGTAAGTATTTTCCTTGGTTTTCAATCTCTCTGGATGCTATATTTTAGCTGGGCAGGTCTCAAAAGCCAAGATATACTTCTCATTATGATGCCCACCTCAGATCCTACATCAGTATAAAATTGGATCACTAGTGCTTTCTTAAGATGATTTTTTTAATTGTTAAAAAGACAGGTCAGTATATATAGATGACTCTAGGGAGGAGCACCTAATCATTTTCCCCCTCTTTCTATGATCCTAAACAATTGGGATTGAGAGGTTTTTTATTGTTGTTGTTGTTGAATGCTTTATACTCTGGCGATTCCATCTCTTCTCTTTACTCAGCGGACACTTACTGAATGCTTGTTATGTGCCAGGTACTGGAAGAAATCTGCCACAAAGGTATTATATGCATGGCCACCTAAAATAGTGTAGTCAGTATTGTTTGGCAGGGTAATGATTAAAAACTTTGGAACCAGTGAGTTCTGACTTAAAGTCCTAGTTCTATCAGCCCCTGAGCATGTGACATTAACTTTAGGTCTAAGTCACTATAAGCTTCATTTTTCTACTCTATAAAGGGAGGCTTTAATGTTAATAAAGTTATATATGTATATAAAATGGGACAAAGTAGAGAAGTACCCACAGATTATAGATGAATATAAAGTGGAGCAATGCAGGCAAAGCACTCTCTACTTTGCTAAGAGTGTAGTGTGCACTTGAGAAAAGTTACCTTATTCTTACTGCTACGACTACTGCTGCTAACCTAGTGAATAACAGTTTAAATTTACTTTTGTATAAATTTGAAGATAATTCATAAAAAAATAATTTTATGATATTGTTATTCTAATATTACAGGTGACTAAACTAAGACCCAGAAATGTTAAAGAGTTTCCTAGGTTGACATATGTAGTAAGTGATTTAAACAGAAGCTAGGATTTAAACAGAGGTCTCTTGATTTCATGTTTAATACTTTGGACTGCCTATGATGGCATTATCAAGGTTCTCTTACTAAATTAGTTAATCCAAATGAGAATGATTCAAAAGACTTTTCTATTTATCAATTGTAGTAAGTTTAATATCATCATGGAATGTTTGCTTTATCCTATTTTAGCAAACTTCCCCAACTCCCTGATGAATTAACTCTTTTTATTCCAATTAATTCCTTTTTCTCCACCATTGCCACTTTTATTTCATTTTTCGTTAATGTCGAAAAGTGCAGAAGAATTATAATTAGTTGCCCTGGGTTTTTTTTAACCACTTCTTATATACTGTGTGACCTAATGAATGCTAATTAATCAGTTACAAAGTGAGACTGTTAATATCTAACTAGCTTCTAGTGTCATTGTGAAGTTCATATTCAATTATCATTACATAAAAAGCAACTATCAGGTAATTTTATTACAATAGGCTCTTATAATATTTAAGAACTTATAAGTTGTGAAAGAAAATAAAGACTGAATTTTCTTTTTCTACAGATTTATGGGATCATACTGTCTTTACCAGTCCACATTGTTCAGATGTATACTAAGCTCACTTGCAGGAAAAACTCGAAATAGAAAGCATAGATCTGCAGAGTCTTCATGGACCTGACTGGAACTGATGAAGCCTCAGAATTTCTTGATAACAAGCCTCAGTTCAGTTAGCAGACAGATGGGGATCAATCTCTACTTTTGGTAGAAAATAGGTAAGATGGACTTATGGAAATGTGAGGTGGGTGGGTAAGGGGATAAGTAGTGTGAGGACAGGAAATTGGACAGGAATGTCTGCTTATTTTATTCCAAAACTTATTATTTCAGTGGTACAAACTTATGAGCTTTGATGTGAAAATGTGATAGATCTATATAGTAATGTAATCATTACTGTCTCCTTAAATATTTTTAATTCTGTCTCCTTAAATATTTTTAATTCACTGGAAGTGAATTTTGTGTCTTGGGTGAACACTTGCTTTTTAATTGAGATATTAGAGCTTTTCATTTAAAAAATTTCCAATTTAAAAAATTTTATGTGATTCAAACCAAAGTTGGTGATTCCAGATTTGATTCAGAGTTAAACATACTTGGGATCTTTGGAGAGATGTTAACTGAAAACACACATGTTACTTGCTACACATTTGGCAATTTTTGAACATATATTTAATAATGAACAAATTAAATGCCATCTCAGGTTTCTCTGCCTCCTTCTTCCCCATGTTGTATCTCTGAGCTCCAACCCAGCATGTATGGAAACCCATACTTATAAATGGATTCTTCCTTTATATCACGTGGGCCTCTTTTGCTTATGTGAAATGGCAAACTATACCTGATCAGTTTCCCTTCCATTTATTTATTTTCCCCTTCCTTTAAAAGTATTTGTGATTTTAAAATTTAGGCATGGATTAATACAAAACTATTCAATTTTATAGGATGGAAAACAACTATATAGTATGCCAAATTTGTTTAACCATTCATTCTAATGAAACAGACCAATCATAAAGGAGAAGACTGAAAGGCTGAATATATACCAGTACCTCACTCTTACTATCTCAGATATGCTCAGTCTGAAGACCTGGAAAAAGTGTATCTAATAAGCTATGTACTGTGAAGAGATAAGATGCTTTAAAAAAAAAAAAAAGGGATAGTGTTTAGAGTACCATGAGGAGATTTCCCCATGCTCCATGTTGGGGGTTAAACCCAGGGCCTCATTCAAGTTAGACAACTATTTTACCATGATCATACATCTCCAGGTCTGACAGAGTCTTTCTTAAACTCAACATGATTAGTTGGAGATTAAATAAAATGTGGAGAAACTTGGATATCTTAAAGCTTCTTGAAGGCAATGAATATCTTGAAAGAAGTACTATAGAGAATTGCTATTTAACAGAAGAGGGAAAACACAGAAAGAGTCAAGGAGAGAATATTAATGAAAAGTACAGAAGTAATTTTTTGCCTTGCTCCTGGTTTCTTATTCAACTTCTATTTAAATAGAGTGGATTTATTACTGACTTTTTAATTTCCTTCCTGGTGTCTTTATTTGTGAATCCCATTGAAAATAAATCTGAATTCCTTTAAACTTTTGCTCATTTATTTGAAATCTTCTACCTAACTATGAATTATTTCTACTTAGAGACATGCACAGAAACTACCCTAAAAATGTTGTTATTGAGCTTCCCTATCCTTTGCTGTGACTGATACATAAGAATTGTATTTTAAAATGCATCCCTTTTCTGCTTTGTAAACCTTATGTTGTAAGTGAATGTGAAAGAACAGTCATATGTAGAACTTATACAAAAATGATTTTAATAAATATTAGTTCTTGGACAACTCAGAGAGCTTTGCCCATTTGAAAAATTAAACTGGATTAAGAGAAGGGAGAGGAGAAGAAAAATATAAAAATTCATTTAGAGTAAGTATTGATATGAGTACAAAACCATCCCCACCAACAGGAAAAAGGCCTCCAGGTTGGGGGCTTCAACAGAGTTAGCTGGAGACTTAAAAAAAATTTATATATATAAAATAGTTGGGAGGGGGCAGAATGAACCAGGCTCAATTCTTACACAGAAAGTCTGGGGATGAGAAAAGTGCTAACAACTGCAACCATGTTGGAGTCAGGTTAGTCATGGCTGCTTGCAATGAGTTTGAACCAAAAGATGTAAAATGGTTTCCTGTGTGGCAGAAGAGGGTCACTATGAAGGGACAGTTTATGTTGAGTGGTTGTCCTGAGTCTTATTCTGTAGGGCCACAACAGGAACAAAGGGACCCTGAGCCCCAGAGTATACAAAAGGTGGTGTACACTGCCTCAGAAAGAGATGCCTCCACCTATTCTGGGGATAGGCAGGTCTACTGGCCTAGCAAAGTAGTGTCTAAAGAATACACATACTCCCCATGAGAAGAGTCAATTGTTAAACACCTGTCAGGCTCCGAGAGCATAACATTGTCTTGGGAGAGTAAGACTCTCCGGAAATCCCTTCCCTTCCCCTTTGCATAACCCCAATAGGGAAAACCTAGAGACATGCTGACACACTGGTAGAGAAGATCAGGAAAAGAAAGGGGCTACCTACACCCCCTCCCCAAAGCATAAGAGTTCACTTGAAAGGGGCTGTAGCTGGAAAGAGGTCAAGACTAGATGTTGAATTAGATTCTGAGTTTTTAGTATTCATAAGACTGGGATTTCAAATTAGTGAATTTAGATTTTGTGTATAACTGAAAATGGTTGTTATACTTTTATTACCATGGAGGCCATGAGTTTGCTGGAGTGTGAAATGATTTGGAAAAGACAAGAGTAAATAAAAATAAAATATAATTTGGGTCCTGTCCAGGGTCTCTGCTTGTCCAATATCCATTACATATATTAATTACCCACCTATTACCCTTAAATCCCACTCTAGATGACATTAGATTTCCCTCAATGATAGCTCTGAAGAGGAGATGGAAACAACCAATCACAGCTCAGATGGGGATTTCATCTTAGTGGGCTTCTCTGAGCATCCTGAGTTGGAGCTGATCCTCTCCCTTTTTGTCCTGATACTCTACAGCATAACCCTTGTGGGTAATGTGGCCATCATCTCACTCTCCATTCTGGATGCTCGGCTCCATACACCCATGTACTTCTTTCTCAAAAATCTTTCCGTGCTCGACCTCTCTTTTGTCACTAACAGGTGCCCCAGATGCTGGTGAACATGTGAGGAGGCAACAAGAAGATCAGTTATGCTGGCTGCATGGTCCAGTACTGGGTGGCCTTGGCACTTGGCTCCACTGAGTGCATGCTCCTTGCCTTGATGGCGGTTGATCGCTATGTTGCAGTTTGTTGGCCCCTCCGCTACACCACCATTATGCACCCCAAATTGTGTCACCTCCTGGCAGCAGCTTCCTGGTCCTCTGGCTTTGCCAACTCCTTTCTACAGTCCTCAATGGCCATTGTGCTACCTCGCTGTGGAAACCGGCGTGTGGACCATTTCTTCTGTGAGCTGCTGATCATTGTTAAACTCTCCTGTGTGGATACTGGCCCAACAGAGTCCAAAATGTTTATTGCCCGGCTAATCATTCTAGCTGTGCCTGTCTCCATCATCTTGACCTCCTATGTGTGTATTGCCAGGGCAGTCGTGAAAATGCGCTCAGCAGAGGGAAGGAAAAAGGCTTTTGGGACTTGTGCTTCCCACCTTATGGTGGTGTCACTCTTCTATGGGACCATTATGTTTTTGTATCTGCAACCAAAGAACAATTACTCCCAGGACCAGAGCAAAGCACTTGCAGTGTTCTACATGATTCTTGCTCCCACTCTCAACCCGCTGATCTACACACTGAGGAACAAGGATGTGAAAAAAGCAGTTAGGAAGATTATGGTAAAGCAGCAGGCATAGGGAGATCCAGAGCTAGAATAAGTGAGGCCAACACAGGAGACAGGATTTGGTATGCACTTGCTTTAATAGAACTTCTTTCATTTTCTTTGGGGTAGAGGGGATATTTAATGTGTACTACCCTGTGGCTGCCCTGCACCCTTTCAGGATTGAAACTTATCGGAAGGAAAATTAATCATCCCTTAAAAGAACTTCTTTAGTAAGTTTCTCACAGGCAAGTAAACCTGTCTTCTACTGCTAACGTCTTTCTAGTCTCAATGAATAGTTACTTACTTATTCAAATACCATCAAATACACAGTCACGTGCTATAGTAACACTGATGAAAATTTCACTATGTTTTTTAAGCATCTTCATGGCCATAGCTGCATCTTTAACGTCTCATTCATCGTTTTTCACTATATCATTATTTTCACTTTATCCTCAGGCAGGCATACGAATGGCAGATAATCTAGTCAGTAGCACACTATGGAATATTTGCCCACTATGGGTAAATATATGTAAAACAAAAAGCAAGGATAAATACACAGAGATAGGCAATATATCAAAGATTTATGGTTTTTAGAATTGAAAGGAATCCCCTGAACATTCAGGGTAAGGCTGGAGAAGATGTCAAATTTCTAGAACATAATTCTAGAGGAGATATTTGAACAAAAATAAACATTTATTTGGGGGAACATAAGACAGTTTATAAATTTCAAGGTCACAAAAATGATAACTAAGAAAAGACAACTATATGTTAAGTAGAGAAAAAGTAACTGATTTCAATGATTCAGAGTTTCCCATTCACTCCATAAAGTAAAGAAATTGAAAATAAAAAACCCTGTTTTGAGTAGGAAATGAAAGTAAATGAAAGTCAGATATCTTGACCCCTATGGCTACATTTAGGTAGTTTTCTTATGACATGATCCCATGGTTCCAAATTCCCTTTGGCATTGATGGGTTTCTTGTCATTCTGTGGTTCACAATGGGATCAAAGTCCATCATAATTTCTTGAAATATGGCCCAAAGCCTATAATGAAATATCTTTTAAGGGAGAGCCTTCACTGATTAATGTCGGACTTGAGCAAAGCATCTCTTCTCATTCCCTGAGAAGCACACTTCTTCCTGTGTGGCTATGAATGTTTATACACAGTTATGATGGAATGGGAACACCGCTATTGGCTTTCTCCTTTTTGAGTTGGTCCATGTGTTTCTCAAGGAGCCTAGTGCTCTATAAATGTACAGTAAATGTGGGTTTAATGAAGGGATGTGGCAAGATGTTCATATACAACGGCATCATATGGGTTGGAATGCTTTTGAAACATCTTTCTGGTGTTGTATGCAATATTTCATTCATACAGGATGGACCTTTTATATTGACAAGTGACTGAAGTTATAGAATGAAAAAATAAAATTATCATATATATGACTGTCTGCAGCCATCTGTATTTAACTAGACTTTAATAACCACATCAAAGTATAACAGGCAAGGATTAGTTCAAATGCAAATCCTTGCTTAAAAGAAGAAAAAGAAATAACTGTGTTTTTTAAAAAATCAGGTTTTCAATTAGAGCAGAGGTTCTCAATTAGGGGCAATTTCATCTTATTCCTTCTCACAGGGGGCACTTGGCAATTTCTGGGGACATTCTCAGTTATCACAATCTGGGAATGAGATGATACCACCTTCTACTAAGTGGAAGCCAGGGGTTCCACTAACTATAGCACAATGGGCAAGATAATCTCCTACAACAAGACATTTATTATTTGGCTGAGAAATCTTCAATTACAGGAATAAATATTATGGATGCTTTCATCAAAGAAAAAATTTGCAAAGGCAACCGGTTGATGAATGAGTTGATGACATGTGCATTTTTATGAGAACAGTGAGCAGTCTGTGCTAGCAAGGGACTAACTAGGAAAACAGAACAACTTTTAAGTATTTTTGGCATAAACTATTTAATTCAGAAATTTGGTAAACTAAGCAATGAAAGGGCAAGGAATCCCAACTGGGGATGTTGAATAAACCTCAATATTTGAAGTCAGTAATATCTCTAGGTTTGAGTAATTAACAGAGGAAGTGGTGTTACTAGACACCCAATGGTAGGATCACTTGGAAGAAACCATAGCCAGCATGGTAAACCAGTCCGGTAGAAGCTAGAGCTGCAGAAAGGAGGGTGCTATTGCCCAAAGTACCACTTGAAGCAGACTGAAAGGTAGACATACCCTGAATTCTGTCTTCTAATTTTTGTGGATGTTAGAGACAAGGAAATGCAGCCTGTAGGGTCCTCAAAGCCTCCCACCCTTGTTCCTCATCCCACCCCAGTGAAAAACCAAGCAGATCAGGACAAGGATAAACATGTATCTGGAAGCAAATAGAGTTAAGTAGGAATGGCACCACTGATTCTTATTTCACTCAGCGTGCCCACTATATGAGTTTTTACATTTCACACAAATTCAGGCTTTCACTTTACAAAAGGTAACACACTCCACTTCTTTTCACAGGGGTCATAAGTCCTTCTAGCCATGGTGTCTATCTTATCTTGAGTCCATGAACTCTGGCTAATATTCTGTTCTTTTCACTTGGTCTAAAAGAAACTTCTTGGAATCTGATGACCTATACATAAAATAAAAATAATTGGTTAATATATACATAAAAGTATCTATAACAGACACAGTCTTCATTTCTGTAATGGGTCTAAAGGTCATGGTGGGCATTCATTTTAATCACACAATTCTCCTGTGACCCAGTTCATATTATCTTCACTTTCAACCACTACCAGATTAGAGGAACTAAACTTCTGTTTTTACAAGTTATTAGGACTTAGTGATACTGTCTTTGTTGGGTGGTTATAATTTTCCAAGATGATAACTATCAAATGTAGCAATATTAAGAATTACCCCAGAGAATTCTATTAATCCCAAATATGCCTTTATTGTCTCCCTGATGTAGCAACAATCCTATTTCCCTTGATATTTGAGGTTATTCACCTCAGACAAGGAATTAATACTTTTAACTGTCAGTTCAGTAACATCACGGCAAGAATTCACTATGTGAAGCCCCATTGTTTATCCTCTGGTGGGCACTTTTGGAAGCAGAGATCACAAAATCAGCTAAGCCCAAGGTGTTTTTTCAAATTAAAAAATATATATATATTTATTTTTTAGTTGTAGATGGACATAATACCTTTATTTTATTTTTAAGTGGTTCTGATGATGGAACCCAGTGTCTCACACATGCTAGGCGAGTGCTGTACTACTGAGCACCAAGACCAGCCCGAATCCTTAGCCCAAGGTTTTGAAGATAAGAAGGAAAACTTGAGCAGGTTATTAGATAGTGAGAGATTCATTCTATTTTCACTTCTTAGTTTGGGCTTTAGGAAAAATGTACATCAGATATATAAAGCACATGTTGCCTTGTATACAATACTTCAAACCCAATAGAATGTTGTCTTCAAGCTCGTAAGATAATTTATTTTTCAGTAGGTCATCCAAATAGTTTATAATGCAGTGCTCTCCTAGTCATTGTGATTCATGAAAAAAATAATGACTTTTATGAACATGGAATTCATGGTCACATTTTTTTCTTATGCTCTAATGAGTTTTTTGGGGGGAGAGTACTGTGTGGGATTCTTGATGGTCAACAACCATCCCATATGTCCACAGAAAATAGTCCTGAGGCATTGCAGAAGGGGAAGGCTAATCTGTATGTAGAATAAATTCTATTATAGAATAGAAAGGTAGCTAGAAAGGGCTAAATGTTATAAACCTTCCCCCAAAAGCTAACTTGCCTCCCCAAGGAATAGTGGTTAGTATGGGCTCCATACTGGCCTTTAGTTTTGCCAGTCAGGACACTAGTTCTAAAAGTAGGTAGATTAACCTAATGAAAAAGAATTCCTTGTCATCAAAACTATGCTTAGCTTCCTTTGCTTGCATCATTGCAAATTTATACACAGGCCCATTGAGTAATCTCTGGGGTAGCTCAGGAAAGAGGTTGACAGAAATCCATAAATTTTTTTGGTGTGTATATAAATATTGAGAACCTTTCTTGAAATAGATGACCTCCTGTGTCCATTCTGAGAGGTTTCTCTCTATGTACTTCCCAGACCTGTGTAAGTCTCTGAACACTGGAGAAACCATCAACCACATCTCATGAGTCACAATAGAATCATATATCTGGACATAGGTATTTTCACATAAAGTATACATTCAGATACACTGCCCCAAGTTCTGACCACTTGGACTTAATATAGTTTCATTTTAGCTGGTGCCAACATTTCATGCAATCCCATCTATAATTCAAGGCAAAGATTTTTTTCTTCTTCACCATCTAGTCTTGGGCAATTCTTCTAGGCCTTTGAGGTAGATATCTTGCAGAAGAGAAAACAATGAAGCAGGAGTAGGTGTTGTGAGAGCCATCATATCATTCACTTACAAATTATTTGTGATTCTAGACCTACTAGAGTTTAATCCTATATATATATTTTTTTCAAGTTGATAAAGAATTGCTTTTTCCTCTCACTCAACTTTATGGGTTGTTGGATAAGATAGTGCCATCTCATAGACTGACAGGCAATTAGGTGACAATCAGTGTCCCTTGATTATACATCTAGTCTTTTCCAGAGTCTATTAGCAATCTTGGTTTTGTTTTTCAAAAACAAAATATTTATCAGTAGAAGTGAATGTGGCTTTACACTAATTCCCCAGGACTCTACATGATGCATTTATTGAACCTTTCCAGAGGGTCTACCCAGAATCCTTGAAACATTTGACAGATCAGCAAGTTTTTAAGTCTCAAGTGGCAGAGCTGGACTTGCTGTGGATAATTCTCTTTTTTTTCAACAATGGTTGAAGTTGAACTAGTGAAGGGAGAGAAATCAGATTACAGGAAGAAACATAAAGTGTTTGTACGAATCTTAAGGAATTCCAGATTTCAGGCAGTCAGAGAAAGAGAAATGAACCTATAGAAAAGACAGGTATAAGTGTACTATAGGAGGAAAATTATTAAAGTGTGGTATAATTGATGGCAAGGCTGAATTAATTTATTAGTTCTAATAGTTTTTCAGTGTAGTCATTAGGACTTTGTGTATAGACTTTTATTAGTCTTTAGGACTTCTGTATATGCAATTACATCAAATATAAGAAACTTAACTTCCTCTTTTCCAGTGTGGATCCCCCACACCATGCCTTATTTTTATTGTGTCTTATTGCTTTGGCTAGGACTTTTGGTATTATATTGAATAAAAGTGGTGAAAGTAGCTATTCATGTCTTCTTCCTGATTCTAGAAAGAAAGCATTTGGCCTTTCCCCATTAAGTATTATGTTAACTGTTGGCTTACTATGTATGGCCTTTATTATGTTGAGGTATGTTTTATTCTATGCCTAATTTCTTCAGAATTTTTATTGTAAAGGAATGTTGAATTTATTCAAATATTTTTTTCCATATCTATTGAGATTGTCAAGAGGTTTTTATCCTTTATTCTTTTGGTGTAGTGTATCATGTTTATTGATTTGTGTAGTTTGAACCATCCTTACATCTCTGGGATGAATCCTACTTGATCATGTTGAATAATTTTTTAATGTGCTGTTGGATTTGGTTTGTTAGAATTTTGTTGAGGATTTTTGCATCTATATTCATCAAG